>NC_136250.1:12980000-13629166 GCF_053564925.1 Oryzias latipes
GCATGTAAGTCACATTTCTGACTCGGTTGTGTCAGCACGTCACCACTCTAATGCTACATTCAGACCCGGCATGTGACGCGTGTTCTCAAACGTACCAAATGCAAATTCTTAAACGTGGAGATGGGTATCGTTAAGGTTTTAACTGTACTACTACTCTTGTTGATACTGCTTATCGATCCTGTATTTTAACGATACACTTATCGATACATTTTGAGGACGAAAAATAAAAAAATACATAACAAATTAAGAACATAAAGTGTGAAAGCGGCATCTTAACCCTTGTGTTATCTTAGATGACCCAATCCTTACATTGAGGTGTTATTCCTACCATGACAAAGGTGGATAAAGGTGGAAAGATTTCATGTAATCCATGGACACCAGTGAAGATCACAAATCATTGAAGAAAAAAGGTTCAGAGCACTGTCTAGTGGGTCTAGATGACCCAACTCCCAATGTTAAAGTGCCTAGGATAGCACAAAGGTTACTCTGACGCCCGTGTTTCCATCACTATGACAGAGTTTGAAGCCAAAGCCCCTCCCCCGCACCTGCTTTTCCTCTCTACCTGTTCACCTGTTCACATCCTCTGCAGCTGAGAGTTATTATTTCCCGCGCTTCTCAGTGTGACCTACACAGAGAGCGCAAAATACAGTCATAATAGCAGCAGGTTTACACGATAGTCGGGGCGCTGTGGCGCAGATTTAGTTAATTTAACGCGCGCTCCGCGTACCCTCTGAACAACAGCCCCGCCCCCCGTGCACACAAATAGCCAGACAGACTTTTCTTCTTCATCGAGAATAGTGAATTGAATATCGTCATTAATTAACGGAAAATTGACTGACTTGGTGAGTTAAATATGGCAGATAACGTTTATATCTTGTGGGACACCAAAAAAAAGCTACTTCTCCAGTACCGATAGCAGAACCGTTGAGGTCAGATCTTAACCATACTGCGGTCTTGAAGAATTTTAGCCCCGGGGCTCGTTCAATACCGGAGCTCGGTACCCATCCCTACTTAAACGCGGTGTTCACACTGGACTGTCGATACCTGATACTAGCACATGAACTTACACTCAGAAGAGGTTTGGTGCAAATCTCCTTTTCTTTTACAGCTTTATTTCGATATATGAAAGACTAGGTTTGTGTCCGAATTCCTTCACTATTCACTACATGGTGCACTAATTGTGTGTTCGCCATTTTGTAGTGTTGTCCGAATCAACAATTCCAAAATGGAGTTCCCTAGAAAACTCCAAGAAGTCTTTGCAAAAAAAATATAGTTTTTTTGTAGTTAGGGTTTAGTGTGGGAATTTGGACACAGCCATGGTGTCGTGTAACTCCATTAATTTCTCCTTCATGATCAATTTTTACACAGTTGACACTTCAATATATCAAAGGGGAGGTCATCCATACACCACTAACAAATCCCCGATGGTCAAACTTCAACCTGGTTTAAATTTCAACCCGCGTTCAATGGCTGTGCGTTTTGTATGTAGAGCCCAAAAACAGTAGGAAAAGCGTGCGTGAACAAAAAGGTTTTGAATGCAGAAGCCCGAAACCAAGTGGAAGTGGTCGCTCGAATGTGCGTTGCTCAGGGCGATGTGACTGTAGCTCAAAGTATTGCACATCTGTTGGAATTATATTGCGTTAATAGTTGAAGAGTCACGGTAGTCTAAAGAATGTTAACACTAAAGCTAGATATCTGCTGTTAGAGGGTTAAACCACATAACACATTAGAAAATATGTCCACAAAATGAAACATGGATTAAGAATAAATGCTTTTCAGTATAACTTTCTCTAGCAGATGTGTTCATCCGGGCTCCATCCTTTTTGTGCCTCTTTTGAAGGTGACGGTTCAGTTTTGTGCTACAGAACACTCTAAATCGACAGATAAAGACGCAGAAGCTGAACAGTTGGAAAGCCACTGAACTTCTCTGAGGACCACTCATCCACTCAGCTCCTGAATTGAGATTTCCTTTTAGCCCTCACGTCACCATGCTATCGAAGTTCCCTGTGCGACTGAAACATTGGAGGACTATGTTAGCGGGAAAATAAAAACACAATTACAAGAGTATGGCAGTTTGGGTTCCTTCTTTTATTGTTGTTGTTGTTTTTGTTTACATTTCAAGTGATCTCCACAGGTTGGACGAAGACCCATCATGTCCTGTTACAGTCTTTGCTGTACAGTTTGGCTTCAGCGCTGTCTTCTTCTGCAATATTGACAAATCAATCAACTCAAACTTTACACTATCTTTATAGATGACACAGTTGTATGTTGTGATGTGCTTTTTGCTTTTTTTTATCTCTGTCTTTTTGCATCTCAGGAATATGTTTCTTTCTAAATCTTTGTTTCCCTGCTGTCTCAAACATTTGGAAGCACCCATCTCTTTGCCGGTCACCGTAGGTCGACACCGTGTATTTATTGAGTTCAGAATGTCTGAAATGTTAATAAAAGTCCTTCCGTGATTCTTTTGGTAATTCTGGCACTTCTCTGTTATTGAAATATTTAACTTTCTTAAACAAATTCTGACTTAAAATAATGAGATTCAGCACAACACACAGCAAACAATCACTAATTCCAAGACGGTTATTGTGGTGTGAAACACTTCAGAGCTCCAAAATGTCATTTTTTCTGTTTTTGCTTGTGTACACTCAACACAAATCTTTGTCTACATCAAGTGAAGGATTTTAAAGGCAATGTCACTGACGTACTTCACAAAGGGGAGGAAACACCAGGGTTAGAGGTAGATCCATGTTAGTTCAGATTCTTGATTCATATTAGGATGTACAGAGACAGCAGGATATGTGTGGAGTGTTTCTCTGGTGTTGTCTGGGGTTTATTACTCAATTTAGAGGTTTCTTTGTATCATAAGGAAATTGTTGAATAAATAGATGCCAAAACATCTGTTCTGTCATTACTTTGCTCAAGCCATAGAAGAATGTGTGCCCCTGTAATATGTGCATCACAAACGCACATGTTCCTTTTTACACGTGACTATGTTTACTAAGCAGAGCGCACACTACTATTATTCAAACTGGAGATAATCAAGCCGTTTGGGTACAGAACACCACCATTTTAGTATATAATCATTATCTCTCAGTGGGAGAACAGCAGTGCTCCTCCAGCACATTACCCAGAATGCAGTTTGGTCCAACCAAACAGCTGTGACACATTGACTGTTTGATAATTTCAAAAGAGCATATTTTCTACAAATGTTACTTTAAATTTCTTGCCATAGAGCTTAAAGCAGTTTTTTAAACCCAAATTACAAAGATCTACCTCCGCTTGAAAGGCTTATATTTCATGCAGCCGTTTCATGATGCAATTATTGTAAAAAAAATACATAGGTAAAAATTAAAATTCATACGGCAGAATATTGAATTACAATACAAGTAGGTTTTGTTTTGCTATATGTTTGTACATTAAAGGGAAAAGCTAGTTATTTGTCATAGCCATATGTATAACAAAATGCAAAAGTTTTTTAGGTCAATGTATCATTCATTACAAAAAGGAAACGATTCAAAACTAACAACTGCCGATATTCAATTGGTTAGGGAGACTTCATAGTTCAACGTCCATCTCATTCTTTATTTTCCCATACTTCTGTGGATGACGTCGACTCGACGAGGTGGCCGAGTGGTTAAGGCGATGGACTGCTAATCCATTGTGCTCTGCACGCGTGGGTTCGAATCCCATCCTCGTCGAAATTGTTTTTTCTTCCCGTTCATACTCTGCCTTACAAGAGAAAATAAACTGAGCCTGGCACTATAATAGAAGATGTAAGTTATTTTTAAAAGTAAAATGCTTTGCAGGATTTTTTTTAAATGAATCGTCTTATTGAGACATGCTTAGCAACATGACTGAAATAGAATGATTTAGCATCATTTTCTGTATTATTTTTATGTATCTGTTTACCTATACAACAAAACTTAAAGCATCTTTATTATTTAACCCTTGTGCTATCCTAGGCACTTTACCATTGGGAGTTGGGTCATCTAGACCCACTAGACAGTGCGCTAAACCTTTTTTCTTCAGTGATTTGTGATCTTCACTGGTGTCCACGGATAGTGTAAAAAGACATGGAAGCAACAGAGCCTGAAAGACAAAAGGGAGAAATCCAGGCTTTTCCATCAGTTTGGGGCATGATGACTGAAGGGGCAATTAGGTAATGGCAGTAAGATGTCATGTTAGACTGAAGAAAGCAGCTGCAATCAGCCCATCTGTCAGGAGTGAATACAGCCTGGAGAGGATGGCACTTTTGCGGCAGAGGTATGATTCCTCTGCTGATTGAAAGTGAGGGGTCAGTGAAAAACCCAATTACCCCTCAAATTGTCAAAGACGGAAATAAACCCTTTTGGTGCAAAATGTTAGTTTGCATAAATGAATTTCATTCATTTTCGAGCTGAGGTTTATGGCAAAAGGCTGGTGTTCCTCTGGGAAACTGATGATCCAACTTTTCTAAATGTTAGGAGCTTCTTTCTTAGGAAAAAGCCTTCCATTTGGAGGATGGTGGTGGGATGGCATGAAGGTTCCCACCCATCCCATCTGTGAGGGAATAAAGATTGTTTTTACTGTGTAACTCTTGTGCTATCCTAGGCACTTTAATATTGGGAGTTGGGTCATCTAGACCCAGTAGACAGTGCGCTGAACCTTTTTTCTTCAATGATTTGTGATCTTCACTGGTGTCCATGGATTACATGAAATCTTTCCACCTTTATCCACCTTTGTCATGGTAAGGAGGAGAGGACGTCAAAGTAAGGGTGGGGTCATTTAAGATAACACAAGGGTTAAGCTCTGACGTTTTTTTCTCTGTATTACTTTTGGAATGAAAGGTTAAAAAAATACAAGAAACATACCAACAGTGCTTTATGCATACCCATTGTGCTATCCTATGGGGTCCAGATGACCCGATCCTCACATTGACGTGTTCTCCCTACCATGACAAAGGTGGATAAAGGTGGAAAGATTTCATGTAATCCATGGACACCAGTGAAGATCACAAATCATTGTAGAAAAAAGGTTCAGCGCACTGTCTAGTGGGTCTAGATGACCCAACTCCCAATGTTAAAGTGCCTAGGATAGCACAAGGGTTAAAGGATAGTAGCTTTAACTTTTCTGGAATTTCCTATTCCCTTTTTCCCCTCCCTTTGATTTTTCCAAACTAAAGTGTTGGCATTCGTCCCAAAAAAAACAAAACAGTAAAAATCTAAAAAGTAAATTTCTCTTTTGTCACCAGTAGCACAACAGCAGACGAAGCTCTTTGAAAAATCAGAAATCCTGATTTGTGGCAAATACAACAAAATATTTGCCCCCCCTCTTTTGAACTTGAATTGAACAGATTTTTCATGGAATTGGATTTGACACCCACATTGTTGTGCGAGAAGAAAGGGAGCGGTCCCGATGGAGCTAATTTCCACTTTCTGATGCCGTGTGAATGAGCCGCCGTGTCCCCGTCACTCACAGAGGGCAGGATTTGTATGAAAGGTGTCGCATCCACCTCTGCACATCCAAACCCCTCCCTCCTCTCCATGGCGACGATCCACCAGCCATTCTTCCAGGCTTGTCAGTCGGAGCCGCGTCTCTTCATTTTTCTTCCCCTCAGATGCTTTTTCTGCCGAAGTGGACGAGCCTTCATCACATTTCTGTTTTGTTCCTCTCCTCTCTTCAGCTCCATGACCGTCAGCGTCTGAGGGGATCTCATTTGTTGAGTGATTGTGCTTTAACTCTAAAGGCCCGTACACACCGGGACGAATATTCGCCAGGCATTATTCGCCAGCGTTTTTCGCCATGTTTTTTGTGTTCACACCCAGGCGATTTTCGCTGACGAGCCGAGCGAACATGCAATTTCATTCCCTGACATTAGATGGCGCTTAATGTAAACAGAAATACTCCTGTACACAAGGTGGCACTGCGCAACTTTACGCTTCTTAAAGTCGCTTTTCACTCAGGAGAAGAGAGCAAGTATTTACGCGCTTGTCAGAATCATACAAAGAAAACATGAATATTTCAAGCACCTTTAGCTCCAACTCGTGCTTGGTTCGGGGATATTTTAGAATGTCCGTCATTAAGGCGCCATTCTCCATTGGTCGTATAGTTTCTGACGCGGCGCGTCAAACCAAAAAAACGAACCCGAGGCGTTTTTTAAAAAGTGACGCTTTGACGCATGGCGTTTTTTCGCGTCGGTGTGCACACTCACGTTGGTGCCCTTTGTTTAGTCACAAGGCGTTAAACGTCAGCGAATATCGCGGGCGAAATTCATCCCAGTGTGTACGTTAAAACACGTTAAAAACACGCGGTCTGACACCGCTACGTTAACTGTTTTAGTGAATTCACAGTAACACCCAACCAAACAGCGCTGTGTACTCGTCAAAACCGCTTTGACATCCCTTTGTAACCAAACTAATCCATATAAAAGGCGCTGCAGATTATGAGGAGAGATGTATTTTTTTGATGAATATTAAAGGGCCAATATCATGCTATTCTTACGCCTCTCATAGTAACAAAGTATCCATGTGCATAATAATAATAATAAATTACCTGTGGTACGCCAAAAAACATTTTTTTATTGAACACGAGTTATTTTCACAAACTATTTTCCCACCCACATGTAAGGCGACTCGATCTCTGAGGCTCCGCCTTTCGCTCATTTGGGTGCCGCCCATTTCATGACATCAACCTAGATTCTGCCTCGTTTAATTCGTGGGCCGTGACTGCGTCTCGCTCACGATTTAACCCTTGTGCTATCTTAGATGACCCCACCCTCACATTGACGTGTTCTCCCTACCATGACAAAGGTGGATAAAGGTGGAAATATTCATGTAATCCATGGACACCAGTGAAGATCACAAATCATTGTAGAAAAAAGGTTCAGAGCACTGTCTAGTGGGTCTAGATGACCCAACTCCCAATGTTAAAGTGCCTAGGATAGCACAATGGTTACACAGTAAAACCAATCTGTATTCCCTCACAGATGTTTGACACCTCCTAAAATATTCCTTCTGGCGCTGTAGAGGAAGTCTTTCTTTGTGGAAGTTCAACATCATTTCTAAACACTTTTCCCAATCTCCCCCGGAGGCGTGACAGGAAGAAGCTATCCGGCAAAAAAAGAGAAAAGAAAAGAAAAGCCTGAAAAGCTTAGAGTAGATCAAAAGTTGCAAACAGTTCAGGAAGAAGCAGAGATTTTTCCCTGAACTCAGCCTCCCCGTGCGCCTCCTCCACAAACGTGGCCCCCTCAGGTTCAGATAATGATCTATATATGGAGACGAAGCTCCAGCTTCCCTACAAGCTCCAAACGGGGTCAGGGTCACCTTTGAGCAGATGTTCTGGTCGGCTCCTCTGTTATTGAGACACGGGTCAGTATAAAGCAGATGTTACGCACGGGGGGGGTTGCATTACTCTGAGCCCTACCCCACTATGGTGGGAGTCCGGCTTAAAACTGATTGGGGTCATATTGTTGGAGTGTTGTGTCCCTTTGCTGTTCTGTCAGTCATGCGCCGCTGCTGTGGGTTGGTTAATGATCCTTTGTGGTGACCTTTAGTGACCTTTCCCTTTCAGCTGTTTTTTTTTTTTCCTTTTATAAAAACAGTCGATTCATTTTAAACCGTTTGATGTATTTGCACTGAAGCAACTTCTTGATAACTTTTTGGAGTTAAACTATTTAATTAAGATTGAATTTTAACTGTAATATTTTTCTATTTTTTACCTTTTTGGTGTTTTTGTGTGGACTGCAGCTTCTCTGTATGACCTGGATAAACCAATGAAATAGGTGAATGATTGGTGAACAGCATTTAGTTTCATTTAGTTTTTTTTTATTCAGTTTATTTCCAAATAACCTACTGGTTGAAATTTGGCATCATTTTCTTTTAATAACTTTAAAAAGTACTTTAAAATATATATACTAATATATATAATACATATATATATAATATATTAGTATATATATTATATACTAATATATATAATATATACTAATATATATACTAATAGATATATTTACTTTAAAAAGTAATATATCTTTCATTTTTACTTTTTTCTTCTTCTTTTTTTATGTTCTTTTTATTTCCTGCTGTATGAACAAACAAAGAAAAAGTCAAATGAAGCTTCAAGTAGAAGAAGAGGGTTCTTGGGTTTTCACTTGCTTTTATTAAGGCATCTGATTGGCCAGATTAAAAAATTAAAAACTTGAAGAACAAAAAAAACATAAAAAAAAGGCTTTGCAAGATGTTAAAAAGAGGTATCAGAGCAAGAATGTTTATTCTGACAAATACAGAGAGACTGGATAACAGCTGTTTATTTCTCTATAGGAGTTTATGGGATTTTGGCTCCTTAAAACCAGAGCCCAGCGTGTACTTCCTGTTTGGAACGTGAGGGGGGAGGAGTCACTCAGTCCAGTTCCTAGTCTATATAGTCAATGGGAACTCTCTAAAGCAAAAACAAACAAACAAACAAAAAATGTTAGCAACATAAAAAAAACTTTACTTATTTACTTAAACTTAAAAATTAAAAACCCAAATCAAAATGTGGGGGTGTGAAGGATCTGCCAAACAGTAACGAGCTGATTAGAAACAGCTGGTTCAGTTCATTAAAAGCAGGTGTGAACAATTAACCAGATTCAAACACTAAACACAGAAACTGAACAAAACCACGATAAAGTCAATGCAGCAAAACCACTTTGAAAAATTCCAATAAAGAGAACATAGAACATGGAATCCCACAGGTTCTGCCGCCATGTTCCTGAGTCTATGAACACCCCTACAGTCTGAGAGCAAAGTGGTTTAGTCTGAACAGAATGGTAGTGGAAGTATGAGGGGGAAAAAATAGGGATTTTGTGCCATAAAATACTTAGACGCTTCTTTAAATTCTACCATCTGCCGAGAGTTTGGCTGAACAGCTGCTCTTTAAGGCCCGTACACACCGGAACGAATATTCGCCAGGCGTTATTCGCCAGCGTTTTTCGCCACGTCTTTTGTGTTCACACCCAGGCGATTTTCGCTGACGATGAGCCGAGCGAACATGCAATTTCATTCCCTGACATTAGATGGCGCTTAATGTAAACAGAAATACTCCTGTACACAAGGTGGCGCTGCGCAACTTTACGCTTCTTAAAGTCGCTTTTCACTCAGAAGAAGAGAGCAAGTATTTACGCGCTTGTCAGAATCATACAAAGAAAACATGAATATTTCAAGCATCAGTAGCTCCAACTGGTACTTGGTAAGGGGATATTTAAGAATGTCCGTCATTATTTCTTCGCGGCAGTGTAGACGCTACTTGGCGTCTAACTTCTTCGCTGGTATGTGTGCTCAGCAAGGCAGTTTTGTGTTTGAGCGCCCCCAAGTTGTGTTTTACTGTAACTTCAGAAGCTCCAGACACGTGTGCAAAAGCGCCATTCTCATTGGTAGAATAGATTTCGACGCAACGCGTCGAAAAAAAAAAACGAACCCGAGGCGTTTTTTTTTTTTGACGCTTTGGCGCTTGGCGTTTTTTCGTCTCGGTGTGCACACTCACATTGGTGCCCTTTGTTTAGTCACGAGGCGTTAAACGTCGGCGAAAATCGCCGGCGAAATTCGTCCCGGTGTGAACAGCTGCTCTTTAGTCTGTTCGGAGATTCCTGACGGTGTTAATGCAGCCGAGGCGATGAATTTGTCTGTATATAAGCAGAGAAATGATGACTGGATCAAAACCAAACCATGGTGACACATTAATAAAAAAAATTTAAAGTATTCGTTTTAATAGAATGAATGGCTAAAGTTGAACAGAATGAAGAGATGAAGGAAAAAAATCGTAGTCTCGTGAGCAGAACTTGTTTATAGAGGCGTAATTCCCTTTCCTGCGTCGGTCGAGCCAAGAGTTTAGTCTGTGGGGAGGATTGCAAATGAAGCATTTGATCATGTTTTTCTCGCTGCTCCTTTTTAGCAGCACAGAAAAAAATAATTAATAAAAGTTGTAAATCAAAGTTCAGGACTGATTATAAAACTAAACACGCAATAAAAGTAATACTCAAACCAAAATAAAAGGTCCCAAATTGTTGCCTTTAATTTGACTAAACTCTTTAGTGTTTGCGTGTTTTTCTGTCAAACGCTGAAAGCGTGTGGCTTAGCAGAGAGCTGTTTATTAAAAAATGGGCCTGCTGCTGAGCCGAGCACCACCCTGCTGTTTCAGAATAAAAGCTATTAGCATGTAGCGCTCTGTACGATGAAAAAAAACTGCTGAAAAAAAGAAGGCAACAGAGCAATTGTTCATGTGTTGGTTGGGGGTGTTGTACAACTTGTGCAAAGCAAATGCAGCTGAGTTATGACCTTATTTGGATTAATCTGAAGGCTTTGTTGAATAGCTAGAGCTTTATTAATTCATGAAACCATCACGCTGTCAGTCTTCCTCCTGGGATGATTCATGCTTCTGTGACAGAACAGACGAGGATTCTCTTTGACAAAGAAAAAAAATAAAGGATGAATCCTCTTGATCATTTATCTCTGCTGTGTGTTAGTATAGTACGATAAATCAACTTCTATTAAACTAACACGGAGCGTCTTTGTACTAAATATGCATGGAAGGGGGCTGTCGTGTGACAATTTAATGCAATTTATTGGGGTTTTTTTTGGGAGATTTTATGGAAAATATTTGATTATTTTTCGACTAGTGTGCTAGAAGTGAATCCATCCCAGAGAAATAGCAGATAGATAAACTTCTGGAGCTTCTTTCTTAAATGCTTCTAAAGGATTTACACTACTGCAAATACAAAGACTACGACACAAACGTTACAGCAGAGAAACACCGGATTTCTTTTTTTCAGTCGTTGATCTAAAAGCTACAAAGAAACACAAGCATTAAACTTCTATTGCTCAAGTGCTTTTAACCCTTGTGCTATCCTAGGCACTTTAACATTGGGAGTTGGGTCATCTAGACCCACTAGACAGTGCTCTGAACCTTTTTTCTTCAATGATTTGTGATCTTCACTGGTATCCATGGATTACAGGAAATCCTCTTCACCTTTATCCACCTTTGTCATGGTAGGGAGAACATGTCAATGTAAGGGTGGGGTCATCTAAGATAGCACAAGGGTTAAGGAAGGAATATTCACACACACCCCCCTTTACACATATATATATATATATATATATATATATACATATATATATATATATATACATACATATATATATATATATATATATATATACATATATATATACTTAAAACATGAAATGAAACAAATAAATACAAAATGATAAATACAAAATATACAAATTTACACCCTGATTACCTGAGGACTCATAACCCCTTCTTGTAAAAGTAAAACCTGTCCAACACAAAAGGCTTTCAGTTCTCATCTGTTTGCTCAGTTGTTGGACAGAACAAGTTGAAGCAAAAAAGAAAAAAAAAGGAAGGAAGGAATAATCAGAATTTATCTTTTTTCTGTCCATTAGAACTTTTCAATCTATTTGCAACAGCGTTTCTACTATTTGTAGAAGGGTCTTTTGTTTGTTTGCAGAGTTGCTGTTTTTTGCTGCGATTGCGGGTCTTGGCCTCCGCAGTTCATTCATCCAACTGCAGCTGCAAACTAATGAAGTGTCGCTTTACTTACAGACTAAACAGAAGAATGAATGTTAGGGTTTTAGTTGTAGTTAGAGATATTGATTGTTGAAGAAACACACAAACAAATGAGCAACTTTTTCATGAAACCATCCATAGAGCAGCCAGTTTCCTCCCAGCAGTCGCTGATGAAACCGGCTTCCGTCACTCAGGCGCTTTGACTGGTTCTTTCTCAGCCCACACGTCCAATTTGGCTCAGAATCTACTGTCTGCAGGTAATCCTCTCTCTTTCCCCATCATCTGTGCATCCGACTTTACTTCATTGTCTCTCCCCCTTTTTCTCCCCCACATTTTTCTGGGTGCTTGCGGCCCGACTCAACCTCCTGAACGCCTCAGACCCACTGGCTCCAAGGCGTCTCTCGAAATAGTGCGGGAAGAAGCCAACTTTGCATAGATCAAATGCCCGTCTGACAAGACAAATGTCTACATCTTCAATTACCTTCAGAAAACCTTGGAGACGCTTCTCTGACACGGTTTGATTAATGGACAAGTAGAGATGAGCGCAGCAAGAGAGAGCTGCTGAAGTGAGAAATTCCCCGCAGAAGATCTCTTATAAACCTCTTAACTGCTGTCTTTGGCAGTCGGCTCCTGTAAGATCGGCTGTGGAGGAGGTAATGGGAGAAAAAAATGAGTCAAAAATGTAGGATTTCTGCATCTGCTTTGCCGCCAATCTAGACTAGTGAGAAGACATGGAGGTTGATGAAATAATCCAGCAGATATTGAGGACTTTTCTGAACCAAGCATCATCTGTCAGCACTAAACTCAAAGTCTTCAATTATTTAACCCTTGTGCTATCCTAGGCACTTTAACATTGGGAGTTGGGTCATCTAGACCCACTAGACAGTGCTCTGAACCTTTTTTCTTCAATGATTTGTGATCTTCACTGGTGTCCATGGATTACATGAAATCTTTCCACCTTTATCCACCTTTGCCATGGTAGAGAGAACACGTCAATGGTCATCTTGACCCCATAGGATAGCACAAGGGGTTAAATGGGGGACACACAAAAGTAGTGTGAGGAACAGTGACCAATGTAAACTTTTCTTAACCCACAAACGATCTGAAGCGTGACAAAACTTTAAAACAGCAACATCAAGTTAGCGGATGGTTCTGGGAACAGAAGGCTCTCGGCAGCAGATGTTTAGGATGAGACCCCTAGAGCACATGTGTCAAACTCAAGGCCCGGGGGCCAAATGTGGCCCTCCATGTTATTTTAGTTGGCCCGCGAGAGCATAAAAGTTTTTAATTTCTTAAATAATTTTTTTCTTTAGTTGATAACACTTATGTGTGGCTGCAGTTGTAATTATTCAATGTTTGCACACTGTTTGTGTGTATGCAGAGAAATTGTCACCAAACCATCAGTTGGATGCAAGGCATTGGATACAACATTTTTTGTAAAATGTTACACATGTAATACATGTTCTTTCCAGCTCAGTTTATGTTATTTTTCTTTATTAACTTGGACTGTTTTGATCGTGGGCTTTAATAAGTGGACAAAATGTAAAAGGACTTGTGCTAGAGTAACAAGCAAACATATGTTTTCTATGCTGCTGTAATTATCAGTTTAAAACGTTTTAAAAAATAAATAATCAGTTATTTTACATTAAGGAGGAGTTACATTTATTTTTCATTACATTTGGTTGAATGTATAAGTCATATCTGGCCCTTTGAGGACAGACACTATGCTGATGTGGCCCTCGGTGAAAATGAGTTTGACACCCCTGCACTAGAGCTTAGACGTAGGACGCGGCGGAGGTCTGAATCGCTGCCAGATGCACCGGGTGACACGCGTGGTTCCTCCGAGTGCTCCTCTGTAACGCCGGGCCCAAAAGCCAGCAGAGGTCCAAGAGGACGGCTCGAGGAAGTCGGAACCGGCTCATAAGCCACTCGTCCTCTTTTGCCAGCAAGTCTTCTTGCTGTCTAAAGATGCGTTCTCTCCAAATTCTTCCATTTGCCACATCTTCTAAGAGCGCAAGATCAGCCATTGTGCGTCATTACGCATTGTGATGGGGCATTTTATTTCCCTACATTTAATTACATCTGACAAGCTACAGATGTCGGGAATAATCGACGTGGAAATGGGAAATTGCTCAGCGCAAATGTAATTTCATGTTGCTTTGTGAATGGTTGAAAAATACGCCATACATTGTTTTATCAAAAATAAAACAAACTAAAGGCATATGCATGAATACCATAATCCCATAGCTTATGAAGAAATGTTTTAATATGAAAACAACTTTCCCCAGTGGACAATTAGTACGTCTGTCTGTCTGTATAATTGCACCTAAATCTGCTCCGCCAGACGGACACACTGACGAGAATATCAGTTTTGTACATTATTTCGTTCTGTTAACTATATTATTTATGAGGATGAATTGCACATCATGCCAATATTGCAGAACATATTTCACTTTTCTTTCTGCAAATAAGTGTTCATTTGAATTTCTGTTGTAATTTTCGTTTGATTTTTTTTTATTTGTTTCACTGCTGATCGATCAAACGGGTGTTCGTGTAGCTGTTAATTGTAAGACTTTCTTTGTGAAGTCGTCATGTTATTTCTGAGAGGCAATATCGTCATTTTCACTTTCACGTGTTTCTTCCATCTGCCGACGGCGTCGCCGTTTCTCATTTCACCCGTTTTTGTGCGTACGCCTGGGTCAGAGCTTGCGTGAAGGACCGCACATTTTCCCGTCAAGTTTGCTTTTTATAAATATCAACTACTGCGTAGAGAGTGGCGTACGCCTTCTTTTGTGCGTACGCAACGTTTATAAATGAGGCCCCAGTTCACTCAGTCCTCAGACTTTTCATGTTTGCCTAAACTGAGAATGACTTGAGGGGCTGGAAGCGAGCAGAAGAGCGTGTAAACAGATGGATGATGGGAAACGGGGGTGGGCTTACTCTGCACACAGTTTTTTCATTTTGGTGGAAAACGACATAATCATGATCAAAAGCCCACTGGGAACACTTTTAGAAGAGATGAAAAGATGATCAGTGGATCTTTAAAATAAAAAGAGCTTTTTGAGATGGAACAGCAAACGGACACAGAGCAGCGATCACCTGGATGTCCTTGTGAAAGTCCTCTGTTAGTCAAACTGCGATGCCTCCATCTTTTTTTCCCTTGTGCTTTGCTAACTCCACACAGATCTCTATCTCCTCGAGAATAAAGCCCACTTAAGCATGTCATGTTTTTTAATATCCCCAATGCTCCCTATAAATATTTATTGAACATTTGCCATTAAGATGGAGCAAAGGGACACTCTGCTCGACCAGAAGTAAACAGAGGGAACTCTGGAGCCGACGTTGTAGAAGTACACATAGGCGGTCGTGTTTCAAAGTCAAATATGTAAAAGTAGGCTTGTTCTCCAAAATTTGGAAGTAAACCCTGTTGAATGTCAAATACTGCTGATTCAGATCGGGGGAGATTTTCATCAAATTTTCATGCGCTTGGATCTTTATAGCTTCACTCTGCCCTCTGGTGCCCTTGCAGTGACTGTAGCACAACCACAGGTGGGCAGAAATCACTAAGACTTACCCAGTTTCATAAACTTATGTAACTTTTGCCAGTAGTTGCCCTCAATTTTTTTTTTTTGCCTCATCCATCCATATTCTTAACTTGCTAAATCTATTTTGGGGTCATGGGGTTGCTGGAGCCTATCCTGGCTAGTGATAGGTGAATTTGGTTTATTCACTGTACAATTTATAAAGGAAATCAAATGCTTTCATGTTGCATATCAGTTCTGATGTTCAACAACAGTTTATTGATATTTTTATGTCAGGTTTTGGATAATAAAGGACATGAGGCCACACTATTGCTCACTACTTGAATACTTTTCTCACAAGTTACTTTTTTACTCTTACTAAAGTTACAACTAGGACGACTGCACTCTACTTGACAGCTATTTTTAGATTCTCCATCTCTGGGAGTTCTTTGCTTATTAGAAATAAGTGTTTCTTCTTAATAAGTGTCTTCTGTAAACTTCTATCTATCTATTAAATTAAATTGTTTTTGTAATAAAGTTCATTGTAGTTGTTTCCAATAAAATTATTTTGTGACAAATTAATATAAAATGTTCATATATGTACTGTATTTTTTGGGGTAGAAGTCCCTTTTTTATTTACTAATTTATTTTTTGCATAGTTCGGCCGCGGATGTGAATTACATGTGATTTTAAAAAAAACGCAACAACCACTAGAGGGCACTGTAGGTGTGTGAATTCCATTTCAATTTTTAAATTTTAAAGTCAATTCAAATTCAACAAATAAGGTTAAGTTTATTTATAAGGTTCCTTGACACAACATGAAAATATCCACAGTTAAATGAAGTGCTGTACATTAAAAACGTAAAGGTTATAACAATTAGGAGTGAAAAATAGCTAAATGAGTGACAACAACGTAATGCTCAGCAAATATCATGCAAAAACCAGTTTGAAATGAGATATTTGGCAGCTATGTTTTGAGGTTTTCAGTGACTTCTCTCAATCAAACCTAAATAATGAGTTTGTTTAACCAATGGTTTAATCATCACCATTTAGCTTTAAAAACGAGTCTTATCCACAAACAGTCTTGATGAAGCCAAACATGTCCGATCTGAAGCTCCATCGCTCTTCATCTGTGATCAACATGCAAATCAGAGGCAGAAGAACGGAGCAGCTGTTGTTCACAGACGATGGATGTGAGGGAAGAACATCGGCGTTTTCATCGCCAGACCTGTTTAGACATCTTTGGAGCTTTTTATTCTTGATGGAGTGAAGTGGAGATGAAAGCAAAACAAGCAATTTCACAGAGTTTTGCTCCTGAGTGTCAGTGTGATTTCTTTCTCTGGATTCTGTTTCTCATCATGGATTTTATTATGATTTAATAATCGGTGTTATCAACAACGCCAGCCTAGTGTAACACAACATTTCTGATTATTTCTAATAATTAATTGTTATAATTCAGGAACAGACAAAATATTTGAGGGGGAAAAAAAAGACTGTATGTGATGTAGAAAATAAGGTGGGCGGGGCTAGAAGCTCCATGCTCCGCTTCAGACTGTACAGCTACAATATTGCTCACCAATTTTGATGCACTGGTAGTCTTACGTTGTTGGGGGCTGTAAGCTAGCAGGAGAGCATGTAAACAGAGAGCTCTCATGAATAGGAAGGGGAAGGGGGGGCTTGACTTTGGCAGGCAAGCCAAGTCAAGTAGGCAAATTTCCAATGAACTATTCCCGCTCAGCTTTTGTGAAAATATCCTGGAAAACAAAACATGTTTTTTAATTTTGGTTAAAAACACCATAGTCATAATAATAATAATAATAATAATAATAATAATAATAATAATAATAAAACAACCAGGAACGCTTTTGCAATACATTAAAAGATGATAAAATGAAGAATTTTAGGAAATATAAATCTTTAAACAAATTTAAAACAACCTTATTTTTAAACCTTTTTATATGTTTTGCTCCCAAAAATTAAAAATAAACCTCTGTATATACTGTACTTTTCTCACATTTTCACTTCCTTTAAACACTTAACCAAACTGAGATTTTCCTCTGTTCTCTGAGCATGTTTTAATAAGATTAAGGCTAAAGGAGGTCTGTTTTAGTTTATGTTTATCTCTGACTTTAATTGCATCATAGTTGTATTTTTATCGTTGTGTCTTTTGCTTTTGAAGTAACAATAACTTCATGACTCAAGGGAGCTTATTAGGCACAGGGCTCTCCATTCTAGCTGTTGGGGTTTAAAAATATAAGTCCTGTGTTTGAGTGATGGCTTCAGCTTTCTCAGAGGGACTCAATTAAATTTATTGTTTTGTGTTGCTGTTATTATTATTTTTTTTTTAGTATCCCCCAAACTTCACCTGAGTGTTTGGATTCAGGTACAAATAAATGATTATTCCTGTAAGCTCTATATGCACAGCGAAATTCAAATCTGCATGACAAACTATTACAACATAACAGTGTGTAAATAAACACCAAGACTACTATTTAACCCTTGTGCCATCTTAGATGAACCCACCCTTACATTGACGTGTTCTCCCTACCATGACAAAGGTGGAAAGATTTCATGTAATCCATGGACACCAGTGAAGATCACAATTTTTTGGGGAAAAAGGGTTCAGCGCACTGTCTAGTGGGTCTAGATGACCCAACTCCCAATGTTAAAGTGCCTAGGATAGCACAAGGGTTACGAGATATTTAGTCACATGGTTTTGTTTACAAGCTTTGGTTCGAAACAGAAAAATCCAGTTGACGGCAGTCTAAATACAGATCCACATGCAAAGTTCAGGACTTGATTCGAACCAAATTAGGTGGATGAAGCGACTCGTCTGAAAAATATAGTATATACTAAACTTCTGTTCAAGCAATTAATGAGTTTTAACCCAAAAGAAAAGTTTGAGTTTTTTTTTTATTCAAATCAAGCAATTTAAAGGAGATCAAAGAAGACAAATGCAAAAGTCCCATCAGGATGTTCCACATAAACCAGTGGGCATGGTTCATGGGAAGTGCTGTGATCCTGAAACAGGGTGCATTGTGCTTTCACAAAGCCAATGCTACCCCTGTGACATCATGCTAATTGGACTGTCAGCATGTTCATTATAACAGCAGTGAAATCTAGACAGTGGGGGAACGCATCCTGCTCCACTAAAATCCACCAATGGTGTTTGTTGCAAATGTGGAGCACTTCAGAAATTAATTTGCCTTGAAACTGCACAGAGAAATGACTGCAAATCGAATGGCTACAAATCAATGCTCCAAATTTCCTTGTGAGGCGCGTGTGGGGTTTTCAGCACCTCAAACTCTAGACACTTTCATTTTTTCGTGGGTGCAAAGACAAACACGATTTGTTTTCCTGCATTTGTGAAGACAAATGTGAATTGTCAATAACAGAACTTCATGGATTCAAGTTCCAAAGATGCTAAACTGCGATCTTCCAACTTTGTAATCAGAATACAGGAGTTGCTGTTGTTTTGTTTTTGATGAGATTTTCTTTGAGTTGTTATAATGCCCCAAAATATCATTGTGTGTGTGTTATTAGTAATACAAGAGGAATATTAGTGTATTCATGAGCTTTATTTATACATTTTTGAAGTCCCATTCCAATCATCTTTTAAACTATTGTAAAAAACCTTTATTGTTCCATGGGACATAGTTTCTGCAGAGCGGCCCAAATTTATCCAAAACTTGCCTCTGAGTTATAGGTGTTGCAACGCCGCCCCCCTCTCCCTCCACATTGCATAGTAGGGAGCTTGTGCCCCACCCATTCTATTTTTACATCACAATTACACTCTTTTCCAAATAGCTTTTTTTCATCTCCTCTTGATTCACTGCGATTTGAATGAAGAAAAACTCAAAAAAGAGCTTCATTTTCTTCATTCATTTCCTCCATATGAAAAAAAAAATGCTACAAAGCACGTTAAAAACAGCATTTTCATTAGAGTGGGTCTGTGGGCATCATAATATCTTCTTTTTCGGCATTGCTAAACTTTCCGGACTTTTTGGTAATAAAGTTTTGTAAGAAGGTTAAGGTTTACGTCTATGGCTAAAACACTAGCTTGCTAGCTTGGTTAGTATTGAGTGTTTTGTTGATATTTCTTTTTAATATATTTTATTCTGTAACGTTAGACTTTTTTGGACATAAATATGCTAGTGTTGTCTGTAAAGTTCATGTATCTAATTCATTTTGTTTTTGTGGTTTACTAAATTAGAGAAAACTTAGCATAGTTATCAGGAAAGGAAACATACTGGAAAACAAAATAATTTCCAGAAATCAAAATGAAATTTAAAAAAATGACACAAAATAAGAAACTGGAAATGTTGGATGATGACATTTGTTCACCTTTTACATAATCCAATCAGAGATATCCCATAATACCCACCTTTTTGTGCTATCGTATTTTGTTTAGTTTTTTAACATTTTGATTTCCAAAAATTACTTTTGTTTGCCAATTTTTTTATACACATTTTTTTCCAGGATAAAAAAAAGATAGTTAAATAAACGTAAACAGAAAATAATAAAAGTGCTCAAAAAAGGGGTTGGTGGATTCAAATCTAAGTAGTTCCATTCCTTATTCCTACTATATTTTATGCATACATTTTTACAGCATAAACACAGATTATTATTCACAAAAATTCAAAAGAAATAAAGAAAGAAAAAAGGTACCAAAAAACTTCACATTTTGTTTTAATTTCTAAAATGTATAGTTGTTTTTTATTACTTGTTTTGCTTTTTTAATTGTCATATTTGCTTTGATTTTATTGATTTGATTTGTACTTTAGGGCCACCGTACCTTAGGTTGTAGCAAAGTTTTTATTTTCCCTGTCCCCCCCCCCCCCCCCCCCCCCTGCCCCTGCTGCTAGTGCAGGACACTGTTAATTTAGGGGATAGACGCCTACAGCAACCAGTGGGACTCCACTTTGCAAGTGTCACACATGAGACTCAAACAGCAATTCTGACTCTGTAATCTAATCACCGGCCACTGTAGTAATATCCCACACAGCGCAGGGCCCCAGGAAACTCTTGGGCATACACGCTATTAATTATGTTAATTCTGTGGCTCACTTAATTGATTACCTTGTTACTTTAGCTAGTTGATAAGGCTCCACTGCACAGAGAGATAATGTCGACACAATGTGAGCGTTACCCCACGGCCCGTTTCAGGGATCTTTCTCGTGACTCGGTCTTTGAATCAGTCAGCATTTTCTGGCTGATGAATTGATGCCAATTTATCTTTTCTTTCCTCATAATAAGGACCCGTGTTTATTAACCATTAGCTGGGCGCCAAAAACCGAGCGAGCGTGCGTGTGAGCGCCGCTGACTGCCGCTAACAGATGCATTAATAACATAAAGATAAAGGCGACACAGATACTTGAGAGGAAATTTATTTTTCACATCAGCCAATAATGGTCTCCTGTTATAGCCAATTCAACAGTGATAGATTACAAATAACTTATCTAAGACGGTAGCAAAGAACTGACTCCCTCACATGGAATAATAAGCAGCGTGCATGCGTCCCTCTGGGTAAAGGTCAGCTGAGCAGAGGCATTTATCAGTGGAATAAATTGATATCAGATTCAGGCTCAGACAGCTGTTATTGGAACACAGCTTCAGGGTGCACATCCTGCTTCTCTCTTCTCATTTCCCTCCGTCTGCTCCTGTTGTCCATTACCTTCCGTCCCCGTCTGACTTGTCCCAGTCTCCTATTCTCCCTACCCAGCTGCCTCTTTTTTTAATGGTTTTTTCCAACCTTTCTTTCTGTCAGTTCTTTGTAAAATAAATAAATTAATAAAAAAGACTCTTGCCTGTGTTTTTTTGCCGTCTTGCCAGACTACTTTAGTCTCCATCTCACTCTTATTTCCATCAACTTTGACCTCGTTAGAGTCGAAGAATAAGGTGACTGCATTTGCAGCTGTAAAAATAGCTTTTGGGGTTGGTTTTGTTTATACACCCCCCCCCCCCCCTCCCAATATATCATATTGGGAGGGCGGGGGTGTATTTGAATAAACAATTTGAATAAAGAAATACTCAGAACTGCAATTTTAAGCTTAATTTTCTTCGTATATGTCCTCCTTCATCAAAAAAAAAAAAATGCTACAGACACAAGATTGTATCTTTAACTCTTGTGCTATCTTAGATGACCCCACCCTTACGTGTTCTCCCTACCATGACAAAGTTGGAAAGATTTCATGTAATCCATGGACACCAGTGAAGATCACAAATCATTGAAGAAAAAAGGTTCAGCGCACTGTCTAGTGGGTCTAGATGACCCAACTCCCAATGTTAAAGTGCCTAGGATAGCACAAGGGTTACAGAGTGTCTAGGTCTAGAATGATACTTTTTTGTGTAAATTTGTCCTAAAAATTAGGAAACTTCAGTGTAAAACCCTGCAGTTTCCTCAAATTATGCAAGTCTGTTTCTTGAAATAAGACCACTCATAAATATCAAATCTACATAACCCTTGTGCTATCCTAGGCACTTTGACATTAGGAGTTGGGTCATCTAGACCTCATAGGATAGCACAAGGGTTAAAAGTACTGAAGTAAAAAAAACACAAAAAAAGAAATACAACTGATTTTGGGGCCACCAAAAAAAAAAGATGTAAAATTACAAGATTTAAAGTCATAAATTTACAACTTTAAATCTCGAAATAAAAAAAAATATATATATTACTTTGGCTGTAAGCTGGCAATGAAAATCATTCGGGGAAAAATGTGTTTGACCAGAGATATTCCTTGAAATAAGATGTTTTCAAGATCAAATAATTAGTTAAATAGTCATTGAAGACCCACTCCTATGATGAAAATTGTGTTTTAGATGTTTTAACATGTTTTTGTCACTTTTTTCCTGAAAATATAAGATTAAAATTGCATTCCTAGTAGAAAATATGATGGGTGGGCCACAAGCTCCCTGCCCCGCCCCTTTTTACTGTATTAACAGGTAGATCCATGTGCATCAAAACTGTACGGCTGGATAGATTTCTGTAGCAACGGTACTGTTCAGCTGGAGGGGTGAAGGGCTGTAAGCTAGGGTGTATATAGAAATTACAGTCAGGAATTTGGACAGAGACACATTTTTTCTAATTTAGTTTCTGTACATTACCAAAGTGAATTATAAATAAAACAGCTCAGGTGCCATTGAAGTGCAGACTTTCAGCTTTTATTCCATGGGTTGAACAAAAAGATTGCATAAAAATGTGAAAAACTAAAGCATTTTTTCAACACAATCCCTTCATTTCATGGGCTCCTAAGTAATTGGACAATTGACTTCCATGCTATTGCATGGGCAGGTGTGGGCAATTCCCTTGTTATGTCATTATGAGTGAAGCAGATAAAAGGCCTGGAGTTGATTAGAGGACTCGTGCTTGCATTTTGAAGATTTTGCTGTGAACAGACAACATGCGGTCAAAGGAGCTCACCATGCAGGTGAAAGGAGCCATCATTAAGCTGAGAAAACAGATAAAAACCATGCCAGAAATGGCTACAGCATTAGGAGTAGCAAAATCAACAGTGTGGTACATCCTGAGAAATAAAGAAAGCACTGGTGAACTCAGCAACACAAAAAGACCTGGACGTCCACGGAAGACAACAGTGGTGGATGATCACAGAATCATTTCCATGGTGAAGAGGAACCCGTTCACAACAGCCAACCAAGTGAACAACACTCTCCAGGAGGTAGGCGTATCAATATCCAAGTCTACCATAAAAAGAGGACTGCATGAAAGTAGATCCAGAAGGTACACTGAAAGATGCAAGCCACTCATAAGCCTCAAGAATAGGAAGGCTAGATTGGACTTTGCTAAAAAGCATCTAAAAAAGCCAGCACAGTTCTGGAAAAACATTCTTTGGACAGATGAAACCAAAATCAACCTCTACCAGAATGATGGCAAGAGAAAAGTATGGAGAAGGCGTGGAGAAGCTCATGATCCAAAGCACACGACATCATCAGTAAAACACTGTGGAGGCAGTGTGATGGTCTGGGCGTGCATGGATGCTAGTGGCACTGGGACACTAGTGTGTATTGATGACGTGACACAGGACAGAAGCAGCCCAGAGAATTCTGAGGTGTTCAGAGACAAACTGTCTGCACAGATCCAGGTGAATGCAGCCAAACTGATTGGGCGGCGTTTCATAATACAGATGGACAACGACCCAAAACATACAGCCAAAGCAACTCAGGAGTTTATTAAAGCAAAGAAGTGGAATATTCTTGAATGGCCAAGTCAGTCACCCGATCTTAACCCAACTGAGCAGCATTTCACTTGTTGAAGACTAAACTATAGATAGAAAGGCCCACAAACAAACAGCAACTGGAAGCTGCTGCAGTAAAGGCCTGGCAGAGCATTCAGAAGGAGAAAACCCAGCATCTGGTGATGTCCATGAGTTCAAGACTTCAGGCTGTCATTGCCAACAAAGGGTTTTCAATCAAATATTAGTGATGACCATTTTGTTTTCAGTTATTTCATTTGTCCACCTACTTAGGAGCCCATGAAATGAAGGGATTGTGTTTAAAAAAATCTTTTAGTTTTTCACATTTTTATGCGATCTTTTTGTTCAACCCATGGAGTAAAAGCTGAAAGTCTGCACTTCAATGGCATCTGAGTTGTTTTCTTTACAATTCACTGTGGTAATGTACAGAAACTAAATTAGAAAGAATGTGTCTCTGTCCAAATATGTATAGTCCTGACTGTATATCCTAGAAAACGTTTTTTTTATTTGGGCTAAAAACGGCATAACTATAATTAAAAATAGAAAAACTTTTAAAAGAGGATCTGCAAACAAACCACCATTAAAAACCTCCTAGAACCGTCTACTTTTAAACGTTGTGTTCTTTAAACCCAAAGCTTCAGGTTCTAAAGTTTTTCTTTACGTTTCCTGAAAGAGAGAAAACTTTTTGTTTATGTCCCATTATGGCTCGCCAGAATGACGTAGCACCACCCACCTCACAGGCACACCTTGATTTTTTTCACACATCTTCTAAAAGCCAATTACCATCCTCCATCATGCTCCATGGCACCATTAAATGAGCTCATTAAAAACCTTTAGGATTACAAATCATAGTAATTGCCCATTAGGATTTACCTAATTGTTCGAATCTTCCAGGATCTGATGCTTCCTGGCTCAGTTTGTGGCTCTGCACTGAGCTTCTGGAGCTCCGTCTTGGTGGCGTTGCTGTGATGATTGATGGAGGCGAGCTGAGCAGCCGGGAACAGATTTTCATGTACCCAACAGGGCTGAAGTAGGCCGGAACAGAAGCTGCGGAACCTCACGGAGAACGTTTGCACTTCCTGCGTTAAACTGTCAAGCAGAGAGACGTTTCACGTGATTTACCAAGAGAATAAAATAACTTGATGGAGGAATTCCCACAATGCTACTGATAGTTGTCTTGAAAACCCCTCAAATGAATAATTTCTAATTGAGAAAGGTTTGGTTCTGGATATTTTGTAGTTTTTGCTTCTGGAACTTTTTGTTTTGTGCATCATTTCCTGCTCCGACTGCTGTTTTTGTTGCACGATAAGAGTTACGGACAAGTGTCCAAAGACATGCAGATGGCCTTACATTAAGGTTTGGAAACTTTGCTTTAGATGAGAGCTTAAGGACAATCCAAAGTGTAATTTTTCGAGCTTGGAAAAAACAACAACCCCACCATGATACTTCTACCTCCATGCCTAAAGACCCACTCTCATCATCTTTTGATCTATTTGCAAAGTGTTCCCAATGGTCTTCCAGGACAAAATTTATGCAGAACGGCAGGCATTCATCAATTCACCACTAAATTGTGGGCAGGGCTGTTGGTTCAGAGAAACCCCACCCCCCCTACCCATCCTCGCTGCTGAGAGTGCATGTTTTTGTCTGCTCCTGATTCACAGCCTTTTGTATAAAAAATACGATCAGAACTGTAATTTTGAGCTTTCAGCGTTAAAGTGCCTTGGGTTAACAAGGGTTAAGGGGTCCTGAAATTAGATGTTTTTGTGTGTGTGGGTGCAAGGGGGAGTTCAGATAGAGCTGATGTGTAATAACACAAGTCATGAGGTTAAGGAAGAGATTTGAAATGAAAAAATATGAGAGAACCTTCAAAAACTCGTGGACGCCAAAGGGTAGCAGCTGATTGTTTGTAGCAGCTTATTGTCTGTATTTATTATGAGGTTCATTCAACTAGGAAGTTTCTTTTTTCTTCAAAAAACGCCTAGAAAGCTATCCGGTTTCTGAAAGTATCAGACACCGGATAGCTTTGAACGGTATCTGGATTACAAAGGGGTCAATGCTTGCTGGCAGGAAATCCAACATCTACAGTTTATAAGTCTAAAGCTTTGGTTCACTTTGGTTCAAGAAGATCTTTTGATCTAAAAAAAAATACTAATAACAAAAAGGTTGCGTGTTCAGTCTTTGGTCTAACCGTTGTGCCACGATCTCTGATGTCAGACATGCTGAGGCTGCCACCCTCTGAGACAAACACGGTTGGATTCATCTTACAGTTTTCTCTGTACATCCACAGGTTTGACCCTTGACTCCCGTGGATCGAGGCACTTACTTCCCCATGCATCATTTATGAACTTTGGCTTAAAATAGACCCCTGCAGTGAAAGAGGGCATGGAGAGAGTGCTCCCTTGTAAAAAAGCCATTTTCTCTGCTATAACAGCCCCCCCCCCCTTCCCCCAGATATACACAAAACTAGCCCTAATGCAGAAGTTTGCAAAGCACCAGCCACATCCTTGTCTGGTTCTTAACACACTCAAAACGATAACTCCGTCTTCCATCCATCCACTTTGTGTTCACTTTATTCACTGCAGGAAGACGTAGTTACTGTAGATGGATTTGCTTACTGTATTATAATGCGCACAGTCAATGAATGGCAATTTTCAAACTTATGTCATATAAACAGTAAGGCCCAGCAAACTTTATGGCGCATTAAACAAAACAAAAGCGTCAAAAAAATTATCAGTCAGACTTTATTACAGCAACTCTAGAATTTGTTTGTAGCATGCTACACATTAGCCTTTTCACAATACCTGTAACTCCAAACTTTATTTATAACGTGTAAAAAAAAACGGCTGATACCGCGAAAAACCAACGTTGCAGTGACTACGCTAATTCCCAACCTTGTTAGTAACATGTAAATTAAAAAAACACAGTCTGACACTGCTACACGTTAGCGTATTAACAATGACTGTGGGCTTTCTCGATGAAAAAAATCAGACTGATACCGCTAAAACAAACTTTACTGTGACCGCCTCGTTAGCGTGGTTCCAAAAACAGCCAACCTTATTTGCAACTCGTGAAAATAAAACATTGACGGAGCACCATGAACCTTTCAAAATCCCTTCAACATTAGTAAACACAACCAGAATTGATCGTATCTAAAGCGCATTGGTTTTTGAAAATAGTTTAAAGGGCCTATATCATGCTTTTCTTAAGCTGTTCAGAGTAAACTATATTCATATATATGATCATATATTACCTTTGGCACACTAATGGATGATTTTTTAAATGAAATGTGAATTATTTCGCAGTTCATTTTCCTACAAGGAAGTAAGACCTACGTATATACCTTCAGGACTGACAGACTCTTGTGGTTGTGAAGTAATTTTGAGAAGTGTTTTTTGTTGTTTTTCTTTCCTCTTCTTCTTTTTATTTTTTTTACATTTTTTTAAGGTTCTATCAATTTGTAGGTAGATATGATGTTTGTAATCAGGGTGGGGGAAATAAGCCTTGGTTTCACCCAACACCTTTTTTGGTTAATTTTGTTCAATGTTTATGTTGACATTGTTCAGTGTCAATGCTTATTGTGATGTATCAAGTTTGTCTCTCACAAGACGACTTAATCTGTGGCACTGCCTTGCTCTCCATGTGGGTGCCGCCCATTTCATGACGTCATCCTAGAGTCTTTCTCGGCACCATGTCTGCATTTCGCCCACAAAAACGTTTGCAAAGACGGATGTGCATATAGTTCAAAGTAAAGGTAAGAGTTTTTACCAAACGCTGCTAACTCCGAGGAGAATGTGTGTGTGTGGGGGGGGGATTTGGCCTGGGGGCAGTGCTGGCAGCGCGGGCTCTTCCAGGAAGGGGCGGTTCCTCACTTTGTGATGTTACAATGTGAGAACCCATTTGTTTACATGGACCATGAGGGGCTGGTGCTCAGAGCGCAGGCTTTTAGAGGAATACTCAGAAATGCGTGAACGAATTGAAATGCCACTTTGGGTTTTTTTTTTCATTAGAGATGAACATTATGATACACTCCAGAGCTCAAAAATGTTTTTTTGCTAAATATAGACCCTTTAGGCCTTGTTAAAGGGGTCCTATGGGGTCCAGATGACCCCACCCTTACATTGACGTGTTCTCCCTACCATGATAAAGGTGGATAAAGGTGGAAAGATTTCATGTAATCCATAGACACCAGTGAAGATCACAAATCATTGAAGTGGGTCTAGATGACCCAACTCCCAATGTCAAAGTGCCTAGGATAGCACAAGGGTTAAGGCTTTAAAGTGTGCCTTATAGTGCGGAAAATACAAACATTTTTTGCTTGTTCTAATCAAATAGTTGGTATTTTCTGAGTTTTTATTAACTTAACCATAGTTTGTTTTGATTAAAGGGACTAAAAATTAGTAAAAGTGATGGAAATGTAAATAAAATCTTTGTAAAAGTTAAAATAAAATCTTTAAATTGGCGCCAAAATTGACAGTGTTGCCTCTTTCATAACAAGATAGTATATGTATAATTATTGCAAATCAAGCCACTCTGACTTCAGAAATTGCCTGTTTCTGTCTCACTCTTTTCCCTTTATTTTTCTTAAGGTTAAATAAGGTAAAGCTCACCAAATAAAAGACTTTAATCAAACAATATCCTGAAATTTAGAAGTCAGCCAGTGAACAAAATCTCTATTCCGCAGGTAATTTTATTGTGCTTTCTGACAAAAGGCTGTGATTTATCTAAGCGGGAGCCAACTGCAGAGTCTAAATATAGAATTTAATTACAGTGAGCCAAATGCAGGGCTTTTTATTTTTTTATTGCACCTCCTGTGGTCTGAGTTAAACGTCTTGTTATTCTGTATCTAAATGCCCTTGGGATTAGTTATGGAGGCACTAGTTTCTCTCAAACACTGTGGCCATTTAAATATCCCAGTAAATCAAATCTGACCACAGGGGGCGGAAACCTATTTTTTCCTACTTTTCATCACTTTCTCTCTCTCTCTCTCTCTCTCTATACATTCAGTTTATGGACAAGCCTACAGGCCTGTCTAAATTTAGCAAACGAAGGATGATAGAGATCCTCGTTGAGTGAACTTGTGGGTTAATTGCGTCTGCAGTGAGTCAGGAATCAGACTACCCAGCGGCAGCCCTGCAGAGGTGATGCCAAACGTCTGGGTTTGTCGCTCTGGTGCTGCAGCCTTTAAATCATTCCACCTTAAATACTCAGGAAGTGTGTCTGTCCTCGCTGCATCCGGTCATGCATGGATTCCTTGCAACATTCCCAATCTTCTCCAAGCAGCGCAGTTAGACAGCCATCTGTGTGGAGCATGATTGGCAGAAGAAAAGGTCTTAAAATGCAAATGTCAAAGTTTTTGCTGCTTTTAGGGCATTTAAATTCATTATTTAAAAATAAATATAAATATAAAGCTAAAGATACTTTTGATAATAGATCCATATGAGACGCTAAAACTGCAAACTATTTGATGCTTCCAAACCTCAACTTATCTTTGACACCTTTTCTAGCTTTCCTCTAAATCAGCACACATGATTGGTTTTTGTCTCATTGAGAGCTAGGATCTAGAAATAAGGAAATTATTATTGAAATGAGAGCAAATCAATTTGCTCCAAACTCTTGACAACAGAAAAGTTTAACTCAAGACCAAAAGGAACTCAATTTTTTCGGTATTGTTTGGTTTAAAGTAAAAAAAAAAACTAATTTTAAAGTTGAATACATTTAACAAGTTATACTGGCATTCATTATTATTATTTTGGAAAAAGAAATGTGCATTTATGTTCTATGAACTAATTGTAGATTTTATGAATGAATGAAGCTTCATTTCTCATACACAGTAAGGTCAACAATGCAATGAGGTCCTCGTGATGGGAAGAGATGATTTACTCGCCGAAAAACGCAGGGAACTACCCGTACACACTATAGTAGTACCTTGTAAAAAAAAAAAGGAAAACATTAATAATCATAAAATAGAATAGAACAGAATACAAGTTGCATGTAGAATTAAGTACAAAAGGGAATTAAATGTATAGAAATATTCTCATTTTGGTCCCATTTTGTTCTAAAATGGGTCCTGTCCAATTATTACACTAGTTTTCTGTCACTGTAATCATAAAAAAACTACAGTTTTGTACGTAAAAACTCAAAAATTACAACTATTTGCTCAGGACCAGCAAAAAACAAACTTGGTATTGGCCTGTATGACTTTCAATTAATAAAGTAATTTTATCTAAAAGTTAGCTTAAGTGGAACTCATTTTCTAAATTTAGATATTTTTTTTTCAGATTTCTCGTTGAATGAAATGGACTTGCAGTGATCACAGATCAGCGTTCTTTTCGGCTACCTCCTTCTGCAGTGTAAGCTGCATGTCTTCCTTGAACATTCACTGTGGCTCTGCTGCATCTGAACACAGCACACTAACCTCTGGTGTGTCGTGTCCTCCACTGCTGCAGCAACATGGCGGCAGTAAAGCTATAAAACGGCCCGATATGATGACTAATAACGTTTGATTTAAAGTGTGGCAGACAAGCCGCTTCCCTGTGCTTATAATGGCTAATGCACATAAAAAATAAAACTGGAAAGGTCTGGGGTAAGTAAAAGTAGTTTATTAGATTGAAAAGGCCAATCATAACTAACTTGATCCTGCTGAGTTAAGCAGAAATAATCTGATGGCTTTTCTCTGCAGAATCCCACCAAGCAGTTTGTCTACTAATATCTTATTACATTCAATGTAAAACTTAACGAATTTTAACTTTGCAGTAAGATTTAGTCCCACTTAAGTACTCTTTTGATCTGTTTTCAAAGCTTTCCCAGTTTTTTTAAAAAATTACAATTATGCTGTTTTTAGTCAAAATACAATTTAAAAAAAAAGCCGGTGTCGTTTTCTAGATCATAGTTTCTGCAGAGCGGCAGTACTTCATCAGAAATTCACCTCAGAGTTGCGGGCGGGACTTTTGGCATATAGCAACCCTGCCCCCCCTTCCCATCACAATGGTCAAAAGGTCTCTCTTTACATGCTAGCTTACAGCCCCTCCCACTTTTCATCAAGGTGGATCTTAATAAATACAGACTGTTTTCTTCTTATTTACCCTTTATGAATTTATGAATCCTTTTTGAATTTTTATTCGTCTTATTACAAGAAACAGACTTGATTGTTCGGGGAAGCTGAGATTTTTATGACTCGGACATCATCTTTAGGAGAAATTTAGGTTGAATGTGTAATTCAAGTCTCACTTCAGGATAATTATGGTAGAAATAAGAAAAGTCGGACTGTTTTTGTGTTTAAAATACATTTTGGGCAGAAATGTGTATAAATATAACTACTTTAAAGAGGATAAAACTGTAAAGTTAAGACCTAGATTTCAAATTTTCAGAGCAAAAGAACTAAATATGAGTGTTTAGTGTTAAAGTGAAGATTTTATTAGAACCTACTTTAAAAATCTTACCAAGTCAAATTCTACTAGTTCCACTGGAATTATTTTTTAAATATAACAAGGGAAAAACTTTTTGTATTCTATATTTGTTTCAACATTTTTAATCGAGTGTTCAGATCCCATTTTAATGTGGAAACTAAAATGAGCTGTGTGTGCTTTTTCTTTATTCTTTTTTGCAGGTGGCAGTAAACGGCAGAAAGGCAGAGAAAGGATGCAAACAAAACAAAAAACTGAGTGGGAATCATCTCACAAGAGTCGCACTAAATGCTTAATATATGCACAAAACACACACAAACAAAACAGGAGCTATTTCCAGAGCTGAGCAATTGCCCGTGGAGTAGCTGAACAGGAGCGGACCGCACCACCACGAGTGGCAAGGAATACTAATAGGCCGACAAATAGGTCAGGGGGAGCTAAATGAGAACTAACTAGGCCTGGCTAATTATGAAGTAACCAGGTTTGCACCAATCAGGCTCCAGGGCCACCGAGGCCAAAGCTCTGACTGGTTGTTGGCAGCTAATTAGCTTGTTGTGGTGTCAGTTTCATGCAAGTGGGTCAGTGGTAGAGGACAACAGGGGGATAGAGCGCATCTGAAAGCAGCTTCTCTGCACAGGAAAAAAAACAGACAGATGTCCAGAGTGACCCTGTCTGTTTTCTTTGTTTTCTTTTTTAACGCAGACCTGGGGTCACAGCTGCCAAAAATGTAAACTACTGTTTTTTGGACTCAGGAAAAAGGCAAAAAAAGTGTATTTATATTATTTAAAACAAGCTAATATGTCCTGTTGCCTATACAAGAAAGAAAAAAACTTTCTATTTCATGAAGGCAATTTGTGAACAGACATCTCTGTTCAGATCCCACCGTTATCCAACATTAGCTGGGATAGGCTCCAGCAACCCCTGTGACCCTGACAGAGATTAAGCAGGATGGTGTACGAAATATCTGCTTGAAACAAGACCACAAAAATGTACAATTAGTTTGAAACAAAACTACCTCAAAGAATCCTCAGTTTTTGTATTTTTTTAAAAATAAAAGGCTTCTTGTAACAGTTTCTGTACATAAGTTCCAATTATCAAATGAATATACAATAAGAAGATAGATAGCTCAGATAGCTCAGCTAAGATAGCTGAATAGATAGCTAAAATACTTACTATAGCTAGCTAGCTATAATAGATAGTTATATAGTTTGTTTTTTTAGGCCACTCTACGCTAGCCTGGTACTCACGCCAAGTTGGAAGCCATAGTAGATACGTTGTGATGCCGGCTCACTGGTTTACAATTACACAAACAGAGCTGGAATAAACGAAGATAAATAGCTAAGTTAGTTAAGACAGATAGCCAAGTTAACTAAGCTAAGATAGCTAGATAGTCACATGAACTGAGTTAAATAGGCTACAGTCGCTACGTTAGCTTCTTGCTACGCAGTTGGACGCCATATTGTAAAGGCCAAGATGTCGGATCACTGGTGGGTTACAATTGCACAAACAGAGCTTCTCCTTTATTAGCTTACAGTAAATTATTACTGTGAGCTAAGTAAGGAGAACTTCTAGAAAATATTTTAGGTAGATCCAAGTGAGTTTACTCTCAGAACAGTGAATGTTTATGCTCATCTTGTAACAAAGTCAATGGTAGCATTAAACCTTGCACTATTTCCATGTTTTTCCTGCAGGACCACCTATGTTTTTTGGTGATGTTGTTCATCTGTCGCATCTTCACATATATAACACATCATGTATCATAACCCCATGTGGTAACAGTAAAATATGTCCAACACGAGAGGCCTTCAGCTCTCATCTGTTGGATAGGACAAAAAAGAACTAAAAACTAAGTGTTTTATAAATAATACGAAAGTGTATTAGTCACTTCAAAACAAGAAATTACAACTAATTTATTTAAAACTACTAAAAGATGCATTAAAAGCAAATAGTTTTTCTGTAAAAAAAAAAAGTGTTATAATGGTCAAAACAAATGTAATATGATAAAATATGAACAAGATGAGTCAGGTGGCTTTTGTGCTTATACTGCCATCTCCTGGTGAGGCGCTGCATGTGTTGTGTACAGACGGCGCTCCGACGCAGGACTGTACAGCAGTGCATAACATTTGCTCTGCTGCTTAATCAAGCAGATAATGAGCAATAAGACTGGAGGCTGTTGGTGCGAGTGTTTCTGTCCAAACCCATGAGGAGGGAGGGGGGAGAGTTTCCACGCAAACATTGATGTCAGACAAACAGATCAATGACCATTAAAAGGTCAAGGGCAAGATGATGAGAGACGCCGCCTGTACGCATTGATAAATTCCGACCGTGGCGACGAATTACAAAATAAATCTAAAAGAAAAAAAGAAGAATCCAGCAGGCGGCGGCCCAAATGAAGGGGATTAATTAACTAATCAGGCTTAATCTGTCATAATTAATTCCATAGGAGCGAGTGTGATGAGAGCGAGTCTCCGTTAGCAGATAAATTATTCATCATGAAGAGGAGGTGGACCTCAGGATAAATGAGCCTGGGAGATCGGAGCAGAAGTCGCGGGCTCGGGCTAATTACAGTCTTTTCTTGGAAACAAGCGCAGGTTAGACGGCTCCACCTGCAGGGGAAGGCGGAGTAAATCAACTCAACGGTTCATGCGGCGGCTGACAACAAAAACCATTTCAGACGTGTCCAACTTTTCACCTTTTTTTAATCTTTTCTTACATTGTAGCATGATTTATGCAGGGGGAAAAAAACTCCTTTTAAACTCCTAAATATTAGGAAATATTTGCTTTGGCACCCGAAACATTTACCAGCCCGGCTTACAGAGACTGAATGGGGTCAGCAGGAGGTCACTGATGGTCTTTGCAACACGAAGCACAAGTATATTCAAATCCACTGGAGTGAGAGCGGATAGAAGAGCTGTGTTCTGCAGGATCAGCAGCTTTCATTCAGGGCCTAAAAGAAGGTTTCTCTGCAGAGCGGACAGGTGGACTTGTTGCTGGACGTGAACCACTTGTACTGTGGACAGAGAAGACATTCAGGAGGTCAGAAGGAGTTTAGTGAATTGTTGTGATGGAGGCGACGCGGCGGTGACCCTCACCAAACACGCAGAGTGGAATTTCTTCTTGCAGGTGCGGCAGGCCTTCTTAGGCAGGGAGTAGTTGGAGCCGTGGATGACGGAGAAGCAGATCATGCAGTCCTCTATTCCCTCGAAGCGCTTGTCCACGTTGTTCTTCCACAGAGCCAGGCCCTCCATGATGCTGCCGTTCTGTACAGAAAAAACAGAACGAAAGAAAGCAAAAGGTCCATCATCTTTCAAAGCAATCCCAGTGGTCTTTTCATTATGATTATGCCGTTTTTACACTCAACTGACCGAGAGCTCTCTGTCTCACTAGCTTACAGCCCCTCCCACCTTTAACCTACTATTACCATCTACCACTTTTTTCTCAAACTGCATTTTTTTTTCCGTCTGCTCCTGATGTTTACAACAATTTGAATAAAGAGATACTCAGAAATGCAATCGGAGCACCATTTACATGATCTATGAGAAAAATGCTGCAAAAACCTGATAAAAACACCATTTTCATTCTTTCTATCATTCACGTGTGCCTATGCAACAAAATTGTTACCACTTTTATACTTCACACACAAAAACAAAAGTTTGGTTTCTTTAGTTACTGTGAGTGTCTTCTCCCTACATTTAAACTTTAGTATCTATAGGATCGACTGCTTTTCATTCGTTCATTTTTAAAGGCGTTGACTAGAGAAGCTGGATTCAACCCTTTCATTCCCATAGATGTTGCCGTCGACACCTAAATAAAACACGCCCTTTGACCTGCCGCGGTCAACACGAATCCGCTGATTCTGGCGTGGAAAAAAAGCGGCTTTTTAAGCCACATTTTCCTGCTTTAGAATCTGCTAGATTTATGTCAACTGCGTACAACGGTTGAAGAGTTACGGTCGTCCAAAGAATGTCCCTGCGCAAAACCAGTGTGCATCGATGCTCACCAGCAGATATAGACCACAATGCATTGCGTCTGAACACCTTTTGCCAAAAAAATTGTCTTTAAATGTTTTTTTTAATAAAACATCAGCTTTTTCATCATCAGAGCTCAGTGGACGTTATTAATGATTGTCGCAAAACGCTCATATCAATGAGATTCCACTTCGTGAAATCGATGACGTCATTTTTGCCGTTTGGAAAAAATAAAAAGTAGTGAGCATGGTGATTGAATTGCTTTTAAAATCCAGGGCACTACATAGTCCTGCACTATATAATTTTTTAATAGTTAGGGGTCAGGGTGGGAATTCAGACAGAGCCTTGATCTCTCAACAACATCGGAGTCTTCCACTATGTAGCAATGAGGCTAGCAAAGCTCCTCCCACATGTGACTTTGTGTCCAGAGCCTCAGATTTAGGAAGTTTCTTTTAGATGAACATCTAGCAGTGCGTCTGATGTAGAAATTTTGTTTAGTGTGTTCTGAATCAGTGTTTGAATTTGGAAAAAAAAATGGGGAAAAGTGAGAGTTGCTACAGTGGTTGAAAAAAAAAAAAGTGCATTTCTTCTTTTTTTCTTTTAATAAAACTTGAAAAAGATCCAACAGCAAATGAGATCAAGTTTGTACGGGTCAAACTGAAAATGTATGAAAATGTCAGACTGTCAAATGTCTTTTTCAAACAGTTTTCACATTATTTGGAGAAAAAAACCCAGAAGTGCTTTTCGTACCTGATGCGTCAGGTAGGTGCTGAGCTGCAGCATCCAGTTCCTCCACTGCTGCACGGCCACGCCCACACGCCGCCCGCTGTCCACGGCGATGGAGCCCAGAGGGTAGTTCTGCGGCAGCTGGATCACCAACTCGATGAAGATGTCGTCAACCGAATAGGTGGCGATGACTTCTCGGGCTGCTTGGCGAGCTTTCACCTGAGAGAAACGGGATCGGTGCAAAAAACGTCACCAGCTGAATCCAGGATGGAAAACTCAATCCGGGATCACCGGGAAATGACATTTGAGGCTTTCGCTCTAATGTAACACAGGTCCTGATGTTTGTGGTCCTCGGTGCTGGAAACTTACAGTCATGCTGTCGAAGATCTGCGTGCTGCTCTGGACCGAGGAGATCTCCTGGGCTGAGAGCACCGGACTGACGTATTTGATGGTGAACCTCTCCACGGCGGTGCTCACTTTCTTCTCCTGGCTGTTCCACCACAGCCGCACCATGGCGGGCAGGTCCTGCACCGTGCTGTAGTACACGCCGCACGCCAGGTGGGGGAGCTCCCACTCAAAACCTTCCCTTTCTGTAGTCGGAGGGGAAGGACAGAGGCGGTTCAGCTTTTGAGGAAAGGGAGGGTTTGCAGGAAAACGGCGTGCAGGTTTAGCTTACGGTCAACTTGAAGCGTCATGCTTTCGGTGAAAAAGGTTTTGGCGTCCTTCGTCTCCGACCCTTGACCCGGGTACACCGGGTTCTCCGGCATCAGTTTGAAGAGATGAAGGAGGAGCTTTTTCAGGGAGCCGCTTCGTTTGAGGTACTGAGCGTAATGGGCGCGCAACTGGAGACAAACAAGAGCGGCGTTCAAACGAGAGCGCCAATAAACAAAAGCGGCGTTCAAACGAGAGCAGGGTTCAAATGAGAGCGCCGTTCGTTTAGCCCGTGGTGTTCACACCTACAGTTGGAAGAAGCTCGGTGGGAAATGTTAAAGCGGTGTAAATCTGGTGAAGGATTTTTCTTTCACAGCTCTATTCCCATATAAAAGACTTGCTGTCATAGAATTCCAGTCGGACAGAAACCACAATTATTAATATTTCCTCCATGATCAATTTTCAAACAGTTGGTATTTCCGTGAAATAAAAAGGGCATCATCCAAGTCACGTGATCAGCGACATAAGTAGATCTGCAGCGGTCAAGAAGCCTGAAAGACACTTTTCCGCGGGCGGGTTCACAGACTCTTCATTAGAAGTTAGAAGTGGTTGTTTGTCAAAGTTTAACCGGGAAAACTTTTAACGTCGTTCAATTGTGACACATTTTGGACGTTGAGCCTAAAAACGGTCGTAGATACTTGCCACGCATGAACCCAGAGTTTTAAACACAGAAGCCCGGAGTGAGCATTTCCATAGACTTTTCATGGAAAGTGGTCACCAAAACGCCTGTCGCCGCGGGCGACGTGAACGTAGCAGAACAGTCACTCACATGGGAGGGGGAGGCCTTAAAGAACGTCAGAAGCAGCTTCCACGCCAGCAGGTACCCCAGGATGCAGGAGTACTCCACACTGAGCGGCTGCACCACGGCGAACTCCCCCACCTGGACCCCCGCCAGGATGTTGTCACACAGCTCCTCGCAGGTGGACAGGACGGCCATGAGGGACGCCGGAGGGGACCTGCGGCGAGGGCGGCAGTGAGAGGACGCAAACCTGGACAGATGGGGCCGCGTTGTCGCTCACTCACAGGCACGGCTCATCTCCGTCGTCGTCGTCAGACTTGGTGGCGTCTCCGTCTCCGTCACACTCGGGCAGCTGAGGCATCACCCTGCAGCGACGACCGACAGGAACGATTGTTTAGAAAGCGTTCTGGTCATCATCAACGCCAAAGCGACAGCGTCATCCTGTTCTGTTTCAATAATCATTCAGTGTTTCCATCCGAACTGATGATGTAAGGTGTCGGATAATCCTGTGACAAGTATCCCTAAACTATCGTGTTTTGTCTTTTTTCATAGTTTGACCAGGGGTGCAATTTTTTTAAAACAAACAGTTTTTTTTTGTTATTATTTACCGAAAAAGGGGCGGGGTACGTGGATTTGAAGCGTTATAGGCGTTCGGTGTGAACGCAGCATGACACAAGGCTTGGCGGATTGGTTCAGAAACATCGCATTTCTCTCCCAAAAGTGCGACTCCCGAGTAACTTCTCTGTTTGTTTTTGGTCAAACGCAGCGCTGCAGGAGCCTTACTTGTCCAGCAGGTGGTGCACGGTGACCTGCAGAGGTCGGGCCTTGAACAGCAGCAGGGGGCACAGAGTGTTGAGGAGCGTCTGCAGACTCTCGGGCAGGTTCGTCTTTTGGTCGGCGATGAATCGAGGCGGCAGCGAGCTTTTCAGCAGCTGCTGCAGCGGGGTGTACGTCAGAGCCGATCCCACAGACTGCAGGGCGGCCGTCGGGAACGCCGGATCGTCCGGTTCAGGGAAGGCCTCTGGACGAACAGGAAAGCGGTCAGAGTGCTGCTGCTGGAGTCACCCATCCAGAGAGCTTCAAAGCTGAAGGCACCAACCGGTGATCTTGACGGCGAGAGGCAACAGCAGGCTGTAGATTCCCTCCACGAAGAAATCTGCCCACTCGGCGGAAACGTCAGGCGGTAAGCTCTGCAGCACGTCTGACGGGGCGCAGGCGAAGAACTGGCTGAGCTGCACGACGAGGGCGGCGGTCTCGCTCACAAACAGCTGCACCCAGGGGTTCCACAGGCTGCCGACGCTCTCGCTGCACGTCTGGGAACGACAAAATCAGACGTGGGAGACGCCCACCACGCCAGGTCCCTTCAGGATGTGAGACGTTACCTCCAGCCAGGCTAACAGCGAGCACAGCACAAAGTCCCACTGGCTGCCACCCAGAACTGTTGGGTGGTGACCAAGCACCCAGGACAGTAAGCGCATGGTTTCCACGGTCAGGTTCACGCTTTCGCAGGCTGTGTCCGCCAGATCACTGAGGAGAAAAACACGACAGGAAGCTTTTGAGCTCACAGCCGATAGTTTAGCCGAAATCAGAAAAGCTGGGTGGTTTTTTAGAAAAAAGTTTCATCAGAAATTCACCTCCGAGTTGTGGGCGGGACCCTCTTTCCCTCTCTGTTGCTGAGAGCTCTCTGTTTACAGAGCTTACTAGCTTACTTCCAAGCGAGACAAATAAAATGGCGAGCAATAGTGGAACTATTCAGCTTTACAGTTTGGAGCCAGATGCAAGCTCGGGCGGGAAAACCAAAGACGTACATGGATCTATGGTCAGAATGGATGTTGTGGGCGTGGCCTGCCTCTAATGTGGCGTACAGTTGTGATAATTCTCCCAAGTGTGACGACCCAGGCGGCGCCAACAGCAGAGGCCGTTTTGGAGCGTAAATGACGCCGCCGTAGCCTCTGTCACTTGTTGTCGCTCGTGTCCCCATTTGAATGGGCTCAAAGCCCCACCCCCACGCCAAACCAGGCTCAACTTCCAAAACGGAAAGTTTGAAATGAAGATTGAAAGCAAAGAGTGAGAGAAACTAAACTTTAAAGCTACGCATGCATAGCTACGCTAGTTTCTACGACCGTTATTGGGCTCTACATAAACACCTGCAGCCATTGGACGCACGCTACACGTGAAACTTTGACCAATCAGGGAGTCCGATTTGGTAGTGACATAAGGATGGCGCCTCCTTTAAGAGGTGACAACCGTTTGAAAAATGGATCACAGAGGAGAAAAAACGAATCAACTAAATTAATAATTGCAATTTCATGTGTAGCCCCTCCCTGCTTGTCCAATATGAACACCATAGAAGAATGCACGTCTAGCGTGTTCTTTTTTATTTTTTTTTCTAACTTGTCCTGTCCAACAGCTAGGCAAACAGATGACAGCTGAGGGCCTCTTGTGTTGGACATATTTTACTTTAACAAGAGGGGTTAATAATCTTCAGACAAACCAAAGGTATGTCTGAATAAACCCCTTTTGTAATTGAGGCCAAACTTTATTAATTTCAATCATGTCTGAAAATCTTTGGTGTTGGACCGGACGGAAAAGGAAAGAGGGGAAGAAGAGAGAGGGACGATAGAGAGAGGGGGGGTAGGGGGTGATAATAGGAGGGGAAGGGGGGTAAGACCATGAAGCAGCATAGAGCAGACAGGTTTACTGGTTGTTAATCATTATGGTAAGGTTCAAATGTAGTACAAAAAGGGCGGGGCCTGTCCACACACACACTCCAATGTTATAAACACACCTGCTAGCTGCAAACGTCTAGCGTGTTCTTGAACACGTGTCACATGTCCCGGTCTGTCCGTAGCTTTACAAATCAACATTTCTATTTCCATATACTAACAGTTTGAGGTTTATAGTTGTTTTTATTCTAGAATTCAGTAATTCTTTAAATTTAAAATATATACATTTTTTTAATTATTAAAATGATCTTTGAAGTTTTTCTTTGTGTTCCTTCAAGTTTAAAACTGTTTTTTTCATCCATAAAGTGCATTTTGTGATCACTTGTTCAATATCTGCACTATAAGACACCAGGGCGGGGCGTGTTGGGCGGGGCGTGTGGGGCGGGGCCTAAAACATCCACATTACCAGCTGAGCAGAAACCAGTCCTCTCTGCTGCTCCTCCACTCCATCACTGTGGCCAGCACCGCCTTCACGATGTCCTCCTCCACCGCCGCGTCTGCATGTAGGCAGCAGAGCAGCACCGCCAGACACCCGTGCACATCTGTAACACAAGTCCAGATGTGTCCGTCTGCCTGTGTCCCCTCCCCTGTGATTGTTTGGCGGTGGCGTCTCACCGTCGTTCTCTTGCCAGTTGATCAACCCCGCGGTGGCCAGCGTGATGAGGGTCTCTCTGTGCTCGTCGGTCATCGCCGTGACGATCACTTGGAGCGTGCTCAGTGTGCTTTGGGAGACTGGGAACAGACTGTTCGGAGGGCAAAGTTTCACTTTTTAGGAAACGCCTGTTTTTTTTTCTGACATCAGACCGCCGCCGCTGCTAAAAACCGCTGACCTGTCGGCACTGCCATACAACCTCCTGAGAGCCGCAACGCAACTTCCCTCTTGGCCGTTGGTGGACAGGAAGTTGTGGAGAGTCAGAGACCAAAGACCTCCGTCCTGCAGAGACCTTTGAGAAACAAGACGACGTCAGAAAATGATTTTATCGGCACATCTCCGCTCGGTCAAAGATAGGCAGGCACATCTTACTTTGAATAAAGTCTTTCCAGCAACGGTTGAACAGGAAGTCCGCTGTGGCGTCCGTCTGACAGTCCCCATTCTGTCAGGAGTGTGTGAAAGGACGACACTAGGGTGGGGCTGAACTTGAACTCTCTGCACCACTGCAGCGCGTACAGCAGCTCTGAAACTGAAGACGAACAACATGGAGTCATTTTTCCTACAGTTCCAGCTTTTATTTTGAAGGTTTCAGCAAGGTGAGATACAGGGCTTTGGGCCCAACATTGCCAGTTTCACATCCTCCATTTGCTTGTAACGGAAGAATAAAGAACTTAGATTTTTTTTAGTTTGCCTTTTTTAAGTGTTTTTTTTTAACGATGATTTTTTTATTTTTTGATCTTTTAGTTTGTTTGTTTTTTACCTTTTATATCTTTTTTACTTGGTTTTATTTTTTAAGATTTTCTTTTTACTTTATTTTTTTCCTTCTTCACTTTTTGTAGTTCATTTTTTTGAACTTTAATTTTTTTCTCTTTTCTTTCATGTCTCTGGGCTCCAAAAATAAACGGTTTATGACAAAAATACAAACTCCTTCAACTGAGGATGAAATTTGAAAGACCCACACAAACTGAGCAAAAGTTGAGCTTAAGGATTTCTTTTCCCTTTTTCTACTGTATCTTTGATAAACTTTTATTTTGTATTTCAGCCTTTAAGCCGAGTTTAAGCCGCTGTTTCAAGGTTAAAGTGTGGATTCAAAAATATCTGGACCAGACACAGAAAAATAAAAACATCCGTCGAGTACCTGCAGATGTCAGGTGCTGCAGAGGCAGAGAAGACTCCGCCTCCTTGTGGTCGGCAGACACAGCCGCCGCCGTCTGAGCCACCCTCCCTAAGAGTGCGCAGACGCAGAGGTGCGATGGCAGATAATGAAACTCCCGAAACGTCCACATGTCCCGTGTGGGTTTGTCCAAAACTCCTCTGTAGTGGCTGGAAAGCACAGCCGAGGCGATCCACTATAAAAAACAAAAACAGGATTTCCGGGATCAAACCCACGGATGACGCCTCCTCTGTGTCTGTGAAGGACCAAACCATCTCCTCACCTGGGGAGGGAGGGCCTGCCGGAGTCGCGTCCATTCCGTCTGGTTGGGCATCAGAAGGTTTAAGAAGTTGCTGAGAATGGGAAGAGCTTGGGAGCTAACAGAACCGACCGTCTCGATTAAAGTCTGGACCGCTGCAGCAAGGACCTGCAAGCTGCAAAAAAAGAAACAAAACAAAAAAACCTCCACAATTTGCAGGGGAGAAAAAAAAAAACACACACATTTGTTCTCCTAAAAACGAAAATAGGGATGAAAAGGAGATACCTTTTAACATCCAGAGAGGCAGTGAGCAGATGAGTCTTCACCCAAACAGCAGCGCTGTGCAGGAAACCGCCTTCGTCCAGCTCCAGGTCACAGTCCTGCACCAGCGACCGCACCCCCGCCACACACACTCCCTCCAGCTTTTCCACCACAGAGTCTTTCACAAAAAGAATGGGCGCCATAACCTTTTTGAATATATTTTTATTGAAGATTTTTAATCCATGATTATTATCTACTATGTAAGTGATAATGCCAGACGAGGTGTCAGTTAGTGTGCATGATCAGAAATTCACGCACGCCGGAGGACGCTTGCTTCCGCAAGGTGCGTTCATTTCTGATAATGGAAACCTCAAAGGGCATTATCCCCCGTGGTCACTCACGAAAAAGAATGTTTTAATCAATTATTGGTCCTCTAATCGTGTTATATTTTTATGTTTAAATCATTTTCACACACAAAAACAGAACGATAGTATTTGATACGCTGTGCGACGTGTTGTCATGGTAACAGCTAGAGAGCCCACACCAAGCTGGTACTTCTGCAAGGTACAGTGGTATGTTCCACACATCACAATAAAGCGTCATTTCAGAGGAAGCGTTGGCCTTTTAAGGCGGAGTTCCACTGGTCCGTCTGCGGCGCCTCTCCGTGAAAATAGAACAATGATCAATCAATCGAAATTTTCCCATCGCCTCCGTCTGCGTCTAACGTCTGCAGCGCAACGCAGGAGTTTTATTTCCAGCCCGCTGACGCGTCAATGTCATGGCAAAAAAAGCCGGAGAAACAGGAAACAGGGCCAGGTTTTCAAAATAAAAACTTACGTTGTACTTTCAAAATAAAACTTTATTTCATATTAAAGTGTATCACCCATGCAATAACGCACGTTAACACCGCGGATAGCATTGTTGTACACTTTACGCAATTGACGACAGCAATGTTTCATTTTAAAGATTGCTTAAAAAACATTCTTTATGACCCAAACAAGGAAGGAGCGGGCATGGAGCCTGGCTGGCTACGTTCTGGAAGAGCAAATAGAGCGAGACGAACTGCTGGACACGGCGGGGGGGTGGCAGGAGAAACCACTCACCCAGGTCCCAGGGGGGGGCGGGGGGGGGACTGGAGACACAACGAAGACGATGGAAGCATACTGACCGTTGTGAGACAGACTCCTCGCTCACGCAACAACAGAGGTGTGAATCTGTTTTTGTCCGGTCACAACAAAGAAATAAACTCTAAAGTCTAAAGGATTCAGTTCCTCGTGTCTCTTCTTATTATATCTTATTTTCTTATATCTGCTCTCTTGTTTCTTTTAATTGATCAAAATAGAAAAAAACTCATTGGTGGTAAAAAGTAAAGGTTGCTTTTTGTAAAGCCACTTTTTTAGTTCTATTTTGATCTTTTACTGCGTCACAATGTTATAAATGTCAATGAAAATACTTTTAAATAAGGCTTTTCACAGCAATGACTTTTTGTGGGTCATGAGTGATTATTCCCTCAAAAGTATGGCATGAGTCACTGACGGGTTCGGGCGACGCCGTGCGGTAAACTCACCAGTCAGACGCGTTTGTCTCTGGTCTTGGGCGGCGAGCTGGAAGACGGTGAGAAGCAGCTCCTCTGCAGGAAGCAGCGACAGACAACCTCGCACCGACGAGAAGAAAGAGGAGGCCACATCGCAGATGAAGGACACCAGCGGCTCGGCGTTTCCCGCGTCTGACAGACTCTTGGTCTCAGACAAAGTGGCGTGGAGCTTCTCCAGGATCTTCTCCAGGTAGACGTCCCCGATCACAGACTCTGCAGTTCAAACAGGTTGGAGCTCTAACAGCTGCTGATGACAAAAGCCTTTTTTTTCTTTTGGCGACTGAGTTCACCGTCGTCATGGTTTCGGGACAGAACCAGGCTGATGAGCGTCCAGCTGTGGCCGCCTGTGGTAGACGCTGAAGGGCGGGAGCTGCTCCCCACCCTGCAGAGCTCCTTGGTCAGCTCCAGAAGCTGCTGCCCCAGAACGGAACCTTTCAGCCAATCACGACAAGCTGAGAGAGTCTCCGAGTCTTTACAAGCCTGTGTGGAGACACGTGCACCGAGTCAAGACACTTGCTGCAGAGGAAACGCAGAGAAATGAGTGAAAAGGGAAACGTTGTTTACTCTCTGGATAAGTTGCAGGAGGACTCCACATGGTAAACCCATCTGGAAAAGAACAGCAGAAGCCCTCAAAACTTCACCATGACGACGAAGAGCAACCAAGTGACCAAAAGCACTGGTGTTACCGTGGTGATGTGGCTGAGGATGCGGGTGATCTCCTGCTGGCTGCAGCAGCGGAAGGAGCTGAAGGTCATCTCCACCAGGGGCTCGGTGTCACTGCGGTCACTCTCGGACAGCCACACCACCACCCGCTCCAGGAGAAACCGCACCGCCGGGTTGTTCTTCATCTCCTCCTCCTCGCTTTTCTGCTCACCGGATTCAGCCAAGGTCTAAAACGAAACGGTGGGAAGCAATCAGGAAACCCATTTTGGCTGATCCTTATGAAGCTTAGTGCAACAGAGTGAAGAGGAATCCATCTAGTCCAGAGGTCGGCAACCGGCGGCGCCGGACAGACTAAAGTTGAACTTCGCTCACCCTGAAGACTCTGGGCGTGTGGAAAGAGCTCAGCAGGCGGGAGAGGAAAACCAGGTGCTTCTCCGAGTTCTTCTCGCTAACATGAGTGAGGCAGATCAGCGCCAGCTGGCACACGATGTCTTCAAAGTGACCATCCTGCAGCGCCCCGGTGGCGTTCTCGTTCGTGATGCCCGGCGTCCCCTGAGCGGGCTTCTTCACGCCGTCCTCCGCGGTTGTCTCTGCTTTTCCCAACTTGGAAAAGCAGATCCGGGTGGATTTTTTCTTTTGCGTGTGTTTGGTCCTCGTCGTTTCGGGAGAACGCATCACCTGGACAAAAACGAGGGTTCAGAAACAAAGACCTATGGACGACGTTTGACGGGAGTGAAGACAAACTGACCTGGAGCAGGAAGGCCAACCCCTCCAGGCGCCGTGGATCTGCTTGCTCGTCGTCGACGTAGCGAACACACAGAAGGCCCAGGTCCTCCCAGAAATCCTCCAGAAGACTCTGAAAGTTCTCACTGGCGGCGGGAGCTTCTCCTTCGCCGCTCACAGCTGCTTTTCTTTCCCAGGAAAGCAGCATGTCGGTGAGCAGATAAAACAGAGGCCCGTTCTGAAGGGAGGCTTCGCTCAGAGCTCGTTCTATCAAAGGCAGAAGCTGCATGCGGATGAAAACAGAGACTTAGAAAGCTCCGGATTCACACACATGTTCATTACAAAAAAATTAAAAAAGGATTTGAAAGTTCTCCCACCTGCTGTGAAACAAGAACGGTTCTCATCCTGTCATGGCCGTCTGCCACTTTCAGAACGCAGAACTTTAGACACTCTACAAAGGAAGTCACTATCGCGGCGCTTTCTGATTGGCTGGTGAGAGCGCGCTCACTGGACAGACTGTCGGAAACACCGGGACAGAATACGGATTCACTTTTAGAAACCTGTCAGTGTTGTTGTGTCCCCAGTGTTGTGTGTTACCCCTGTGTGAGGGCAGCGAAGAAGCTGTTGTAGAAGTCCACGCTTGGATCGGTGACCTCTCCAGGCAACTTGCTGAGCAGCGGCATCAAGTTAGGGTGAAGCGCTTTGGCCATGCCCTTACCGCCCTCTTTCAAAACAGACCAGAGTTTCGGTAAGAAGGCCTTCCGGGCGTTCACGTGGGTCCAACAGTCCTGGAGGAAAACAAACAAGAGAGTCTGTCTTTAAACCTGGTGATAAAACTCAAAAGAAACCAAAAACTGACTTTGAAAAAGTCAATGATGATTAAGTACAAGTTCTCCTTCATGATCATGTTTACAACGGTTGCTACTTCTGTCTTTTGAAAAGGACACCATGCATTTGTTAGCACCAAATCAGAGACCGCGGTTGGTCAAAGCTCAGCTGTTTGACGATTAATTCATTGAAAGTCGCCGCTTGAACTCGAGTTTGTGGCGGCCGGAGTGAACGTAGGAGGGAATTCCTTGAAAAGGAGGAAGAAGAGTCTACCGTGGCCACTTTGTTCACAACAACCACTGGAATAGTTAGTGTTTTAATGTTCTGGTTTCCACTGTTTCCCGCCTCATCGTTCAGATTGGCCCGACATCTAAGCCCCGCCCCCATACGCCAGAAAGGGACCAAAGGTCATAACAGAAGATTTCTGATTTGAAACTGTAAGTTGAAAGTAAAAAAAGAACTTAGAAAGTGAAAATTTTTATATTTAACTTGCATTAATCCTCCTTCACTTCTTCAAAGTCTGTTTTAGGTTTATACATTTAGATTTTCTCAGCCTTCAGTTTGGAGTTTTTTGTATTTTGGTTTTCCAAACGTTTGGCCCCATAAGATGAGGTCTCTGATGCTTTTCCCGCTTGATGGAATGCTCACAGGAATCGTGGAGACAACATGAAGAACCGCCTCCCACACAGGAGGAAGCACCACCGGATCCGTGTCGTCGATGCTGAGGAGCACGGCGGGGCAGAGCCGGCCCGCCTCCGCTTGGACCAGTCCGGGCGTGAACTCGCACAGGGAACAAACCATCTCAAAAAAAGCGCCTCGAACCTGTGGGGTGACACACAGTGTTCTTAAGAGCCAGTTCGAATATAGTTTGAATGAAACTCAAGCTGAGGCCTTTAGATTTCTGTGTGACGGTTCAAACAAATCTGCAGATACACTTTTATTCAGCTGTAATCCAAGTACTCGGATGTCTGCAATCTGTTCCAGGAAAAAAGAGTGGAAAGAAGAAGCTGGGGTTGTTCTAATAAAAGGAAATGAAGCATTGTCAGAAAGAAGAAAAAGAATGTTAAAGATAAATAAATAGAGCAAATTGTAATGTAGAAAAAAAAGGTGAAAAGAGCCCCAGACGGGCTAAATACAAAATGTTTTAACTTTCATACTTCCTGTAGAAAATACAAACATATATATATATATATATAGCAAACTATCAAACATTAAATAGTAAGAACTGTGGTTTGATCTGTGAATCATTGATCTTAATTCACGAATCAAACCTAAGTAAGGATCCATGCACTTTGATGAGGACTAAAACTAAAATCAGTTCATGAACATTTAGATAACACAGCCGTACCTGGGGGGATTTGTGTTTGCCGTACTTCCAGAACTTCCCAGAACTCAGCAGAGAGGCTAGTCGACCCTCCAGGGCTGCCCTGTCGCTCGGAAGCAGGAGGGAAAGAAGTGTTCTCACTCCCAGCAGGGAACTGGTCAGCATGCGCAGATACTTGGCTTCCTTCTCCTCCGCTGTGACATTTCTAGACAGAAGCAGAGGCTGAGTCTCTGATAGATGACACCTGCAAACAGGCAGCGGTGGCGCTGAACGTACTGTGGATCGCTCAACGAGTCGGCCGTTTCGTTCAACAAAATATCCTGAAGAACCTGAAACCGAGAGGAAATTAAAGTTTGGGAGGTTCGAGCAGGGAGTTTCCTCCTTGATTAAAGTTCCATCAAAGCTCACGTTGAGGATCTCGTCTTTGCAGAAGCCGAGAGCCTCTGGCTGTTTGGAGGGCGAGAACGCTGCCTGGAACGCCTGGCATGCAGCAGAGGCTGCAGGGGTGTAGGTGTCGCATTGGGACAGAATCCAGTGACCCATCAAGCTCTTCAGGAAGGGCGCCAAGCTGCGGCGAACCTTCAGCACCAGCTGCTCAAAGGCCTGCTGGGTAGCCTCCCTGATGCGACGATCGTGATCCTGTCAGCCAGACGGTTGTTAACGCAACAAAACATGATCACAAAGGGATCAAACCAGCTCACCATTGATATCTTGCAGTAGATCCTCGGCCAGAACGGCAAAACTCCTTTAACTTCTTCTGCATCTCTTTCCTGACACATGGATCCAAAGTCCTGCACAGCCTAGAAGGAGAAAAAGCTCTGAAAACCCGCCACATGTGGACTAAAACCCCCACCGGGGGCCCTCATCCTCTTTCCTTTTTCCCCCTGCAATGTTCTCTGACACTCACTTTCAGTCTGGTGACAACATCTTTCTTGGAGAGTTTCCTCAGGACCATCCGGAAGTCCGCATCAACCAGACTGTCGATGTCCTCCGCGCCGTGAACAGCTGGCACATAACTCAGCTCAGACGTGGCCGTGGAGCCGAAGCCCACGAAGCCCGGGATCACTCCGCCCTCCCGGCTAAGAACCTCCGCAGCCCGGCCGCTGCTAGACGGCTGGGCATGGGGGAGAAACGCAGACGTCATTTGTTTATATGAAAGCCAAAAGTAAACCACGGTGGGTTGTCAGAGTTTAACGTTAAAAGGCAGCGCGGGTTTTTTGTGCTAACGACGGAGAGTTTTCATCGTAAATGTTTTTAAAGAACTTACCCGGACATTTCCTTTAGTTCGCTGTTTGTTCTTACCCCCCATGGGGACGATTTAGCCTTTTAAAACACAAAATTCAAAGAAATGATGTACTTTGGACAGCACAGGGCTACACTCGGAAGTAAGACCGGAACTAGTTTAGACGTCACTTCCTGTCTTTACTTTTCGACTCCAAAGATATTTGAATGAAAATTATTTTAAAAATATAAAAAAATAGCAAAAACATTGACATTACTATTGCTTTGATTTTTTTTGTTATTGGTTTGTATTTTTTATAAAATTGTAATAAATGCATTATTTCTGAAAATTCTGGTGTGAATATTTAAAATAAATGTGATCGCCTAAGATGTTTTTTTCTTTCAGCATTAAATTCTAAAATGATTTGTTGAAAATATGGAAACTTCATTGTAGGAGTTGAAGTTTTATTTACCATAGTGTTCAAAAACTACAAGTACTGAAAATGGCTAATGAAACCGCAAAGCTAACTTTTAATTAGCTTAAGAACAAGAATAATTCGTCTTAGTTGGTCACTAGTCTGAACAAAAAACACAATGGACCCGAGCTAAATGTGCTTTTGAAATACTTTTATTGAAATATCGCTTTAAATTAAAGAAAAAAAACAGCACAAATGTATATTTTAAAACTGAAACATCACTTCTTTTTGTATTTTATAAGATCTCTTTAAACAATTCTGTTCCTTGTTTCATACAATCATGGACTGTTATCAAGGTCTACCGTGTCTTAAGATGACTGGAAGTAAAATGCCGTATTTCTGAAACATACTGCTGGTTTATACTGCAGATTTTATATTTTTGGAGAATTTATGTGGTCAAAATGGACCATAATTATCAGTAATTTACCAGTAAAAAGATTAAATGGAGACAGTTTACCTGGATTTTGATATGAAGAACAGGAAACACTTCTTTATTGTTGAACTGCAGATTAAACAACTTTCACAAAACCTATAATGTAATTAGCTCTAAAAACACATTTTGTCATCATAAATCAAAACCCGATACTTTCATGGCACCAAAATTTATTCCTCAAACTTTTAAAACAAGGATTAGCCTGAAAATAAAAACCCCTTTTGTTCAAACACTCCCAAAAGGAGAAAATGAATCGCTTTGGGATTTGCTTCCAGCTGAAGATCCATATCAAGTTTGAATTCTATTAAAAGACTCTACTCCAATCATCCTTTGATCTACTTTTTAAGTAATCCCAGAGGTTGTTTTTGTTATGATTCTGCAGTTTATATTCAAAATCTAAAAACCTGACGTCTTCTAGCATCATCCGGAGTTCATCAGAAATTCGCCTACAAATTTTGGGTTGGACGTTTAGGCCGGGCAACTCCGCCCCCCTACGCTTCCTCATTAATGAGAGCTCTCTGTTTACAGGCCCCTCTGCTAGCTTACAGTCCCTCCCACCCTCAGAGCTTTCCAGTCGTACAGTTTTGAGCCAAATGCCAGCTTGGAAAAGAAAACAGAGAATGCATGGATCTATGAGTCTGCAAGTGGAAGCATCTGCGTCGCAAATAAGCTCTTTTATCCCGTCTGCTTCCTATTCATTTGAGTTAAGGAATACTCAGAAATGCAATTTAATGCTAATTTTTCTCATATTTTTCCCTCCATCATCAGAAAAATGCCACAAGATGTTAAAACCAGCTTTTTCATCTTTAATTCCTAAATTCAGGTGAAGAAACAAAGCAGTGTTGGAAAATATCAATCTTACTCATTGAATAATCACACTTTAGTTTGTGAAGTTCTGTAAATTGTGAGGTCATCTTTTAAAATCCTCAGCTTTCTGTAAATCCTTTGGGTCCAATACATCTCTGGAGGTTTGTCTGAAATCTGCCCGTCTTGGTGAATTTTCTGTATAAATATTCAGGGTTTTCTTGTAGCTGAACTGACTAACCAGCTGTAAACGCTGAAATCTGATTATCAAAATCTTCAAAAAATAACTCAAAGAAAGCCAGATTGCTCCACGCATTTAATGACCATCACATTTTGCTCGTCGTTCAGAACGTCAAAGATCCACAGGTCTACAGCTCCATCTTTGGCTCAGCCAGGATTTCTTTTGTTTTCTATTTGCCCAGTTTTGCATCCAATCTGTGGTCTAACTCAAGTCAAAACTAATGGAAACGGACGTTGAAGTGCTGAGAAAGCAAATAAAAATGTTTTTATGAAGAAAATCTGCTGAACCTCTTTTTTTTTACGTTTCCATGATTACTGTCATGTCTGACGTCCTTTTTTTCTTCAAATATTCCATAAAAAGGGTATTTTAAGCAACAATTTCAAGTTCTAAAAATATATGACGTATTTTTAGTCCATTTCAGACTATTTCCAGAATAAAAGCCCTGCTTATCCTTCTGTGTAGTTCCTGTCTGTAGTTGTAAAATAAAGCAGGTTTTAGGCAAACTGCTCGTTGGGATTCAGTTTTTACCCTTTTTCTAATGCAACTTGAAATTGGGAAATGTCAAAGATTTCAAGTGCTCCTGATGTGTTTTCATTTGTTTTTAACCAAACTGCGTGTTTGTATGACCTCGACACAGAATTATTATTTGCATAAAAATACTTGGATTATTCTGTATCCATTAAATCAATGGTCAACCAACAAGAAAAAAATTAAATAAAAATCAACCAAAATCCAAAGAGAAAACATTTCAAATCAAAGCTTGAATTGGAAATATTGGTCAAAACGGAATTGACGTTGGCTCAAAGCTTTTGCTCAATACTGAACTTTACTCATTAAGCACATTTAGAAAACCTTCCAATCTCCATTAGAAATATTATTTCCTAACAAAACAGGACTAAATTCCCCTTTGAATCTCATCACACAGCTACTAATAGTTTAGTCTGTGAATGAAAGTGCAGACTTGCAGCCAAGCCCATCTTCCCTTCTTACTTTTAGTCTTCCTGTTCAGCAGTTCAGTGCTGCCTAAATGTTCTAATTTCACTTCAACCCGGACAAAACTGCATGAAGGGAATCAGAAATCTCTCCAGTCACACCGTAGATCTGGATGGATGGGATGTACAGATGCAGTTCTGAATGTGTTTGTACTTAATGGTCAATTGGTTTGACTTGACATCATTTTTCCTATGTCAATCACTGCATTTGAATAGTTTATATTGACTTAAATGCATTTGTATGCCTTCTAATTTATGCTGCACTTTTGTAAGAAATGTGCCAACTATTGCCCCACAGTCAACCTTCATGACATCACAGACTTCCAGTTTGTGCGCCTTCCTAAGCTCCTCCCATTTTAAAACAAGGCTACATTACTTCTGAGAAGTTCCATCGCTTGCAGAGAAAAAAAAAAACTATGGAAGAGCAGCCAGACTGTCCGTGTTGATGGGATCCCAAAGCGCTCTGGGGGGGGGGGGGGGGGCTTTGGCTCAGAGGGATCCCAGCTGGAGGTCGCCTCCTGCTGGAAGCACGGCCGCGCTGGGAGGCGTGGTGAAACGAGGGTCCAGTTTGGGCACAAAGTCTTTAAAGTCTCTGGACGCCTGAGTCCCAAACACATCCAGCAGCTTTCGATTCATCAGAGCAAATCTAAGGAAACGGAGAAAAGTGTTGGGAAGTGATGTTCCTGCAGCCACAGCCTCATTTAAGACAAAACAAAGCTTGCTATACTCTGTAGAGTGCATGCATGCATACCTGCCCTTAGTTAAGCGAAGCAGGAACTTCCAGTATGAAGGCCTGAGGTTTTGAACCTCCATCACTGCCTGAAAACACAAAAATAATGAGATCCACCTTCCTGAACCAGCAGCACAAACACAAAAAGAAAAACACAAAAGAAAAACCCTGGAGAACCCATTTGGCCACTGTTAAATGCTGCTACCCGAAATGAACAAACATTTAAAAAAAAAGGTCAAATGAACTTTAAAGGGCCCATTCAATGCAAAACCAATTTTGTGAGCGTTTAAGTATATAATAATGTTCATTCTTCACTAAAAACAAAGTGGTGTTTTGATCCCTTCATGCATTTCTAAGTATTCCTCTAAAAACCTGCGCTCTGAGCATTAGCCCCTCCCAACCCACGAAAACCAGCGGGTTCTCACATTGTGATGTCACAAAGTGAGAACAGCCCCTTCCAGGAGGAGTCTGTGCTGCCAGCTCCGGACTCCCACTGTGTCCAGACCGGCTTCGGTGCAGCAGCCAGAGCCGGTTGATTCAAAAAATCATTCTTTAGTGTGCCAAAGGTAATAAACTCTGATATCTATGGCTATAGTTTACTCTGAAAGGCTTAAGAACAGCATGATACAGGCCCTTTAGATTAAACCCCAGAAGAAAATTGTTCCTGGAAACGGAAGCGTTATTTTTTAAATCAACATCTGAAATAGCCTAAAAAATGTTTTAAAGAAACTGACGCAGGAGGAAGTTGAGAGTAAAGACGTTTTTGAAACAATGAAACTCGTAGGTATGTTTTGAAACAGACCTAACTTAAAAAGTGTCTGTTTTTCTGTCCGTGTGCTGAACGTTACTCACAGCCTGGAAGCAGATGGCGGTGGAGATGCTGTAGATGATGGTGTCTGCGTGGGGGAAGTAGGGGACATGTCCCGCCTCGATGCCTTTGAAGTACATGGTCTGAAGGGGCAGAAGGAGCGTTTGCATCAGAACACCGCACATTCCTTTGCTCCAACTTATCAGGAAACCTGGTTGACGGAACTCGGAGGGTTTTACTAAACTGAGTAACGTTCAGAGCAGGAACAGAGTTCCTCCAACTCCAAACTGTGTCAATGAATACCGTAAATGCCGGGTTGTAGAGCGCACCTGATTACAAGCCGCACCCTCCCAATTTAATCAGGAATAACCACTATTTACATACACAAGCTGCACTTGTATACAAGCCACATGTTGTAGCAATCCAAGTGGCACATCACTGAGACCATAGCAGTCTCAGAGAGAGAGGATTGACCAATAGTTTAGCTTATTTATTTGAACACACCCACAACTGCCAAACAGCATGGAGCTGACTTCAGCTCACAGCTCCCTCACTTATGGTGTGAAACTTCACACCCAGATTCCCCACTTCCTATGAGTCTTAGGGGTTTAAGGCGGGGCTGACCCCTGGTTCGCCACACCGTGTTGTAGATTGAGGATGTATATGTGCTGAAACCGTGTGCGTGTTTAAGAAGGAGCAGGGAGCTGCAGCGGAACGCGAGAGCAGCTCTCCCCTCCTTCCGGCAGTAACACGGCAGCAATGTGGAAATAACAGGGCTGGATGAAAAATACCAGTAAAAGAGAGCACGGTGACTTATAAGCGCGCACGGCAGGCGCCTCTGCGCGCGCTGCCATATTGTAGTGGCGGTCATGTGCACGTTTTGTCTAAAGGCACCACAGGATTGTGGGATGCGGCTGAGCATGGGTGTTTCTTTTATTGCACCATGACTTGAGTGTCTAACAACTGAAGTGAGGTCCATGCTGTTTGAGTGTCTGTCAAAGCAATCATGCATGTTGCTGGACATAGAATCACGCAGGCAGTTTCCCCTCTGAGATTGCTGGAGCGCTCCTGGCGGCCGAGAAATAAAAGCATAAATTAACCGCATCATTAAATAAGCCACAGGGTCGAAAGTTGGTGACAAAAGTAGCGGCTTATAGCCTGGAAAATATGATAAATAAAATGAGGTTAACTGTGTGAACAGCAGAAGATTTACTGCAGTCCAGAGTGACAAAGGGTTCATGTATGTGGGAACAGGTTTCTTCTCACTTTAATCACATTTCAAATGATATTTTTCTCTGTCTGGATCCCTGATCTGATCCAATGTCAGCGTCTGCTTTGAGCGTAGAGACGCTTTTACCTCCACCAGCTTAGAGAAGAGGTACATGGAGATCGTTGTGCTTTTGTAGAAGAACATGGAGATTCCCGCCAAGAACCCTGGAGACACAAAAGGATGAAATGTGTTGCAGGAAAACATTCCAGGAGTCTGTGGAGTTTCTGTGGGGGAATTCGTCCCGTCTCACCGGCTACCAGGGCGTGCAGCTCGTCGTCGATGTTACGGATCCACCGCAGGAGGCAGCTCGCTCCCTGAACGGAAGCCACATGCACAGTTTAGTCAAAAAGAGGAGAACGTAAATGTGTCAAAGAAAGACCCACTCAGAGGAAAAGGGGGGTTGTGGCATTTTTCTGATGAAAGAGGATATATATGAACAAAATGATTCTTAAAATTGAATTTCTGCGTAATTTTTATTCAAATTTCTAATGAACTGCTGCTCTGCAGAACCTCCATCGTAGAAAAGGAGACCTTTTTATTTGGACTAAAATAGGCAGAAACATTAAGCCGGCACAATTAATCAAAAAGATATCGTGCAAAAGTCGGCGAAAATTGCTACAGTTAGCTTAAATGTGCTAAAACAATCTTATGGCCGTCTATGAAGCCCTTCATGCATTTGACCAATCGGATGGACTCATTTTGTGTTAGATGCTCGGTCATCTGGACCATCATTTAAGTTATGTTGACTGTTGCAGAGAAATGGAAACTAGGGATTACGTTGTTTTGCTACTTGTTCATGTATCGCAAGTTCTATGATCTTCGCAATATTGATCACTAATATCGCGAGTTTTCTTCATTTCCTAAAATATAATCAAAAGCCCAGCAGGAAGCTTTTACAGTCGATCAAAGATGATGGGAGAGGGTCTTTGAAGCAGAAACCAAGCAGACGGGGGTCTAAACGCACCTTGTAGATGCTGACAAAAGAGCCTAAGAAGGCTCCCAGCTGGAAGTTGTCTTTGTTGTAGAAAATGGAGGGAAGCCGTGAGGGTTTGGAGAAAATCTGTCTGAAGGCTGACGGCACTTTAATGCAACACTGGATGAGATACCCGATACTGAACATCCGGATGAATCCCTGCAGGAACAAACAAACAAACGATTGGGTTTCCTTTGGAAAAACAGCAATGGATCTATTTCAGAGAGGTGGAGAAGTCTTACTTTGACACAGTAGGAAATGCAGTTGTCATGGTGATGTTTGCAGCACGTGTGTCTTGGACCCCGTTTGCATCTGGAGACAAAAGAAAGCATGGCTGTAAGAGCTGCTGCTCCCTCCACAGACGTCTCCTTCAGACCTACATGGACTCCAGCAGCCTCCTGGTTCTGTCCAGCAGGTTCCTCCTCCTGGAGCTCTCTGCTGGCAGCGCTGCTGGTTCTACGCCAGCGGCTGCCTCCGCGGGCCTCGAACCCACGGGCTCCGTCAAAGTGGAATGAGTGGGAAGCTCCTCTTTCCCGATGATGAATCTGTCACCAGCAAATCACATTTGAATCTTCATCCACCCCCCCGATGGCTTCATTTAAGGTAACAGCAGAAAAAAATAAAATAAAACTTACTTTAACGCAGAGAAGACGAAACCTTTAAGACCATCGTTACTCCTAGAATAAAGAGAGGCAGGGGTGACATGAAATGTTGACTTAGGTCTCCATTATTTCACTGAAACCAGCTTTAAGCTGCACTTTATTCTGATGAAACATCAAACTGGATCATGTTTCCATGATTAGCCCAACAGGAACACTCAGCTTTTACAGCAGTGTCTGATTTGACCGCCATCACAACCTGATCCCTTCGCATTGCATTGATTAGAACAAACTACTTTCTGCCTGACTGGAGGTTTTCACTTGGGTGGGGGAGGGGGCGGCTTGGTTCACAAAGTACAGCTGGAGGCCCCGTTGTTAGCCTGTAGCTATGTACACACCGGAGGTGCATTCAGGAACACGCTAAAAGTGCAATTTTCCAGCATTTGGTGTTCACACTGGACAAGCAGGGACGGACTTCTTCTTCTACTGTTTACTAGCGCATGTCCGCCGCCTGTAGTTTGAACAAAATGTAGCAATAAAGCTCAAAATGTTGTTGATTTACTAACACAAATTAGATTTGACTTAAATTCCCCCATTACAAACAAAACGTGTCATTTTGCTCAGCTTTCTAATTTCATATAAGTTTATGTTGTGTTTGTCTCCCCCCTGGCGTTTTCTCTGAACACTTTCTTGTTCTTTGTTGTAGGTCACCTGTGTTCTCAAATAACATTTTTTTTTAAAGAGGCGTGGTGTAAAATGTAGAAGCGCCGCAAATCTCACAAAAACGGCTCCGTGAGTGCTAGGATGGCGGAATAGCATCGTGTGGCCTCAGTTTGAGTTTATTTAAAAACAAGCGGCTTGTCGCCGCGGTCTGGGTTCACCAGACAAGCCAGAGAGTTTGGCGAGTTTCACTGTGTCGCCACAGAATCCGAGTCCCTGGCGGCTGGAAGTTCCACCCGCTTTGACTCGTATGTTTATTCGTACGTAGAGCCCGAAAAGAGTCTATAAACTTGAGTACATGGAACGTGAAAGTGCATAACCATTTTGGCTCTCCGGGCTCGCCACGCGGCCTGTGACCTTTACATGTCCTGCAAACAGGTTTGCCGATTTTTCATCCGCAGACGGCTCGTTTGGGACGGTTTTTATGACGGTTTTGAGCAAACTCCATCAGGTGGTGGACGGTCATAAACCCCTCGGTTCTCCCCATCATTTTTCATGAAGCTCATTGTTCTCACAAATAGCTGTTCAGATTCATAATCATTAGCAATGAATCCACCTGCTATCCCCTAAATGTTTTTAGAATGAGCGAAAGGATAGGAAGGGGCTCCCGTGACGGAGACATGAAGTTATTCTGGATGAGACTGAAAACAGATGAGTGAGTGTGAGTCACAGTCGTGTCTGACCTGAAGAAAAACATGAAGAGCGACGCAGTGACGCAGAACAGCAGCACCTGAGAAAGAAACATTTCATTTCTTTCACCACAACAGCTCAGTCCGGTGAGTTCAGTGTTAAACGGAGACCTCGTGGTCAAAAATCTATCATTTCTGACCTGTTAGCGATGGCGGCAGCTAAAACCACAGACCCCCTACAGCTGGTTAACTCACGTGCATTTGATCAAGTGTTTCTAAACAACTCCACGCCCCAGTAAGCTCAGGTCTGGTTGATGACTAGACAGAATGCTGAAAAGTGCTGGTAAAGAGGCTGACCTCTCCGTGTTTGATGGGTTTGACGACACCTCGAGCCGCGGCCATGCGGAACAGCGTTTCTGTTGCCTGACAACGACAAGAGGATGTCAACCACGGCCACAGAGCAACACAAATGTGAAACTTGAGAGACATCAAAGCGTATCTTACTAGATTTGCCATGTAAATGGTCAGCAGACCTCTCCTGGGAAGGGAAGACGGCGGGTTAGACAGACTGGACGTCAGGTAAAAACAAGCGAATGAAACAGTCGCTGCACCTGCTCTTTCGCTCCAGAAGGATGGCGATGTAGGAGGCGGGGAGGGCGGCGCCAAACCCCGACCAGGGGTAGAACCCTCCAAACAGTTTTCTAAAATGACAAAGACTTTTTCGCTCAGAAATGATACTTTTTCTCCGACAAACGTGAACATCTTCACATTATTCGCTCGAACCTCAAACTTTCACAGAAGTCCAGTTTCATCAATGAAAACAAAGATCTGGGGCCTCATTTATAAAACTTTGCGTAGGATTTGCGTCAGAAGTGGCGTACGGATGAAACATAGGACGTGCGTACGCACAGAAATATTCGGATTTATAAAACCATGCGCACGCACATCCTACGCATCTTTCCCTTAATAAATCACAACCGATTCTAAATGCTGCGCAGCTTTTGCGGCTTCATGACACGCCCATAGTTGCCCATAAATGGTCCGTGAAACGCCCACAAGTTAATATTCATTGATTGCGAAACCATGGCACACACCGAGAGGAAATGAACAAAACGTAACTTCACTCAATGTGAAGTAGAAGTTATCGTTGGCGAGGTGGAAAAGAGGAGAAAAATGTTGTTTGGAGGGCACAGTGTGGGCATTACTAACTAATGCCAAAAAGGCACGTGAGTGGCAGACGGCGGCAGACGCCGTAAATGCTCCCTTAGTGGAGTGGTGACTGAGGCGCAGGGGGACACGACGCGCCACATGCACCGGCCTGACACCCCCCCAAAAGCCCGCAGAGGTCCAAGAGGACGGCTCGAGGAAGTCGGAACCGGCTCATAAGCCACTCGTCCTCTTTTGCCAGCAAGTCTTCTTGCTGTCTAAAGATGCGTTCTCTCCGAATTCTTCCATTTGCCACATCTTCTAAGAGCGCAAGATCAGCCATTGTGCGTCATTACGCATTGTGATGGGGCATTTTATTTCCCTCCATTTAATTACATCTGACAAGCTACAGATGTCGGTAATAATCGACGTGGAAATGGGAAATTGCTCAGCGCAAATGTAATTTCTTGTTGCTTTGTGAATGGTTGAAAAATACGCCATACATTGTTTTATCAAAAATAAAACAAACTAAAGGCATATGTATGAATACCATAATTCTGTAGCTTATGAAGAAATGTTTTGCTATGAAAACAACTTTCCCCAGTGGACAATTAATGCATCTCTCTCTATCTATCCATCTGTCTGTCTAATTGCACCTATATCTGCTCCGCCAGACGGACACACTGACGAGAATATCAGTTTTGTACATTATTTCGTTCTGTTAACTATATTATTTATGAGGATGAATTGCACAACATGCCAGTATTGCAGAACATATTTCACTTTTCTTTTTGCAAATAAGTCTTCATTTGAATTTCTGTTGTAATTTTCGTTTGATTTTCTTTTGTTTGTTTCACTGCTGATCGATTAAACGGGTGTTCGTGTAGGCTGTTAATTGTAAGACTTGCTTTGTGAAGTCGTCATGTTATTTCTGAGAGGCAGTATTGTCATTTTCACTTTCAGGTGTTTCTTCCATCTGCCGACGGTGTCGCCGTTTCTCATTTCACCCGTTTTTGTGCGTACGCCTGGGTCAGAGCTTGCGTGAAGGACCGCACATTTTCCCGTCAAGTTTGCTTTTTATAAATATCAACTATTGCGTAGAGAGTGGCGTACGCCTTCTTTTGTGCGTACGCAACATTTATAAATGAGGCCCCTGATCGCACTCAGTTTTAGATACATTTATCAAACGGAACGGCGTCTGTACGGGTGACATGACATGGAGAATGATTGACACCGGTCTCCAGCCAATCAGGACAAAGAACACAATGTGCTGTTAAAAAAAAAATGCGTGCAACGTTGCAATAAAATAAAGCAGCAAAACAGAGATGTTGAACCGCGCTCTCGTGAGGAAACTCTGTAAATAATTCCCACAATGCATCATTCCTAAGATGGAACTGATAGTTTCCCAGCAGGTTTTGACATAGTGAGTCCACAACAAGAAAGTGTTGATGCGATGAGTCTCTGCTAATCAGTGCAGGAAGAAGTTCTGATAGTTTTGGAACAATAAAACTGTCAATAATTACAGCAAACATCTTTTAAAAAAAACACCAAACATATCAGGTGTTAAAAAAATAAATAGAGATCTTACTAACATTGAACTTTGGCTATAGAACTGCACAAACCCAAATCCCTCTCTCACCTGAAAATACAGAAGAAAATGAGGAACAGGCCTCCATTGGCTGTGAGGAAAGAGGTGGACCACAGGATCTCTGGAAGGAGCCTTTTTATATAGTAATCTTTCTTCCGTCTCCTCAGAATGGCCGCTATCTGCAAGGAACAGTTGGAGAGCCGCCACGAGAAATGATTTACCACCTCCAAGCACCAAAAGCAAAAAAACCTTTCAGAGCTCGCTAAACGACAGTAGAGGCCGTCAAAACTGGCCAGAGAAAGCCTGGTGATGTGAAATGTTTGACTTAGCCGATCCATTGAAATGAACTACGAAACCTTTTTAAGACAAGTATTGATCAGTTAGTGACCTTGACCTAAGAGTTCAGCACAGTTACCACAGACATGAAAAGGAAACTTAGAGAAATAGTATTGAAAGAGTCAAATATAAATATATATTTATATAGATATATATATACACATCTCACAGCTATAGACATAGATAAAACATTTAAAACAACTAAAGTGACAGATCCAGCTGTTCTTAAATCACTTAAACTACACAGTGATGTTTTTTATTACTATTAACACATTTGTGATTCCTAAAATAGTTTTAAATTGAAGGTGTGCCGCTGAACACGTCATTAAAATATTAAACATTTCCTTACATTCAAATAGTGAGGAAAATGAGGTGAAATGCTTCACTTTTCCACCACAGGAGTATTTTTTAAAGGTTTATTTTCACGTCTCTTCTTATCAGTGACCTTGTGTATAAGAAAGTGTGTTATTTTGGTTATTTTTGCAGTCATTTGAAAACACACACGTTTTGCTGTTTTCTCTCTGGAAAACACCGTTTTATGGACCCGCTGCATTAATTGGGGAGTCTGGCAATTTTATAAATAAAGTTTTGTTTTGAATTTGGTGTCATGAGTGTCCGTTGAGTTTCGATAAGTTATTTGTTTGAAGAAGAAAAAAAGGGCTTTTCTTGTTGTCCACGAACCGTGCATGACTTGAACTTGGACCTTTCGGGCTAATCTAGATTAGTTCGTTTCCAAACCAGTGAGTTAGCCAAACTTGGTTAGCGCGCTAACTCCCGAGCCGCAGTGTCTCGCGCTGGGAAAGCCTTACCAGGTAAAGAGGGGCGTATATTTTGAAGGAGACGTCCAGAGCGGCGCTGGTTATGTCCACGGCGGACTGCACGCACGACGGCTCCCATGTGTGGCCAACTTCGTAGCAACTGTGAGGTATTTTACTGAGGGCGGCCATGTCTGCGAGCCTGCACAGACAGCACTGGAACCGGGGACTGTGGGAGGGAGGGAGGGAGAGCTGTGCGGCGGATACGCGCTGACGTGCGCGGTCACGAGGCGTTTACGTTGTGATGAACTCCTGCGGACTGAACCATTCTGGTCTTTTTCAGGTCAATTCATTATGTTGCCAACTCTTCTGTGAAAAATTCGTCTTAATTTATGGAGTTTGGACACAAATAATATTTTAACTAATTAATAAATATTCTTGAATCATTTTAAATAGTTTAAAAGTCTCAAAGAGGATTGAATTAACATTTTATGCCATGGAAGATCTTCATCATAACCTTCTCTTTTATGGGGTCCTAAACTCTTCATAATTAAACAAATATATATTTAATTAAATAAATGAATAAATATGACCTTGTGCAATAACACAATCAACCAATAAATCTCTCATAAATATATAAAACATCATGAAATAATTCCCGATGTTGCTGAATTATAAAACATTTTGCAAAAACATTATTCTGAAACTTGTAGAAAATGTTGCCAAAATATGTAGAAACAACCTAAACTAAACTAAAAGCAACTTTTTATATTATTTTTATATTATTAAGTACTGAAGGAAATTGCATCTTGGGGGGAGTTTATGTTTGGAATATTCCAAACTTTCATGTTCTTTTCGTTAGTTTTATTTAATAGTGAGAATCTCAGCTCTGTGATGTATTGGACATTTATTTATCCTTTTAATTTACTTATGTTTCTGAAACATTTTTTTTTATCAGAGTGGGTCTTTAAAGGCAGAACTCGCACAATGGCTTAGTGTGGAACCTGATGCATTAAAATGAGTTTACTTGTGCTGCGTACTTAACATGTTTACTCAACAATAAAAAATGTATGAAAAGCCTGAACTAGTCCGAACCTGCTTATTTGAAAAAGCCATCTTCCTTTCCCATGATTACCAGGTTGTAGTTTTGGGACTTGGCCAGCAGGTGGCACTGCCTCTCTGTGTTTGAACTGGTTCTGTTTGAAGTAAAACATTTTTTAAAACTCATAAAATCTGTTTTATATTAACCCTTGTGCTATCTTAGATGACCCCACCCTTACATTGATGTGTTCTCCCTACCATGACAAAGGTGGATAACGGTGGACAGATTTCATGTAATCCATAGACACCAGTGAGGTTCACAAATCATTGAAGAAAAAAGGTTCAGAGCACTGTCTAGTGGGTCTAGATGACCCAACTCCCAATGTTAAAGTGCCTAGGATAGCACAAGGGTTACAACATTGATTCAGAGAACAGCATATTGATGTTGGCTTCCCAAATGCTCAGAAGACCAATGATGTGAGTATGTTAGTTCCTGTTATTTCATTACAAACCTACTTCCTGGATTGTTCTTGGCATCTGGATGATTTCTAAGGGATTCAGAGTCTTTGTTCAGGAAGTGAGTGAAGCTGAAAACTTTGGATTTCATCCCAAATTCCTAAAAACAATTGCAGTATTCTGCTTTCATGACGATGAACTGAGAGTTCTGCAAATGTGGGTTAGTTAGTTGTTTTTTTTAACACTTGGCACAAACATGTACTTTTGCTAGATTATTCCTTTGTTGCAGCAATACTTCATGGGATATTTCTCTGTGATAAGTGAGCCACAGTTTGCAGATAAGAACAGATACACTGTTCAAATAGCTAGGGAGAGCTGAGAGAAAGGAAATGACATCAGAGCCGCTAATGAATGAAGCTCGTTGAAAATCCTCCAATGCTTCTACCAGGAACAATCTAAACAACACAAAATATCAGTTAGTGGGTCCTTTTTGGAAATGTACTGACGAAAATCACTTACAAATACTTAATAAAACATGCTGCTAAAATTAGTAGATCGCCATTTCTTAATAGTACTACTTAGTACTTTATGAAGTACTCTTGTACAAACTCGTCCGTTATTTTACAGTATAGTTTTTGAGTTATAGATTACTCAAATGCCATAAGATGCGTAACAGTGACATCATTTATCAGGATTTGGCTTTAAATAAAACCTAACCCTCTAGTAAGTAGATAACCATTCCTTCAAGGTACTACTCAGAACTTCATACAGTAATACCTCACACAAGTTACTTTACTGTATAGTTTTGGGGTAGTACTGAACTGTCATAAGACAAGTAACTTTGACATCACTAGCAGACTTTGGTTCTGGATAAAACAAATAAGTAGATCACAATCCTTCGCGATACTACTTAGTACTCCATGCTGTACAATCACTTAAAGTAAAGTATTTTTTCTGTATAGTTTTGTACAACTAAAGTTTCATACAATGAGTAAAATTGACTCTAACTTGGCTTTAGATCACAATTCATTCAAAGGAATTCCTAGTACTTCACACAGTACTCCCACACAAAGTATCATGTTTCTTTACTGTACATTTTTTGAGTTATTGAAGTGTCATAAGATAAGTAAGAAGGACATAACTCACTTTGACTTAAAAAAGAACAGCTTCTCAAATTAGTAGATCACCATCTCTTCACAGTAGTAGTACTACAGTTTTACCACTGAATATAACGTTATTTTATGATATAATAAGGCAGCCTTCTGAAGTTTCAAACAAATAGTAAATTTGACGTAACTAGCAGAGTTTGGCTTTAAATCAAACATGTTCCTCAAAATAGCAGTTCACCATTCCTTCATAGTACTACTTAGTACTAGAGTATAACCACACATAGTATCAAGTTACTTCACTGTATAGTTTTTGAGTAATCCATTACTGGAATTTCATAAGACAAGTAGGAGTGACATCCTTTAGCAGGATTTGGCTTTGAATCAAATCTCTTCCTCAAATCAGTAGATCAGCATTCCTGCACAGTACTATTTGGTACTTTATACAGTACTACCACTGAATATAAGCCTATTTTACTGTATAGCTTGACGTTATAAGTAAAACTGACATTACTGGCAGACTTTGTTCCTCAGATCAGCAGATCACCATTCCTTCACACTACCTACTGTATGAGTACTTCATAGTATCATATAGTACTACCTAGTACTCATACAGTACCAGACACAGTTTCAGGTTTATTTGGGAGGTAAATGCATGAAAGGTTGTTGTTTGTTTCAGGTGGTGGAAATAATGCTGACAGAACCAGATTCTAAAAAATAAATAAATAAGCAGAAACAACGGAAGCCTTTGGTTCTGGGGAAGTTTGGGGGATTTTTCCTGAGTGCGAACCTCACCTTGTTGACTTCTGGCCAACAAAAGTGGCGCATTTTTTCAAATAAACAGTATTTTCAACACTATAAACTCTAAACAAACTGGAATATATCCACTTTTAGCGCTGAATGTGGATGTAAATCCTCCCCCGCTGTGATCCATGCCCAGATCTGGCATCGCTGCCTGGAGGCGGTCTGTCGGTGTCCTCAGGCTGAGCAGCCCGTTTCTCTCCTCAGTCTGTGTGGCAGTTTCGTAAGCGCTCCGCAGCTGTAGCACCCCCGGAGGAAGAGGAGGAGGAGGAGGCTTGTCCTTCCTTCCAGCGCTCAGCCGAACATGGCACCTACGTGTGCGCTCTTCCTGAGCGCCTTGGTGCTGCTGGTTCCGGAGGGGGCGCGCGGCGTGGAGCGGGTTTACCATGTGGGGATCATCGAGGACGCGTGGGATTACGCGCCCAGCGGGAAGAACCTGCTCACCGGGGAGGCCGTGGAAAAGGACGCGTGAGTTCCTCACTGCGCACCGACACACCGCTCCGGCTTCTAATAAACTCTGCAGACCTTTAGGGGGGCTTCTAATAAACTCTGCAGACTCCTGCAGGTCTTCAGCATCTTTCGCAAACCTCGAAAGCCTCACAAGTGAAGTTCTGTTCTCACTCTTTGCGTAAAAGTTTATTTAAAAAAAAAAATCGTCCTCTCTAGAAACGTTTAGGACATTTTAACTCAACATTTATTGTCAAATAACAATTAGAACATTATTAATAGTAAAGTGACAACTTAAAGATTTGTATTTAAATTAAAGCAAGACCTCTATTATTTCATGTAACTTGAACTCCTTCACTGTTACACAATTCTGGACTTGCCTGAGTGACCTCAGCTAATCTGACACTTTCAGTTTTCACGAGGCACAAACGAAGTCTTTCACACTCTTTTATTTCCCAAAACATAAAATATTGCATTAGGTTATTCAGTAATTTCGAATTTGTCATTTAAATGTATTGTTATATTGAGCCAAAGTTCTTGTGTGAAACAAACAATATTTTACTGTTGCTCTAAGAAGTCCAACAATGAAGTTATGATTTTTATTTTTGGACGGATCTTGATTTAAGATCACTTCTTTTATTTTTATATTTGATGTATAAATGTTTTTGGTTTTATTATGAAGTATTGCTTAGTGGGGGATACTTCACTCAAAAAGGGGCTTTAAAGGAGGTAACATGCTGATTAAATCTCTGCTGGTGTGTTTACATTCCGCCTGTAGCTGTTTATTTATGCTTTATGTCTCTGTTTACTGGTTTTATATTTAAAAAAAATAATAACTGAGTTGCAAAGAAGGTAAATTTTTGCTTTAAGGAGGGGAATTTTGGTTTAAAATATTGTAACCATCACGAAATTAAGATCCGAAAATGCTCCCAGGAAACAGTTTTTTTAATTTCATTTTTTATCAGTTGGTTAAGCGTAGGACTGGTACATCAGGGTTAGATTCCCAGGATTCCCATGGGGGTGCGATGATCTTCATCCATTGTGGGTCCTTGGCTAATGTCAAACTACAGTATTGTAGCCACAAGGGGCCCCAAGTCTGGGTTTCCCTGTGCCGGTCCCCAGCCAGGATAAAACACAGGCTTGTGTCAGGAAGGACATCCGCTGTAAAAATCTCTGCCAATGTGGCGACCCCTAACGAAATAAGGAGAACAACAACATTTTTTCAATTTAATTTATGAAATCACTGGAGGTCAAAGTTGACCCACCAATAGGAGACATATGGGAGCTTTTATACTAGCTGACCAATACAAGACATCAATATAAACTAAAGACGTAAATTACTTAAGCTTGACAAAACAAAACTGAAGTTATACTTCAAAACAAGTTTAATATTTCCAAAATACAAAATAAAGAATAAAGGTCATCTTCCTCCTCCATTATCTCCAAAAGGACGTGTTCCTGCCTCTGCCCCAGCACCAGCCCTCAGAGAGAACTCAAAAGAAGAGAAATACTTTCAACAAAATGAACTGCATGAAAATGAATGTCATTCCATTCATTTTCTTATGTACTGTGTAAAACAAATACTCAACAACAAAGAGATATAACAAATGAACTCAGCCGTGGGGCAGCGGGTTCTGCCCTCACAGGTTTTAAAAAAGGACGCTACCCACAAGTCACTGCCAAATCGGAGTCCCTGATTGGTCAAAGTTCCGCTGTTTCGCCTTTTAGCAATCAAAAGTTCAACTGGTTGAACTTCCACTGCGCTATCAGTGAAGGCCAGGTTTGTATGTAGAACCTGAGAATGGACTTGAGTAGCGACATGTGAAGACGAGTATTCTGACCCTGAACAGCGTGTTCACGTGCGTTTACGTGGACTTTTCATTGAAAGTGGCCTAACCTTAACAGTTAGGATACACTTCTCCTTTTGTTAAAATCTGTTTTTTTCCTCTTTAAATATTTGCTGTACTTGTTCAGTCAAAAACGGACTGAAAAGATGACAGATCAGAGCAACACATGGTTCTCATTTTCATCTCTCCGTGAACTCTTTCTGCCTCAGACACGCTCAGGTGTTCCTGGAGAGAGGGCCGCAGAGGATTGGCAGCATTTACAAGAAGGCCATGTTTCGGGAGTACACGGACGCCTCCTACACCCGGCTGGCTCCTCGTCCTGATTGGCTGGGCTTCCTGGGGCCCATACTGCGAGCTGAGGTGGATGATGTCATCGTCGTCCACCTGAAGAACTTTGCAAGCAGGAGCTACTCCATGCACCCTCATGGTGTTTTCTACAAGAAGGACTCAGAGGGTAACGCTGCACAAAACAAGAGAATGTAGAATAAACATACACAGAAAATTCCAATCATTTATAATATTTGACACATTTTGATACATCAGAAAAAGTGGATGTGGATCTTAGGAAATCCACGGGTGGTTTGGCACCAGACGCCCTTCCTTACAAGCCTGTATTTTAGCCGGGCTGTGGACTGGCACAGGAAGAGCCCGACTTCGCCCAACAGTAGCTGGGGCCGGTTATGGCCACCCTGTGACCCAGAAAGGGTTATAGCAAGTTCATAAAATAGATGGATGTCAGAGTATAATCTAAAAAAATGATCATTTATCATGTATTTTTTGAAAATATATATAAATTCTTCCCAGTTATGTGAAGACAAAACATCATCATCAAGTCAAAGTTTGATTCCCAAGTTGATAATCAATGGATATTAGCTATTGGGTTAGGGGGGTAAATCAAAGGCATTCAATTAAACACCTTTTTTATTTAAAAGAAAACAATCGAGCAAAACGTATTAATATATATTTTCAGTGAAGACTAAGAGGCAATTTGGTATTTACGATATATGCAAATGACTGAAGCATAAATTGCATTTTCTTCTGAAATAAACATGTTTTCATGAGAAATTTCCAGAATTTATGTAAATAAAAGCCACAAACCTTATTAAAGGTCAGCAGCTATCTTCTTCATTTTTCTGAGTGATTTAGCTGTAGAGGGCATCAATAATTTGGAGGAGGATCATATCGGAAACATGCTAAACCAGGACGGTCCTCGAGATCGGCCCCCCTTCCTGTTCCTCACTTCTCTCTGCTCTGCTTTCTGCTGACTCAGGTTTTTCCTCATTCTGATTGGCTGAACACACCTGATCCAGGTAACCAGCAGATAAAAGTGCAGAGAGAATTGTTAGGCAGGTAGGGTGGTAGAACACCAGAACCGGGATTGGTCAGTCCTCTGCTATATGTTCTGAGCGGTGCTGGATTGTGTTTCAGGACATGTCCTCGAAATGCCAGCAGAGATTACAATAACCTGAGCAGAAGTGGCTTTAACCCTTGTGCTATCCTATGGGGTCCAGATGACCCGATCCTTACATTGACGTGTTATCCCTATCATAACAAAGGTGGATAAAGGTGAAGAGGATTTCCATGGACACCAGTGAAGATCACAAATCATTGAAGAAAAAAGGTTCAGCGCACTGTCTAGTGGGTCTAGATGACCCAACTGCCAATGTTAAAGTGCCTAAGATAGCACAAGGGTTAAAAACGTCAACAGATACACAAAACTGATTAAATCATCAAATTCTTTATTCCACACGTTCACCTGGAAGGAAGGAGAAGAAGACGCCCGTTTGAATCTAAAAAGATTTTTTGCAGCCGAAAACTTGATATTCAGAACATTTATGTAATTAAAATACCTGGAACTGGAAGTGCCCAAAGATCTTGAATTTTCAAATTTTTTTTAAGTCCAACCATAAAAATATAAATGAGTTGAACGCCATTTGGGTTCCTTCAGTTGACGTGTGGGTTTTCTCCAGCTGCTCAGGGATACTCCACAGTCCAAAACTATAGTGTGATAGACTGATTGGTGACACCAATGTGACCCTATAGGGGTAAGTATGTTATTGTGTGGCCAGGCTGCAGTCTGCCTTCACTCAAAGATAGCCACAATAGCCCCCAGCAGCCCCCGTCATCCTAATCATGACAGAGCAGCTAATGATAATGGAAAAAAACGAGCTCCTCAAGCAAGAGTTTTAACCTAAACCTTTAGAAAAAATAAAGCAATATGGTTCTCAATATCAATCTAGGTTATTCATATTAATCTATCCAATAAAAAGAAAATATAGTAAAAGCTTGAAAAACGGCAGAAAGTCATTTTAAAAGAGTTTTAAAGCTTTGAAAGAAATTCATGGTTTAGTCACATGATCAGTCAGGTGTGTTTGCAACCATTACAGCAGCTGAAAACTTAACAAACCATCAGTGTTAAAACATTGACTGTGTGTGAGAACTGGACTGAGGGACTCCTACCCCTAGCATTTCAAACAGGAAGTCCCTACTGGCTCCCATATACTTCTATTGATACATAAACAGCTGTTTTTCTTGCTGTGTTACATTTTTTTTAATTAACTTGTTCTTGCTATTCGTATTTTGATACATTTTTTTTTCTGTAGTGCAAGTTTCAAAAGAATGGGCCTGCTGGCTTCCTCGTCAAATGTTTGAAACCTTTAAAAGATTTCATGTAGCCCGCTTTCTAGTAGTAGGGGTGGACATGCTCACTTCTGATTGGTCAGAGTGGTAGCCATAGAAACATTGACTGATTGATTTGCACCAATCGCTTGCTTACTTGCGACTGAATTAACTTCACTTGGTTGGAGCCGGAAGTAAGTCATTTTCTTTGGGTGACGTCACTCTCACTCAGTCCAGTTCTCTTCTACAGTCAATGGATAAAACACTCGTTACACGATCCAAGAACAGCTGGACGCGTCCAGGCTCAGCTTTTCTAACAGGAAATACTGAATGTGTCCTGCAGGGGCGCTCTACCCAGACAGGACGTCAAGTATTTTAAAGCAGGACGACTCTGTTCCGCCGGGGGGTAGCTACACATATCGCTGGGAGGTCAGACAGGAGTTCGCCCCTACTGATGACGACGCCAACTGCCTGACTTGGGTCTACCACTCCCACATAGACGCCCCCAAGGACATTGCCTCAGGGCTTATCGGAGCACTTCTTACCTGCAAGAAAGGTACAGTCCCACCGCTTAATGAAATCGATAGAAAGGGTGCATTGAAAAGAAGACTTTCTTTTGTCTTGTGTCCATTTGGGACTGTAGGAACCCTAAAGGAGAGCAGGGAGCTAATGAACAGGTCTGCTCGAAACGATGTGGACCAGGATGTGTTCCTGATGTTCAGTGTGGTGGATGAAAACCTGAGCTGGTATCTAATGGACAACATTCAGAAATGTCTTGATCCAAAGGACGTCAACGAAGACGACCCAGACTTTGAGGAGTCCAATCTGATGCACGGTAGGAGACGCTACCTCGCATTCCAGAAGCATGACATCTAGTTACTTTCTCAGACTGATTTTGATCATTTCTCCAAAGAAACCACAGCTGTCTGGTAGTCATAAAGAAGTCTGTTTTTGTGTCTCTGTGTGTCTGACAGCCATTAATGGCTTTGTGTTTGGGAATCTGCCCGGGATCGAGTTGTGCCAGCACCGAGCCGTGGCCTGGCACTTGTTCGGCATGGGCAATGAGGTGGACATTCACTCCGCCTTCTTCCACGGGAACACCCTGCTGGACCGCGGCCACCGCACCGACACCCTCAGTCTTTTTCCCGCAACCTTTGCCACGGCTCAGATGGTCCCGAAAGCAGCAGGGAAGTGGCTCCTGACCTGCCAGGTTAACGACCACTTGCAGGGTAGGACACCTGACCTCTGACCCCTTTTTAAGCTGTGCTACACGAGTTGCTGACAGGGGAAAATGCCTCCCGGGGGAGGGTCAGCTGCTTTGTGTTGTCTGCCTGTGTGAGATACACAATATGCAGCACTCACCACATGAAATATACTGACATTGTATTGATCATCCCTATAATGTGTATAAATATAAGATCATAATAGTAGGTTCAAGGGCTGTCATCTGGACTTGGTTTTTAAAGTTGAAGACATTTCACCTTTTATCCAAAAGGCTTTGTCAATTCTGGTAATATAACGAAAAAATATAAATATGAATATAAGTTTAATATGTCTGGAAGATTATCTAGAGTAATAGAGCTAGAGTAATAGATCCATGTGCGTCTTTGTTTTCCTGGTCCGAGCTGGCATTTGGCTCAGTTTGCCTCGATGGATTTTTGTTGCACCGGTAATGTTACGCCATGGGGGTAAGCTAGCAGGAGAGCGTGTAAACAGAGAGCTCTCAGCAACAGAAAGGGGTGAAGTTGCTCCAGTTGCTCCACACAAAACCATCCCACCTAGAAAACAACTCTGTTTTTTTTTTAAATTTTGGCTAAAAACAGCATAATCATAACTGAAAGACCACTGGGAATGCTTCATGAATAGCTGAGAAGATGGTCTGAGTGGGTCTTTAATGTTGCCTCTCCATTTTCTGGTTGCCGAACTGAAGCCCTTGTTGTACGTCTTTTCCAGCTGGAATGCAGGCCTTTTACACGGTGCGGTCATGTGACAGTGGGGCTGTCTCCACGGCAACGAGTGGCGTGGTGAGGGATTTCTACCTGACTGCAGAGCCTGTCCTGTGGAACTATGCTCCCTCTGGAAAGGATTTGACCAAAAACGCATCTCTCACTGAAGCAGACAGGTGGGTGGATGTGTGTGTTTTTTCATGAGTCACCTTGTTAAGTCATTGTTCTGTTGCTAAAGTTGGGAGTTTTGCTCTTTTATTGCCAAATCTGGTGTTTTCATTTAGTTTTCTGTATATGTAAGAAGTCTGGTCATCTGCTTGTTGCTCATTCCTGTGGACAGTTCCGTGTTTGGAATAAAACCTTGTGGAAAACTTGCAGTGGGCTTGTTTGTGACTGTTTATGACAAAGTCATTCCGTCTGGTTTTGTTTCCCCATTTACTCCCCAGGAAAAAGCCACTCTGTCTTTGTAAACACTCGCCTTTGTTCTCCCACAATGCTTTTCATAGCGCCTCCGAGGTCTTCTTCGGGACAAGTAAAGGAAGGCTAGGAGGCACGTATAGGAAAGTGACATACAGAGAGTACACAGACAGCACCTTCACCCAACCAAAACCAAGGACACCAGAAACAGGACACCTGGGAATTTTGGGTAAATCTTGACTTTCCTCAGACATGTATACATTTTCCAAAAGTTGATTATGTCCTATTGTAACAAACATTGGATTTGGTGTCTTTTTCGCCTTCTAACTGTATCTTTTCTGTACTTCTTTGCAGGTCCAGTTCTGAGGGCAGAGCAGGGAGACATTATCAGGGTGACGTTCATGAATAAAGGTGATAGAAACTACAGCATTCAGCCTCATGGCCTTCACTATGACAAACAGTTCCAGGGAAGCAGCTATGAAGATGGTGAGGACCTCACTGCATGTTCCCCACTAAAGGGTGCACCGGATTATAAGACATACCGTCAGAAAATGGTCTGTTTTTGAATATAGGTCATATATAAGGCAAACCGTACTTTTAGATTATTTCAGTGAGACAAGACAGTCAGAGATCCAATTAATGTTAAATTTTATTGAGACATCCAAGCAAACATTTTGACAGAGCGTTATGTACCTCTTACAATCACAACATAATCTGTAAACGCAACCAGAATTAATCCAACGTGCACTGACGTCTTTTTTGATAAATAAATGAATGAAACATATATATAGTTTTAATTTGTATTTTTTTGTGTTTAAAGATTTTTTTTTGGTGATATATAATATCTTTTGTATTTAGTTTATTCATTTTCTCCCCCTCCTTTTCAAAAAAAGTATATTTCCACTTTAATTTCTACTTCTAAAAGACTCCATCTGAATTCCCTTACTTCTCCTAAAAGACTATATACTGTGGGACTGTCTAATGGCCTTTTTCTTTTGTTTTTGTTTTTTTGGCAAACATGATGTCACCCGTTTTGCGAAGTAATAACCTGATAAATATGAATAGTTTATGAATGAATCCACTGTGTTCTGATGATGAAAACTTTGATGCTTTACAAAACATAAATTCAAAAATTTTGCAATGAAAATCATTTTGTATTGCATTGTGGTCTATATTCGCCAATCTAGTTAGCATTGATACACACTTGTTTTTTGCAGAGACTTCTGGGAAATTTCCTGGACACTGAATATAGTAATTGTTCATTTAGACAGTGAACGCGCCATACAGTTCATTCAGTAAATGAGAAGGGAGGGACTTCCAACTTTGGTGAATGCTGGGCAACTCAATAGTTAATTAGAAGTTAAACGGGAAATAAAATATATTCAAACTGTAATATTTTAATTACTTATATAATAATCAATATTTTTTTGAAAAAAAAAGGAAAAAGTCTTTTAGTAACTTTTCATGATTTTCTTTTAATGCAAACCTGGAGGTGTTGACAAACCGGGTTCCCACGTTGGCCCCGGTGAAACCTTTACCTACAACTGGAAGGTTCTGGATGGCCCGTCTCCATCTGACCCCCCCTGCATACCCTACCTGTACTATTCTGCCACTGATCCCTCCAGAGACACCAACACAGGACTGGTCGGACCTCTACTGGTGTGCAAGAAAGGAGCGCTGGGGCCAAACGGAGTCCAGGTGATCATGGAAATGATCCATTTGTGTTTTCAAACATGCTGCTGGTGTTGCCTGGCTTACAAGTGTGTTTTGATTTACAGAGGGGTGTGGATAAGGAGTTCTTCCTTCTTCTCTCTGTGATGGATGAAAACCTGAGCTGGTACTTGGACAACAATATTCATCAGTTTGGCAAAAATACGGACTTCGAGGATGAAGGAGTCTTTGAAGAGAGCAACAAAATGCACGGTCAATGTCGAAAGTTACTTTGGGTCTAAATATTCCTATCAGAATTCCCTTTTTTCAGATCCTCTCCATATTTTCCTAACAAAACCATTTTTTTTAAATCCATTTAGCTGTGAACGGATACATGTATGGGAACCTTCCCGGACTGGTGATGTGTGCTGGGGACAGGGTTGTATGGTACACCTTCGGGCTGGGGACGGAGACGGACATCCACGGTGTCTACTTTGAGGGAAATACCTTTCAGAGACAGAGCACAACCCGTGACACTGTGAGCCTTTTCCCCCATACGGCGGCAGCTCTCAGCATGCTCCCAAAAACTCCTGGTTAGTCCAAATGCGTTAATATTTAATACTGTTGTTTGTTAAACGAGGCATTATCATGTGACCCGTTTTTTATTCAAAATTCTGACTTAAATTTTTCTTTTTTAAGCAAACGTAGAGGTAAGGTGTTGTAGATACAGAGGATTTAACCTTAGCCACCGTATTTTCCGGACTATAAGTCGCTCCGGAGTATAAGTCGCACCAGCCCAAAAATGCATTATAAAGTAGAAAAAAACACAGATAAGTCGCACTGGACTATAAGTCGCATTTCGACGGGAAATTTATTTGACAAAATCTGGGATCAAGAACTTATAACTTTCACAACCTCATATGACACAATCATAGCAGACTGTTTATCTCATAATTTCACAGTAATTCTTTGTCAACCCTATTTATTTATTCTATTCATGAAGCATCATTGTTCAACTGATACTCTGTTTTCATCCTGTATTTGTAGAAACAGCTGTCATTTTTATTGCATTTCTGAATCTATGAAATCATTGGAAAATAGAATATTATGTTTTTAGCCTTCAAGATCTTATTGTAAAAAAAGATTTGCTGATTCTCTGAGTCACTTAACAAACCCCTAACACTTAACATACCTCATACATCAAATTTAGCCATGAACATCAACTCTGTTCCTCACAAATGAACATAACAGGAGGGTTAACAATGTATTTATTTCAATTTATTTCAAATATAAGTCGCTGCGGAGTATAAGTCACACCCCTTGCCAAACTATGAAAAAAATGGCGACTTATAGTCCGGAAAATACTTACATGATTTAAGTTAATTAAAGTTAAGTTTTGAAAAATAGGGAAATATGGAAAACTGGGTGGATTAACGGTTACTCTTAATTAGTGCTTGTTGCGGAAATTATTATTTATACCTGAAGAAAAAGTATGGAAAACTCCCCACACTTAAAGTATTGCAGTATAACACAATAACCAGACTGCAGTTATGTAGGTTTAGTTTGAGCACTTAAACTGTTTGACCTTGACTTGTGCTGATTTTCTGCAGAGGTCATCCAAAGGTCAAATCCACACACGGCTAAAGCTTTAAATCTGTTCGGTACAGAGTGTCTTTGTGACAGTAAAAGGCCTTTAAAATGTGCATAAAGATTTTTTCAAGCTGGAAATGATGAAGTAGCTCTGAAACTGGCAAACAAAAGCTGTTCTGCTGTCATCAAATTGAGTTTGTTACATGTTTTTACTTTAAATGTATGATTTCAATGTGTTTGTAATTCATTCAAGTTTCAATTATTATAAAACCTTTTTCCTCCTCTTTACTAGTTTCAACATTTTATCAGGCACTGCTTTACCTTTACCCGCTTTCTTTTAAAGAACCACTCCAAAAATCTTCGTCAAAGACCTTCAGATATTTGCTCTGATGCCCCAATCATTATGAAAAACCTTGATCCTTGTAGAAAAAAACATATTAAAACATTCAACTGCTTAAAGTCCATCTCCCATTATCTTTTCATTTATTTTAAAATTGTACCCAGTGGTCTATTAATTATAATTATGACATTTTAGCCCAAATTGAAAAGTCTGTGTCGTTTTCCAGGACATAGTTTCTGCAGTGGTTCCGTTAAAAATTCATCTCTGAGTTTTGGGCGGGACTGCTGGCATGGAGAAACCCCGCCCCCTTCCCCTCCCTGTGGCTGAGAGCTCTCTGTTTACGCGCTCTCCTTCTAGCTTACCACCCCATCTAATATTACTGGTGCAACAAAAATGGCGAGCTTTGCCGCCGTAAAGTTTGGAGCCAGATCGAACGAGGAAAACCAAGACGTACTTTGATGTTTCGTCTGTAAGTGGATGCATCGGAATGGAGTGGAGCAGGGAGAAATGAAACTTTGAGCTTCATTTTCTTTTTTATATTTATATATATTTGTTCTCCATCCTCAGACAAATGCCATAAGAACTTGTTATAAATACAATTTTTATTGGAGTGAAGGTTTCTAAACTACGTTTTTGCCTTTTAAATGATCCAAACACCTTCTCCTAAAAATCAATTTTCACATACCAATCAATATTAGGATAAATAAAACATTTGAAATGTTGAATAAGGCTTCCTTTAGGTCTTGCATTCGTTGTGTTAAATTCCAGCTCAGAGACAAATGTTTCAGGTTAGCTTTTTAAGCTCAATCAGTTTAGGTTTATGCCTAAAAACCTTTTATGCCTGAAAATGAAGCTGTCATGTGTTAAAAACTGCTATCTTCAGTGAAGCCTTTCTACTTGTAAATTTACCCAAGATGCATTGTACCTTGTGCTGTTTCCTTTCAATGACTGACAGTCGGGGATTTTATTCTCTATTTTGACCTAAGTACGTAATGTTAATACGTAATTGTGTTAGTAACACAAGTAGAAAATGGAAGTGAAACCCTCCCACATAACTGATAACGCAAAATCCGAGGGTAGATGTGCATTTGTTTCTCATTTGTTCCTCATTTTCCTGCTTAAATGAACAAAAATGTTTGTTTTTCTATTTTCCTTTTTCTGGAAGGCGTGTTTGAGGTGAGCTGCAGAACAACTGATCACTACTCAGCAGGCATGAGGCACCGCTACAAAGTCGATGCGTGCCCAGATAAAAAAGTGAGGCACGCCAATGCGGAGCCCACCAGGGTGGTGAAGTATTTTATCAGCGCGGAGGAAATGGAGTGGGACTACTCCCCCGAGAGAGTCTGGGAGCTGGAGAAGCACAACGCCTCAGCAGAAGACAGGTGTGTCAGTGAGGTGGCTGTGGGACAATGGCTTTGGTTTGTTTTGGGATTTTGCAGCCTGTAGTTAGCAGGATAACTTATTACTGTTTGTTAACCAAAGCAAATTGGTACATGTCTCCTAGTCCAGGCAGTATATTTGTGGAGAGAGGAGTGGACCGGATTGGCTCCCGCTATAAGAAAGTGGTCTACAGAGAATACACTGATGACACCTTCAGAGTTCAAAAGAAACAGCAACCTAATCAGCAACATTTGGGCATTATGGGTAAGACTTTGCGCCCTGGATGTTGTTATGATTTCGGACAGACTGTAATTACGAACGCGTTCTCCTTTCCACCCGAGGCCCCATAATCAGAGGAGAAGTAGGAGAGCAGATTCTCATCACCTTCAAGAATAAAGCCAGTCGACCGTACTCCCTCAGCGCACACGGGGTCAGGGCAAGTGGATCCCACATTTCTGTCTCGCCTGGTAAGAAGGATGGCCTTTTTACAGAGGCGTGTCCAACTGGGGGGCTGAGGGGGGCCATGGCCACACAAATGGGCACCACAATAATCAACCATACAGAATTCAGAGCCTGATGATTCAGGGTTCATTTGAATTAGTTAATATAGCATTCATAAAATAGATTTACAGCATTTTCATAAGACAGACTAAAAGCCTTTTTTTTTCCAGAAACTAACTGCACCTTATAATCTGTAGCGCCTTATATAAAGAGTCATTCTGGTTCAGAGAAAAACGTTAGGCTATGTCCGAATACCTTCACTACTCACTACATAGAGCACTATATAGTGCGTTTACCATTTTGTAGTGCTGTCCGAATCGACAATTCCCAAATTGAGGGCTCTAGAAATTTCCCAGAAGTCTCTGCGAAAAACCAGTGTACATCGATGCTCACTAGATTGGTGAATATAGATCACAATGCATTCGGTCTGAACACTTTTTGCCCAAAAAATTGTTTTTAAATGTATTTTTTTTAATAAACCATCAACATTTTCATTTTCAGAACTCAGTGGATTTAGACATGATCCTCAGAAATCGCTCATTAGGTGCTAATGAGGCTAAAGTGAAACGGTGTTGTACTATGTTTTGTTATGTGTTACTAACAAGGCTGTAGTTTATTGTAGTTTAAGGTGTATGAGCCTGGCTTCTTACGTGTTGCAAACAGGTTTGGGACTTACAGGTATTGTGACTACGCTAATATGGCTAACATGTAGCATGTGACAAATAAGTTCCAGAACTACTGAGAATGCAGTTAATAAAGTCTGACTGACAGCTTACCTCTGACTCTTTTGGTTGACTGAGTCAGTCGTTTTTTTTTACTCCTTCCTTTAAGGTCGGGAGTTAGCGTAGTCATTGTAACATTTATTTTAGCTATGTCTATCTGTTTTTATCACGTATTACAAATGAGGTTGGAAGTTAGCGTAGCTACAGTAATGTTTGTATTAGGGATATCAGTATGTTTTTTTATGAGTTGCAAAAAAGGTTGGGTGTCATACGCTAATGCGGCTAACGTGTGCTTGATAAATCGAACCAACAAGGTTGGGAGTTAGCGTCGTCACGGTAACATTTGTTTTAGTCGTATACGTTTTCTATGTAAATGTTGTAAAAAAAGGTCGTTACAAACAAGTTCTAGAATTAGTGTGAACACAGTTGAGTAAGTGCATTTAAATGCAGTAAAATGCATTTATCTCTGACTCTTTTGTCTCGCTTAATGCACCTTATAATTTGGTGTGTCTTTTATATGACATAATATATGACAAAATCAGACCATTCATTGAGGGACATCTTATGGACTAGTGTGCCCTATGGTGCGTAAAATACGGTATACTTGGTGGGTCCTTTTTGATATCACCCATACATTTTGATTTGGGACAAAGGAAAACCAGGGTGGCACGGCCATCTTAGGAACGTTCCAAACACGAGTGACTGGGCAGGACAAAGTACACAACTTTGAGCTCTAGGGAAAAAACAGCTGATAACAAAAAAACATATAACTTTCCCCAGTTATCATGAATTGAAGAAACACTAAGGGTTTAAAATGACTTTATATTGTTAATACGTCTATTTTAAGTTAACTTTGACCTTTGAACATACCACTCAAAAGCGCAGCAACTATCAGTTTATATAGAAAAGGCATATTTTTCTTTGTGCATTTCTCATATAGGTATTACATCTCTAAAGGGACATTTGCTCTGAAAATAAGTGTTTGCAAACTTTGTGCTGAATCTGAACACAGAAGAAACTGTATTTGAGTTTAATTCTGTTATGACTGTTTGTCCAGAAAAGTCGAAACTTTGAATATTTGCATTAATATTTTATTCAACCATATTTTTTGAATTCACTAACTCCTGGCTACAGGTCACATTAGCTCTGTGGCACACCTTGTCCTCCAAGTGAAAATGTCCTGGACATTATCAAACTTTCATTTCTGGCTTTTAACATTCAACCTTTTTTCTTCCTCAGATCATGTTCTGGTGTTGACCTGGGATATTTTAGAAAGTTCTGGTCCCGGGCCTTCAGATCCTAACTGCATCACCTATGCTTACTACTCCACTGTTGACTTCATCAAGGTACCCGTTCATAGATGACCTCCAGTGCATCTCTTGTAGGTTGTGACAGCTTTTCTCGTGTTTGTGCTCAGGATCTGTACAGCGGGCTTTTGGGCCCTTTGGTTGTGTGCAGACCCCGGACTCTGAATAACGGCGAGGGCTCCGACAGGCAGAGGACAGACGTAGATCGGGAGTTTGCACTGCTCTTCATGGTGTACGATGAAAACAAGTCCTGGTACTTTGACGACAACATCAGAACATACCTGGGTGTTGACCCTGAAACTTATGAGGGAGATGAAGACTTTGAGGAGAGTAACCTGATGCACAGTGAGTCCAACAGGACACACCCACAACGCCCTTCTTAACAAGGCTGCAGATTTATCGAAGAAACAATCCTCAGTTTGGTTACTAAAAGTAGCGGTATAATTATTTTAATCATTAAATTTGAATACAATTTTAAGAATTTTGGAATTGTAGATCCGATCACCATGAAAAAAATAGTGAACATACTAAATAGTGCGCTGAGTAGTGAGGGAATCGGACACACGGACAGAGTGTGGAGCCAGGGTCGGCGAACAATCAACCCTCTGTGGTTCCGGTCGACACGGCCCAACTAGTGAGCTGTGAGTGGGTCAGATCCTGAAGTTTCTAGCGTTATCCAAACAAGAGTGCATTTGATGGAGTAAAGTAATAAAGTTGCTTAAAAAATACCTTTTTTTAATAACTTAAAAGAATTTTTGAATTGTGATAGTCTTATTTTTTGTCAGATTCGGTAAGAATAAGGAAAAAAATGCAGTTGAATGTGACTTGGGACGTAGGAAAGTTTAAATAACAGCAAAATTAATCCTTAATGATCTTTATTTATGTTGTGTTTTAGGTCAATTTAGTGTCAATTTTAGGGTCAATATTGTTTCCCACTTTTTACTTTTATTACCAAAGATGACGTTTTTAGTTTTACTTTCATTTTACTTTCTGCTTTGAAGGATTTTTCTGAGCAGGAGAAATGGATGTGGTTGAAGCCATAAGTATGCGTGTGTGAACACTATCTGTTTTGTGTACATGTTGACATTTTTGCAGCTAGCAGGTGTGTTGATAACATTTGAGTGTGTGTGGACAGGCCCCGCCCTTTGAGATTTGTACTACATTTGAACCGTACCGTAATGATAAACAACCAGTAAACTTGTTGCTTTATGCTGCTTCATGGTCTTATCCCCCCCCTATTATCACCCTCCTACCCCCCCCTCTCTTTAACATCCCTCTCTCTTCTTCCCTCCTTTCCTTTTCCGTCCGGTCCAACACCAAAGATTTTCAAACATGATTGAAATTAATAAAGTTTGGCCTCGATTACAAAAGGGGTTTATTCAGTCATACCTTTGGTTTGTCTGAAGATTAATAACCTCTGTTGTTAAAGTAAAATATGTCCAACACAAGAGGCCCTCAGTTCTCATCTTGTTGGACAAGACAAGTTAAAAAAATAAAATAAAATAAAAAGAAACGGATGTGGTTTGCAAAATAGACATCCTGTGCAAAACCAAAGTGCAAATGTCAAATCAACTTAGAGTAGAGTAGTTTTAATACGCAAACACTTGTCATCTAATATATAGAAGTAAGTCATTTTTACATTCCAGACAGACTAAATCTAAAGTCTATAGCAAATATGTACAGGCAGATTTTGTATGTCAAAACTGAACAAAATAGTTCAACTATTTAAAAACTGATAAGATGAATAAGAAAGAAAGTCTTACTTTGCAAAAACTTTGAAAATCTTTTTCACTCATTTGGTCGTGAGACTCAGGGACTCACAAGGATCTAAATTAGAAGAAAGAAAGTCAGGTGAGATTGCATCAGTTAGCTTCTGTCAATGATTTCCAATAGAGCAATAAAGATCCTAAAGGGCTGACAGCTCCATCAGTTTTAGTCATGGAGGCCCGCTCGGAAACTTTCAGATAGTATTTCAAAGTGTGGGATTTAAAATAAGTAATTAAACGTGAATGTGGCTGATAAGCTCTATGTAACTCATAGGTTCACAAAGACCTTCAGATATTTGCTCTGATGCCCCCATCATTATGAAAAACCTTGATCCTTGTAGAAAAAATACATATTAAAACATTCAACTGCTGAAAGTCCATCTTAGATCATCTTTTGATCTATTGCAAAAGTGTTCCCAGTGGTATTTTAATTGTGATTATGCTGTTTTAAGCCCAAGATTTAAAAAAAACGTCGTTTTCTAAGACAAAGTTTCTATGGAACTGCAGGAGTTCATTAGACATTCATCAGAAATGCCAGAAGAACGTGTTAAAAACAACAAAAGCACCATTTTTATTTGAGTGGATCTTTAAAAAAAGAAATACGTATTTTTTTCTTTTTTGGTAAAAAAACAACTGAAACCAAAGTCATGAAATAATTTGAAACACACGTGAAGAATTTAATGTTGTCAAATTTACAAAAATCTTCATTATTATGGATTATTATATGGATTCTTTTATAGTAATAGGTAAATGATCTTTTTTTTTAACTTTTAAACTCTTTTTTGGAAAAGGCTAGCTAGCACAATCTTTTAAGCATCTATAAACAATTTTTATGAAATTAAGTGAACTCTCTTGAACAAACATCAAATTTCATTGTTTTAAAGGGTCATGTATTGCTATTATAATTGCATAAATTACATCTGTATTTGCATACACACACACACACACACACATATATATTAAAAAAAACGACTCTCACCCTCTGTGGGTGGTTTCTCTCTACCAGAGGCCTGGGAGCTTGAGGGTCCTGCGCAGTATCTTAGCTGTTCCTAGCACTGCGCTTTTCTGGACTGAGAGGTCTGAGGTCTTTCCAGGTATCTGTTGTAGCCACTCCTCCAGCTTGGGGGTTACTGCCCCGAGTGCTCCAATTACCACAGGCACCACTGTCACCTTCACTTTCCAGACTTTCTCCAGTTCTTCTCCGAGTCCCTGGTATTTCTCCAGTTTCTCATGTTCCTTCTTCCTGATGTTCCCATCGCTTGGCACTGCCACATCCACCACAACGGCTCTCCTCTGTTCTTTATCCACCACTACAATGTCTGGTTGGTTCACCATTACCATCCTATTAGTCTGGATCTGGAAGTCCCACAGGATCTTTGCCCTCTCTCTCTTACATATATATATGTATATATATATCTAGATATATATATATCTAGATATATATATAGATATATATATCTAGATATATATATAGATATAGATATATATATATCCATATATATATATATATATATATATATATCCATATATATATATATATCCATATATATATCTATATCTATATATTTATATAGATATATATCTATACATATATGGAGAGAAGGAGTGTCTTAGGGCAGGGTCTATTTAGTATAGTTTAGACATTACCTAATGAATTCTATGACTGTAATGTTCATTAGGATTTCATGGTTATTATACAATTACCAATATGAAGCCCATTATGTTTGTGATCTTTTTGTTTTGTTTGCATCAATTAAATCCAAATTAAATTTGGATACTTAAACTTAGATTATAGTCCTAAATAGAGTAAAATCCACATTTAACTGACTTTCTCACAGTAGTCTGATTGTGTCTGCCTGTTGATGTTCTCCCTGTTGCAGGCATTAATGGCAGACTGTACGGGAACCTCCATGGACTGGTGATGACACAGGGCCAGAAAGTAGACTGGTATCTGTTGGGGATGGGCAACGAGGTGGACATGCACACCGTTCACTTCCACGCAGAGACTTTCACCTATAAGGTTGCTTTGAGCTCTTTGCAGAGAACAGAGGAAGTATGTCGGTTCAGCTGAAGTGTGTATTTGCTCATTTCCTCTTCTTGGTGGTGTGTGTCTCCTCAGACGGATCGTGTGCACCGTGCAGACGTGTTCGATCTGTTCCCCGGGACTTTCCAGACGGTGGAGATGGTTGCTGGAAACCCGGGCACGTGGTTACTTCACTGCCATGTAACTGACCACATCCATGCTGGGATGGAGGCCACGTTCACTATCGAAAGTGTGTAACAGTGTTTGGATTTTTGCCAATTGACTCATTTCTCACCCTTAACAACTGTTTTTTTGTTGTTTATCTTTTTCCCTTTCAGATAAAAGTTCAAACAGTAAGATCAGTTTTTCTCCTGGAAATTTTGCACAAAATGTTTGCCTTTTCTATCGTTCAACATCATAGAATTTTACCTTAACTTTGTCTATTTCCATTCCAGATCGATCTGCAAGAGGTACGATAAATAACTTCTAAATATTGATGCACAAAATGTAATCATTTGTATATATCACTTTGATGAAAATGGTGTTTTTAACATGTTCTTGGTGCATTTTTCTGGTAATGGAGGACAAATGCAAAAGAAATTAGGCTTAAACTGACATTTCTGAGTAATTCTGAGCAAAATAACTCTGCTCCGCTCCGCAATGGCGCAATGGGAAGTGGGGGTGGGTCTGTTCCGCACCAACAGCCCCACCCACAACTCAGAGGTGATTTTTTTAGTGACCAAAGCGACTAGGGTATTATGATTTGTGGTTTAAAAATGTCATAATTATGATGAAAACAACACTGGGAGCGCTTTGACAATAGATTAAAATTAAATCAGAAAATGCAGAAATCAGCAAAACTTTGTAAAACACACAGAAGTGAATCCTCAAAGGTTAGCATTCAGTCCAGTGCATGTTCAAAGGAGGACAGCAGGAATCTGCCTGTTGAGTAATTCAGGTGGAATAGCTTTGAAAATCTTATCTGTCTTTGCTCAGTGTGTTCAGAGTGAAGGAACAGATTAATATTTGGGTCAGACATTCCTTGTGACTTTATTGGGAAAAAAAGTCATATCCTGTGCTTTCCTCTTCCAATGGACCCTTTCTTTAACAACAATGACACTTAAAAACAGAAGTGTATCTCTTGAGGAATGTTTTCTGCCTTCCAGGTGCTGCTCCTGGACGTGAAGTCTCCCTAAAGGTGCTGCTCTTCTCACTAGGAGTTGCTTGTCTACTCGCTGGGACTCTTCTCCACTGATAAAAGACTGAAAGGACAGTAAATAACGCATGTCCTCCCCATGGATTTGTACTCTTTTCTGTAAATAGAGCTTGTTTTTCAACCAACATACACTCCTGCTTACACTTCAAGGTCCTTACATTTATCAGAAATAAAGATCTATTACAAAAAGCTTTATGCTTTAAGATAAGTTGCACTGAGGAGACTACTGACAGGTGAACTTTCATTTTTTTGTAAAGAAGTGCTTTAAAAAAATATTGGGAGTTCAAGTGTGCAATAAAAACATTTATTTAAATGGTGTTTGATTATTATTATTTTTTATGTAGCTATTATTTATCCAGATTAAAAACTACGTTCTTATTTTCAACCGTGTCCCAGCAGGCATTTTTTATGCACCGTTTATATTCTTGCACCTGCTTTCTCACTGACAGCCACAAGGTGGCGTAACTTTAATGACAACACATGATTGTTAAACGCATGCAAAAAGCTCAACTGTTTATGAAGATTTGCAATAATTACCCTTGTATTTATAATGAAGAGCAATTATAATTTCATAATTTACATATACACAATTTATATAACAGATACATGCATATACACACACATATATCTGTATACACGCATATATATATATATATATATTTATATATATACATGTGTATACAGATCAATATATATATATATACATATACATATATACCTATACATATATACTGTATATATGTATGAGTATGCACACATATATAATTAAATATATATATATTTGCGTGTACACACATACATATCAGTGTATCAGTGGCGGCTACTGGTCTGTCAGAGATGGGAAGCTCATTTTTGGCCTACATCATAAAGTTGTCTATTCATTTAAAAGTAAATTCTGCCCTACGTTCCTTTTTAAGAAAATGGTCTGTGACCCTCGTACCAACTAGGAATCTTTTCAAGTGACTTGACCAGTGTCTTCTCAATGGCCTGAGTCGCTTTAACCCTTGTGCTATCCAAGGCACTTTAACATTGGGAGTTGGGTCATTTAGACCCACTAGACAGTACTGTGAACCTTTTTTCTTCAATGATTTGTGAACCTCACTGGTGTCCATGGATTCCATGAAATCTTTCTACCTTTATCCACCTTTGTCATGGTAGGGAGAACAGGTCAAAGTAAGGGTGGGGTCATGTAAGATAGCACGTGGGTTAAACAGGAGAAGCTCCTTTCTACACCTGCAGATGTAGCTCCAATTGTTGCCACTAATGAGAACAGTTTGTAAAGCTGAGGCATTGGACTGTCCAACTCCATGTCTTTACGGAACACCAAGTAATCACACAGCTTTCCCCTGTTACCCTGCAGGTCCTGATCTGAATACAGGACTTGAAGTTCTGACCTCAGTTTTTCTGAATCAAAGTGAAGAATGAACGATCTAAAAAAAAAAATAAACTCCGTAAAACTGAAACAAGGAATGGGGTGTGTAATTGTGTGAAATGTATGATGGAAATCAAGCAATTTCGCCAAACAAAACCGTTCAAAGCAGCCCCATTGATGTCAATGGATGCTGGGCCTCGCTGTGACGCTGCTGGAATGTATGAGAAGGAAATCGAGTCAGTCGACCTGCTATATGTAACTGATTCTGAACGAACTCATCTTTGAGACGAACGTTTGAACGCATTTTTAGTCAATAAAATGTTAAAACAATAGTACATATTTGACCATTAATTTTGTGACATTATGAGGGAAGCCGAGCTTACCTTGCAGTCTTGAAGAAATCGCCACTGATACATATATGTATAAATATATATATATATATATATATATATATATATATATATATATATATATATATATACATATACATACATATATTTGTATATATTACGTGTTATTGTTGTCTCATCTGAAGAGGGGCCTTATAATGTATGAAAAAAATGTTGGTCTAGCTTAGGAAATTATTATTATTATTTTGGCTCAAGACCTGTCAAAATGTCCACCCTGTGAGTATAGTCATAGTCTTTGGAAGGCACAGTTTTTCTAATCGTTGCATTTTATACTAGTGTAAATGTCCGTAACTTTATTGTCCAAATTTTTTAGAAGAAAATATGTGTAAAAAAATGTTATACTGGAAGGAGATATTTACTTATTAAGGGTAAAATCTAATTTCAACACTTGACTTTTATTTTGTAAGGGAGTATCAATGGAATTAGGGCAAAATTTAAGTGATTTTATTAAGTAAACTCAATTCCTACAGTCAACATTTACTAACAAATCTATGCATGCCATTGAACCTATCTAATCTAAACTGAGCGTTAACAAATAAATGCATTTTCAATTCAAAATAAATATTGGAAATACATTAATTTAGGCCTCTCGTGTCCCCCTGTTGTCATGTGTCCACCCTGTTACTTTGCAAAAAGGTATACTGACATTTTAAGCTAAAGCAAGACAATGCTACTAATGTGATGAACAATCAGCTTGGACACTACATTTGCACATTTTTATCCCTTGTGCCGTCTTAGATGACCCCACCCTTACATTGACGTGTTCTCCCCACCATGACAAAGGTGGATAAAGGTAGAAAGATTTCATGTAATCCATGGACACCAGTGAAGATCACAAATCATTGAAGAACAAAGGTTCAGAGCACTGTCTAGTGGGTCTAGATGACCCCACTCCCAATGTTAAAGTGCCTAGGATAGCACAAGGGTTAACCCATATTTAAACATTTTTTAAATGTAAATAAGGCTAAAAGGGTTATGCTTTTTTGCATCCATAAAACTGCTCTAAAAACACTGAAAAAGGGTTGATATTAGTGGTTCTTACTATACTTCTTAATGATGGTTTTCCTTCCCAAAATATGGAGACATCTGGGACTAAGGGAATAGTCAGGGTGCGTTTTCAGAGGAACTTTATCAGGAGACTTTATCAGACAGTTGAATCCGGGACACAATTTATTTTAAAAACTCTAAAATGCAATATTCAAACATTTATTGACAGAAATGACAAATAAGACCAGACAACAATGTTGACAAATCTAGAATTTTTACAAATTTGTTGTATTTCTATTTCTAAAAACACAAAAACATGCTTAGTGTATTTCTTCCTAAAGAATAGTGATTATTTTTACACTGCTTTCTTTAAGTTATCATGTCAAAATGGTTTGATCCATTGATGATCTGTTTACAGACAAAAAATGGATTGTTTTATTATCAAAGTACCAATTGAAAAAAACTTTTTAAAAATATTATGTAAACCAAAAATTCAGCATCTTTTAGGATTTAATCATTTTGCTGTTGGTTTATTTTCTAAACTTTTCTAAAAAAAAAAAACAACAACTTTAAACTGTAAGAAAACTTCGGTTCGGTTTCCTTTGCAGCTCTTCAATCTTAATGTTCCTTTAAATTTCTTGTTGTGACATTAGGACTTTTCTAAACTGATCCCATCAGATAGATGATGAAGTCAGTTACCTTATCAGGTTGGCTGTTTGTTTACATTCATGGAAAGATTTGGGGCAAAAACCTCTGGGATTTAAGTTTAGAAAATAAAAATGATATAATGTTCTTGACTTTTTTTCTTTGAAATTGTGAAAATAATATTGAATTTTAGAAAAGTCTTTTAGACGTGACAAGAATCAATGAAAATGTGTTGATAGAAACAAAAGCCATACATTATAAAAGGAGCTAATCAGCTTGATAAATGTGTTGAGAGGCTGTTGATGAAACAATGGCTGCTGATTAATTAAAAGAGTTCTCCAACTTGCAATGCAAAGAAGAGATAAAAGGTTGTTTTTTCCTCACTTAAATCAGATGATTTGACCATAGTAACAAAAAACAGAGTGTTGATGCTCACTCACTCACTGATGGATCTGGTTATTGATCAAAAGCTGGAACAGACTCGGGAACATGTCGGGACAGAAAGGAAGCTTCCAACCTGAAAAACAGGATCTTGATCTTTTTACTAAAAAGACAAAACAAAAGGGCCTGAAGGAACCTTTCAATCATAAAAGACGACACGTGCCAGGGCATGCAGATCAAGATGTGCAGAAGTGTGGCCATAAAATCTGTCATAAACCAACGCAGATTGCATAAGTGAATCCTGCAGGGACATCAGAACCAGTGTGAGAAAATAAACCTGCTGCCCCAAGTCTGTGACTGAAACATGAGCGCAGTCAGTAAACAACAAGCAGTAAACAGCTGATATAACATCTGGAACTGCGTCAGCGCTCTCCTGCTCCATCAATACCTCGAATTGATTCACGGGAACTCCAATACCTGCAGAGGTGCACCCATCCTCTCCTTTTCCTGCCCATCCTTCCCTCCCTCCACACACTTTTCTATCAAACCTTCCAGTCCCGTTTGCTTCTTTTAATCTTCTCATTTCCTGTCTGTGCGAGGTTGTCAACAGCTCTTTTCTCTAAAGGCTGATCCCAGGCGAGTATAGGGTCCACAGATGTTGCCGTCTTTCTACTATCTCGGAGATAAGCCTTCAAAATTGATGGCGAAGGCCGTCAATAGGGGGCGCCATGGGAGGGTCCTGAGTGTGCCACAAGTATATAAATGTGGATTTTTTCCCCAAAAACCTGCCATCAAGAGCCAACAGCAGACTAGAGAGGTGGGAGCTGGACAGTCCTGCTTGCAGCCCTGAAAGGTGAGAGCATTTATGGACATTAAAGACTCATTTAGAACTATTTTCTATTCAAATGCATCCGTTTTCTTGGTAGATCTTTTCTTTTCTTTTAAAGGTTTTAAAACAAACAAATACGATTTGTCTTCTTTTAAGCCACTTGTTTACTGAGTCAGCAGCTAATTGCAGCTATAATTTGTTGCTTGGATGGACTCAAAAGGATGAAAGAGGGGCAATTGTTTGAGAAGGGGGGAACAAGGGAGTCCCATTTTCCAGTTCGGGCCGGTTTGTTGATGATATTTCTGTTCTTGCCATCCACAATCTGATGCAAACTCTTTGCTCTGATGGTGGAAAAATGTAATGATTTGCAGCAAAACTGTTAATAATTTACTTTTTTTTTGACGTGTTAAAGTGGTTTGAAGGAAGATTTTACATTTACCCCTTCATTTCACCCAGTTCACCTCAGTGGTTTTGATCTCACAAGAGTTTCTTGCCCCTCCTTGATTTTCCTGAAAGGGTTACAACATCACCAACTCCCCCCTCCCTGTTGCACTTCTCTCTTCACAGATAAATGATCCTTCGCCCTTCGTTCTGAGCGGCAGTCAGAGAAGGCTCTCGCCACTCTCCCAGCTTCCCCCGGCTCCTTCACCTCTGCTCTCCGCTCCTTTTTTTTGTTTGCTTGTCTTCAGTTTCCCCTCTTCAACCATGGCTCCAACCCTGGCCACCGCCTTCGCCAGACGCTGGTGGATGGCGGTCACTGCCATCATCGAGAACCTGCTCTTCTCTGCTGTGCTGCTGGGGTGGGGGTCGCTCCTCATCATGCTCAAGTCTGAGGGGTTTTACTCATACCTGTGCCACGAAGAAGGTGAGTTCACATGTCAACTTTACAACACGTGCAGCTCACAGTCTCACATTACAAGAAACGTCACGCTTCGAAGTCCAAACATAAATGCGGTCTGACCAGATCCAGTCAGGAGCTGCAGCTCAGGAATCTTTGACAGGCACAATGATAGACCGGGTATGCACATAACTCATAAAAACATACATAATTATTCTACTAGTTATGCATCCGCTGGTTAATATAAACCTTGCAATTTGCAGATCTGTGTGCCAAAAGCTCCACTAATCACTGATGACTCATAGTGAAAGTCCTGAAAAGTTGAATCACTGGACTCAACAGTCACGGGGACGCTCCTCTTCTGATCACCATCTGGAAATTCCTGATTGTGCATATTTTGTTCTGATGATATGAAGGAAAAAAAAAAAAAAAAGCTCAGCTTTTCTCTGATGTGATACGTGGGAGGGAGGAACAAAGTCATCCAGACGGAGCGTTTTTATTACCCGTGAAGTTTAAAGTGCGCAGATAAACAGGGTCAGGAAGGGACGGAACAGTGATAGTGAAGTGATGAGTGGAGGAATTTCCGTCCACCTGTGGGCACGGCTGTCAGATAAGTCTAGATTTAGGCACAGATGTTGATTTGAGTTAAATGTTGACTTAAAGCTCACTATATCAAGAAATAAACAGAAAATTCAAATTTATTTGGAATTAATTTGTTTCTTAAACCCCTCAATAAAATCCCTAAAAAGTTGCAGTATTGTGTTTTTAATGATATTAATGACATTGATACGCTGGTTAATTTATTAAGTTTTTGTTCATAAGAATGTTAGCTTAAGATGCAAAAATGTTTACCCACTGTCTCAAATTTGATCCACACACTTTTAATATGGTGTAACTGTATTATAAAGAATTAATTTAGCATTTTCTCAGTGCAGAAAGTAGCTATTTGAAAATAATGATAAAAATAGATGAGTTATTCGCACTGTAACATCTTGTAAATGTTTTGCTGCTAAAAGTGTTTGTGGAGGCAGCCATTTTGAAATAAGCAGAAAAAGCCCTTTCACTGCCCCTGGTGGACTGATGATGGACTGCAGAGCAAGAAACAGTTTTAATCATGCTAATAAGATAGGTGTCGCAAAATTGGCATGTCAAAAAATGCTACCAATGGTCATCCTTGAGGTAAAAGTCAAGACTTTTTTCTTTTTAGTAGCTGAGATACATTTTGCATTCTTTCAATACAGTTAGGAGTCATTTAAAGAATTAACTACAATAGATGAGTTATTCTTGCTATAGTTCTGAAAACTGGTAAAACTTTTCCCGCCAAAACTGTTTTTGAGATCTCACGGAAGCGGCCATTTTGAAATGAGAAGTAAAAAGGCTTTCTACTGCCTCTAGTGGAATGATTGTGCACTGCATGGCATAAAACGTGGTTTGCACAATGGGATTTTAAGAAACGTTTTGATCATGCTACATAGAAAGAAGTTCAGAAATGTGCAAAGCAAATATATTCCAAATGGTTAAATAGGGTTAATAAAAGTCAAAAATTTGTCTCACAAGATTAATTGCTTTTTTTGTCAGTAAGCTGATTTAAATTATTTCATTGTAGTGAAAGGAGGAAAATACAAAATTTGCCATCTTTAAATTCAGCAAGTAGTCATTTAAAAATTAATAACAATATAGGGGTTATTCTCACCATAAAGTAAACATGGATCGAGTTGTATTTTTAGGAAAAGTTTGGATCATGCTAATAACACAAATGGCAAAATACGGTTAATAAAAGTCAAAGATTTATCTCACAGGTTTGGTAGTTTTTTTAGTGAGCTAAAATCAGCCATTTCTTTTTATTTTTTAAAGGGAAAACACTTTTTTAGAATTTTTTTTGTACAAATTTAAAGGCTTGAAGGAGCAACTAAGCACCAAACAACAATACCTGAATGCAATAAGCATCTTTCCCTCTCTACAGGCAACTAAAATTTCAGTTTGATCTCAAATGTTGAGTTTTGAAGGGATGACTGATCATATCAGGAAGATTACAGCCCAGACCGTAATTTGGAAATCTTTGACTTCAAAATTCCCAAACCCAGGCCTTTTCTTACCTGCAAGTTCTGACTAAAACAACGATAAGGTTGAAGTTTTGACATTTTTTTGGTTCCAAACCACAGGTCACATGGTTTTTTAAGAAGTTTTTCCTACTGTGTTTGCACATTAAGTGCTGACACTTCAATATTTTTTGCTGGGCGTCTCATCACTCATGATTGCCTGCACTGGTTGCACTTTTGGTCACAGTGTGTCGATCTCGTAAGAAGATCATGTGAGGTAAAAAATGTGTGAGCAAGTAGCAGCAAGTCCCAGATTAGTTTAACTCTGTGTGTTTTTGGGGCGCTCAATAGAAGGAAGAAAAGAAAAAAAAACGTTTTTTCTGGATCAGTGTCAAAAAATGTGATTTCTGTTCAGGTTGTGTTAACTTGGAGCATCCTAACCTGCTCAACGGTCTGTCCAATCCTGCAAACACTGACTTCTGTTGCGTTTTTTTCAGGTAATAGCTCCAGCCACAATCTTTCCCAACCTCTGGCAAAGCAGACGCCTGACGAATACGAGTACTATGACAGTGAGGAAGGTGTGGTGGGTTTGGGAGACGGGGTGGAGATGAAGCCCCTGGTGCTTGCAGAAGGCAACCTGAGGATGAACGGCTGGCTGATCTGCAAAGAGCAGGACGAAATGCTGAACCTGGCTTTCACAGTGGGCTCCTTCCTGCTCTCGGCCATCACGCTGCCTCTGGGGATCGTCATGGACAAATACGGGCCTCGCAAGCTGCGTCTGCTGGGCAGGTGAGCCGAAAAAATCCTAATGCACTCTTTTGTGGTTCTTCTTCTTCTGGTTGACACGACTCTCATCTATTTTCCAGCACATGCTTCGGCTTTTCCTGCCTGCTCATGGCCTACGGAGCCTACAGGCCTGCTGGTAGGTCTGCCAAACAACCCCCCCATACCCACCCCCACCTCCCCATAAAACAAAAGATGAGACATCTGTGTTGTTTTTAGATCTCTCGGTTCTTATCTTCATCGCGCTGACTTTCAACGGCTTTGGGGGCATGTGCATGACCTTCACCTCCCTCACAGTAAGTCTGTGCAACTTTGGGTGTTTGGAGTCCTCCTGCTGCAGATGTTTGTCCAGATGTATATCCTTTATGTTTGTAGCACTTTTCCTCCCTCTAACTGTTCTGTTCTGATAGTTTCTGGCTTCCTGCCTGCTCATCCTCTCCGTCGCCTCTTGCCTGGCATTCCACCCCCCACTCCCCTCCGTCTTTCCCCTTTTGTTCTGGCCTCTAACACTGAACTCTATTAGTTCTTTTGAAAACGGTATATGAAACGTTCGCAAAGAATTCTGGTGTTAATATACGAGTCAAATTTGACCACCTGCCAGCTAGTTTCCCCAATAGTTGAGCTGCAAATGTATCTGAGTTTTCTGAGAAAATAATGGCTGGCTGTTAATCTTTACAAAATTAACAAAAAAATAAATAAATACAATTTTTTATAACTTAATCAAAAATAAACAAAAAATGCATTTTTGAATGTTAGCTTTAAGTTTAATTTGGCATTTTTACATAAAATTTAAACAATTGGCATCCAACATTTTTGATTTGATTTGATTTGATTTGAAAAGGTTTATTTCAAGCAATCACATAAGAATAATGCACAAACAATACAATCAGCAGTTATACATTCATACCAACACGTATCAGACATTAAATCAAAGATTGCTTGAAAGGGAGTGGAAGGAAGCAAACTTATATAATCCCACCCCAGTTCTTCCGTAACCATTTTATTACATGATCTATCATTATTCGGTTCATAACTTCTATCATAAAGAATTAAGAATCCTGAAGTATTCACATGACAAATGGGAATGACTTATTATATGAAAATAGACATAACTATTTTAGAAATCAACATAGCAAATGCAGCTATCTCAAATTAATGCAGGTTATATTCATTAGAAAAAATCATCACTATGATTAAAAATAACACTATATCAGAAAAAATAGACATAACACTGTTTCAAAAATCTTCATATCACTTGCAGATGAAGGATCGATCACGAAATGAACCTTTTTATGGATCCAGTCTAAGAAAATTTGATCCAAATCCTTTGGAATTGATTTATTTTAAACAATCAAACAAAAAGTACTGAAGAAGACAGCCAAAAGAGATGTATGTTTATACAAAACTCTGGATGATTAATTGTGACTTCATTGAAGAAATTAATAAATTAACAGTAAAAGATATAGCTCAATATATACGGTAGACATCTGCATGGACATGTAAATGGTGCTATAATTAGTCAAATAGACAGATTTGTTGGTATACATACAATACTTGACATATTAAGTCAATTAAATGTAAATTTTGTCAAAAATAGTTAAATTAATTGCTTATAAATGAGTGGGAGGAAGCAAATTGACATATTCCCACACCCCATTAGCCTTTACTTAACTATTTTATTACTATTTTTTTAGCTATAATATTCCAGGTAGAAATGAGCGTAGAATTGTTCTTTTCAGATTATAATAAAATGAACACACTTTAAAGAAAAAGTATCGACATGTCGGAAAAACTCAACATCTTTTTTCTCATTTCGGCCCAAGTCTTTTGGTTTTATCCTGAAGAAATTAATTTAGTTGCCCTGTAACAATAATATATATACATATATACATATACATATATACATTTTTAAAGCAAAAACATGCTTTAATTATGCTTCATAGGGTGAGGAGAACAAGGAGAACGCGGAAACTCCACACAGAAAGATCCCAGGCGGGATTTAAACCAGGTCCTTCTTGTCGTTGTAAACATGTTAAAAAAGCAAAGGATCTTATTTTACTTTCAGGGGTTGCAAGGTCGGCATCTTGACATTCATTTGGGTTTTTTTCCTTCCTGCCCCCCCAACCATTAGTTAGCCCCATACTGTCTCCCTGAGGAGTCCAGGGCTCTGCCATGGTGATGCTGCCAGAGTACCGGCACAGTAAATCAGGCAGGGCCCCCACGAATGTATTAAAAAACAAAAACTCCACAGATTTCCTTTTGGAGTTAAATTTGCTGCCTTTCATTGGTTTCAGAAGCTTTCAGCCATCGGGGTTATCATCATGTGGTCAACCATGCTCACCCAAGTCTCAGTCCACTGCCCCCTCAGCTCTCTAACAACCTAGAAAACGAGGCAGGAGAGGTTTAGTGTTTGGGTAATCATTAGTCACAACCCTCGACGATGACTCCGCGGGCCTTCAGGCGCTCGCATTCAGCCCCAAGGCAGTTGGGTAACGCTCAGCTGCCCTCCGCGACCGCAGCTGGCCCCTCGCCAGTGTCAATCATCAGGTCACCTCTACACTTCATGTCCGTCCAGCAGCTTCTAAAGCACCCTCTTGTGTGAACAGACTGACCGGCCCCTCCTGGGAAATACTGTAAACTGGGCGCTCCGTCTCACCAGCTTACATAATGAAATGTGCTTGTTGTTGTTCATTCTCTAGAAAAGGGAAACAGAGTGGGGATGCCTTTCTCTTGTTGATGTTTTTCCACCTTTTCCCTCACTACTTTCTTTTCAACAAAGCAGAACAAAAAGTATCCACATGAAATGTTACGTGGGCAGTCCCCAAGCTGTGCAGATTTCGTCTTTGATGCGCGTGACGCTCAGCTGCGTGTGTCCGATCACGCCGCTTTCATGTTGCCGGTATAAAGTCTGTTCGTTTATGCACAGCCATGCCTCTGTGACCTCTGACCCCGCTGTCAGTGGGCATCATTTTCAAAATGTGCCCACTCTGTCCTGCATTTCCAACTAATACGATGTCAATTTTAAAAGTCCTCTTGCACAATGAGAAATAGTTCTGTTGTGTAGCTATGATGTGAAATTTGGACATTTTTGGGCCTCTTTTGATTTGATTTTCTCATTTACTTTAGCTCCCTAACATGTTTGGAGACCTTCGATCAACCTTTATTGCGCTGATGATCGGGTCTTACGCCTCCTCGGCTGTAACCTTCCCCGGAGTCAAGGTAAACATGGACAACAAAGTCATAAATCACCTTCACATTTACTAAAAGTCCCAGAAAAACAACAGAACGGTGTTTTCAGTCTACGTCATTATCACATTCACATGTTAATGCTGGATGTATCAAGAATTTGTCAAATCTATACACTTTGTGCACATTTGAGAATACATATAAAATAATTTTTTCCCCCAGATATAATTTGATGTTTTTAGTTGAGCTGTTCTATTACAACAAAAAGTAAAGTTAGTGTTTGTTGTGTTCATAGGCAGCCAAATATTAACCCTGTAAAATCTACAGGATTAAAGAATTTATAGAAAATTCAATAGAAATTTACAAAAAATAAAATCTACAAAAAATGTGTCTGTGATGTCGACAGTAACAGTTATGATACGTTGCATGATATGTTTTTTTTCTTACAACAATGTTAGCTTAAGATGCAAAAATATTGACACAAATTTTTAGGAAAAAGCACCTTGTTTACACATTGTCTCGGAAAATTTGATCCACACATTTTTAACAGAGTGTAACTGAATTATAAAAAATGAATAATCAACTAATTTAGGATTCTTTCAATACGGAAATTAGTCATTTTAAAATAATGAATAACAATACCTGAGTTATTCTCACCATAATGTTTAGAAATAAATTTCCACCCAAAGTGTTTAAATTTCATGGAAGCCGCTATTTGGAAATGAGCAGGAAAAGTCCTTCTACTGCCCCTAGTGGACTGATTATGCACTACAGGGCAGAAAACATAGACCAAGTTATATACAATGGGTTCTAAGGCAAGTTTGGATCATGTTAATGAGATGGGGGTTTCAGAAATACCCAGGTACCAAATCTGATATGAATGGTTATGTAACATCATGTTTTGTTTTGATTTTTTTGCTAATAATTCTTAACGCCAGCTAAAAATTCTAAAAAGATTATACGAGAAGATAGGTTTTTAATGATCTGGTTGCATTATAAGTAAAACTTTTACTTGAAAAGCAACAATTCAGTGCAATTTAGTTTATTTCCGAAAAAGGAAGTTTACTGTTAAGCTCATTTAAAGACACTTTGGTCACAGCTATAAAAGAAAAAACACACATATTTTTTAAGTTGTATGTTCTTTTGATTCGGTTGAGCCAAGTTTCTGTTTGGGCCAAATTATTATAATTTATGTAATGCCCTTTATATGTTAGATGTGAAAAATGTCTCCTTTGAGAAGCAGTTCTTACCAAATACTTATGTATAAATGCTGAAACTAACTATAGAGTAGATTTTTAGTTTTTGTATTGTGGCTTTTTTGCTAATCTAATTACTGCAAAAATGAATCTTAAACCCTTTTTTAAAGAAAAATAGTTTTTTATCTTGCAAGAAAAATCGTTATTGAGAAACTTTTTCAATAGTAATCTTGGTTTGAGAAAACATGTCTAAGTGACTAGAACCTTTTTCCCAAAAATAAGAATTCTTGGTAAGAGCTTTTTTCTTACCCCATGGCAGATACTTTTTTGCTAATATAAAGAAAATCTGCTAATGGAGTGAGATTTTTTGACTTATTTCTAAGGGGCCTGTTTTTGGAGTATGAAGTGGGAAAACATTCTGATTTGTTTCAATACCAGGTGATCTATGACTTTGGAGTCCCGTTCATTACCATCCTGGTGGTGTGGGCCGCCTGTGCAGGACTGGTCTTCTTCAACTGCTTCTTCAACTGGCCCCTGGAACCATTCCCAGGACCAGAGGACATGGATTACACGTTAGTGTCACAGAAAGACACAAGTACATTTGGCAGGTTTAAAAAAAAATAAAAAGTAGGCTACCACATGTTCCACACTAAAAAGGCCCTTGATTAAAAAAAAGAAAAGAATTATTATCCGGAACGGTTGATGCGTGAATTAATTCTGGTCATATTTATTGATGTCGAAGTGAATTTTGAGAAGTACACGGTGCTCTGTCAAAACGTCTGTTTGTTTTTTACGAGTTCGAAACAAGGTTAGGGTTATTGTAAATATGCTAGCGCTGCTAACGTGTAGCGCTACTTACGTGAAGCGCTGCTAACGTGAAGCGCTGCTAACGTGAAGCGCTGCTAACGTGTAGCGCTGCTTACGTGAAGCACTGCTAACGTGAAGCGCTGCTAACGTGTAGCGCTGCTAACGTGAAGCGCTGCTAACGTGTAGCGCTGCTTACGTGTAGCGCTGCTTACGTGAAGCGCTGCTAACGTACAACGCTGCTTACGTGAAACGCTGCTAACATGAAGTCCTGCTTACGTGAAGTGCTACTAACGTGTAGCGCTGGTTACGGGAAGCGCTGCTTACGTGAAGCGCTATCGGACTGTAGTTTTTTTGGTGTTACAAACAAGGTTAGGAGTTAGCAGAGTCACAGTAACATTTGTTTTGGCGGTACAAGACTGTTTTTTTTTTTTTGTTTTGCAAACAAGGTTGGGAGTTACAGGTGTTGTGAATACGCTAACAAGGTTGATGTGGCTAACATGTAGCGATATCAGATAGTGTTGTTTTTTATGTGTTGTTAACAAGGTTGGAAGTTAGCATAGTCACACTAGGGCTGTGTCCAAATTCCCACCCCCAACCCCTAACTACTATATAGTGCAGGACCATGTAGTGTCCTGGGTTTTAAAAGAAATTTGAACACCATGCTGACGTCTTGAATTCACAGGGTCAAAATCTAATTGATATGAGCGTTTTTCGACGATCATTTCTGAATCCACTGTGTTCTGAAAATGAAAGCGATGATATTATATTAAAAAATACATTGAAATACAATTTTCTTTGCAAAAATTGTTCAAACGCAATGCATTGTGGTCTATATTAGCCAATCGAGTGAGCATCGATGACACTGGTTTTTCGCAGAGACTTCTGGGAAGTTTTGTAGGGCCCTCAATTTGGGAATTGTAGATTCAGACAGCACTACAAAATGGTTATCACACTATGTAGTGATTAGTGAAGGGTTTTGGACACAACCTAGCACTCCTTTTTTGTGGTATCATTCTGTTTTTTTTTTACATTACGTAAAAGAGGTTGAGAGTTATTATGCGTTCGCTAACGTGGCTAACATGTATCATGTTACAAACAAGTTCTAGAATTACTGTGAATGCAGTCAATAAAGTCTTGCTTAATGTGCCTTTTACATGACATAGACCATTCATCAACGGTGCACCCAATAATGTGGAAAATACGATTTTTTTTTTCTTTAGTGTAAAGATCAAGTTCAGCTGGCTCGGCTTTGACCACAAAATCACAGGGAAGAAGTTCTACCAGCAGGTCACCACGGTGGGTCGTCGCCTGAGTGTCAGCAGCAACGTGAAGCAGAAGGAGCTGGTGGGCAAAGATGGTCGCACTCTCTGCCTCTCCACCATGGACCTGGAAATGGATTGCAAGCCACAGGAAGAAAGTAAGAGCGACTCGAAGGGTTGCTTAGTTTTCCCTGCACGAGCTCTAAGTTGTGTCCTTTTTCTTTCTCCTCTGCAGCTCAGTCATTCGCGAGGAGCATCATGAGCCCAATTTTCCTGCTCAGCGCGCTGACCATGTGCATCACTCAGCTCCGCCTCCTGTTCTACATGGGGGCCATGAACAACGTTCTGGAGTCCCTCACTGATGGAGACCTCAACACTGGTCAGTTTGTCTCAGTCTTTGGAAACACTTCCTCCAATTAAATATGGCTTAAAGTGACCACACTTACCAGATTCAACTGACTTTTTCAGTGGAAAGGATGGAAGTGGGTAAGATGACAAAGATTCTACAAGTAGTGCACAAAAGCTGCCATTGTCTTTGCAGTTCCTCATAGTCCCAAGTCCACCTAAAATCCTTCTTTCCCCCCTGCTTTGCTCTATCTCCATCTGACTTGACCATTGTCCACAGCAATAACCTGAGTCGGCAACTGGCATGTAGCTGCAGTGTGAACAGTGGCCACCATTAGTTGTATTCATTAACTAACCTTATCCCGGAGCATCAGCAGAGAGCACACATCATCTGAGTGGCTCCACATGATGCACTTTTCATGTGTCACTGCTCTCCGAACCGTGAATTCCCCTTGTAATGGCAGCTTATTGACTTTCAAACAACCATGTTGTTGCACTCGATACCACTCTAATGCCTTCAGGTAATTATTAACTTAGAGTAAATTAACACTTTCTTTCCCCTTTTTCTTTTTATCTGTCTAACACCTACTTACCATTTTTCCACTCTAAAGGGAGAACTGAACTAGAAGAATCAATAAATGGTCTATTTTCAGACTACTGGCTGTAAGGCACATTAGGCAGGACAAAAGAGTCAGACATAAGTCCGTCAGTCAGTGAGACTTTTGAGCTTGTTTGTAACACGATTTATTAGGTTACTTTGTATCAGACACGGTTATGTTTCACATACCTGACACGACTTCTGCCATTATCAGAGTCGTCATCAGGTGCTGGTGATGTGACGTATTTAAAACCAGATGGTTGTGACTGAGGCGGAGTCACCTTTCAAACTTTGACAAGTGACTCCGCCCCCTATTGTCCGTTTCATGCTGGAGGATGTTACTCCAGGCATGGGAGAGCATGAAGGCCCCCTCATCCTGGGTCATGGAAGTGTGGGCTCGCTTTCGGATCTCCACCGCGTCCTGATGTCATCTTGCGAAAAGGAAACAAAGAAAATACTAACAAGAACAAGTCGACCACAAGCAGTTCAAGAAAACATGAAATCAGCCATAACGGACCACTGCAAACAAGGAGACCACATCATGGACTGGGAAAAGGCCAGAGTCCTCCGTACTGAAGACAACAGACACCACAGATGGATCATGGAGGCAGTGGAGATCCAAAAGCGAGCCCACACTTCCATGAACCGCGATGAGGGAGCCCTCATGCTCTCTCATACCTGGAGTAACAAAGTTTGACAAGTGACAAGTTTTTAAAGACGTCACATCACCACCACCTGATGACGCCTCTGATAAAGGCGGAAGTGCTTCCGCTGAAACATGTCAGGCATGTGAAACACTACCGTGTCTGATACAAAGTAACCTAAGAAATCATCCAATACATACAGACACTAAGAACTTTTTTGAATTGTTTGTAACACTTGTTAACCACATTGGCATATTCACAATACCTGCAACGCCTTGTTTGCAACATGCAAGAAACAGAATGTAACCGCTAAGCTAACGTTACTGTGAAAACACCAACTCCCAAACTTGTTAGTAACAAATAAAAAAACACAGTCTGACACCGCTACATGTTAGCCGTGTTTGCTAATTTACAATACCACCCAACTTTGTTTGCAACATGTAAAAAAACAGATCGATACCACTAAGACAAATCTTAGTGGTCACACTAACTCCCGACCTTGTCAGTAAAACATAAAAAACATCTTAGTTCGATACGCTACACGTTAGCCGTGTTACCAACTTTACAGAAACACACAATTTTGGTTGCAACTTGCAAAAAAAAAAAATAGACTGCCGTTTTGATGGAGTGCCATTTGTCGCTCAAAATCGCACGGGACATAAGGTACTTTTTCATTAAAAACTTGAAACCACAGTTCCGGTGACTCTTGGATCTCATTTCAGTGAGTCTCTACTCCTCCATCTTCGGCGTGCTTCAGCTGCTTTGCCTGATGACCACCCCAGTGATCGGCCAGATCATGGACTGGAAGCTGAAGAGCTGCGATGATGGAGAGGAGGACAAGGAGCCACTGAGCAAGTAAGTGGGAGACGTTCACGGAGCGCAGAGAAATGCGGCTTTGGCGTCAGTGTCCAGCAATCTGTCATGTCCTCTCCTCTCAAGGGACGAAGCAAAACCCAAACGGCGAGACAGAAAGACACAGAAGGTGACCAACGCCCTCCGAGCTTTCGTCCTCACGAACATCCTGTTGGTGGGATTTGGGATCACCTGTCTGGTGCCGAATCTTCCTCTACAGGTGAGCAACCAACCTCAACTTCCTCTTTTAAAGATCCACTCAGTGTTTTTAAACAGTTTCTGATAGCAATTTTCTGATAATGGAGGACATTCACAAGGAACATTAAGCATAAATTTGTATTTCTGCGTATTTCTTCTTTTAAATCGTCCTGATTCAGGAGCAGATTAAAAAATGCAGTGGCAGAGGCGAATTTCTACTGCTGCCGCTCTACAGAAACTATGTCTTAAAACAACTGAGATTTTTTGATTTAGTCTAAAAATAAAGAAAAATCATAATTAATAGACCACAGGTAGGGCTGGAAAAGATCAAAAATGATTGGAGGGGGGATTTTTTTGCATTTTGTTAATAGTTTGCTTAATAATTAGCTTAAGGCTATGTCACACACTACGTACACTTTGCACTTTTTTTACAAATGAAATTTCGGTCTTTCATGATACATGCGCAATATTCATTACTTATAAGTGTTTCTTGCGTTCCTCGCCGACGTCTTGGGTTATGACTGGCGGATCTTTACGTGAATTCCGTTTTTGATCAATTTTAAAAATTTTGGTTGGCTAAGAATTAGGCAGTTTATGCGTATTTTACGTCGTTTATAGGCAATTATTACGCAAATCTTGTGCAATTTTATATACATTTCAATGACTGCTCCACAAACATCTAACGGACTTTTCACGCATGTACCGTACCACCGACGTATAACTTTTATCTCGTGTATACGGCGCACATATCACGTTCAAATTAAGATATTGACGTACAAATCACTAATGAATTGCATTTAAACAGCGCAACAATCACACGATCTGCGATGATTTCTGTGTTCTTAGTGGGGTTTATTCGTACTTCTTCCGCGGTTTTAACGTGGTTCATTCTTAATACATGTGAAAATTTCATGTATAGACCACAACTTTTCTTAATTTTCCCACGTATGTTCAGGTATGACCAATTTTCATCTCTGCAATATGCACAAAATCTATGTGCTTTTAGTACATAGACTCCAAACTTTCAGCTTTAACTTAGACATTTTGTCTGTTTCCACAGATCGTGTCCTTCATCCTGCACACCGTGGTGAGAGGATTCATTCACTCGGCTGTCGGCGGCCTCTACGCTGCTGTGTAAGTGCACCTTACACAGTCTCCCTTCATTGATCTGATCGGACATTTCATTTCGGAGTTTTGATGCTTCAAACTGAGAATCTGAACTCAGCTGCTTCCTCTTTTCAGGTATCCCTCCTCGCAGTTTGGCAGTCTGACAGGAATGCAGTCTCTGGTCAGCGCTGTGTTTGCTTTGCTGCAGCAGCCCCTCTTCTTAGCCATGATGGGACCTCTGCAGGGAGACCCCTTCTGGGTACGTCTCTAAGCTCACTCAACAGCAGAAATACAAAAATAAAAAGCTAACCCTGATGTTCTCCTCCAGGTCAACATCGGACTCCTCGTCCTCAGCATGCTCGGCTTCCTGCTGCCGCTCTACCTGATCTGCTACAGACGGACTCTCGCCAAAGAGCAGCGGCAGAAAGCAGACGAGGCGAAAATTTTCATCAAAATCAACGGCTCAGACATTCCGGAGGCGTTCGTCTAAAGACGAGCAGACAGAAACAGGACGATGCTGCAGAAAAAAGTTAAAACAAACACGGACAGGCTGGAGATGAAATTGGAATTGTTTCAACGTGTAATTGGGAATTCGTCACGCTAACAGGCTCCTGTGTCAGTCACATTTAAACAAAGAGAGGAGTCGCCGAGCTCTTTCCTGGAAAACGAAAGGAAATACGAAGGGAAATGAAAGAAAAAGAGACTGTAAAGCAAGAGAAGGGGTACACCCCCCTGTTCACCGCCTTTGACCTTTCTTTAAGCCAGAAAATAAGTCGAATTCTCCACAAGCCGCCTGCTAACCGCTACAGCGTCCCGCCAATTTTCTGGATTTTTTCAGTGAACAGCGTCACCTAAATGAAGAGGAGCTCCCTGCAGATGATTAAGGGACTTTTTCACTTTTTTATTTAATCGCCGGGCTAACATCTAACACTGTAGACTCTATTAGTGAGCGGATGTTGGTATTTTCCGTTGGAACGTGAAGTTTTCTGCCAAATTGAAGTGTTTATGTTGCTTTCTTGCTTTAGCTGTGGCTATTGGAGCACCTCCCAGTAGAGAGTTCGAGGTCATTTCATGTTTCTCGGTGAAATTAGCTTTCCCTTCATGTAAAACAGACGCTTTTTGATAACTTTTGATTAAATGCATCCAGCAGCTTGCTGTCATTTAGAGGCTGTGGCTGCTTTCTGTCTACTGTTGAGAGAAATGCAGCACTTTCACCCCCTTAGCAAGCTCGTTTCAGCACTTCCCTGCACAAAGATCTGCCTTTACCTTTATTTGTGTATTTATTTTCTTTCTTCCTTCTTGGGTTTATTTAAATGTGCTCCGCAGACATTTCTTTTTGTTGGAACTGGGCTCCCTGCTCCCCTGGATACAGCTCAATTATTTTGTTTATGCCGCTCTCTGTGTTGCGGATGGATTTGTGGGACTTAATAAAAGATGTTTTGCCTTTTTCTGCGCTTGGTGTCTGATTAAAGCGCGACTGATTGGTTTGTTATGGTTCCAGACGATTTAGGAGAACAAATCTGCAGCTTTCTGTTCTTTTTAGCTTCAACCAGCAGAGGTCAGAATAAGAAATGTGTTCGAGAAAACTTCTGGGCATCAAACTTGTTCACATAAAGCAATTCAAAACTTCCCTATCACTGTTTGAAATGAGGAAAAAGTAAAAAAAAAAGTACAAAACAAGTTGCATTTAGATAGACTAAATAGTGCTATCTACTGGTTTACCAGTCTAATAAATGAGTCCATGGTGCAAAGATGGTAACTTATTCTACTAGAGCGTATCCTGTAACACCTTCAAAACAGCTTGGGTTCACTTCTTCACCAATAACTTTACTACAACAACTCGTAAAATAATAATAAACTCTTTTAAAAGGGATGAATTTTCTTTCCTGTTCCATTTCTTTCTTTTTCTGACTTTCACTTCTTTTGGGACACACAAGCCCATCCGGTGAAAACAACGAAACCTTTGGCCGAATCAGACTTCTTCCCACTACCCGTTTAGCGGAGAGTTATGGAAAAATAGTGTCTTCGAATTCCGACGTCACTCCCACTTGATGATGTCATCAGTAGTCGCCGGTGGAGCTACGTTAGAGCGGAGTTGCTCAGAAATACATAGCAACATTCATGACTTTAGAGTCATGCTAAGACAAAAAATATCGCCTCCTAACTTCTCGAGCATCACTGGAAAGCTACATTGGTAAAAAAGTTGGAAATAAAAGTTGTAGATTTTGAATGGTGTTAGCGTGGTGAGCTCGCAAAAGTGGCGTTTCCCTGTTGCTCGCACACTTTTACCAGGAGACTGTGAAGATTTAATAGATGAATCCCTGATTCAAGCTAAATGAAACAATATAAAATAAGACATGACTATATTAGGATTAAGGACTTGGTAAGCAAAAAAACCACGGTTGCTAAGGAAATCGAAAGATTTACTTTAGCCGATTTCTCTAAAAATTACATAGACATGTTCATCACCTCCAGGCAACCAAAATATCAAATGGTTGCTTTGGAGATAAAACCAACAGTAAGCCACAATTTTGAATAAAGTGTTTTTTTCATTCATTCATCGTGCGAAGCTCTGACCAGGCTGGCAGTGGAGGGCCTGAAGCAGCCGCTCAGCCAGTGACAGCATATGAATAAAGGGCAGGAGCGGGTAACGTCTGTGGCTTTCTTGAACTTTATGAAGTCTTAGCTTTAAAACAGATCTTTTTCCGCAACCCCCTGTTCCTGTTTGTGATGGCTGCCTACACTGCCGCCCCATCAGGGCAGTAGCCTCCTGCACCACACCCTACATCTATCCGTCCACTTCAATTTTTTGCATATACCTTTAGATTTCTTTTTCAAACATGACACAAATGTTTGAACATAAAATGTATTACCACGTTTACTTTATTATAATTTGTTTCATTAATTTGATGTTGTGCTTTGAGTTACCAGTGGTGAGGGAACCATTGCTGCTGCTGCTGCCATCTGCTGCTGGAACCATCAAGTCAGGCCTGACACAACAATGCATGCCAGTCAGCAGAGGCCTTATATTCAGCAGGCAGCTAATTGGACTAAACCAGTATTTTGTCTTAGTCTTTTCAAGTTTCCCCTTGTGTGTGTAGTTGGTCTGATCAGCCACTATATATGTTCCCTTGTGTTTTCAATCAGGAAGGTCAATTTAAGTAAGTTTGTTCGTCTGTTCAGTTGTCCTCTGATAAATTTAAAGCTTGAGTTAATTTTGTTACTTTGACCTCTTTTAAGAGCCCATTTTTGCCCATTTACATGTTTTGAAAATACATTTGAAAATTGTTGATAAAGTTGATTGCCGTCCTTATCTTACGCTGCTCGGTCCACCACACTGTTTATGATTTTGGTCCAAAAAGTCAGCTTTAATTTGGTGTTTGGCAGGATCCCCGAGCAGATGTTCCTGCCATGTTGTCATCACACCCGGGTTTATCACTCCAGCTCTGTCAGGGTTCTGCTATGACACCTGATACCACACTCTAGCTGATGCTTTTCACTTGACACCTCAGCAACCCGCATCACCTGACCTACAAGGAAACATCCGTCACTCTGCAATGCTGGAGTGTTTCTGCCATCTCGATTGAAAACGCACTATTTTAATTATTTGTTCACTGTGGTAAACAGTGAACAAAAACCAAAAAAAAAACAAAAGGAGCACAAGCATTTCCCAGAAGACTTCATTTCAGGGGAAATTATATTTGGACAAAGCAGCAGAGAGATAAGAATGAAACTCAAGGACAGATCTGCAGGCTGGGAAAGCTGCTCGTTGAATTGAACTTATGCTCCTGCAAAGCTATTTTCATAGATTACAGCATAACCAAGAAACTATTAATCAAAGGCTTAGTGAAGTATTAAATAATGAAATATGTATTATAGTGAAAAAAATGCAGCTTTGATAGCAGGAACTTAAACTTGAAGAATTAAACTCAAAGTATGACAAAACAAAGAAAGGAATAAAACAACAGATGACCTGCTGGGATTACCTGAAAACAAGACATTTAGGCTCAATTTATTTTCAATCAACTTTGGCTATCACTTGCAAAAAAAAAAAAAAAAGAAACTTTATACTTAAATTGTTTTTACAGCTTTGAATTGATTTATTGATTAAATTTGTTTGTGTTAAAGGTGCAATCAGTTCCATTGGGAGAATTTATATTTTCCTCTGACACATTTGCATTGTTGTTTGAAATTATTTTAACAAGATTCCTGAGATGTAGCCTTTATAGTGAAGCTTAATCTTAAAGACGAAAGGGCTTTTTTTGTTTAAAAGGTTAAATATTCAAGATTGGAAGACTAAAAAACTGTAAATAAGGGCAGAGGAAACTTTTCAGTTTAGAAAATGTTCTCAAGCTGAGGTTTACTTGAACTAGAGGAAGGAAGTAGATGATGAAAAACATGAGCCTTTAGGACAGATTCTTGCTGCAGCTCGGAGAAGATATAATATAAAGGTACTGAGAGACACTTTTAAAGCAGATGAGGCTAAATTGTAAAGAATAAACTTAAATATTTTTATATTTTGTGTCAAAAGAATGAACACATGTGATGCCGAAAACTTTTTAACAGACATTTTTTATCATGTGTTTATCTCCATTGGTGAAGGGGAGGGGTGGGAGGGGTTGGGGGGTCTTGTGTGGGTTTGGGGAAGGGGGGGGGGGGGCTCTATCATTGGAGCATTGTGCTTATTTTTATATTATTTTCAGTACAGCCGTTTGTTTTGTGTGACCTATGAAAAGTGCTTTATTATCGAAGATGGATTTGATTGGATTTCTGTCATTTTGACATTCCCTTTTTCATTTTAAAAAAATCCAATTGGTTTTAAAAAAAAAAAAAACACGTCCAAATGAAAAGCCAAAATTGTGGCATTAAAAACCAAACTGACAAGATTAGTCTGCAAGAGATCAAAGGGCTTCCAGAAAAAACCCGGAGGAGAGGATGTTAACACACACAAATGTGCTATAAATAAAGCAACCGTTATTACATAACTCCCATGCACATCCTGAAAGACCGACAGATTACTGTAATGCGCCATGGCTCATGAAGACAATCATGCAGGCGCCAAAGCTGCTCAGGAGACTTCCGGTTGTTGTTGTTGTTGTTTTTTAAATCAGCCTTGGATTTCGGAGTTAATCACAATCTGTGGAGGTTTTGTTGAAGAAAAAGCCGAAATCCTGCCGTCATCAACGCGATGGTGGATGACCGTCAGTGCGTCAGCTGCGCTCTGACGTCTCTCTTCTATGGCAAGCGATAGATATAATAAATCACCGAAACGGCGTCCAGCATTTTACCCACAGACAGTAGCTATCGCTGGACAAAGCGGGTGTGACGTCATCCGTCGAAAATGGCTTACCTGCGCTCCAGTGAAATGAAGGCAATTCAGTTGCAATTTCCCCTCGATACAGGTGCTGCTGTAGGAACCATAACCATTCAGCCTGCACCAACCGTTCCTGGTCTTCGACTAGTGCTGACGTCACATTATGTGATTGGCTGTCCGTTGGTCCGATGATGTTTCAGATAGTGATTGGTCATGATACTACCATAGAAAAAGATATTATGCGGTCCGTTGTAAACAAACAGAGCTCCGACACAGAGTGAGATTATCTTCTAAACGTGCTTTTAATATGATTATTATTAAGTGCATTGCAGCCGAACGGACTGCGGACTATAACAAAGCACCTTCCCTGCCTGCGAACACGAAGCTACTAGACTCCAGCTGCTCTGCTCAGAGAGACGGTTCTCTAGTGTGGAGCAGCAGGTTGATTCTAACAGCCACAGTGTCATGGTTTGAGTTTCTTTTGTATTGGTTTTTGGTTTTGGTTTTTTGCTTTCTGTCTTGTTCTGTCATGGTTAAGTTCTGTTTCCTGTTTTATTTTGAAAGGTTTCCTGTCTTGTCTTGTGTTGTGAGTTTTACTTCCTTTGGTCCCCATCTGCCCTGATTGTGTTCACCTGTGTCTTGTCTGCCCTGTCTGTATATAAGTTCTGTCTCTGCCTTCCTCCTGTGCTGGTCCATTAACTTCTGGTTGTGTGTTTCACGTCATTCCTGTCTAGCGTCCTCATTTCATGTCCCTCGCCACGCCACAGTGAGTTTTTGTTTTGTTTTTTTGTCATCCTGCTCTGCAGCGCCTTTTGTTTGTTGGACATTAAACCCTCTAGTCCTTGAACCCGTTTGCCTCCCGTCTCTGCGCCTGGGTCCTACCGGCTCTCGAGCCTTCCCCGCACATGACAGAATGGACCAGCCATATTTTTTGGACCCAGCAGAGCGGGACATGCAGCTCCTAGAGGCTTACTGCCAGGAAGCGGAAAGGACTAGAACCTTTTGGATCTTTGATCAGGCCCAGTTTTCCTCATCTCCCTGGAGTGGGGGCCGCCCGGACTACACTGGGAGCCGTCTCGCCATGAGGGGGGGTCGACGTCGCCGTCGTCCCCGCCGTCCCCCACAGCCACGTTCAGTGGTGGTCCCGGACGCGCCACAGCCACGTTCAGTGGTGGTCCCGGACGCACCACAGCCACGCCCAGTGGTGGTCCCGGACGCACCACAGCCACGCCCAGTGGTGGTCCCGGACGCACCCCGACCAGTCCCAGCTCCCAGGGGGGTGCCGCCTGCACCCCGACCCGTCCCAGCTCCCAGGGGGGTGCCGCCTGCGCCCCGACCCGTCCCAGCTCCCAGGGGGGTGCCGCCTGCGCCCCTACCCGTTCCGGCTCCCAGAGGGGTGCCGCCTGAACCCCGACCGGTCCCCGCTTCCACTGGCTGGCCCGACCCGCCAGAGCCTGACTGCTGGCCCGACCCGCCAGAGCCTGACTGCTGGCCCGACCCGCCAGAGCCTGACTGCTGGCCCGACCCGCCAGAGCCTGACTGCTGGCCCGACCCGCCAGAGCCTGACTGCTGGCCCGACCCGCCAGAGCCTGACTGCTGGCCCGACCCGCCAGAGCCTGACTGCTGGCCCGACCACCCCATGCCGGACTCCATGCCGGACTCCATGCCGGACTCCATGCCTGACTCCATGCCTGACTCCATGCCTGACTCCATGCCTGACTCCATGCCTGACTCCATGCCTGACTCCATGCCTGACTCCATGCCTGACTCCAAGCCTGACTCCAAGCCTGACTCCAAGCCTGACTCCAAGCCTGACTCCAAGCCTGACTCCAAGCCTGACTCCAAGCCTGACTCCAAGCCTGACTCCAAGCCTGACTCCAAGCCTGACTCCAAGCCTGACTCCAAGCCTGACTCCAAGCCTGACTCCAAGCCTGACTCCAAGCCTGACTCCAAGCCTGACTCCAAGCCTGACTCCAAGCCTGACTCCAAGCCGGACTCCAAGCCGGACTCCAAGCCGGACTCCAAGCCGGACTCCAAGCCGGACTCCAAGCCGGACTCCAAGCCGGACTCCAAGCCGGACTCCAAGCCGGACTCCAAGCCGGACTCCAAGCCGGACTCCAAGCCGGACTCCAAGCCGGACTCCAAGCCGGACTCCAAGCCGGACTCCAAGCCGGACTCCAAGCCGGACTCCAAGCCGGACTCCGGACCTGCCTCGCCGGACGGCGCGGAACCCCGGCCGTCCTCCGGACCTGCCTCGCCGGACGGGGCGGAACCCCGGCCGTCCTCCGGACCTGCCTCGCCGGACGGGGCGGAACCCCGGCCGTCCTCCGGACCTGCCTCGCCGGACGGCGCGGAACCCCGGCCGTCCTCCGGACCTGCCTCGCCGGACGGCGCGGACCCCCGGCCGTCCGCCTGACTCCTTGGACTCTTATGCCCGTCGAGGTTTGACCTCCGGGGCCCCCCCCTCAGTTGACTTTGGGAACCTCGGAGCGGTTCCTTGAGGGGGGGGTACTGTCATGGTTTGAGTTTCTTTTGTATTGGTTTTTGGTTTTGGTTTTTTGCTTTCTGTCTTGTTCTGTCATGGTTAAGTTCTGTTTCCTGTTTTATTTTGAAAGGTTTCCTGTCTTGTCTTGTGTTGTGAGTTTTACTTCCTTTGGTCCCCATCTGCCCTGATTGTGTTCACCTGTGTCTTGTCTGCCCTGTCTGTATATAAGTTCTGTCTCTGCCTTCCTCCTGTGCTGGTCCATTAACTTCTGGTTGTGTGTTTCACGTCATTCCTGTCTAGCGTCCTCATTTCATGTCCCTCGCCACGCCACAGTGAGTTTTTGTTTTGTTTTTTGTCATCCTGCTCTGCAGCGCCTTTTGTTTGTTGGACATTAAACCCTCTAGTCCTTGAACCCGTTTGCCTCCCGTCTCTGCGCCTGGGTCCTACCGGCTCTCGAGCCTTCCCCGCACATGACACACAGATCTTTTTACAAAGTGGGTTGTGTCAAAATCTCTCTATAAACACTAAAAGAATAATGTCAGACACAACTTATGAGGGAAAAGTACTTTGGGTTACAAAAGGAAATGTGAAATGAAAATACGTAGAGCCCGAGCAGATCTCCACGCTACGTAGTTTGTCCAAGTGGTGCTACCGGAGTGTGACGTTATCATCAGTCGAAAGGACCCCGAACGGTTATTACAGGCCGAATGGTTATGGTACCTACACCACCATTTGGGGCCAGATGACTCCAGGTAACAGTGATTGGTCTGATTTAGTTACATTTCTAGTGTAACTACCGTCGCCAGTCATGAATAAGCTTGTTCGTAGTCCACACCCCTTCCACCATAAGCGGTTCTGGGGAATCTGTCAGTTGAATGTTTAGGGCGGAGCCAGCGGGCACCACATGCTTTAACTGAGGCATCTTATTGGTCAGTTTATGACTTGAATAATTTGCGATAAAGAGAAAATAGGAAAAAAAATTGGGATTAGCAAAAAAGGGTATCAGAAAAAGAACGGTTAGAATGACTGAGTAATAGCTGCTCATTTCTCAATAGAAGATGTTGGCTTCTTGATGCCAGCAGACACTTCCTATTTGAAGCTCAAGAGAGGAGGGGTCAATGTGTCCAGTGACATACACTGTCAGAGGTGATCTATGACATCTTTTGCTTGCCATACATGCCGGCATTGTGACGTGCTGCATGACAGGAATGACACAGGACGGGTTGCTCCTAAAAAATAAAAATGAATCCCAAATTGAACAGTTTTTCTGAAAGAAACTTAACAATTAAGTTTGCATCTAAATGTTTCTACTGTTTTTTGACACACGTTAACAAAATTCGCCGTTTTTGACTAGAATGTGATCATAATTTTTTGCTCGTTTCTTCTAAAATGATCTTTTTTTTATTTTTAAACTGAAAGGATTGAGACCCCTCATGACCACTCCCCGGGTGGACCAATAGTCCACCTCCTCCTTCTTCATCCTCCTCCTCCTCCTCCTCCTCCTCCTCCTCCTCGTCTTCTCAGGCCTCTGAGCGTAACAGCAACGCCGCGCCGCGGCTCTGATCAGGAAGTGAATTTGGAGAAAATAGGCGACAGTGGAGGTAGGATGACATAGAGAGAAGAGCTGGGAAAGAAGAAGCGATCCAAGCCTGATTCTGGACGTGCTTGCAGCGGAGTCTTCTGGATCAGAACCTCCCGGAGCCACACAACTAAAAAAAAAAAATGCTGATAAAGGAATAGTAAGTGTCCGTCCGCGTCCGGACGCGCGTTCGATGCGCTCTTTGCGCTGACATCGTTGCCCGAGAGGGGGATTTACAGCAGCGGGTTGGGGGAGATCTCAATTTTCAGGACTTTATGTTCGAAATCTGTCATTTCATAAATCTGGATGATTAAAAAAAAAGGAAAAGCAGCGGCGCTGTGTGGTTGCATCAGCATCCGCCGATGCCCTTCACCGTCACGTATCCCATTCCCAGCCTTCACATCCACTCCCAGGTCTAAATTCCGCTTTCTGTGCGTCTAAAATAACAGCTGAGGGGCATAAGCCGGGCGCCGCCGTGCCGTGCCGTGCCAGTGAGGCCATGTTATTGATGCGCCATGGTGAAGGTGAAACGCGCCACCATGGAGCGCAGTCCCGCGCGCGCTCAGCTCCGGCCGGGGGGGATGAAGGAAGCAGAATGTCCCAGGATGAAGGGATGCTTGCATCAGCTGAAGGAGAAGACAGGTGGAGGAAGGGGTTTAGGGTGGATGTCAGGCCTCTGCGGGATGTGGAGGATTTTTTTGAACAGGTTGTTTTAGCGGGGGGGGGGGTCTGAATTCTGATGAGGCCTATATGTGAAATGAGATCAGAACATTGAGATCACACTGGGGAAAAAAGATCACATTTTGTACTAATTGCTTGATTTTCATGCATCAATTCGATTTTATCTCCAAAAAAAGTGCTAAAAAAGTTTTTCACCTTAATAAGATGTTGCTTATTATTCTTATGCCATTTTTTCATAAAGCTGAGTTTTAAAAGGTTGCAGATGGATTCTTAAAACGTGCAGATTGATATTTGAATGCCTTTTTTGTTTTTTAATTAAATTAGTCTTTTTTTTATTTCTAATTGGGTTGAGAAATGTAAATTAATATATAAAAAAAACAATTCATCATTGAATCAAATGTCAAATCCAGTCGTGACCTTGTGGAACCAAATCGATTCGGCAAAGTGGCAGTGATATACAACCCTATTCCTTTACACCAATTACTGTCTTGATCCCTTTCCTTTAAAATGGTTTCAATCAATAAATGGTCCATCACCAAAAAAAAAAAGAAAAAAAAAGGCTACAGTATCAGAGAGATGGCACGACTGGATATGTGCAGCGATTAACAGCCTCGGCAGTCGGTGTGAAAAGTGATTAAAAATGGTCACGATGGAGGGCTGACGGCACTTAGACAGAGCTGGAAACACACATCAAGGCTCAGGCGGTCAAGAGAATTGATCCATGCCGGACCAGGACAGCTCCCCTGAACCACTGACCCACATTGGTCCAAGTTATCAATAAGCTTTGAATTGTAACATTAAACTTTTGTTTTATAAGGACTGATACAACACAAGTAGATGGAAAAAAAATAAAAGAACAATTTGCTTTTTTTGAGACAACATTGACACCTGATCTTTTTAGGCAAAGGAGATACGAGGAGGCCAAAAGCAAAACGTTGGGAGGTGTTTTGTTTCTGCTCACTAAATTAAATTACACCAATGTCGCGCGAACATTATTTATTTTGCAAGATTATTTCATGGAATATATTCAATCTATCTGGTATTCCAGTCAAGAGTCGGATTCGGATTGCATTTAGCGTTAAAGATCCACTCCGATCATCTTTTGATCTATTTTAAAAGTCTTTTTTATTAATATTATTATGCTGTTTTTAGCCAAAATCAAAACACTTGGGATGTTTTGTAGAATATAGTTTCTGCAGAGTGGCAGTAGTTTGTTAGAAATTCACCTCTGTGTGTGAGGGCAGGTGGTTGGAACAACCCCCTTTCCCCTCCCCGTGGCTGAGACTTCTCTGTTTACATGCTCTCCCGCTAGTTTACGGCCCAACCTAACATTACTCAGTTGTAGGTAAAGTGGGAGCAATATGGAAGTTTGGAGCCAACAGTTTGGAGCCAAATGCCAGATCAGACGAGGAAAACAAAGACGTCTATAGATCTGGTCGTCTGTGGATGCATCAGAATGGAGCAGAGCAGGGAGCTTGTGGCCCGCTCGCCGTACTCGCTATGTCACAGTCTGATCTTTTTCCAACTGCATTTTTTTTCCATCTGCTCCTGATTTACAACAATCCGAATTAAAATATACTCAAAAATGCAATTTTAAGATTAATTTTCTTTATATATGTCCTCCATCATCAGGAAAATTTCTGTGTCAAAAACACAATTTTCATTGGAGTGGCTTTAGCTCGTGCTGGTTTGCGGCGCCTTCCATCCGTGAAACCCAGGTTCGAATCCAGGCTGCTACCTGTTCCCTTCTCTACCTCTGTGCCGGTCCCAAGCCCGGTTGCTTTGAGAAGGTTGCGTCAGGAAGGGCATCCGGCGTAAAAAACAGTGCCAAGTTTTCCATGCGACTTGTTCGCTGTGGCGACCCCTGATGGGAAAAAGCCAAAAGAGAAACAGGATTACAAGAACCTGAGCAAATAAAGAATCAGTCAAGAGCAGAACAGTGTTTGTTACGTTGCATTAGATGCACAAAGGGCAGCTATTAGAACTGGGCTTAAGCCGGGACGACAACATCCCAGATGTAGAGCATGGATTTGCATGTACACACACACGTCTGTGGTGATATATGCGTGGGTGTTTGAGAGAAGGGAAATTCAGCAAATTGTCACTAACAAAGTTGTTCATCATTGCTTTATGGTGAATTTTCTTGTTTTATATGCAAAGAAATGACGACGGCTTCTTATTACTAAAGCAACATTGCAGAGTTTTCACAACGATGTACTATTTGCTAGTCATTAGTTTTTAAATGATCTTTTCAACAGAACATAAAAACAATTAAAAAAAAAACACCTTTCTCTATAGATATAAACCCCAAACATTTCTGTTTTTTCTTAGGCTTGTATAATGACAAGTGAAAAGCTGAAATGATCCAACTTGAAAGGAATGTACCCTTTGCCGTCAATTGAGTGATGTGCATTTAATTAAAGTGTCTATTTTTGTATGTTGTGGGTCTAAGAATAATTAAGAACATACTCAAAGCCTGTAAAATAAAACAAAATAAAAAGTAAAAAGTCTATGATGGGTGTTAAAATGTGGTAATCCTGCATTCTAACACCAAATCTGTCCTCTTTTTTTGATCGAAAATGCATTTTTCATTGTCTGGAATTTATAAAGTTTGTTAATATTCAACTTTTTAAAGAAATTCCCCTTTTTTCTGTTTTTCTTTTCCAGTCGAGTGATTCTACCCATCTCTGTGGAAGAAGTAAGTTTCAGTTTGCATTTTACTATGATGGTGTTACATTCTGTACTACCTCTGCTCCACCTCTGTCCTCCCTAAAGAGTGTAGTCACACAACCATATAAGATTTATCTGCCTGGCTCCAGCAAAATCGCAATACAAGCCTGTGACTTCATAACGAATAATGGTTTGTGATGAAGAGTATTTGGGCTCCCTCCCTGACAATGTTACAGTCCAACCGGATCAAAAGAAATAAACAAAAACATGGTTTCAATGTAGAAAGAATGAATAGAAAAGTTCATTTTCTGTCTGTCAGGAATCTTTTATTCTCTTTCGATCGTATCAGCCTAAAAAATGGGAATTTTCAGTCTGCTAGTGCTAGTGAGCACTCCGTTTCCCATCCATCTCTTCAAAAACTCCCACAGTTCATGTCAAACTTCCTTTCTGTATAAATTCTTATCCCATTGATGGGTAAAATTTATTTAGATTGGGCACAGTTTTCAGTGAGCATAACTCGTTTTTTCTGCCATGTTACATTTTCCATGTGAAAGCCTCTTTGTTCCCTCTTTGAGCTCTTTCTTCATGATCCTAAATAACAGCAAACTACTTAAGCTACTTGGAAACAAAGGCTGTTATTCAATCGTGTCATAAAGACTTACATAGAGAACTAGTATTAGTAATAATTAAAGCCAATAGATACCTTTTTAATGAGTAAAAGTGCTTTCGAAGTTAGATTTTACTAAATAGCATGATGCAGAAACAATGGAAGAATTCAAAGTGCATTGATCAATAACACCTTTGTGCTCCTATTAGTGTTGGGCCTCCTTTGTGTTGTTTTATAATAGATTAGAGGCGATTAGGTAATGAATGAAGCCACTGTACAGTCGGGATCAGGAGGATGTAAGATGTAGGGAAATTGAGTTGCTGGGAAAAAACAAAAAACATTTTTGTTGAAGTTGCCTTTGAGACAAATTGAACACTAAAGGAAATGTATTAGAACATGTGTAATGAGTTTGTTTAAAGGTCCGATAAATAAAAATGAAGATAGTAAAATGCATAAGCATGCTTAACCCTTACATTGTGTTTGGCTCAAAATTGACCCATTTTCAAGCGTGACAACGGGTCAATTTTGACAAAATAAAGGTGAATTATTGTAAGTTTTGGGGAAAATTGAGACCAACTTTCTTATTTCTCTCAAAATTCTTTTTTTTTTTTTTGACTTTTCAGTACCAGGTTGGCCAACTGTACTCAGTGGCTGAAGCCAGCAAGAATGAGACGGGTGGAGGTGAAGGAGTGGAGGTGCTAAAAAATGAGCCCTATGAGAAAGAAGGGGAGAAGGGGCAGTACACACACAAAATCTACCATTTGCAAAGGTAAGCGGTTTATGGGGAAGGATGGGGAAGCAGATGGTTATGAGGCGGCGGCCATTTGTCATGCAGTTCGACCCTCCATGTCCTCCATGGTCCCCCTGATAAACAAAACTTTGTGTTATGTGTGTTATGGTGAAAAAACATTATAATATAAAAAAATCAATCATTTATGGACCAAGACAGGGATAGAGATAGTGGTTCAGTGTATCCTGGAATGGAAAAAGTCAGATGAGTACGATAAAAATGCACTTTTCAAAGGATAGAGAGGCAGTTCATAGAAAGTTCACCAGGAAAGAATTCATTCATTTGTCTATTGATTCCAGTCTTTATCAGCGTTTTGTTAAGAGCTCTTACATTACCCCAGTTTGGCTTGTTATCTGATTACTTAAGAGTATGATAGCTAACTACTAACAAGACATTAAATGCTCACATCTTTGCTGCAATAAGCTAACCGTTAGCTCAGGTTAGCTGCATGCAAACAGTGCATTTCATACTTTTTAGATGCTTTTATGTTAAATAGTACATATGTATCCTGAAATATTAAAACTTTAAATCAAAAGATCAAAATGTAACTAAATTATTAGTAAAGTTTGATAAAATATACTGTTTTAAGTCTAATCAATGTCGCAGCTAAACATAAACTTTCACAACTTCGCTAGAATTAGCTAGAGGTTGGCTACGGTTAGCTGCAAGCAAACAGTGCATTTATCACTTTTTAGATGCTTTTATGTGGAATATTCCCTAAAAAAGTATTAAAATAAAGTTTGATTGTGACCACTTGACAGTTCTGTGCACTTTTGCTTCACTAAACCTTTAACTAACATCAGCCAATGTTTTTTTGGGTTAAATATAATAATAATAATAATAACAATAATAATAATAATGATAATATTGAAAATAAAAATGGTTGCACACAAAAAATTGGAATATATCACACTGACTTCCCCCCAATATATGGAACATGAACAAACGAAGGTAAACATCTGTTCATGTTTTGGAATAAATATATGATTCAGCAAGTATTTCGAAGTGTAACCCATAAATGTTCTTAGTGCTAAATGTGTGAGTGTTTCCCTGAGGTTTTTATAACAGAGAAAACACCTAAATCCCAATAACAGATTTGTTCTGTCCTTGCTTCTGTTTCCTGAAGTAAAGTGCCGTCCTTTGTCAGAATGTTGGCTCCTTCTTCGGCTCTCAACATTCACGAGAAGGCCTGGAACGCGTATCCATACTGTCGCACAGGTGTGTATACATGCCATCCACCAAGCCAGAAATGTGCACACTAAAATTGTACATATTTCAACTAAAGTACTAATTATTGTTTCACATCTTTTTAAAACAAAGCTATGTGCCTAGTTGCGACTCAAAGTATTTCGGTTCTGGGTGCCTGTCGCTCCTGCGTGTTTGTTCTGGTCGTCTCTTTCACCTTTGAAGGAGCACTTAAATAATTTACTATACATTCAGTCAGAAGAGCCTTTCTAACATTTGAGCCTTTCGGGCTGCGATACACTCTGCAGAACCATCTGTCACACACTAATGTCAGCTGAAGACAAAGTCTACAAAAGCACAACATTGTGACCACAATTCTTCTGCTAACGTTCAAAGTTTGAATTTAAAAATTATAAATATCCCATCTGTTTTTAAACTCTACTCACTTTGTGTTTGTTCTTCCTGCTTTTCACCTGGATCTTCAGTTATCACAGTAAGTATTTTCTCTTTTTTCTTTTTTGCTTAAGTAGGTTAGACATTTAAAAAAGTCTTTATTGTACTCATTTATTGCACAAAGAGTGAGCCAGTTAACCTGAAAGCTGAGAGGGAAATATGATCTCTTTGAGTGACACAGCTGCACAACTAAGGTTAGACATCTTGATTCTGTGTTTACACGTTTTAGTGTGCTGGCACGAGAGCGAGCTACTGACCTACTTCAAGCAGGATACGTCTTTTTGGGCTTTTGAGAGTCTCTGTTTCACTCAGAACTCCTTGTCTTTTCTGTGCAGAACGAGTACATGAAAGATAACTTCCTGATCAAGATCGAGACATGGCACAAACCTGACATGGGTCACCAGGAAAACGTTCGTAAAGATGGACGATCTCAAGCTGTAGATTTTGGAATAAGCTCGTCTAAGAATAAATCTTTTTCAGGTACACGGTTTGGATGCGGAAACCTGGAAGAAGGTGGATGTAGTCTATATTGACATCGCCGACAGAAGTCAAGTAGAGCCAAAGGTACATAAATGTGTGTGTGTAAAGTCTTTGTGCACCTCTATTACCTTACAAATCACCTTCATATTGTTCATGTTTTCTCATTTTAGGACTACAAACCAGAAGAGGATCCCTGCAAGTTTAAGTCAACAAAGACAGCCCGAGGGCCTCTTGGACCAGACTGGAAGGTATAGAATGTAATGAACAAATCACTAAGTTGACATTTCACAATTGCGGCTTTGAATTGATACGTGTTGTCTGCGGGTGAAACACGGGCAAACCTGGGGCATGCAGTGGGTCGGTAGGAAATATCAAGGTTGTAGACCTCTTGGTGAACCTGTGGAGCCAAAATGTTCATGCAAACTTTTTTTCTATGGGCATGCTGCGGCGACCGGTCGTAGCAATAACGCGTAACCAACACGTAAGGGTAAGTAAAGATGAAGTAGGTGAGACGCAGGTGTGTTGTACCCCAAACTTTGTGCAAAGAGACAAGGAGCCCGTTAGTGCGGTTCAAGTGGTAAGTGCCCAGCCTGACTGTTAAGCAACATTCTCATCGCCCTCGGCAACGCGCGTCCAAGCAGCCACTTCCTATGCAAAGTCTATGTGACTGTGTGTTTTTGTTGGGCTTCTGCGTTGTGTTTGCACGTAGCTTCACAAGTTTTTAAGACCATTTTCAAGCTCTACACACAAAGTGTTTGCCTGGAGATTCACTAGATTTGCACCGCCTCCAAATGTCACATCAAGCCTCTTCCAACTGTACAGTCGATTTGTTGGTACTTTTTAACAACAAAAATAGATAAACGTGTTGGCTCAGTGAAGGTCGAACACGTTGCGTTTTCTGTTTGTTTTATGCAATGGCTCCTGCATGATTACCTAAAGATGAATGCATTTGTCTGTGTCCACATGCAGAAGGAGCTTCCCAACAAGAAAGACTGCCCTCACATGTGTGCCTACAAACTGGTCACTGTCAAATTCAAGTGGTGGGGCCTGCAAAATAAAGTAGAGAACTTCATTCAAAAGGTTTGTTTTGCAAGTTGAACCTTTAACATGACATGCTTCTGTTGACCTGCTGGACAAAGGCCTGGACAAACTACTTGGCCAACAGTTTAACACCCAAAGTGTTATTCTTACTGCACACAATAGATTAACCTCCAGCTGTTTCATTACAAACAGGATGAAATGAATGCATTATTTATTACGCTGCACCAGCCTTTGATCGCAAATCTCTGCAGTTAAAAACAGCTTCTGCAGGCCAAATCACAACCTTGTTTTTTTTCTTTTTTGTCTTTCGTTTGCTTGGCAGCAAGAGAAGCGCTTGTTCACTAATTTTCACCGTCAGCTGTTCTGCTGGATCGACAAGTGGATCGAACTGAACATGGAAGACATCCGCCGCATGGAGGAGGAGACACGCAAGGAGCTGGACGAGGCACGCCAACGTTGAGTCAGCCTGACACCAGAGCACTTTTGTGAAACTGACGTCCCTTCTGTTCTCTGCGCTAGATGAGGGTAAAAGACCCAGTGAAAGGGATGGTGGCTTTAGAGGACTGAGCTTGTGTTGGACCGTGAACGCTGCTGCAGATCCGGTGAGTTGAATTTTTTTAGTTTGCAGCCAAAGGCGTTCCTCGTTCTGGGGAGGCACGGCGATCACGTTTTCTCTTGATATTTCAAACTCTCAAAAACTCAAAACTTAAAATCTAAATAAAAACATAAAATGAAAAAAGAAAAGAACAATGCTTAATGCGTCTTATATTTTGGTTTTAAAAGTAGACTATTTATTGATGTGTTACCAAAACGATATTTATATTTGACATCAAAACTACACAATCAGTTAAGCAGCTTGTGATTTGATTTAAATTGTTTTTGTTTTTATAATTTAGAAATTTTAGGGTTCAGCGGAAAGCTTATTCTAACGCCGCCCCCCTTTTTTCTCCAATTGGCCAACCTTTCAGGCTGTTTGAGGCCATGACGTTGGTTGATGATGTCACTCTCTGTTTGTGTCTTGCATTCCAGACCAGAATACCCAGACACCAGCGGATTCACATCCTCCTTTATCTCAACTGTCTCAACATCTGACTGGCTGCTCCAAAACCCACCTCCAGCTGTAGAATCTGGTATTCGAGGATCTGGACCCAACACCCTCCCAGTATTCAGCAGATCTCTTCCACTTCCATCCTTCCATCCTTAAGGCCCATCTGTTCTTTACTTGATTTGTGTCCAAATGTATACTCTGATGCCTTCGGCATAGATCTTGTCAGTTGTTCCTCTTCTTCTCTCTCTGCTTATCCTGAACTACAGAGAATAGTATAATTTATCTACTTGAGATATACAAACAGTGTATATAAATATATAGTTTAAGAGGGGAGGGGAATTGTATGCACACACACACAGATACACAAAGCAATTTTTAAATCACGTTCTATAGGTTTATTTGTATGTTTCTTCTCATTTCCTCTTTTTTGTCCAGATTTTGTTATTCTTTTGTGTGAGTGTGTGTCTGTGTGTGCTCGTAGTACGCAGGATTTGAGTTTTGCTTTTCAAAATCAATTCCCGAGCTTAGAAACTGCTCGACGCTTCTGTTCTGACCGAGCAGAAAGGAAATCCTCTCCTCTCCCCGGAACTGCTTTCACATGCTGCGGCGTTTGTTAACCTTTTTCTGCTGCTCCATGAGTCCGTGTGCCTGTGCACGCTTATGTTAGTGTGTTGGTGTGCTTGTGTGTTTGTTTCTGTGGCGTTGTAAGGTTTTTGCAGCCATTTAAAAACAAAAAAAGAGAAAAACAACTCATCCGTTTTAGCTCCTCAGTAATGATTTCACTGCTTCTTGAACAGGCAGTGACGGAAAATGTGGAAATGCAACACGAACGTGCGGCGACGACAAAAAGCGCCATGAACCTGTGAAATCTTTGGCATTGAAATCCCTCGTCCTGTTGCCTGTTAGGTAATCTCCAGTGGATAAATGGTCTTATCCAGCAATAGCAATAACTGTCATGACATGATGGTCTCTTTTTCATGGTGATTTTATCAGACTCTTCTGTTCTGTGAGCTCAGTATTAGCAAAGCAGAGGTCTAGCTGAAGAGCAGCTACGCTGTGGAGGAACAACTTTTTTAAAGCGCTGGTTTGATCTCATACGTCTTTACATGAGGTGATTTTTCTTTCTTCGATCTGAAGCATTAGTGTGTTGTGTTTTTTGTTGAGTGTGAATGAATGTATCTGAGTTACACACAATAGTGCATCTTTGAGGAGAGATGGTGCTAAGCCGGGTTAAAAAAAACAAAAACAAAAAAAAGGAACACTAGACATTTTCCGCTCCTTCTCCTTCATGTCGTCTCGGCCTCTTTTGTTTTCAGTTATTCTACTTTACGAAACCCTTAAATGTTATTTTAAAAATCCAATCACGCATTGATTCATGGCCTTCGGTTCCCATAGTTCCTGCATTGACAGCCCTAAAGATGATCATATTTCCCCAATTAATTGATATAAATTCAGATTTTGCCTGTAAATAATATTAAATTAAAAACATCTATTTATTTTTATTTGTAGAAATACACTTATATATATGTAAAAATTTATTTTTGAAAAGGATAATCCTGCACAAGTATTTGGAGTCAGATTGAATGTTAGCCTTTAAAAAAAAAAAGAAAGAATCGGTTCCGATTGAGCGCTTCTTTTCTGGCATTATTAGACATCGAAGAGCTCAAACTCTGAAAATTTAAGGCGGCATTAGAGGTACTGTATTTTCTGCACTATAGGGCGCATTATAAGACAAACTATAAGACACACTGTCAATGAATTGTCTATTTTTAAAACGATGTCATATATATGGCACACTGACCCATTCACAGTAACTCTAAACCTTATTTGGGAAACATTACATTTTAGCCATGTTAGCATCCCTAAAAGCGTTTCCCATAACTCCCAAACAAGTTTGCAAGATGTAAAGAAAGCTGATACCACTTAAACAAACTTTACCGGGACTATGCTAACTCAAAAAAACACAGTCCGACACCGCTACACGTTAGCATCGTTTGCGTTTTTACAATAGCTCCCAACCTTGTTTCCAAGACGTAAAAAAACAGACAGACAAAGATAAAACAAAAGTTACTGTGACTATGCCAACTTCTGACCTTGTTAGTAAAGCATTGAAAAGACAGTCGCACACCGCTACATGTTAGCCATGTTAGCCTATTTATAGGTACCGCAAAAGGTGTCAACGCACATGCCGTTTGTGCATGTTCACTTCAAGAACTAGGTTTCTGCATTGGAAAATTTACAGTGGACTTAGCGAACATTTGTGAGCCCACGGCAGCTTTCTCATGTCTTTGGTTGGATATCACAGCTTCGTTAAAGGTACAAGATTTGATTTGATTTGATTTGAAATGATTTATTGTAAGCACTCAAATGAAAAATAATGCACAAAACAGTACAAGCAGCAGTTATCCATTCATACAAAGACGTATCAAACTTAGGATAATTAGACATTAGGTCCCCCAAAACCACTCCATAAAAACATTGAGGAAACTTGATGAAACGTTTGTCGTTGCAGACCCGAGTCCTACACGTCACATCGTGACGAACAATGTTATTGAGCACGGTAAGAAGTGGTCACAGGTTCAAGCCCTTAATCGAGAATAGTAAACTGCACTGGGCAGACTCAAAACATGTAATAACAGAAATTTAACTATCTTCTAAAAAATAATACAAATTGAATAAAATCTTGTGACAAAATGATGGTGTTTAGAGCACAGATAGAGACGATGTGGCATTGAAAATGACAAAAATAACCTTCATGTATCTCAGGTTTTCCCATTGATTTCTATCCGTTAAAGAAAGGCAATCAGCAAGATATAAAATAATAATAACTTTCTTAATTTTAGGGCTGTTTTATTTATCTCTGTTCTGACTTGAAAGCTTTATCATTTTTGGTCACCAACTTTTATCTCTGGTGGCTTGTGGTCCCTACTATTTACAAAAACCTTTACCTCCAAACTACGTTTGCAAGACATTAAAAAAACAGACTGGTGACTGACTCCTAAACCTGTTAGTAACGCATAAAAAAAAGCACGATTAAAATAATGCTGAAACTCTTGAAATAACAGACTGACATTTCGACAGAGCGGTAGGTACCTCTGCAAATCGCTTCAACATCATTAAACACAACCAAAATTAACCCATACGTTAGGCGCTATGGATCATGAAACACGCTGCACAAAAAGATGGGACTTTTGAGAATGCCTCATAATGCGGAAAATATGGTCGGTTTGGAAAGATTCATGACTAACTTCTCATGGACTTCAGAACTTTCCTAATATTTCAATGAGGTTTGTTCCTTCGAGAGAGGAACAGAGGTTATTTATTTATTTATTTTTGCACAGTTTGACACCTGGTAGAAGATGATAATGCTAAAAATACATTTTTTTAACATTTATGATGCATCTTTATAATTATTTCCCCCGAACAAAACCCATTTTCTGTTGGAAAACACAGCTGACCCTAAAAGTTCAACCCCCTCCATCTCTTCTCCATCAACCATCTTGCTCCGTGTCTGTGAGGCTACCAATCAAACCATGAAGATCTGTGGATGTACTGACCTTGTAAATAAGAAATCAATTAATGTAGATGAACACACATATATAGATGAAACTGTCCTGTCAAACGTGCACAAAGCCCTCCTTGACCGACGTGACGCCCAGAGGTGAAAATGTCTAGTATGTGAAGACATTTCAAAGATTCCAATCATTAGTTAAAAAGGAGACTGAAGAAGACTACTTCTTCACGAGACGTCCCTTTGGCAGGACAGTGTGTGAATATATTTTTGTTCTGAATGTTGTATCTCTGTTGTCAGTCTCTGAGCGACACTTGCTTCTCTCACTGAAAACATGGAATGGCGGGCTTATTAACCTTTGGGGTGAGCACACAGCGAAGCTTCAAAGCATTCGGGATTTACCCTCCTTTCGACTGGAAACCTCTATCAAATGTATGAAGCTGCTGGACTTTTTAAGCTTCACGGAGGGGGAACAATAATGTTCAAATGTGGTTGGTTTTTTATCCGTTTTAGGAGCCTGAACATGCGAGAGAACACGTTTTGCCAGAGACAGTCTCATAAAAATCTGTTGATAGATTTCTGTAATTTCTAATCAGAGTATAAGGAAACCAAATATTTCCATATCCCCCCATATGTTTTTAAATCTTCCTCACTCCTGTTATCTGGTCTCCCATTTTCTTTATTTTATTGTGAATTTGTGCCTTTTGGTCATCTTCTCTTATAACACTTCTGTAAATTGGAGATGTAAAGAAACAATAAAACGGAATAAAGCAACTGAATTTCCTGTCTTCTTGTGTAAATTGATTGTAATTTTCTTTTTCCGGAATAAAAGTCTTTTTGTAAAGAATAAAATGAATGCTTTATGTAAACACGCCATTTGAAATACTGTTGATCCGATTGTGGTGCATCCAAATAACTTATTGTGATTGTGGTTCCTTACCGCACTGGCTTTTACGTCATGCGTGGTCGGTGTGCACTCTGGAGGAGACTTTGGAGCGCCAACAGGACCAGCTGCTCCTGCCGGACTCAAGAGAATCGTGTCTGCCAGCAGAGGAGCAGCTTCGGGATGGTATGAGAGCTCTGGAGGCGGCTTTTGAATGCAGAAATGTCACCCTGCACCTCGAGCAGTCCTGAAAAAACCGTGCAAACAGTGAATTTGTGTTACCAATCATGTCTGGAAAAAAATAAAAGCTGATTTTATGTGTACATGTGGCCAAAACACACATTATCTGCAAGTATTTTAAGTAAATATTAAATGGCGTATACTTTTATAGGGTTTTGCCACCTTCTTCGAAGGCCAAAGGCGCTTTACCGTGGGTCCAAGACTAAATGTTGTTGTTGTTGGTCGCACGCATTAACCTAACCCTAGAAGTAACTAATCGTCAGGGCAACCCAAAAAAAACTAACTTCCTCAGGATCTGTGTGGCCAAGAAAAAAGTTCAGCACTGGCCGCACATATTTAGAAAATTACGTGCGAACAGTCACTTAAAAAAAGAATAAATAAAACCAAGAAGATGATCTCACTACTGTTCATGCTAACTACAGCCATGTTTGTTTAGAACAGAACTCCGCCGCTTCTTCTTCTACACCCGTTTCTGGCAAAATGATCTCTTCCGATTGAACATGTGGTGGATGTAAACGTTTGTTAGAATATAACGTTTTTGGGGCCCCATGTACACAGTTCAATTTCAATCAGATCAAATGTACATGTACATGTAATTGCTGACAGGAAATCCTATTTACTCCACACATTAGCTACTGATTATATGATAATTATAATGTTTTTCAATCATGTCTCTGCTTTATAAAACAAGAAATCAGACAAATTGATAATACTTCTGGAGTATAAATAGGATCATTTTTCATTTTGGAGGAGAAAAGCCAAACTTAGATGTCAGATCCTCAGCTAAGAAAAGACGTTTTTTATTTCGTATAAACTATCGGTAAGTATAATAAGTATAATTTCATATACATATAGTTATAGTACAGTATATATACAGTATATATATATATATATATATATTTGCCACCTATATGCTGCCAACTATAAGTTTTTAGGAAGAGGCTGAAGAATTTGATTCGACTTGAATTCCGATTGGATAGTTTGGATTGGATTAAATTAAATCGGATCGGACTGATGGTGTGTGAAGGTCTGTTCTTCCAAAATTGTCCTTTTTTTCCTCCTTTTCTGTGTAACCCCCCCCTTTGTCTACAGTGCAGGGGATTCAATCCAAACAGCTTTTTCTTTTCCTTCTTAACATTTTTTAAAAACAAAAAATTGTAAAAAATAAAATCACTAAACCCTTGGTAAGATCATTTCAAGAGACTTTTTCCGAAGCCTGAACTGAATCACAGCACAGCACCGCACACATTCCACACTATTGAGAAAGTTGAGGATTATTTTTCAACACAAAGTGAGTCTTTTTCTAACCAAGGATTGTGCGTCAGTCTGCCTCCATAAACAGAAATGTCCATTCAGGCTGCTCTCTCATTGGTCAATAGCATCCTGGGATTGGAGCTTAATCCGATGTCATGGTCCAAGTCTAAGAGTGTGTATGTGTGTGTTTGTGTGTGTGTGAAAAACTTGTACCTGAAAGAGCAACAGCTAAAAACAACACTGCAGCACCGAAAACGGATGAAAAACGGCAACCAGGCAGAATAGAGAGGAACAAACCAAAACCAAATCCTCTGAGGGTCTGCTAGACGGTAGGATTCCTGCTTCACATTGAGTTACTTTCAATGAAACGGAAAGACTTTGAATAAATGAGTCTAACTTTAATCAAAGTCTAATAACACTTAACTGGTTTCTCTAGTCCACTTTAAAAAACAATTCTTTTAAACGATTTAATATAAGGGAAGTTTGGTCCAAAGTGAGGACATTTTTGTCAGACAAAATCCAGCTAAGAGCAGTAATTTTGGCTTCTATTAACCAGGAGACGCTGTCTAGTATTTCACAATTCATTTGTTATATTCTCATTTAAATTCTCTTTTTAGAAAGAAAAAAAACCATTTCTAGCAACTACTTTTAACCACGTAAAGCCCACTACATCTAAGAATTGACTAAAAATTCAAATTTTTCTAAACTTAAGACGTTTTTTAAACCCTTTGATGAAATCCAAATAAATACATTTTGATCAGGCAATTTTTAATGAGACACAGATAGCATCGGTTATGATCCGTTGGGTGATTTGATCCATTTTTGTTCACAACAATGTTATCTTTAGATGTAAAAGATGCACTGGAATTTGATCAGCTTTGGAGTTCGTCGGTACGAATTGTCCACTTTTTTTGGGGGGTGAAAAAAAACTAAAAATAGAAACAATGTTTTCATCTGAGGATTATTGGGTTTATGGCTGTATTTCTTTTTTTGTTTTGTTCTTGTTTAGGACCTGAAGTGAGCAGCACTCAGTCCGCTTCAGGTCTTAGTTCACGTTGGATGGCACCATGTGTGAAAGCAAAACAAAGCAAACCAAACCAAACAAAAAAAAAAGAATATGGTTTGTGTAAAAACAGCCAGTCTAATTGTCAATTCATTTTGTAATGAGGCATGATAATGCATCATTTTTCACTTTTTTAACAGTTTTATAATGTTTACTAGCCTATACTTTCTTCCACTTAATTGCATTTTTTAGCATAAGCTCATTGGCCCTCTATTTCTGTAAAAGTTTAATTTTCCATTGAAATTTTCACCGGCGTAGCAGCTAAAACTGGGTCTGTTTCATACCAGTGTTGACGAGCTGCATATTTCTAAGTGGTTAATCTCATGAGGCTGTTATTCAAACAGATAAATGCCTGTACAGTACGCCACGCCACGCCACTCCACTCCACTCCACTCCCTCCACTACTGGAAATTTCCTCAAAAGGAGCAAACACTGCCCCCTGGTGGATATAGATATAACTGTCAAAGAAAACCCAATATCTTATTTTTGCATCAACAACATTAAAAAATCATTATTTATGATTTGAAATAAGTTGTGTGAAGTGCCATGAAACCTCCTATAGTAGACTTACTCTTTAATATTAAGTTTTATCTATAAAATTAACATCCGCCCGTCCATTTTCTTGACCCTCTTTCTCCATTTTGGGGTCACGGGACGAAAAAACAAACATTATAGAGTATAATTGAGATTTAGTTGATTTTTGCACATCATCATCCTGATTATAGTTTAGTCTCCATAGCTGCACTTTTTTCTTTAACGCAATTAAAACTAAAAATGATCAGATGTGATGATCTATTTTCATTCACTCTGACTCCACATCAGTGACTGATTTTACTGACCCATCAGTGACAAAGCCACAGCCTTTTTCTCTATTTGTTCATCTCTCTCTATATGTGCCTGCAGGATTTAATAAAAGACAAGAAAATGAGCGCTGGAGGTCGTCACAGTGGTGGGAGAGACAACTGCAGGTGAGAGACGCAGAAAACAAGACTGGTGAACGAGAGCAGGAAAGAGAAAGGAGAGTGGAAACAATCCAGAAAAAAAGGAATCATCTCATTTTTGGAAGCAGTTTGTAAATCCAGATTGTAACTGTTCCTCAGCGGCTGCCCGGTTATCCACCTAAACCTGCACTTGTGAAAGAATGTGCCTTGAAACTCTGCATGTGACTGGAAGACGTGAGCTGGGGGGACAATCTGGGGTCACCACCGTTAGTTTTTAACTTCAACCACTGCAGATTTGATTATCTTCATCATTTCAGTTCTAAAAAGAGAACCCTTTTAGGATTTATTTCAGAAAATGGGCAAAGCTTCTTACGTTAAATTCTTTATAAAGCATGAAAGTTACTTGAAATTGAATTTTTCTAAAAAAAAAATTACAAAGGGAGCGAAAAGTTACTGTTTGTTTTCATAAAGACCCACTTTAATCCTATTTGATCTTTGGTAAAAGAATTCCCAGTTGTCTTTTATTGATGATGATGCCATTTTTAGCCAAAGTGCAAAAACCTGTGTCGTTTGAGGACGTAGTTTCTGCAGAGCGGCAGTGGCTCATTAGAAATTTCCCTCTGAGGTGTGGACGGGACAGTTGCTGTCCCCCATCTCCCGTCATCCCATTTGTTTACACATTCTCCTGCTACCTCTCACACCTCCAACCTAAACATCACCCGTGCAACAAAAATGTTGAGCAATATTGAACCGAGCCAGGCGTACATTTTGGAGCCAGATAACAGCTCAAACGAGGAAAACATGAATCTGTTTGTCTACTAGTGGATGACGGGAGCTTGTGCTCCGCCCAGCGTATTTTCTATGTCACAAATAGCATTTGTGTCGCATTTTTTATCATTTGCTCCAGATTCACAACGATTTGACTTACAAACTCAGCCTAATTTTCTTTCTATACGTCTTCCAGCATCAGAAAAATGCCACAAGAACATGTTAGAAACACCATTTTTTTAGAGTGGGTCTTTTTAAAAAATATATAAATGTAATGGCTGTGATGGCAAAAAATCTGTCCAACACTCCAAGTAATTCTTAGTTTTGCTATACTTTTTTGGTCTTTTCTGCATCCCGTCTCCAGATCAGAGGCCTGCATGCCAATCCGGACATATTATGCAATTTGTCAGCATTAGTCAATTAGAAACGTTTAAGTTTTTGATCTAAAATGGAAACTAATAGAGTTTAAAGCTTCTCCATCTCTGGGTTCTGCATGCTTCCCTGCATTACATGAGGCTGGACTGAAGCCAAGTCATAGATTAACCTATTGTGCCGTGTTCTCTGTTGCATGAGTGAGGTTTCCTTCATTGTTCTAATAAAGCCCGTGCTGGTAGTAAACCTCTTACAGGGGATCTAAAGGGTTATCCAACTCCCTGCAACAATGCTCACAGTGATGGAGGATCAGCCTCCCACACATTCACACGTCTGTCTGCAAATCGCTGCTGCCAACATTCCTGAGTCGACCCGGCGGCTTTGTCACAGGTTTCTCCATCGCTGCGTGACCAAACAAGGACCTAGCAGCGGGCACGGGCACACAGACTACTCTGCTTTTTCCTCCTGATGGACCAACAACTGCAGCTTTTTGAGGAAAACTTAACCAACTAGAACTCCAATTGCATTACTTCCACTGACCTGAGCGGATAGGAGGTCTCCAACATCAAATGGCTGCAACTGAACCAACCGCACGACTTTAAGAGAACCAAATATTTCAACTTTTTTTAAAACTTAAATCCAAGAACTTCAGTGGAATTCTTTAACCTCCAACGATGGACTTTTTACCAGACAGCCCACGGGGGCGTTCAGACAGCACCGGCAGCTCCACATCTCAGGGCTCCAGGTCCAAAACAGTCCTCCGGCAGCGTCTGTCCCAGCTGATGACCTGCATCGAAGACCTGAGCTCTGACGATGAAGCCGGGGAGGAAGTGTCCCGCCGGCTGGACGAAGCCTTCCAGCTCTGTGGACGCTTCGAGCCTACGGATGCATTCAGGTGGAAGGCAACGAGCAGCACGTCATCAAAGCTTCCCTCGTTTTTTTTCTCTGTTTTCTTTGACTTTTGTTTTTAGGTGAAATCCACAAAATGCACATTAAAGTTGTGTGACTTTCTAACAGGCTGCACATGGTGACCTGGAACGTAGCCACAGCAGAACCTCCTGAAGACGTCACGTCGCTGCTGCACCTTGATGCCCTTCCCCTCACAGATCTGTATGCCATCGGGTGAGAAATACCACACCGAAAAGCAGGCCCTCTAGAAATTAGTCATAAAGTTCCTAAAGGGGAAAATTTTTCAAAATAAAATCTACCAATGGGATAAGAAAAAGGGTCTCACCAAGAAATCCTATTTAAGAAAAACGAATTCTAGTACTAAAATATGTTTCTAAAACTAAAAGAAAACTTTTACTTACATTTAAGTTTTTGCTGTAAACGAGGAGCAAATCTCATTCAAACCTAAAATTTCATTTAATTAAAGGAAAGGAAACATAAAAAAAATTGAGGATATTAAAGGCCAGCTTGTCGTTGATTGTTGTATCTTTGTAGCTTGCAAGAAGTGAGAGCGACTCCAGTAAAGTTCATGTCGGACCTGATTTGGGAGGATTCCTGGAGCCACCTTTTCATGAACACACTGGCTCCTAGAGGCTTTGTGAAGGTAAACCTTCTTTGGGTAAAACTTCTAAGATGTACACAATCAAACATGTCTGTGTTTCTGCAGAGCGGCAGTAGTTCATTAGAAATAAACTACTGCCACTTTGCAGTTGTAGGCGGGATTTTTGGTGCAAAGCAAACCCCTCCCCCATTCCCATCACCCATAACTAGGCGTTGTATTTACACGCACCACCGCTAGCTTACCTCCAGCGTAACATTAGCGGTGCAACAGAAACGGCGAGCAATATAGTAGCTATCCAATCGTACAGTTTTGAGCCAGATTCCAGCTCAGACGAGGAAACCAAAGACGTACATGGATCTACGTGATGCATCACAATGGGGCGGAGCTTGGGGTGTTTTCTACCTCACAAATACACATTATTTTTTAGTGGCTTTTTTTTAAACTTGGATTCTCAACAATTTGATCAAAGAAACCTCTCAGAACTGCAATTTTGACCTCAATTTTTTAAATGTTTGTCCTCCATCTTCAGAAAAATGCCACAAGAAAATATTAGAAACACCAGGAACACTTTTTATTTATCAGAGTGGGCGTTTAAACGCTTCTCTCCCTGCTCAAAACTGTTTTGACTAATGAGAGAACCGCTCCTGAATTTGAACCAAACCGGAAAATGTCTGTTGCAGTTCCCCAAATGACCTCTAGGGGCTGGCTCCACATGGGATTTAATAGGGAATTGTTCTTATCTTGAAAAGTCCAAATTTAAGTCAAAAATAAACGTTTTTACAGAAGAAATTATTTTTTACCATCAATGCTTTTTCAATTAATGTCATTTTCTAAGCTGTTTTGATTGTTCTGAGGCTCAAAGTTATGCACTTTGTCTCACTCAAAAACACCCAAAACACTCATTTCATCAGCTTCAGATCATTTCTAACAAAAATAGTACAAAGTCTACAAGTCTCTTTCTGCTTTTCATGCGGTTCTAGGTCACTTCTGTGAGGATGCAAGGTTTGCTGCTGCTGATTTTTGCCAAACAAATGCATTTCCCCTACATCCGAAACATCCAGAGCACCTACATTCGCACAGGCGTTTTCGGCTACTGGGTGAGAGCTTTGAACGCCGGCGCTAGTTAGCCCTGAACCCTGTGGAGAACATTGTTACACAGCAAGAATCCTGCTGGCGGCAGATTGTCTTTATGAAGCAGCCATTGTGTTTGTGAAATGAAATGTGCAACAACTTGGAAGAGAAAACTGAACTCACAAACAAAGAATACTAAGATTTAAGCACCGTACCATGAAAGTACATTTTTCAGTACTTTATGTACTTTATAAAGTATTTGTATCATGTTACCCACATTAAGAAACAGGTTTTTTTATGTCAATTTCTTTAAATGTTGTATATAACATATTACAGTCATCCTCATTTGGGTCCAGGGTAATAAAGGAGGAGTATCTGTGCGCTTTTCCTTCTACGGCCACATGGTGTGTTTCCTCAACTGCCACCTTGCGGCTCACATGGGCAACGCTCTGCAGCGCGTGGATGAGCTGGAGTACATCCTGGAGACGCAGGAGTTTGACATGTTTGACACGCCCCACGTCCTGGACCACAAGTCAGCGCAGAGATGATGCTACTACACGGATGTGGTCTGCAGGTCACACTGTAATATCATTGCGACATCATTCTCTTCCAGGGTGGTTTTCTGTTTAGGGGATCTGAATTTCCGCATCCAAGACCACGGCTTGCACTTTTTGCGGTCATCCATCAACGGCGGACGCTTCAATCTGCTGTGGAGTAAGGACCAGGTAGGAATTCAGAAAAACCCAGATCTGGTTCTTAAGGGAACAGTACATCCCTGTTGACCTAAGAAAAATTTTTTGGAGCATGCTCAGTCAGTCCATTTTCAAAGGGAGAATTGGCTCACCTGTCAAACAATGTTTCTGTGCAATTTTAAGGTGAAATATTATAATTGAGAGTTAAAAAATACTCTTGGGACATTTGTCATGAATGTACAGTCCAATCATGGAAGTGAAAATGCTTCTCCTATTTGTTGTTGATGTAAAAATGTTCGTCAGGTAAAAGCTTATTAGAGTGAATAGAAAATAACCAGCTTTTTACAAGTGGCAGCTTGGTGCACTGTAGCTCAATTGAGTGAGTTTGAGATCACCCAGAGAAAATGCCTTGATTCTGGATCCACCAAAATGCCTGAGTCAACATTTCAATGGCAATCACTCAATGAGGAGTGAGCGTGCTGGAAGGCCACACCCCTACCACTCGAAAGCAGGCTACACGAAATCTGTCAAACGTTCTTTGTGAAACCAAATACTTGGAAGCACCTGACATGACAGATTAACTTGAAAAACAGAAAAATATTTCATGAACAAAAATTTTCAATTAGCAAGAAGTGATTAAAAAAAGGTATCAGAGCACGAACAGTTATTCTGACAGATACACTGAATGAGTCATTGCTGTTTATTTCTCAATATCAGAGTTTTTCAACCTTTTTTGAGCCACGGCACACTTTAACCTTGACAAAAATCCCGCGGCACACCGGCATCCAAAAATGAAAAGAAAAAAAAAAACAAAGGAGAAACTCATGGTCTGTATTGATCTACAGCCCCTCTGCAATCTCACATGCATTTTTGTGATAATTGTGGCAGAAAAAGCTGGAAGTTGCAGCTGTTTTTTCTAAAAGATGCAATAAAAGTTAAGTTAAAATATTGAAAAACTGTTTGATGTGTGTTCGTTGTTGTTTCAAGACGTTTAACAAGAAAGACTCATTGTGCGCTGAGACGCTGTCACTTTAACCCAATGCATCATGGGAGATGTAGTGTGAAAACTGCCACAAAAGGGCAGACTGACTCGCTTCTCTGATCTTCATTGTTTTGTTCACTTGTTCCACGGTCTGACACCGGATTCTGTGGAAAGCTACACCGCTAAAGATGAGCTTTAGCTGGTCTTTTTGTTAAAACTAAGCGACTTTATGAGCAGAATCGGAATAAGGAAGTGAAGACTTTATCCACTTCTGATTGGTCAGACTGATGATGTGTGATCAATCCTACAAGAATGATTGGTGGAGACAGTTAAAGGGGCGGTACTTTTCCTAAAACAGCTGTAGCTGCAGCTAAATCGCCGTACCGCCATTCTTATCAAAACGTCTTTAATAGAATCAAATAAACACAAACAAAAAAGGAATTTTACGATCTTTCATATTCCTAACTACTCAGTGTTTTATCAGGGCCTGTTTGGATCAACACAGAGCTGACATCCTGGAGATGGAAAATGTTTTTAGATCAGTTAATGAGGGCAATTTCCCACGGCACACCAGACCATCTCCCACGGCACACTAGTGTGCCGCGGCACACCGGTTGAAAAACACTGCTCAATATGAGTCTCTGGGAGTTTGGCTTCTTGGAACCAGAGGGTACTTCCTGTTTGGAACTCAGTCCAGTTCTCTTATACAGTCAATGGTTGTGACTGCTTTTGGGAGACTCAGAGCAGTAATGTGCGCTTTCTGGTACTCTTATGTGCCTGCAGCTCATAATGATGAAGAAGAAGGAGCCCTTTCTGCAGGAGTTTGAAGAAGGGCCACTACATTTCCAACCCACCTACAAGTTTGACCGTAAATCTGACACCTATGATTCTAGGTAATGTACAGCAAACAGACAACGTGATAATCCTCAAGCCTTTAAAACAAAAATCATAATTGCTCTTGGCTTTGTTTGTATTTTGTACAGATCTCCAAAAACATGGTTGGGTTTAAAGTAAGACACCATGTTTCTGTGCTGCATGAGAGCTCTTCACTTTAGGTTTTGCAGTCACTGCAGTCTGAACACTTAGGGCAACAGCAGAGTTTATATGTTCACAACCGCCATCTTGTCCTTGTGTTGACCAGCAAAATGAACATTTTCTATTGTCATTTTCATAGCTTAGTGGCACTGACGGTAACCACATACTGTGACCTCATTCATTTCTTAACCTAAACGACATGCTAAGGAAAGCTTGACCCACCACTTACTTATGACACGCTGCACATTTGCGTATTAATAATTGCTTGTTGCCCCCCTACCTTGACACCACTAAAACAAACGTCACTGTGAACATGCTAACTCCCAACCTTGTTGGCAACACGTAAAAATAACACGGCCAAACACCGCTACACGTTAGCCGTGTTAGTGAATTTACAAGGAACACCCAAACTTGTCGGCAACTCATGAGAAAACAGGACGACGTTTTGACAGAGTGCAGTGTCCCTCTTCAAATCACTTTTGGAAACATGAGGAGAACTAATCCATATACTCTGGATTATGAATCCTAGTGTAGTTTTTTGAAAAGAATAAAAGCTTCCAAGTGCGTCTTATAGCGCGGAAAACATTGTAGTTTTTTTTAAATTGTTTGATAGAAATGATTACATACAAAAAGCCACAATTTTTCACCCCTTGTATGGAAACAAGACATGACGACTAAAGGTTATTCATCATTGTGATTTTGTGACAACGTTTTTTAAAAATAGATTCTAAGCTATCCTAAAAAGGGGTCCACCTCAATCTACACGTGTGCAGCATTTGGCACATTCTGCTTTCACGTCCGGAGGGACCACAAACCGATAGAAATCCGAAATTTCTGCATGCTGCACTGTAGATGCTCAACTCTGTCTGTGTCATCTTTCTGTGTTTTTTTTAATCTGGCACTTTGTTCTTGACACAAATTTGAATGTTGGACATAAAAGGGCATTCTGCCTCAGTTGAGGAGCCTGGAATGACTTTGGTCTCCGTCTTTGTCAGTGGTAAGAAAAGGAAGCCTGCCTGGACAGATAGGATCCTCTGGCGAGTTAAACCCAAAGGTTTACCATCAGAGGACGATGATGATGAAGATGAGAAGACATCCACATCTACAGTCAATGAAGAGGATGAGGATCCCATCCTGGTCACCCAGAACTCGTACACAAGTGACATGAGCTACGGGGTCAGTGACCATAAGCCCGTCATCGCAGCTTTTACAATGGAGGTGAGGAAACACTGATGGCTTCTTCTCTTCGGATGGAATTGAAGTTTCCGTCTCTATTGACTCTGTAGATGAGGAAATGCTGGGACACACCGCTGGTGTCTGTGTCTCCTCTGGGTGTGTGGAGCGCTGATGAGAACCCCCTTCTGACTTACACCGTCCTAGAAGACTTCATGTCGTCCACGTGGGACTGGATTGCCCTTTATAAGGTAATCTGAAGGATGTGAGTGAAAGACAAAACACACCAGCATCATGCCTGATAACCTGAAGGGATTATCGGCCTGCAGGTTGGATTCAAGAGCGCCACAGACTATGAGAGCTTTAGTTGGGTTCGAGAGAATGACCTTCCAGAGATAGATGAAGTCATTCAGGTAAGCTGCATGAGTGATATACATAATTCTGAAGTGTTTCTTGCGTAGGTCTTTTGTCGATGTGCGCAGATCTCTATCGAGGGTTTCAGCTGACGGGTCTTTACGTACATTCGGTTTTGAGCTGTTCAAAATTTTTGGTTGGTTGAGAATTGCGCAGTTTACGGGTCTTTTACAGAGTTTATACACAGTTACGACCTAAATCTTAAACAATTGTGTTGTTTTGTATTGCAAAAATCCATACACCATACACATATCATGTTTAAATTAATGTAATTGACGCACAAATCCCTAATGAATTGCATATAAACAGCACAATCACACACGATTCTTTGTGTAGGTTATTTGTACTTCTTGTTATATATTTGTGAAAATTTTACATAAGGACCACAACTTTTTCTCACTTTTTTCCACATATATTCACGTATGGCCAATTTATAGATGTACAAAATGTACGTAGTAGCAGTGTGACACGGCTTTAATGTAAAAAATAAACCATGGCCTCTCTTCACCATCATGCATGTGTTTGCAGATATCCATGGAAAAAGAGAAGATCCCTCTTCTGGGAGGAGAATTCGTCTTGGGTTACTACAGTACTAACTTGCAAAGTATTGTTGGCCTCAGCGCCGACTTCCAGGTGAGTTCTCCTCTGGACCTTCTGTCATCTTTTCACAGTCATCATTTTGTGTTCATTTTTAAAATTAATTCACATCCAAGCACATTTTAGTACCAAATATTTAAGAAAAAGTTATGTGAAAACACTTCCTTTACTGTTTTTATGAAGAGCAAAACCTGATATTTGGAAAATTGGACCACATAAAACCAGTAAAACGGAAAGGAAAAAAAAGAGAATCTTTTCACTTTTTATATTAAATAAAAAGGGGAAATGTGTAATTGTGCCCTTGTATAAAAATGTCCATTGGATTAAGTTCATAGTTAATAAAACTGATAACTACAGCCCTCAAACATGAATTTTACCCCTAATTATAGAATCACCCACATATAAATTTGAATCCAGAATGTGAAAAATTGGGAAACATATTTTAGAAAAAACAACTTTCAGTTTGTAATTGCAAAAAACGTCAAAGAGTGCACTGTTTAAATTTAATTCTAACCAAATGAGTTTTCTTCATTACGTCTCGTTTTAAAAAGACAAAAATCAACTTAAGTAAAAAAATTCAAGAACCACATGAAACCAAACAACAAATGTCCAAAAATATAAAACCTATCTGAAAAAAGAAAAAAATAGATTTTTTGGGGAATAAAGAAAAATATTTCAAATATTCCATTAAATGCTTGATAGTTTGATCTTTTAACCTTTTTGTCATAAACATTGGGCATGTTTTTTTTTTTTTTTGCAGATTTACTTAAAATGTGGAGTTTAAACCATTTATTGTAAAAACTCAAAATCAAAACATTTGCAGATAGGTTTTGCATTTTGGCCATTAAAATGTTAATTATTTATCATCATTTCTTGTAAACAATTTAAAAGCCAAGAACCAGAAATTTTTACAGATGTATTCTAAATGAACCACGTTTAAACCACGGAAGACCTGCGACTAACCACACAAAATACATGGAAATCAAGGTAGTACATAAACCGCGTGCAATTATTGCGTTGTTTATACTCATTTCATTAGTGAGTCGTGCGACGATTACACTAATTTTACCGTAATATATGCACTACATACACGACATAAAAGATAGAGAGAAGTGGTATATGGCAGAAAAATCCATTAGACATACGTGGAACGTCATGGAAAGTCACAAATTTGGATATGCATCGCAAAAAAATCACAATTGGTTAAGATTTACTTAATAATTGTGTATAAATTCTGTAAAAGACAAGTACACTGCATAATTCACAGATGACCAAAAACTTTGAACATCACAAAATCAAATTTACGTAAATTTACGTAGGCCAAAATCCTTGACAGACATATGCACACATCAACTAAGAAACACTCGGGAATTACGTATATCACGCATGTATCACGAAAAACCCAAATTTCATACATGGAAAGTGCGTAAAATGTGGTAGTGGCTGTGTGACACGGCCTTAAGTGTCCTTCAAAACTGTCCAACAAAAGGATCAAATGATCTAAACTAGGTTTAAAATGATCCTGTGGAAAACCGTTAAAACTGCAATTGAGACAATTGTTTTCTACATGTAACACTAAATAAAAGAAATGACTGGTTTTAGTCAAGTTAGATTAATTTTGAATGTTAATTTCGTAAAATTTCTATAAAGTACCAAAAGAATTACTGGTAAATTTTCAAATGGATTTGACTGATCCACCACAAGCAAAAGGCATGAGTTATTCACACAAACAAAAGACAAAATAAATGGAATCTGATTCAGCTTAACTTTAACAAAGCAAGGTAATTTCTCCAACATTTTTTTTGCAATAACATGCAAAAATGATTTTTGTTTTGCAGATCAAGGAATCACAGCGTGCTGCCGCAGAAGGCCTCACTCCTGAGGATGTCAACGGGATCAATAAATAAGAAAACTCTCTGCTCTGCTTTGTTTTTCATTTTTCTCCAGAATATAAAGATGATACAGCTTATAAAAAAAAATAAAAATAAAAAAAGAATTTATGATGAGTTACTTCCTGAACTTTGAAATAAAGACCTGGAAAGATTAAGCTGTCTTTTTTATGTTAAAGTTCAAAAATATTACTAATATCACAATACATTTAAAAGTAGTTTTTTTTGCACAAAAGTTGATGATAAAAGACAAAATCTTGGCCTATTGAAGCACAATTAGGACATTTTACTAAGGAAGACACAAGTAAATAAAATGAAGTCGGGGTAAATATTAAGAAGAAAATCGAAATGTTTTTCCATTCTTTTACCAAACAAAAACAGAAACCATAAATGAAAAAACAAATTCAATTTAACTTAAAAGGGAAATTGGATGGTTTCATTTCTCATCATCATTGTGGGTGGGTCTAGCTATGGGTTGTTACTGTCTGGAGCAGTCAGTGTTGCACTGGTTCTAAAGAACCTTTGGACTTAAGACGCTTGAGGATCATCAGGGTTATTTTCCATAATGTTTTTATTTTATTTTGCAAAGCTTCCTTCAAATGTAGGTTCCCTGTGCCTGTCCCCAGCCTGGATAAAATACAGGGTTGTGTCAGGAACACTCAAAAAACGTTCACTTTGAATGAACATAAAAAAATTATGGAAAGGATTTCCACATGATTAGATTGCGTTACTTTAACAAAAATGAATCATGTTGGTCCTACTTAATGTATTTAGGTTGGGTCAACTTAATGTATTTAGGTTCAAACTAATAAATTTAAGTTGATTCAATTTAAATAGAGCAGTTGCACCCAACTTTAAATTGATATTGTTGCTCACTCTAAAAAGAAAAAAGTTGATCCAATTTAATTGAATCACTTCAATTGGTCACACATGAGAAAATTAAGTTTATTTAACTTAAATTTCTATTTTTTCTTTAATTTTATTTACACATCTGTAATTGGTACATTGTTCCAATGTTACAACCAATGGGTCTTTTAATTTTCACATCAATGACATGAATTACCCAGCAAAGTCCCACATCACAAGCCAGGAGCTCAATTACCACGAACTCTGTGTTAAGTATTGGAACATTAACAGTTTACCGCACAAGGGGGTTGGTCATCATCCTCTACCAAACTTTAACTCATGGTGCAAAAAAAAAATAAACATAACAGTTGAAATCACTAGTTAAAACAGAGTAAAACAGCTAGACAATAAAACCCAGGGACAAAAACTCACACTTAAACCCCAATCTGCCCAGATAGACAAAGAAAATGGTATCCCACAATTCCTTGCGATTACTAATGCATCCAATTTAATGGTATCACGTTGGATCAACATGATTGAAATTAGTAACTTTTAAATGGATTATTTTTATGTACAATCGACATGATTCATTCACGTAAGATTTACAAACATAAAATTTTCTGGTTGAAATGACAAGTTACTTTTTCGTTAACTTAATTGGCTGGTAATTTCCTTTTTTTGAGTGAAGGGCATCCGCCGTAAAAAAAATCTCTGTCAAACCACCTGTGTGAATCATTGAAAGGTGATTCGCTGTGGTGCCCCCTGACGGGATGACAACACTAGCTCAAGGCTCCAGAGCAGAACCTTGTCTATCCGTTCATTTAGCCTCTTGCTGCTGCAACAAAGAAGCCAGTCTGGCAACAACTCCCTTTGGTTTAAACTCATTCTCAAGCTCTTAAGGCCTGGTGTCCACATTTATGAGGTCATCACATTTTGAGATGCATTATCACTTCTGCTTCACTGGGGTCCTGTAACTACAAAATAAAGAAGGCGTATCATACAAGAGCGTGGGTCTTCAGAAGTTAAACACACAAAAAAAAAAAAAAAAATCTGAGTGTGCTTGCCTCTATTCCACTGTGTTTCCCTGATGTCAGAAATTGTGTTCTGCTTGTAATCAAAGCTTCAGTTCATTCTGTATTCATTACTTTAGTTGGTGTGAGATCCCGTGTTTGCCCAGAGCAGTTTGCTTTTTCCATTTCAACGTAAAAAAGTCGATTTTGGTTCAACAAAAAACAAACATTTTGCACAATTGTTTGATTTGTTTACCTCTAAAGCTGCGTTCACATCGAACGCGTGTCAGAAGCGTCCAGTTTCAATGTCAAGGTATGGACACACCAACCAAGTCAACTTGCGTTCAAGCGACCTCTTTCAATGAAAACTCGATATAAATGTGAGTCAACCCGAATGTCTGTCTTGAGTGCTTTCGCGGGCTCTACACACAAATCAGGTGTTCATTAACCGTGCGCTGGAAGCTTAATTGGTTAAAAAATTTTGCTGCTAATTTGCGACAACCCCTAAAATGTGACTGATCAGGGACTCCGATTTGGCAGTGATATGCAAGTAGCATCCTTTTCAAAACACGGAAGTACCAACCGTTTGAAAAAGTATCATGGAGCAGAAATGAACATTTGTGGTTTGTACCTGGCTGGAATTATGTGACACCAAGTTTTTCATGTATTGTCATAGAGCTGTGAAAAAAAAGTCTGGAGCAAGACTCACAATATTTGCAGCACTTTTTGCATCAAGCCTCTTCCAACTGTAGGTGGTGGACATGCGCGAGTAAACAGCAAAAAACAAACTAAAGAAGCCCCTTTCTGCTGATCTACTGTGTGAACACTGACTGAATGTGCCTTCATAAAACCGCCTGTGGTGTTTCCTTGAACGGTGTGGTCATACACACGTATCTTCAGAAGTAACAGCAGTGTAAGGAGTCTGAGGTTCTTATAACAACAACAAGAAAAAGGACTGATTTTCTGTTTTGTTAAATCCAAGGATCTTCAACTGTGAATGTGTACTTGAATCTTTATCCAAAGTCGACTGCAATATGGTAACCCCTAGCACAAAGTAGTCAAGGAACTACTTTAGTGTACTACAAGTAGTCTATGCTGAAAGTGAGGAGGTATACTTGAAGTTTACTTTTTATTCATTATCTATGAGCTTAAAATGTTACAATTTAGTCTGGAGAAGTATCCAGATTCTAGTTAGTATATTTCCTACTCTACACATAGATGGTCTATCCTTGCTGTTCTTATTACTCAAGTGTACCTCATATAATACATTTCAAGTGTACTACTTTTTGCAAAAGGAAAATAAGAATGTTTTTTTAGGCAGGCATTAAAAAAACAATAGTAAAATGTACTAAACCAGCAACAGAGTAATTTGAAAAGTAAAATGTTGCATTTGTCATTTCCTGGACCATGATGGCTGCCACTTAGCTAGGTAATCAGATTAGCCAAATTTAGCAACTCAACTCAACTTGATCATTTGCAAGTTATATTTAATAAAACAAATTTTCACCGTTTGGATTTACAGATAATTCATTTTTTTAAATATTTTCCGGACTTTTTAAATCACTGTGGTTATTTACAGAATTAATTTTTTTAGTATTAAAAAAAACGCTTTCATGCTAAAACCTACGGTGGCCGAGAGGTGCAAGACACACTTACATTTAAGATACAGCAACAGCAAATCCCAGTACAAATGAACAAATCACAAAACACAACAGCAAATACTGAAACACAACAGCAAATCATGAAACACAACAGCAAATCACGCAACACAACAGCAAATACTGAAACACAACTGCAAATCATGAAACAAAACAGCAAATCACGCAACACAACAGCAAATACTGAAACAACAACAAATCATGAAACAAAACAGCAAATCACGAAACACAACAGCAAATCAAATGTGTATGATTTTTTTAAATGTTATTAATTGTTTTTTTTATGTGGACATTTTAAATACATGAAACAGTCCTGAAGCATTCTTGCTAGAGTGTTCTTAACGAAGACGGAATACCCTTAATACCGGAAAAGCAAAAACTTTACCTTGTTAAACGTTGTTGTAATTTTTATTGTAGTAATACAATTGAAGAAATGCTTTTGGACTGTCTCATGTATTGAAAATGTCCACTAAAAAAAGACAGTAATAAGGAAATGTAAAAAATAATACACAATTAGTTTTATATTACGTCACTTCCGGGATTCAGGACGTTCCGTTTCAGTTAGACGCCGTTTCTCCGCTTTCCTTTTTGTGTTTCTGGATATGTTCATTTGTATCGAGATTGTTTTTGTAATTCAGTATTTGTTAGTTTTAACTCAAAATTGCTTTTTTGTTTCAGGACTCTGTCATTTGTTCCGTGGTTTGCTGTTGTGTTTCAGTATTTGCTATTGTGTTTCATGATTTGCAGTTGTGTTTCAGTATTTGCTGTTGTGTTTCATGATTTGCAGTTGTGTTTCGTGATTTGCTGTTGTGTTTCGTGATTTGTTCATTTGTACTGGGATTTGCTGTTGCTGTATCTTAAATGTAAGCGTGTCTTGCACCTCTCGGCCACCGTATAATTAAAACCAACCAAAATAGTACGTTGTAAAAGGAAAAATAACTGTTAAACGCTGTTTTGTCATTTTTATGTTATACGTTTTTATACATTTAATTTTTTATTTTAAATTTATTGTTGTAATTTTTTAATTAAAGCAATAAAAGGCGAATTTTAATCATCTTTATTGCAGCTCTGACGGTCAGAAATGCTAAAAACATGAAGATTGTCCTTTCTAGACTGCCTCATTCTCCCACAATTCTTTGCGCAAACTGCAATTTCGCCTTTTAGCGCATCTGTCATCAAGAGGCTCTTTGGAGACTAAAACACGTGGGGAGAGTCATTCTTGGTTCGCTAACGGTAACTTCTTATTAATTAACAAGTCAACTGGGTTGTAAACCCGTTAACAACACACTAACCTGCTGATAGAAGTTGTGATTTGGTTTTGTTGATTGCTAAAATAGTTAAAGTGTTCGTGCTGCTAAGCTAACGCCGGTTAGCTAAACTAGCTAGACACCTGATCTGGTAGCTTGAAGTTAACTTTTGTACATTTTTCTTTATTTCAGGGCATTAATGCTAAGCTTTATGAATTATTTCAGGACTGGGGGCTACACTGAAGCACTCAAAATGACGAGCGAGGACGTGGAGCGACTGTTGATCCAGTTTCAGGACGAGGATGGAGTGGTTCTGGGTTCACCCTTTGACGTCCCTCTGGATATCACCCCAGAAAAACTGCAGCTGGTCTGCAATTCATTGTTGATGAAGGTACATTTGATGGATGTTCTGTTAACACGCCAAGTAATGATGTTGAAATCAGTCTGAAATATGAGCTAGTTCGTTAATGAGCTTCAGAGAGTTTAGCTATTCTAAAATTAACTTTGAGATTCAGTCTTTTATGGGATTTTGCTAGCATACAGTAAAGCACGGTGGTGTAATGTAATTATATGGGCCACATAAAAGCTGTTTCCAAAGTAACTCCGGGTCGATAAACACAGAGTTATTATTAATAATAAAAGAATCTGAATAAATGTAAATCTGTTATTGCTGTCATTTCCTGCAGGAGGAGCCAGTTCCTTTTGCTTTTTTTGCGCGTGGGGAGGCAGAGGTGGTGTCCAGTTTGGGTTCGTGTGTGAAAGCAATCGGTGTGGAAACAGAACAGGTTCTGCCCGTGGTGTACCAACCTCAGGCTGTGTTCAGGGTCCGGGCTGTGTCCCGCTGTACCAGCACCCTGCAGGGACACACAGAGGCGGTCATCTCCACGGCTTTCAGCCCCACCGGGAAGTGAGTCCATCCAGTGGTCAGACGTTGCCTGATGTCAGATGAGACGTACAGTTGTGCTAATAAGTTTACATATCTTGGAATTAATGATGCTTTATTGGTCATTTTTCAGATAATATGAATGATAACAAAAACCTTTTTTCACTGGGTGAAGGTATTTATTGTCAAAACTGTTTTTAACCTTTTTAAATCATAACAAAAGAAACTTCCCAAATGACCCTGCTTAAAAGTTAACACACCTTAGTTCTTAATACCTTGTATTGCCTCCTTTTTCATCAATAACAGCTTGTATTATCTTGTGGTAGCTGTAGATGAGGTTCTTTTTTTCCTCTAATGGTAGATCATTAGAGAAAATTCTTCTGTGCATCCTGATAGTTTTCCTCCAGTATCTTCTGCTAATGTGCTGCGTTCAAGTTTCCTGTTCCTTTGTAGCTCACACATCCTCAAACCATCAGCGACCCTCCTCTTGGGTTTCACAGTAGGAACAGTTCTCTTTTTTATCACAGGCCTTGTTGACTCCTCTTCAAATGTAGCGTTTATGGCTAAAATGTTCCATCGTTTTCTCATCGCTCCAAATGAGCCCAGCGTTTCGTAAACCAGCTTTTATGGGGTCATTTGGACTGAACCATGCATGTTCCTTATTGATGCGTCCACACCGCGGTTTTTCAGAGTCCTGGATCCCAGCTGAAGCCATTTCTTTGCATCCCTAACAATTTTTCTGGCGGAAAGGTTTGGTTTCAACAGAACCCCTCCCTTTCCACTTATTGATCAAAGTCTGAACTCTGCTGACTGGATATCTTCCTATATCATTTTCCTGTTCTGTACAGCTCAGTTACCTTTTCCCATAGATCTTTTGACAACTCTTTAGCGTTCCCCATGACTCGGGATCCAGACATGTCAGTTGCATAGATGAAGTTTGCAAAGGGTCTGTTGTGCACACCGGTTAATTACAGGCAAACGAGTCCCAGGTGAGGATGGTTACCTTTAGCGGCCTTTCAAACCCTTTTGGATCAGCTTGTGTGCAGGTTTTCAGGGTCTGTCAAGCTTTGAAAAAGGGTCATTTGGGAAGTTTCTGTTGTCAGTAGGATTTAAAAAGTGACGAAGTGACCTGACATGCATCACGAATGATTGGATGTGGTGGAGAATCCATCAGTTTTTTCAGAATCAATTTGTTAATATAACGGGGGGGGGTTCTGGCCTGGTACCAACGGTTGAGGACCAGTGATTTAAAGAAGAGGATTCGAATCGTCTGCAGACCTGAATTGCTCCCCCCTTTACACTGCTATGTTAAATTCTCCTGCAGATTCACACGGTTGCATTCAGGTTGAGACTTCATGATTATAGCTTTGTGTCCTCTGTCCCGGTTTGTGTCAGATACCTGGCCAGCGGTTCTGGTGACACTACAGTGCGTTTCTGGGACCTGAGCACTGAAACGCCTCACCACACTGCCAGAGGTATGAAGTCCCTCATGTGAAGCTGCTTCTCATCTTGAATAATGGACCACTAGATCGTGGAAGCCTGAAGAGTTGTGCTCTGCTTTATCCAAAGGACACACTCACTGGGTGCTGAGCATCGCCTGGTCTCCTGATGGGAAGAAGCTGGCTTCAGGGTGTAAGAATAGTCAGGTAAGTCCCAGATGTGTGTTTGACATGACGAGATTTCAAAAATGTTTATGGATGTGGATGATAAAACCCACGCTGATAAAACTGGTGCTTTTATGTCATTTTTCATATTTGTTAATGCAGGTTCCTGTCCATTTAAAACCTTCCTTTAGGAAGGAATCTGCTATCTGGCAAACAAGCTAAATTCAAATTTTTTGTCTAATAAATTAAAAAAAAAGATATTTACTGCTGCCTTATAATTTGTATTATATTAAACTATTGATGGTATTGCAGGGCTCCAGACTAACTTTTTTCACTAGGAGCACAGTGGCCCCTAACTGAAAATTTTAGGGGCACAACCAGAAAATTTAGGGGCGCATACCGTAAATCAACATTCTAACCAAATCTACTAATTTCCACTGTATTAGTAATAAATACTTTAATAATAGATGCAGAAATTACAATGTGCTGTTCCAAATTCAGTGTCACATTTTATTCTGCACTTTTGAAGATGCAACAAGAAGGTAAACTGACAAAAGCATCGCTGTCATGACAGTACAAATAAGTAAAGAAAACGGATGGAAATTTATCTTTGACACCAAATAGGTGCAGCCAAGATGCACAATAAGCGTGTTTGAGATCACCCAGGTGAACTCAACGCTGCGCAGATCACCTGGTGTGTGAAATATATTTTTGTTTTTGCTCCAACATCAACTGTCAATCATCACAAAAATATCGCGAGAAAGGGGTGGGAGCACAGCTGGAAACTGAACTGACTGAAAGCTGCCCTACAGACTACAAAACAATGCATTATGGGTCATGTGTCCTGATGGTTTTTGTAGTGGAGTGATTAATTAAAATAATTTAAAATACCAATTCATTAAAAAAGGCTACATACATCACAAAACCTTAAAATAATCATAAAATATGTAATAACACAGATCATACTAAGGGGGAGAAGAATATTAAAACTAAATTGAATGTTAAGGACAACTCCAATTTCCTGTTCTCCTTCAGTCTTGCTGCAGATTCGCTTTCATCTCACAGCCCCCCCGCCTGGTCTCCCCAACGATCCAGGCACGGCGCCGGTTCATCTCAAACACGTCTATCGTTGCATTTTCCCCACGTATTTTCAGTGTGTCTAAAACCAATGTTGTTTTTGCTCGAGCGTGTTTAAAGTTCAAGCCCCGTTAGCTGTCACGCATGTAGGTGTGGGACATTTATTCTCCTCAGCTGACCCGACTCCCGCGGGAGCGGTGTGCTGCCGTAACGGCCGTGCATAACCGTAACGCCGCCGTAACCGTAACCAAAACCTAAACCTTCCTCCGGGTCTGTGCGGCCCAGAGAAAAGTTCAGCACGGACTGCATGTATTTAGAAAATTACGAGCGAATAAATACGTTCTAAAGGAAAGTAAGGAACTCCTTAATGTGGTCCGGGGAGGGGGCTGTCAGGTGTCCTGCTTTCAAACCCTGTCATTGTCACGCCCACCAAGAGTCATTTACCCCACTGTGATTGGTTGGTCAGCTTCGCGCACGACAATGAAAAAGTGTCATTCATACAAACTGGCGGGCTGCAGTAACATTAAACCTTCATATTAAGGCGGGGACCGCAAAATATCATCTTGGGGGCCGCAAATAGCCTGCGGGCCGCGAGTTTGAGACCCCTGCTGTACACTCTGGCACTGGTACACTAGCCGCAGGTCGGAAGAACGAATCAATAGTTCGCTTACCCATAGTTCAGACGCACATATCAGGTTGTGATATTTGTCTGTTTCCTTCCCACAGATGTTTACGCGCACTCGATTATCTCTAGGCCCCTCCCCCTACACGCATTTTAGCCACTCACAGTGGCTTTCCCTATTCTCACACGCAGTGGCCGCCTCACACACAGGCATCACGCGAGAGTGTACGTGCTCGCGTTTCATGAGAATATGCGCAAGTGTGTGTGTCTGCCTGTGTGCGTGTGCGCTCGCGTCTCATTGATTATTTCATTGATCATTGACGTGCCCCTTCCAAGTTTAATGTATAAAAAAATACGTAGGGTGGGGGAGGCAAATTTACTGGTCGCACATGTGCGACTGGATGTAAAATTCAGTCGCACACTCTCAAATTTTGGTCGCAAAATGCGACCAATTGCTCGCAGTCTGGAGCCCTGTATTGTATTTGTGTATCTATTGTCTTTCGTAGCCAAAAGCAGATTTTTGTGCATTTTAATGAATCCCAGAGATCCTGAGCTGCATCTCCCCCTAGTGGCCTTCCTTGATTATAACAGTCTGAAATTTATCACCAAATCAAAACAAAGACTTTGAGGGAGTTATGGGAAGAGAAAAGGTTCAATTCAAATGTAGAACCTTGACAAAATGAAATAAAATGAAATATTGGTGTGTGGAAACAACATTGTATGAAGGGAAATGATCAAAATCCTGCCAGCTCTCCCACCATCATGTCTTTCCTTATAGATCTGTCTGTGGGATCCAGTGACGGGAGCTCAGATCGGCAAAACTCTGACAGGACACACCAAGTGGATCACTTGGCTCTGCTGGGAGCCTCTCCATCTGTAAGGCCTCATCGCTTCACCGCTGCTGCTGCTTCTCAGCCATCAAATCCAGCATTTTTACATTTTGAGTTTTCACTAAATGAAACTTGACGCCAGGACTTCCTGTTCCTCCCAGCAATCCAGAGTGTCGCTACTTAGCAAGCACCTCCAAGGACGGCTCGGTGCGCATCTGGGACACTGCGTTGGGGCGCTGCGATAAAATCCTGACGGGCCACACCCAGTCCGTCACCTGCGTGAAGTGGGGGGGGGACGGACTTCTCTACACGTCCTCCCACGACAGAACAGTCAAAGTGTGGAGGGCGAAAGATGTGAGTGGGAGTGTGTGAGAGTTTTTGTTTAGGAGAAAACAACTACTTTTCCTGTCCAACAGCTGAGCAGACAGATGAGAGCTGAAAGCCTCTAGTGTTGGATGTATTTTACTGTTACAAAAGGGGTTATGAAACATTTGACATACTAGGTGTATATTTAAATAAACCCCTTTTGTAATTTAGGCTAAACTCTATTCATCTTACTCATATCTTTGTTGGACCGGACGGAAAAGAAAAGAAGGGAAGAAGAGAGAGGAATGTGTGGGGGGAGGGGGGTGTAGGACGGTGATTAAAGAGGAGGGGGGGGCAGAACCGTGAAGCACCATAAGGCAACAAGTTGCTGGATGTTTACAATCATTACAGTCAGGTTATCCAAAAAGGGGGCGGGGCCTGTCCACACACACACCCAAATGCCACAAGCATACCTGTTGGCTCCAAAAAGACCCACATACAGACACACATGTTCACATCACAATATAACTGATGTGAGGGAGACCAAACCTTTAGTGTCCTTTCATCTCAGGGGGTGCAGTGCAGGACTCTCCAAGGCCACGCCCACTGGGTGAATACACTGGCTCTCAGTACGGACTACGTCCTCCGAACTGGAGCGTTTGAACCAGCAACTGCTACCATCAACCCTCAAGATGTAACCGGCGCTTGTAAGATCTAACATTCCTAAAAATGAGAGGACCATAAGAGTACGCTGTTCTTTAAAAAAATGCTATTTTTTTCTCCCCAGTGGAGGAGGTGAAGGAGAGAGCTCTGCAGAGGTACAACAAAGTCCGGGTGAGTCTCTGTCCCAGCGAGGAGCCAGAGTCCTGCTCGCACACCGCTCCAACACTCAGGCTTTGTTCCGCAGGGTTCCAATCCGGAGCGCTTGGTGTCCGGCTCGGACGACTTCACCTTGTTCCTGTGGAATCCCGCGGCGGACAAAAAGCCTTTGGCCAGGATGACCGGCCACAGCGCTCTGGTCAACGAGGTGCTGTTCTCCCCCGACACCAGGCTCCTGGCCTCCGCCTCCTTTGATAAGTCCGTCAAAATCTGGGACGGACGGACGGGAAAGTGAGCAGACTTCTAAACTAAGACCCACTCTGATGAAACCGCCGTCTTTAACATGTTCTTGTGGTTTGTTTGTCATGATGGAGGACATCGATAAGGATTATTAGGCTAAAAATGGCATTTCTGAGTAGCTAGTAGGAGAATGTTAACAGAGAGCTCTCAGCAATAGGGAGGGCCAGTGGTACCTCCCACAACTCAGAGGGGAAGTTCTGATGAAACTTTGTCCTAGAAAACGACATTTTTTTTTAATTTGGACTAAAAACAGCATAGTCATAACTAAACGACCACCGGGAACGCTTTTATGATAGATCCAACAATGATGGGGGTGGGACTTGAATGATCAGAGTTTTTTGGAGATGATGGCGCTTTGGAGTCAAGATTGGTGCGCTGATGTTCTCCCGCCTGCAGGTACCTGATGTCGTTGCGTGGTCACGTGGGGTCCGTGTATCAGGTGGCGTGGTCCGCAGACAGCCGGCTGCTGGTCAGCGGCAGCAGCGACAGCACTCTCAAAGTGTGGGACGTCAAGACCGGAAAGCTCAGCATAGACCTCCCCGGCCACGCCGACGAAGTGAGAATAAGCCCGGAAATAGGAAGCTGTGCTTCCTGTCAAATACATACTTAATGTTCCTTCTTCCAGGTTTACGCGGTGGACTGGAGTCCTGATGGCCAGAGAGTCGCAAGCGGCGGCAAAGACAAATGTCTGAGGATGTAAGGGCAGCTTGGGCGTTTGCCAGACTGCAGAAATCTCTCCTTCCTGCTGAAACTTTTCTCTTTCTTTTTTTTTTTAGATGGAGAAGATAGCAGCAGCCCCTCCTCCTTTCCTGAATTTGCTGACTCCAGTCTTCACAGAAGCCTGACAGCTGAAGCAGTCCAGCTGATTCTCCAGTACCATGTTTCAGCACTGAAGCTCTGATTGGGCTTTAGAAGCTATTCAGCTGAAGAAAAGCCCTTTTAAATCAGGTTAGATCCCTGCATACGGATGAAATGGGCTCCTGTCTGTACCACCACAGGTTTAGTTTACTCCATGCAACCTGTTAAAACCCAAGAAAATGAACTGACCAAAGTGTGTTTGCTCCCTCCTCTGCTGAAGCTTTAGTTGATGCTTTGGAGACGCTCTGGAAGGTGACAGGTGCTGTGCAGGTCGTCCTGCCTTTACTGCAGTCAGCAAAGCTGTGATACTTCCTTCCTGTAAGGCCGGCTGTCACTGCAGTCTACATGTAAATGTCAATAAAGGTGTTTTTCATTCATCTTTCCATTTCTGTTAATAATCCATTTATGTCGGTTAGGGTGGCTGTGGTGCAGCGGTAGGGCGGTCGACCCATGATCGTAAGATTGCAGGTTCGATACCCGCCTTGCACGGCCATGAGTCGGAGTGTCCTTGGGCAAGACACTGGACCCCACCTTGCCTCTGGTGGTACGCGGGCGCCTGTGTTTGGCAGCGTGTGAATGTGTGTGTGTGAATGGGTAAATGGGTCTGTGACTGTAAAGCGCTTTGTTCTTATAGGTAGAAAAGCGCTATACAAGTATACGCCATTTAAAGCAACATCAGACTAACAACATAAGGAAAGAAAGGTACCTTTTTACAAGGAGAACGAACAGATATAACATCCAGCAACAATCTCTCTCCGCTCTGGCGCATATTCTGTCGCCTCCTCTTTTATTACGTTTATTTAAGTTTCCCTCATTTAAATTTGCGCTGATCTCTAAGGAGGGGAAACGGATCAAACACAGCTGCAGCGCTAAAACATTCATAGCAACATGTCCGTCTTTTCACAGTCTTCCCACGTCATCTCTGGAACTGCAAAGTCTTTTCTCACGGATAACTGACACAGAGAGGCCTTCAATTCTGGTCTTGACACAGATAACACACAGCCTTCATGCTGATGCTGAGAAGACTCTTGGAAAGGCTGTGGATCCTCCCAAGAGTTTCACCTTCACCTTCCTGTGAAACAAACACTGACACTTCTGCATGCATGATTACATTACCTATATAGATGGGTAATGCATCAAAGCAAATATGAGATAACAAATATACATTTGACCAACAATTTACAAAAATGCAATCAGTATTCTCAAAATAGAAGATTCCTTTATCACCTGACTAGTGACACTTAAGCCACCATGTTACCATCTATGTCATTGATTTATTAACCAACTTTAATGGAAACATGAATGCAGCATGACTGAGAAAAATGACATTAGTTTGGTTTTCATGTTAATAAAGTTCTTACTTTGGTATTCTCTGTAAGGCAGTAGGAACTCATCAGAATCAGTGGAGGTACCGGTCCGTCACTGGAGTTGGTCTTCTAAAAATCATCTAAGATCTGAAGAATTCAGAAAGATGTCCAATAGGTCAAAACTGGATCTACCAGAACCTTGTAATAAACTTATCCTCTAAGTGTAACTACCTGAAAGAATTATACTAGATTTAAAAAAATCAAAGAGAAAATGTTGAGCATTAAAGTTCAGAATCTGTACTTTGTGTGGATTTTGTGTCAAAATTATACATGGATCTTCATCCATTCTGATAAAAATTTTGTTTTTAACAGGTTCTTTTATTATGTCCTCCACCATTTCTCTAATAGTGGAGGACATAAAATAATTTCCTGAACATATATTTCAGATTTTTTTTTTGTTTTTTTTTTTTTTTGCAGTTTTGCCGGGATTGTGACTAATACTCTGGTGCGACCGGAAATGACGTCACTTGTGACCAGCACAAGCTGGTCACAAGTGACGTCATTTCCGGGTGAGCTATTCCCAGTGCTAGTTGTGTGACTGCTGTCCTCTTGTTTGGCATTAGCCTTACTACTATTGCTTACTCTAAGGGTTATCTGGGTTAATATTCACATCTAGTACCTTTTATTAGCGAATTCACCACTGTTAAACCGCTTGCTGTTCACTTTTCTCATTTTGCTAAATAAACCACTTCTCTTTACTTAAACACCGCTAGCCTTAGCTTAGAACCTAGTATGGCCACCACCACTCCTTCCGCCTCTCCTCCTCTCTCCTGCCCCATGTGCCATATGTTTAGTGATGATCCTGCCTCCTTTAGTGAAGATAGGGGTAGGTGTGTTAAGTGTAGTCTTGTGTTAGACTTGGAGGCCAGGCTGGAGCAGTTAGAAGCGCGGCTCCGCACAGTGGAAGCTAAGCCGGCTAGCCAGGTCGTTACTCGTAGCGCGGGCCGCGCTACCAGGGCTAACTTAGCTAGCACCCCAGCGCCCTCCCAACAGCCGGGAGACAGTCAGGGGTTTGTACCGGTTGGGAGGAAACATAGTGCTAAACGCAAAAACTTAGAGCACCCGAGACTCCACGTTAGTAATAGGTTCTCCCCCCTCAGCGACACACCCGCTGAACACTCAACTCTGGTTATAGGCTCTTCTGAAGTTAGAAACGTGGAGCTCCCAGCGGCTAAAGTCAGGTGTTATCCGGGGGCCAGAGTTGGTGACATCGAGGGGAACCTTAGGATGTTAGCTCAGAGTAAGTCCAGGTTCCGTCGAGTCGTGATTCACGCAGGCGGTAATGATGCCCGACGGAGACAGTCAGAGGTGGTTAAGTTAAACGTAACTTCGGTGTGTAAACTGGCTAAGACGATGTCCGAGTCCGACACTGTAATTTTCTCTGGTCCCCTGCCGAACTTAGTCAATGATGAAATGTACAGCCGCTTTTCATCATTTAACCGCTGGCTTTCTAGATGGTGCCCAGAAAACGGCGTTGGTTTTGTGGATAACTGGAGCGCGTTTTGGGGGAAGCCCGGTCTCATGCGGAGAGACGGCGTCCATCCCACCCGGGACGGTGCCGCTCTTCTTTCTAGAAACATTTCTGCTAGCCTTAGTCTGTTAACCTGACAATCCAGAGACGAGACCCGGGCGCAGAGCAGCAGTGTAAAACGCTCCTCTGAGCCTCCCTTAGGGTTAGTGCCGGTGCAAAACCCATGCAGGGAAAGTCAAGCAGGTCCTAGCTTTAGCTTATGTGCTGAAAGACAAATGAAAGGAGCGCGTCATAGAAACCTTAAAGTGACAGACAGCAGTTCTCACAAGCAGAATTATGATGTCATTAAATGCGGTTTATTAAACATTCGATCCATTTCCTCCAAGTCCCTCTTAGTCAACGAGTTAATTACTGATAACAATCTTAGTCTTTTAGCCTTAACAGAAACTTGGCTCCATCAGGATGACTATGTTAGATTGAATGAAGCAACCCCCCCCACTTATGCTAACTATCAGAAATCCAGGATTTCAGGGAAAGGAGGTGGTTTGGCAGTAATATCACAGTCTAGCTTACTTCTCAGCCCTAAAGTTAAAAATGCTTATAATTCATTTGAAAGCATCATATTGTCTTTAAGTCACCCAAACAGGAAAACTCGAAAACCTGTTTTACTCATAATTATTTATCGCCCCCCCGGCCCATATTCAGAATTTTTAACTGAGTTTTCCGACTTCCTATCGACTATTGTCTTAGATTCTGATCAAATTATAATATTAGGGGATTTTAATATTCATGTTGATGACCCCAGTGACTGCCTAGGAAAGGCTTTTGCAGCTTTATTAGATGATGTTGGTTTCACCCAAAGTGTGAATGAACCCACTCACTGTCATAAGCACACCCTGGATCTTGTTCTAACCCATGGTATAGAGATCAGCCAGCTGAGTGTCCTTCCTCTTAACCCCATCATTTCTGATCACTTTATGATTACCTTCCAGCTTACACTGGAACATCCTTCTGCCCCAGTGAATAAGAAACAACTTAGAAGAACCTTAACTGACCGTTCTGTGTCTGAGTTTAAACACACAGTTCAGCCAGTACTTAGTGATATTCTGAGAAAATACTCTGAGACCAGCTCCCATATTATCAGTCCTAATATAAATGACCACTTTGTTAATGATGCCTTACAAGCCCTCAGGAGTACACTCGATGTTGTTGCCCCCTTGAAACCTAAGTTCGTCAGACAAAACCGAGTAGCACCGTGGTTTAACGCTGAAACTCGTTCTCTTAAACGAGAAACCCGTAAGTTGGAAAGAGAATGGCGCCGCTCCGGTTCAGAGCAGTCTCTGGATATCTGGAAACATAGCCTATTAAATTATAAAAAAGCTCTGCGTAGAGCTAGAAGCCAGTACTATTCAACCTTAATATCAGAGAATGGAAACAATCCAAGATTTCTTTTTAGCACTATAGCTAAATTAACTCGCAGTCAGAGCTCAGTAGAACCACATTTTCCTGTTTCTCTCAGCTCTGATGATTTTCTTACATTTTTCGATAGTAAAATCTCAAATATTAGACATAAGTTAAATCAAGTTATTCCTACTATCAGCCCAGAACAGGCTGAAGCGGTAGAAATGGAGGCATCCATAGAAACCTCTGTAACATTAGACTGCTTCACTGCTGTGGATCAAGCGGAAATAACATCAATTATTACGTCCTCCAAATCCTCAACGTGTCTGTTAGACCCAATTCCCACTAGACTTTTTAAAGAAACTTTTCCCCTAATTAATGATCCCATATTAACAATGATAAATGCCTCTCTGGAAACGGGTTACGTGCCACAGTCTTTTAAATATGCAGTTGTTAAACCTCTTCTGAAAAAGCCCAGTTTGGATCCTAGTATCTTGGCCAACTATAGACCGATATCAAACCTGCCCTTTATTTCTAAAATCCTAGAAAGAGTTGTAGTTAAGCAGCTTTACTGCCACCTACAGGACAACAGCCACTTTGAAGACTTTCAGTCGGGGTTTAGACCTCACCACAGTACGGAAACTGCACTAGTTAGAGTCTCTAATGACTTGTTATTGGCCTCAGAAAAGGGACTACTTTCTATTCTGGTCCTGTTGGACCTCAGTGCTGCCTTTGACACTATCGACCACGGTATTTTACTCCATAGATTAGAGCAGGACATAGGGATCAGAGGATCTGCTCTCCAGTGGTTTAAATCCTATCTGTCTGATAGGTATCAGTTCGTTAATGTAAATGGCCATTCCTCTCAGTGCACTCGAGTCAACTATGGAGTCCCACAGGGCTCAGTCTTGGGACCGATCCTGTTTACGCTTTATATGTTACCCCTAGGAAACATAATCAGGAAACACAGCATTAATTTTCATTGTTATGCCGACGATACGCAGTTGTATTTATCCATGAAGCCTGACCAGAATGACCAGATAGAGAAACTGAACGCCTGCATCAGTGACATCAAGACCTGGATGACAATTAATTACCTCCTCTTGAACCCAGAAAAAACTGAGGTCATTATACTTGGTCCTAAAAACCTCAGAGATGCTCTGTCTGCTCAGATAGTCTCCCTGGATGGTATAAGTATAGCCCCCAATTCCACAGTTAGAAACCTTGGGGTTTTACTTGACCAGGATTTATCATTTAAGGCTCACATATCTCAGGCATGTAGAACTGCCTTTTTTCACCTGCGGAATATTGCTAAGATCAGAAATATACTTTCTAAGAGTGATGCTGAAAAACTCATCCATGCATTTGTTACGTCGAGGCTGGATTACTGTAACTCCTTGTTAGCAGCGTGTCCTAAGAGTTCCTTAAGAAGTCTCCAGCTTGTTCAGAACGCAGCAGCTAGATTGTTAGCTGGAACCAGCAGAAGAGATCACATCACTCCTGTGTTAGTTTCGCTCCATTGGCTCCCAGTTGATTCTAGAATTAAGTTCAAGATCCTCCTGTTAACCTATAAGGCCTTACATGGAATGGCCCCGTCCTATATTAAGGACCTCATAGTCCCTTACCAACCAATCAGAACACTTCGCTCGCAAAATGCAGGACTGCTTGTGGTTCCTAGAATTAGTAAAAGTACGGTTGGAGGTAGAGCGTTTAGCCACCAAGCCCCTGTCTTATGGAATAAACTCCCAGCTCATGTAAGAGAGGCCGACTCAGTTTCTACATTCAAAGCTAGACTGAAAACATTCCTCTTTGGACAGGCTTATTGTCAGACTAGTTAGTATTAAGAGATTATTTAACTTAATGTTAGTTTGTTTAAATTAAACTTAATAATAACTATTTCTTTTAAAAGGCTGCTAGAAGTTGAAGCTGGGGTAACTATGGTGCACTGGGGTTCTGTCCTCTTTCCTTTTTTACTTCTACCCTTCCTCTCCTCTATTCTTGATCATAATTTTTCATTTAGTTCTCCATGCCTCTGTTTGGTGCAGTGCGATTCATGTATTGTCCCTCTTTTCCTCTCCCCTCCATGGGAGTGGGAGTGCTTCCAGACCCCAGTTGGCTCATCCGTGCTCCAGTTCCTGACCGTTTACCTTGCCTTTGCTCCCGCTCCTACACCTGGCTGTGGATCCTGCCTCTGGCTCATCTCTGGTTCGTCTCTGCTCTGTGCCTGACCGAGTACCTCGTCTCTGCTCCCGCTCCTACACCTGGCTGTGGTTCCTGTCTCCGGCTCATCTCTGGTTCGTCTCTGCTCTGTGCCTGACCGAGTACCTCGTCTCTGCTCCTGCTCCTACACCTGGCTGTGGTTCCTGTCTCCGGCTCGACTCGCGCCTTTGACTGTCCCCACAACCACGGCTGGATGAAGCTCGTCTGCTGGACTTTTATATTTGTAGTTGTAGATTTAGATATGTTAATTCTTCTCTAAGAGTTCTGGTAAATCGCCTGTCCGTCCTGGGGGAGGATCCCTCCTTCATGAGGGCACCCCTGAGGTTTCTTCGTTTTTTCCGGAATCCGGTTTTTTTGGGAGTTTTTCCTTACCGCGAAGGGTGGTCTAAGGGCAGGGATGCCAGTATAGCTTAGTCAGTTTGTTAGTTCATTTTAGTATTTTTCTATTGAACTCTTTGTATTCGTGATCCTTTTGATTTCATGTTTTACTTCGAAGCCCATCGAGACAACTTTTGTTGTGATTTTGGGCTATACAAATAAAATTGAATTGAATTGAATTATTTTGAAATATATATTTTCTCACAAACCACCACCAGAGGGCGCTGTATGCGTGTCTATCAGTAATTACTACTGACAGCACTGTAGAACAGAAGCCCCACTCAGTTAAGTTGTTTCAAAGCGACCCAGACGATGAAGAATATACTTCATTTACCGGTAGTCATTTAGAGTGAAATAAAGATTTAAGTTGACTTGTTAGCATGTTCCTTATGGTTATCGAAATAATTGTTCATAAGTTGCGCTAATTCACTAGACACTTATTCAATTTCTTTGAAGTTTCTTGGAGCTAACTATTCTGTTACCATGATTTCCTTTCAAGATAAAATGTCCCATTACGCACCCGTATCAAATAAATTTCTTCCATACATTCCAGACTTATACTCCAGAGCGACTTATAGTGCGATAAGTCTTTACTCAAACCATTGTGAATCAGGAGCAGATGGAAAAAAATGCAGTTTGAAAAGAAGAACTGGATGGGCCACAAGTTCCTTAATACGCCCGCTGAGTTGTCTTTACGCCCTTTCACTTTATGGCAGCGATGAAACGCCATACACAAGCGCCCTGCTTCAAAAAGAAGGGGGGGCGGGGTTGCTGACACAAATTTCTGACCAACTCCTGTTGTAGAAAACAACAGGTTTTTTGATTCAGGCTAAAAATGCCATAATTACAACTAAAAGATCATTGGGAACGTTTTTTTTTAGAATTAATCTAGATGATCGGAGTGGGTCTTTAAGTTAAAAAAAAAAAAGCACACAATGGGAAATAAACAGCGTACAATTTTTTTTATTTTGCAGACAATATCTCAACACAACCACACCGATCCAATATTCACAAGTATTTCATCATACATGAAATTTCAAGCGCGTCGCATGTTTTGGTTTTTCTTTCACACAAAGAAACAGTCAGCCCAACAGGAACTTTTCCAGCGGTCCTATAAGCTCTTTCTAAAGGTGCAGGTGGATGGCGGTTATGTGCGTTAGGAGCTGATGGTTTGGTTTTTGGTGTGAAAAACTGAAAGGCTGCAGAGTTAGAAGATCCACTCAAACTGAGACCATTTTTTCCGCACGACTCTGATGCAGATCGCTGCATGTGGTCTGAACACAAACACGACTTCACAAGGATGAAGCTTTCGTCATTAGAGGACAGCCTGCGGGAGCAAAACCCCGCCTTAAACCACCCGACGACCATCAACCTGACCCGTCTATTTAAAGCCGGATAAACCATTTAGCCCCGTCTTCATTCTCTAGACCCCCACCATCCCTCCTCTCATTCACTTCTCCTGCCTACCTACTGACTTTTTTTGTTTTTCTTCACTCGTATACTAAACGGACCAATTTACCCATAATTCCTATCAGCACTTCTCGTATATTATTCTAGTGCCTCCCGTTCCTCCGTTTTAGAAACTGTCCACCTTTCATCTACCTTCTTTTCATCCGACCATCAGGCTAAAACAAAGACAATTATGAGATTACGTTACTTGTATCCAAAAGATTACAAACTCATTAAAAATGTTAGAATTGTTTTTTCAAATAGTTTGGACGATCAAGTTCCCGAGTTGTATAGGTGGGACGACCACAATACTATCAGACGACAGCAAAAAGAGGCCATGTTTTAGTGGGTTAATGCCACAAGCAAAGCCACACAAGCGTTTGTGTGTCACAGCTCTGTAGAAGACCTGATGGGCGGAGTTTGTCTTTTCTTTGCACAGTCTAGTAAGTACTCAGTGAATCAAGACACATTCATGGTTTCAGTAGAAGGTTAGCCAACAACATGAATGGTATAAAAGTGCTACATAAAAACAAAAATACAGAAAAAAAATCCTTTTGAACCAGTCTTGCCATTTTGATTTATGTTTGTCTTAAGGTAGGTTGTAAAACTTGAGAAAAAGGAAATGGGAGCCTTTTAGCACTTCTATCACTGACTTTAAAGAACTTGAACTTTTTTGTGTGGATGTTCAGTCGGGCAGAGTATCATCGCCAAAATGCTAAATGGGTTCGTTTCTGATTAGCGTTTTGATTCAACATCAATTAAGTTCTAAATATTCTATTCAAAACCAATTTTATTTAGTTATTCAAGCGTTTTTTTTCATAGCTCAGGTTAAGATTATGAAATGTGACATTTTCCCCAGACCTTTTAACTAAAAACTAACAGAAAGCTGATTTTGTTTTTCTCTAAAAATACTTTAACAGAAAACTGATTCATAAAATGAATTAATCGATGTTGCTTTTTAGGCAAAGATGAATTCGACGTACAGTAAATTGAGTTTTAAACCCAGTTGTCGGTCACAATGAGACATCAGCTTATGGCAATGATGAAGATCACTTTACAAACTGGATTCGAGGTGTTGAGTTGTGCATAACACGAGGCACTGGTTCGTGCTCTGTTTTTGGGTGCTACTACTGCGTCTCCCACACATTGTTGAGTAACTTGACCACCTCCTCGTAAATGACAAAGACTATGGCGACGTCCAAGCAGACGCGACCGAGTCTGGGAACTGTGCCTTTGTAGAACCTGCAGAAGAAAACGGGGTGAGGCAGTTTGCAGTCAAAAGCCTGCTTTAGATGCCATTTTGTGGGGCTACTCACGCCTGCAGTCCTTCGTGTTTCAGGATCTGGAACGCACAGTCCATTGTGTTTTTGTAGCGATAGGCATCCAAACCCTACAAGAAAGTGAAAACAACATTGGCCTTTAAGTGTGTGCAGAACTAAACTTGTAATAGCGAAACTAATAAAAAAACACTCTAATTCAACTGGTATGTCACTGGTACGGTTACAGGATGTTCATGCTTTGATAAATGTTGACAAGTCAGAAAAAGTTGTACCACAAAGCTCTGTGCTTGGAACCATATTAAGTTCTTTATGTAAGTAACATTATTAGAGACCCACTCTAATAATCCTTTCATTGATAATAATCCTTTGATTATTAATAACTCTAATAATCCTTTGATTATTAGAGTTTTAATTAAGATTTTGCAGTTTTCGGCCAAAATATAAAAAAATCCGTCATTTTCTAGGACTTATTTTCTGCAGAGCGGCAGGAGTTCTTTAGAAATTTGCCTCCAAGTTGTAGGCAGTACCGTGTTTTTTTGACATCATAAATTAAGTCTTTTTCAAATGGCCTTTTTTTGTCTGTTCCTGATTCAGTTGAATAAAGAAATACTCAGAAATGCAAATTTGAGCTTAATTTTCTTAAAATATGTCCTCAGTCATCAGCAAAATGCAGCACGAGCATGTTAAAAACACAGGTTTTACCGGAGTGGGTCATTGCGCTGAACAAATTCGATTCTATGCCGATGATACTTGGCAATACTTTTCTAATACAAGTAGAGATAATAATTAAAAAAGCTACAACCAGATCTGGATAGTCACCTAAACAACAGAGGATGAACCCCATAACCATCTAATGATATTATAGGATATTTAGGGATGCCACAATTCGAAAACCGAACTGTAAGTAACACCATTAAACAGGAATTATGAGGAAAGTGAATTGTTGTATCCCTACTGCATATCAGTATGTTTACCATATTTTCATGACCATAAGGCGCACTTAAAAGTCTTAAATTTTGGAGCGTAGTAGAAGATGGCACAAGAACGGGTGGGGACTGTGGCCGTGAAAAACATTGTTTACAACATGGCAGAAGCACAGTTTAAACTGCAAGTTATCATCTATGCAGAGGAACATGGGAGCAGCTGCGAAAGAATTCAAGATGAATGAATCCATGGCTTACAAGTGGAGGAAGCTGGAAGGCGAACTCCGACAAGTCAAGATGACGCAGATGAGTTTCAGCGGAAACAAGGAGACTCGGGTGATGGATTAACGATCAGCTATCAGCTTGGAGAAGCTTCTCTGCAGTCACCAATCGACCGAGGGCAGTAACGCTGACAGAGGAAGCTTTTTCTTTCGTTTTATGAAACGCCGTCATCTTTCCATCCAGGTGAGGATTACAGTGCAGCAGCGACTTCCAGGGGATTACAATGAAAAGCTGTCAATCTTCCGCTCCTACTGCAGTACAAAGATCGCCGACAAATATCTCCAGCCACATCACCAAAATGGACGAGGGGCTGCTGACTTTCAACATCCCGGTGACTCACAATGTCGAGAAGAACGGGACCAGCGCGGTAGGATACACACAACGTATGTAGACGAGGGTCATTTGGAGTACAAGTTAAGTTAATTAAACTGTTGCAGTGAAATGGAAATTATGTTTTTGGTTGTTTAGCTATTTTGTTCATGTACCGCAAGTTTTATCGTCATCACAATATTGATCACTTATATTGCAAATCGCGAGTTTTCCTCATTTCGTGAAGCCCTACTGTAACATATTATCTGTAAATTTCTTACGTGTTTCATAACGAGGCAAAATTGCTTTTCAATGCTTCCGAATTTGCTGGAATTCCATTGATTGCGTTAACAATTGCGGGGTTATGGCAGGGTTAAAGGTTGTTGATTTTTGTCAATACGGCAACATGTGAAGACTTGATTAGGAATGAACACCCACTACCTTCTGGGCTACTCCCCAAGTGGCCCTCTTTGAGGAGGAAACTCAGGTTTTATCAGATAAACTGACAGCTATAATAAGGACAAAGCCTCCTACCTGCATCCTGGTCTTCACCACATCTAAAGGCGTATTTCCAAAAACACTGGCTGCTCCTGCTGTCGCTCCAAACATCGCTGTGACAATCGGATGCATTTCCTTTCTGGGATCATCACCTGTAGGGTTATTTAAAAAAAAGTCATCAATTGTATTAATACAAAAAGACTCAATTAAGGTAAAAAAAGGACTGCAGAAACAGCCATAAAGTCTTTAAATTTCCATCTAAAAAATCCAGGCCTAGTTGCCTCACCTTTGTACCAGTTCCTAAGCGAGTTCATTACATAGAACCTGATTGCCTGATTGCTTCCTTGTTTAAGCAAAGTTGGCGTCAAACCCTGATACGTTCCCCTCAAACCTACATAAGAAAAAAGGCATTGTTAAAGTCAGTTACAGACACATACCATCCGAGTTGTGTTTTCTTACCCTGTTCTCTGATGATCTCGCTGACGCCATGAAAGAAGCCTCGGTAGCGAGGCCGGAGGGAGCACTGGTCGTGGATCAGCTTTACCTGTGAAACATGGGAGAACAGCTTTAGTCCCAAAAAAGGTGAACCCAAAAAATACAGGATCAACCTCCACCGACCTTTAGAGTCTCCATTGGACAGACGATCAGAATAGCCTCAGCTATCCCCGCTCCTAAACCACACAGGAGGCTCCGTGTGTTGTCTAACCGGCCTGTGGCGTCCCGCATTGGGTTGCTAAGTATCTCAAATGTGCCAAACCTGTAAGAAAAAAAATCCCCCTAAAGGATGTTATAGTCACCGAAGCAAATCAGAAATATGTTAAACTTGTAGATTAAGTCATTATAATTTGTATTATAGGATATTGACTATCTAGGAAGCGGTCATATCAACATGCCTTCATTTATGCACTTAAACAAAGTATCAATAAGAAATGATCAAGAAAATACAAATGTCACGACTTTAAAGCTGAAGCTGTTTAGAGAGTCTGTATTATAATAGGAATCTGACTTTTGAGAATAAAAGGTCAAGAGTCTCTATATTGTAAAACAATTAAGCCTAACGGACTCTGTAAGGTTGGAGAATCAAAAACAGCAAACTACTTTTCACCAAAAAAAGCACGTCGATAATCTCACTACAAATGTCAGTCAAAGGATTTTTCAAGACGGGGTGGGAAATTTTAATTGGATTCACACTGCGCTTTTGAGAGTGGACCAAACCTAACTCGGCTAAATGGCATATCACTTTATTATCTCTTTTTCGAGCTGGGGGGTTCCATTTAAAAGTGTCCTCTCTCTGATCTGAACCGCTCATGAAAAAACTGAAACCGGTATAGGTACCATAACTATTCGGCCTATAACTACCGTTCTGGGTCCTTCGACTAGTTCTGACGTCACATTGTGTGATTGGCTGTCTGTTGGTCAGATGACGTATCAGATAGTGATTGGTCTGGACAAATTATGATACTACCATAAAAGAAGAAACTATGAAGTCTGTTGTAAACAAACAGAGCTCTGACACAGAGCGAGATTATCCTCTAAACATGTTTTTATTATTTTTATTATTATTATTAAGTGCATTTGCAGCCGAACGGACTGCAGTCAGAACCCTTCTCTGGACCGCACACTCTAAAGGCCTGTTCACACCGGGACGAATTTCGCCGGCGATTTTCGCCGACGTTTAACGCCTCGTGACTAAACAAAGGGCACCAACGAGAGTGTGCACACCAACGAGAGTATGCACACCGACGCGAAAAAACGCCACGCGTTAAAGCGTCCAAAAAAAAAAACGCCTCGGGTTCGTTTTTTTTTTTCGACGCGTTGCGTCGAAATCTACTCGACCAATGAGAATGGCGCTTTTGCTCACGTGTCTGGAGCTTCTGAAGTTACAGTAAAACACAACTTGGGGGCGCTCAAACACAAAACTGCCTTGCTGAGCACACATACCAGCGAAGAAGATAGACGCCAAGTAGCGTCTACACAGCCGCGAAGCAATAATGACGGACATTCTAAAATATCCCCGAACCAAGCACCAGTTGGAGCTACTGGTGCTTGAAATATTCATGTTCTCTTTGTTTGATTCTGACAAGCGTGTAAATACTTGCTCTCTTCTTCTGAGTGAAAAGCGACTTTAAGAAGCGTAAAGTTGCGCAGCGCCACCTTGTGTACAGGAGTATTTCTGTTTTACATTAAGCGCCATCTAATGTCAGGGAATGAAATTGCATGTTCACTCCACTCATCGTCAGCGAAAATCGCCTGGGTGTGAACACAAAAAACGTGGCGAAAAACGCTGGCGAATAACGCCTGGCGAATATTCGTCCCGGTGTGTACGGGCCTTAACAAAGCACCTTCCCTGCCTGCGAACATGAAGCTACTAGACTCCAGCTGCTCTGATCAGAGACACGGTTCTAGTGTGGAGCAGCAGGTTCAATCTAACCACAGCCACAGATCTAGCCACAGATCTAGCCACAGATCTTTTTACAAAGTGGGTTGTGTCAAAATCTTTCTATAAACACTACAAAGAATAATGTCAGACACAACTTATGAAGGAAAAGAACTTTGTATTACAAAAGGAAACGTGAAATGAAAATACGTAGAGCCCGAGCAGATCTCCACGGTATGTAGTTTGTCCAAGTGGGGCTACCGTAGTGCGACGTTATCCTCAGAGACCAAGGCGGATCATTTTTTGATCTGTTATAAAAGTGTTACCAGTGGGGTTTTAATTTTGATTATGTCGCTTTTAGCCAAAATACCAAAAAAAAAAACTGCTATTTTCTAGGACATAGTTTCTTTTGATTGTTTTCGTCTGCTCCTGATTTACGATTTGAATAAAGAAGTACTCTGCCTAATTTTCTTTATACATATCCTCCATCATCAGAAACATGCCACAGAAACATGTTAAAAACATGTCCTTGTGGCGTGTTTTTAACATGTTTTAATATGTTCTTGTGGCATAATAAAAATGAGTGGGTCTGTAAGGTTGGAGGCAGCTGTGATGGTTGAATGTACATTGAAGCAAGGATTGACCAAATAAAAAGAAAAGAAAAAGCTGCTCCCATGCAATGTCCGTCATGTTTCAGGGTTTTAACAGAGATCTTTAAAAAAGGCAGAATAAAATGTTGTTCTAACAGCAATATTGTTCATCAATGTTGACCATTCTAATAAAATGTCATCTCATATTTGACATTTGTTAAATTATTTTGATAATTTTGTGATGAAATACTAAAAAGACTTATTATTTTGGGGGTTTGTTAAAATGATTGTGTCATTGTTTTGAAAGATGGATTCAAATATATCTTTATTTTTTTGGTGCTGCACTAAATATGGGGCATGTTTGTCTGGCTCAACACTTTTTTCGGGGTTCACTTAGTCCAGCTGAGTGGTGAAACTAAAAAGTGGTTTATCGCTGCTCCAAATGAAGGAGTTTTCACCTGACAGCAGATTTGGGTATTGACCCAAAGAGGAGGGAGCTGAGACCGCGGTACAACCCTCTGAGGCCGTGATCTTGCACTGTCAGCTTCACACAGTCCCCTGCAAGCACAAAAAACATTACAAAACTGGGTAAACAACAAGACAGGTAAGTAATTATTTTATACTGTACTCAAAAATATCAGATAATGAAACCTTTTTGTATTTTTTTAGCTGTTTGTTTAGGTAAAATTTACCCAAAAAGATGTTTGCCTTAAGGCCCTATATCATGCTTTTCTTAAGCCTTTCAGAGTAAAGTATATCCATATGATAATATATTACCTTTGGCGCACTAAAAAGGATTTGTTAAAATAAAATATTAGTTATTTTCACAGTTCATTTTCCTACCAGGAAGTAAGACGACTTAAGCCGGCCTCAGCAGCATGTCCACGTTTAGCCCACGAAACCGAACAACATCTGAACTTTTGCAAAGTTGGATGTGCATATTGTGATATAAAAGGAAAGAGTTTTTCTGCTAACTCCACAGAGAAAGTGTGTGTTTGTGTGTGTGTGTAAGCCTGGGGGCGGTGCAGGCAGCACAGACTCTTCCTGGAAGAGGCGGTTCCTCACTTTGTGATGTCACAATGTGGGAACCCACTCGTTTTTATGGACTGGGAGGGGCTGGTGCTCAGAGTGCAGGTTTTTAGAGGAATACTCAATACAAGGTATTAAAATGCCACTTTGGGGGTTCTTTTCGTGAGAAATGAACATTATGATACACTTAAGAGCTCAAAAAAGTTGGTTTTACATGATATAGGCCCTTTAGCTGATGAGTTAAGGTATTTTTACTCATATTTTTAAACCAAATTTGATCAAATAAACTATTTTAGTGTAATATCTATAGGTTGTTTTTCATAGTGACTGATGACAGCTGTCTGACATCACGGATGTGTATTTGCTGTTAGTTTAGCCTGATTGAAACCTCCTGAGGACCCAGTGACCTACCGATCCCTCTGTATCGAGGCGGGTTGGCTCTCTCATCCAGCTGCAACTGAGTCTTCACATACTCTGTGGGAAAGGTGATGCATATTTCTATTCCTCCTGCTATTCCACCTGCAGGAATAAGAAAAGAACTCAGGATAAATCTGGTTTATAGAGGATTTTGATTTCAATTTGTTAATTATTTCTGTGGGATATGCTCAAAGGGGGTGGAAGTGGGGCAAAAACAGATCTGAAAGCCTGAGTCTCTGCTGCTTCAGAGCGTTTTGACCCACTTCTGCGTGGACAGCCATGATGCGCGACAGATTGAGATTAGGTTGCAATGAGGAGAAAATCTACTAATCTCACAGAACGCATTAAAACAAACAGATAAATAAACAATCCACCTGCAAGGATAGCCTTTCCGGGATGCGTGACTTTCCGTCCTCCCACCGCAGCGGCTGCCAGCCTCCTCCTCGCCGCGCCTGAGCTGTGGTGCGCCGCCGGAGAGGCCGGCCCCGGCGCGGCGGCGCGCTGATGGCGCGCGGCGCTTGGGCCCAGCCTCCGGTCGCAGGGTCCCTCGCGGACGGAGAAGGGGCTCAGCAACGAGGACATGATCGTGACCGTCTGGGTCGGATTTTATAGGGGGGGTGACGGTCAGACGCAGACAAAGCAGGACTAAACAACACGAGGGGGCGGGGCAGCAATGTGGCGGCTCAGATCAGGTGATCGGAGCAGACCATGCTTCAATGTAAGCACCCGGTCACGTGACACTGCCTGACTGCTACAGCCAATCCCGTAAAGGATGCTGCCGTATCACAGATGCCCAACACTATGGAAGTTTTTCTGGAGCATAATTAAAAATAAAAGTCAATACCAGAAATGCTTTTTCATTTTCAGAATGAAGCTGCATTTGTTGACTCCAAACCGCTTTTTCTTTTTCTTCTTCAACATCCGGTCACTTAATCAAAATGATAAAAAAAAGGTATTCGACATTTCATTTTCAAAAGGTTCTCTAGTAAATGTGTAGCAAAAATCATTTAGAAATGTCTAAATTGACAATTAAAATGGATTAACAGAAATGCGTTTTCATTTTCAAAATGTAACTGCACCAAATGACTCAAAAATAAAATTAAATGTCACTCCTTTAAAATGCTTTTTCATTTTCTTCTTTAACATCGCTCATTCTGTGACATCATCAAAGCGAAAATGCAAAGAGGGGATTGCATTTTAGTTTTCAAATTCACCCCGCAAAAAGTGTAGCAAAATTCAATACCAGTGAGCATTTCCAGGGGGAGGCGTATTATGATACTAATAACACAATCCAATGGATTGTATTTTTACTGTTTTTCTTATGTACAAAAGTACAGCGAAAAAATAAAAAGACAGCAATATGTTAAAAAGAAAATAAATGAGAATAAACGGTCCTTGAATTTTGGTGAGAAAGGTCAAGAATTGAAAAGTACAGCCCCATTAATATGGTCTAAGATGCATGGTCTTTCCCCATGTCACTTAATAATCCTCTAGAATGTTTTATATCAAACAGTGGTGCAGCGGTAGGGCGGGCGTCCCATGATCATAAGGTTGCAGGTTCGGTTCCCGCCATGAGTCGAAGTGTCCTTGGGCAAGACACTGAACCCTACCTTGCGTTTGGCAGCGGAGCCAGCACCAGTGTATGAATGGGTCTGTGACTGGGTGAATGGGTATGTGACTGTAAAGCGCTTTGTCCTTGTAGGAAGAAAGGCGCTATACAAGTATACGCCATTTACCATTACTCAGATTACTTTTATTTATAACACATTAATTTAATATAAAAAATACATTTAGTTAAAAAAACACATATTGTAGTATTTGACACATTCTGAATACTACTGAAGGCACAGCAAACAAGCCCATGCGTGTGCTTCAAATGTAAAAACCACTCATAGGTATGGATGCCTGATTCTGAGGAAAAAAACTATTTATCATCACTATATACACCAATATGGTCTAAGATGCATGGTCTTTCCCCATGTCACTTAATAATCCTTCAGAAATGTCTTATATCAAACAGTAAAACTGCTGACTTTTTTTCTTTTTTAATTTAAAATATATTAGAATATCATCTGCATATAGGTGTGTTTTTGATAACCAGGCAAAGTGAAGTCCTGATGGGCAACTCTTTCACCTAACAGTTGGAACTTTTCATCTTTAAGGTTCCCAGATTCTTCATTAAAGATCTCCCAGAGCTGGGACTTCCCAAAAAACGGTTTTCTTGCTACGTCTTCACTTCATCTCATTAGTAGCAGCATACAGAGGTCTGACATGGGTGGAGCGGGGGCTCAGTCATTTGTTCCATTAAGGAGGTGCAACAGTTGTGATGCAGCACAGTCGGGGTTCAGTCTGTTGATCTTCTTGAAAGTTTGTCTCTACCAAACTTGGAAATCTCCCCCTTCAGCACATACCAGCAAATAGGATTCACTTCTCATCTGTGGCAGACGAACCTGCAGGAGAAAAAAAAGTGAGATTTAAAAATCAAAAACTTATAAAGTTGATCAAATGTGTTTAATGGACGTTATGAGTGAGGATGGTTAAAGAAGATTTGCTAGAATTTCAGAAAAAGATAGACTACTGAGGGGTTTCGCTGTCCAACCATCAATCCATCCTGGTATTGACCATGCAAAAATGTTAAATTAACCTCTGTCATGTGTTTGTTTTGGTTTTGGGTAAAATCAGTAACTTTTGAATTAACTCCACATAGAAATGCTGTTATTGACCACAGGGCCTTCTTCTATTGCTGTTTATTAAAATAATTGAACTTAAGAGGAACATGTGTTTTCCCAAAAATAAGAAAAAAGTCAGACTTTTTTCTCTGGAAAAATGAAAAGAGGAAATAAAAGATTTTTATTTGTCAATTGTCTGAATGCAAAAAACATCCGAAATTGCAGCTGAATCCTCCATCTGTTCACACGTTTGCTGCAGGATCAACCTTTGCGTTTACTGCTCTGCACCAGAGTTTAAATTAGTTTAATCAATGGCTGGTGAAGAACAAACATTTGATTTAAAAAAAAAGCTGACTCTTTGGACATGATTTTTTGTCTCTTTATCAGAAAGTGTATCCCTTTTCTCAAATAGTAAATATATTAAAAAGCTTTTCAACAGTATTATTTTGTAAATTTTCCATTTTTGCAGTTGTCAAGTGAATGAATGTGTTCTCAAAATATTCAGAAAAGGTTTAAGAATGTCAAATCTAGGACAATGTTCACACTGCCCTTGGCAACACATGTTGGCAACACTTCCAATGAATAGTCTGTGTAAATGTGCGTAAATGCAAAACTGTTGCGTTCTTCGTTCGTGTAGCTACATAATCATCCACAACCGTTTTCAGGCTTATCGTACAAAATGCACAGCCATTGGACCAGGTTGAACTTTGACCAATCATGGACTAGATTTGGTAGTGATGTACGGATGGCGTCCCTTCCATTTCACAGAAGTGCCAAGTATTTGAAAAAAATTGATAAAATTCTATGACACCAAGTCTTTTATCAATCGGGATAGAACTGTGAAAGAAAAAGGCTGGAAGTAGATTCTTGAGATCTGCACCACTTCCATATTTTGCACCAAACCTCCATAGGTGGCAGATATGCGTAGGTTTCGGGTAGCGACGGTTTAGTATTAACACCATGTGCTGAAAGCTCATTCAAGACTGTGCGTGTTCGTCACATACCCAGTGTGAACGTGGCTTAATGGTGGGAGGAGTTTTCAAAATGTGGAAAATGGGAAAATGTACCAAATCTAAATAAATAAAACGTAAACCTGTTTACGTTTTATTTACGTGGCAAAATGTGTTTTCAGAAGTAAAAATACAACCTGCTTTTCTGGAATTTGGGAGGCTGAAAGATAACCTTCACTTTGAATATAAAGCATTTCAATCCTGTATGTAACATATGAGTTTGTTTTTCATTTGTCCATTTTTCTCAGGCATCTGACTTTTATTTGTTCAGATGGAAGGAGCATCCACTATTTGTTTTATTTTACTTAAATAACACTGCAGCAGTTTTTTCCCCTATTAAAAACACAAAATGTTGTTTTAAAAACTGCGATTTATTCAAAAACAAAAGATTTTTCCCTAAAAAATGCCCATTAAGACAGATTTTTATAATACACCTCCATTTATCTATCTAGAATGTTCTCAAAACAAAGTGATTTGTTAGATGTCAATACACTCAGTTGAGTTGGGGGTTCCTACCCTGTGGAACAGAACCAGATGTCGGTGGATGTGAGTCACCAGGGGGTACTGACAGACTGGGGGTGACCTCTCCGTCTGCAACACATTCAGGTTAGAGCATTGTATGATGTTCAAGATGAGTTGCAATGTTGAATGTCCTCAAAAACAGCAGCGAATCTAGCCTTGACACCAAACACAGCAACTGCAAACATTCTACAGAGCCCTTTAAAAGTGGGACAGGTGCACATTCCGTTTACATGTTGTGTTAGACAGAAAAAAAAAGTGGTTTAGAAGTGAGCTTACATCCTCCGATGCATCCAGACAGCGGGAAGACAGAGCAAGAGATGCTTGGCAGAAACACAGCTCTACGATCGGTAAAAAGAGAGGAGCATCAGCAGGGAGCACTTCTGGTTAATTGGAAGCAAAAACACACAAACGGAAAAAATGTCTGTGATGATGAAGATGATGGTGGACTGTGTGAAAAGAGGGACAGACTGTGGAGAGACGATAATACAGAAGACGATGTCTTTACTTCTGAGACAACAGAAGCTTGATATTTATTCTAGAGCATCAGAGGGGTTTAAAATACTTATGACATCAATGATGAACACTAAAGTTCATGCATACCAGGACCATTTTCAGAGAGATGCAGTGATTTACTGCTCTACTTCCAATATTACCAGAGGGAGCTGAGTTTGTGAGTCAGTGGGGTCGACTGGAGGACACGCTTATGGAACTTCATTTTCCTCACAAACTGTCGTTTGTGAAAGATTTGACTGTAAAAAGTTATGATCTGGACTTTTAACTGACTGCCTTAGTTACATGTAGCCGAATGGGTGAACCCTGTATGGGGACTGCAGGTTTTTTTGGTTGTCCATGCCCGTTTTGTGTCGTTGACAGGGGCTGCTGCATCTTAAAGAAAAGCAGGTGTGTCTTGCAGTTCCCTTGAGGCTCATCCGGCCACCTCAAGGATTGTTGCATGTGTGGTAGGTGTAGTGTAAAGTATTCTCAAGGCTAACATAAGTTACACACACTTATTGTCAGAAGTTAGAACTCTGTCTTCCCCTATGATCATCGGGGGGAGCCGTCCACATAGTTCTAGCAACACTACCGCTCCCAGCCACCCCAGCGCACACTTCCTGCATGCCGCAGCATCTGACTCTCATTCAATCAACAACAGCATACTTAAGCTCTGCACTGAGCCTCACTCAATGAGAAGTATAGTTTGTGTCACTGCCTTCCTTACCAAGCTAGTTATATTTGGCCCTAATCCTCTGTCTCCTGTGTCTGACTCTGTTTGCCTGATGCCTGCCCCGACTCTCACCTGGACTCTGACTACCCTGTCTCTCCTCGGATGGTCTTATGCCTGCCTGACCCTGATTTAGCTTTGTGGACTTTTAGCTGAGCTAATAAACCTGCTGCATTTGGATCCAGTCGCCTGCCTGTTCCTAATTGTGACACTTGTGACGTGAAGGCGATGCTGTCGTACCGTGCCCTTATGTCACTCTATAGTTGTTAGCAAGGTGCGAGTCTTTGGTCCTTCCTGACCGAACACAAATGTTGCATGCACTGGGTGTGCACGTGATACCTAAGTGCCAGTAAGACGCAAACACTAATCATGTCAAATTCTGAATGTCAAATGAACGGCACCATTGGGTTAGTCCTTGACTTGAGAATCTGGGGGGAATGAAAAATCTGTACGACATATCTGCTTCGCCCTTACTTACGATCTTTCGCCCGTAGCATGCGCGTAGAAAAAAAAAACGTGCATGATCATTTTCCCTGTACCGGTTGACTGAACAGTCTGCAACCTTGATGTTTTGTACGCACCACCTGTGTGCTTCTTACAGGTTTGCCCATATTTTGCCGTATTCACCTGTAAGGGCAGATGTGACTAAGGCCTCATGCAGCTGAGTAAAGCTTAAAGTTGCAGTAATTATCAGAACATGATTGAGACTGTGAGGACTCTAGACCTACAGGGATTATTAGTTTTGCCCTAAGATTTTTCTAAAAACGAGGCAAAAAAACTAAAACTCCCCAAAAATGTCCAATTACCAGTTCTTCATTAAAAACTATATCATCTTCCTGGATGTGATGATCAGATTTGGCTTTCTTAGACCATGGAACTTAATTTTATTTTTTTTATTCCCTTTTTACTGTAAAAACAGAAATTAAGATTGTTTTCTAATCTAACTTAGATTTTCATGAGATATGTAGCAGCTAAATGATTTTCAATCATTTCTTTCTGTCCATGAATGTTCCTCAAAGACTCCAAAAAATATTTTTAGCTAAATTAAATATTTTATACATTTACTATTTAAAAACTGTTGTCAATCCCACTGGAAACGAACAACTGAACGATTGACCGAACTAACGAACTAACTAAAATATTCTTGTTAATTGTCTGCAGGTCTAAAATACAAAAAATGTGAGATACAAAAATACAAAAGCAAATAGTTAAAGCAAATGTCAAATCAAAAAGTAAACATTTCTTTTTTTCCTCATATTTGGTTGATTTTCATCATTTTTGATTTGATTGTACCCTTCTCAGCCCTCCAGATGAGTTTCTCCTCTTTCAAACTTGCTGTCTCTTTTTCCAAATCGAGGCATCTTCTCTTTACTTCATTTAACTCTCTGTTGGGAAAAGAAAGATCTCGTCTTCAGCTAAGTAAAGTGATGCAAACTTTACTTTTCTATTGGAAGTTCAGGTTTTCTTGGATTATGAACCTTATTTTTGTGGAAGAGGATTAGAGCCACGGATTAAAAAAAAAATAATTAAAAAGCGAAAAAGATTTCTGACTCAGAATTCAGAGATTTAAGTCAGAATTCTGAGATTAAAATCAAAATTCTGAGAAAAAAATCTCATAATTCTCTTTGGCCTTTATTTATTTCTCCATGGCTCTAATCTTCTTCCATACATTTTGACGTAATTTTTTTCATTATTAATTTGTTGTACTTTTAAATGAAAAATTCAAATATTGAATTAGGATTGCGGATACCTCTGCAGGCGTTCATTAAGTTCTGACACTTGGTTCACCTCCTTCTCCTCCTCAGAGATGTCTGTGGTGCAGCTTTGCTCCACCGTAGGTGGAAGCTCCGTTAGCATAGACGAGTTGTCAGGTAGATTGTGTCCCACCTGACTCTAAATTCACATCAGATCATGAACTCAGAGGAGAACACACAGGCCTCCATCATTATGTAAAGTCCCACATGTTCACCCTTCACCAAACGGTAAAGACTCACCGTTTTCTCCAGTGTAAACTGTTTCTCACAGTTCCTGTGCATTTGGTCAGTCTGCATCATGATGTCTTGTCCAGAGTCTCGGGTCTCTGCTTGGCTATAAAAAAAAAATCATAATTAGAAATGACAATATCTGGAAATGATCTACCCATGCCTTGAAGAGTCATTTGACCTGATGGTGTTGTAGGAGTATCCAATGAAAGCCAGGTGTACTCCTATTGGGGCTGTGTTCATAACATCAGACAGCGTTTCCTGAGTAAAGATGAATTACCAAAGGTGGGTATTAGTATCAGTCAGTATTAGAGAGTTGCGTTTAGTTAAGTAACTTTACTCTGAACTCCTGAAAACAGATTAAGATTGAAAAACTTTTCATAATTTTTTTGGTATGTAATAATAATGATATTCTTACTCAACTACAATGCGCTGTATCTGTTAAGTTACTTTTTGAAGTTCTTTTAAGCATTTGTGTTGTTTTTGGGATCCGCTATCATTTTGATGCACAACAAAAATCAGAATATTGTCAAATAGAGGGCTAATTGAAGACACACTCCGATGAAAAATGTGTTTTTGGCATTTTTAACATGTTCTTGTGGCATTTGTCTGATCATGGAGGGCATATATAAAGAAAATTAAGCTGAAAATTGCATTTCAGAGTATTTATTCAGTCCCACCCAGGACTCCTGCTTCTCTGCAAAAACGATGTGCTAGAAGACGACAGGTTTTTAAATACGTTGCCTAAAAACAGGCAGAATAAGGCCACTGTGATCGCTTCAAAAATGTATTAACAGATGGTGGGACTTTACATAATTCTAACGTGATATGTGGGCTGTATATGTGATGTAAAAGTTAAACATTGGTGGTACATGCATGAAAAGTCCGTTAGACATACGTCAAACGGTTGAGGAAAGCCACAAATTTGTGTATGCACGCGCCATTGTGTACGATTTATGTGATAGATACAACATAAAATATGCATAAATGGTGTAATTGTCATCCGCCCAAACAACTCAAAACCGAAAAGACCCGTCGGCCGAAACAACCTGAAGGACATCGACGAACGCAAGAAACATTTATAAATTACTTATGAATTACATGAAAATGGAAAATGTGCAAAATGTACATGGTGGCTGTGTGTGTCACAGCCTTTAGGTTGCTACCATGTCAGAAAGGCATTCTTCTACAAGGTCAAAGTTGGAAGTGTCGGTTGGATTGGAGACTTCAGGCAGGAAGGGAGCAGGACGGTCATGCAGGGAGTCCCAGTCCACACCGTGGAAAAACAGGTGACTCTTGAAGTCACTGGAGCCTTTTCGGCCCAGACGGGTCTCCCTCTCGCAGATCAATCCAGAGATCAGGGAGCAAGCCTTCTCTGAAACGGTGCCATTGGAAGGTGGAAACTCAAAATATTCCTGAAATACAGGAAATGAATCTGTCATGTTTATTTAACAGGAGAGCCTGTATTGACACCATGACAATGTGACTGCCTCAGTACTTCCTCCTTCATCTAGGTTTTCTCTGCTCTACTTCCTCTGAAAGGTTCACATATTTTCCATTATCATAGCTTACAATAATGTAATCTCTCAGTTTATGTACCTGAAAGTTGATAATCTTGGCATAGGTTTCAGAGATGGACTCTGAATAAAATGGTGTTATCCCCAGCAGCATTTCATAAGCGCTGATGCCTAGAGCCCACCAGTCACATTCCAGACCATAGCCTTCGCCTCTTTGCACCGTCCTTAAGATCTCTGGAGACAAATAGTCAGGAGTCCCAACAGCTACGGATGAGTGTATCTGTTGAAACAAATCAATAGTATTTAGTTTGTCATCATTTTTGGACATTATCATGTATAAATGTATCTGTACTTAATGCCTTGATGCCTGAATTAAAAAAAAATCCTTATGATTTGGTTTTCTGTAAAAGCTAAGTTAACCCATGAACCCAAACCAATTTTTCCTTAAAGGAAAATGATGTGTCATGTGGAGACCATGCGGCCCACAGAACACATTCATGATGTTTTTTTCTGCTCTTCTGATGTCACCATGGGTTCTTATGGGTTAAGTTAAGTTAAGTTTGGAGCTGAAGTGGTTTGATGCAAATTTGCATAGATAGTTGTCAAGTAGTTATGTTTTAAAAAATGTCTGTTTTTAACCCTTGTGCTATCTTAGATGACCCCACCCTTCCATTGACATGTTCTCCCTACCATGACAAAGGTGGATAAAGGTGGAAAGATTTCATGGAATCCATGGACACCAGTGAAGATCACAAATCATTTAAGAAAAAAGGTTCAGAGCACTGTCTAGTGGGTCTAGATGACCCAACTCCCAATGGTAAAGTGCCTAGGATAGCACAAAGGTTAACCACAAAACGCCCTTACCATTCCATCCTCTTGGAGCCTCAGACAGGAGCCAAAGTCTCCCAGTCTAATATGTCCGTTAGCTGCCAGTAAAATGTTGTCAGGTTTGATATCTCTGTTTGAACAAAAGGGAAGTTTTTGTTATCGTGGAGATTGAGGTAACAACGACATTTAATTACATAATTTAGCAAATTCATGTACCTGTGTACATAACCCAACCTGTGCACAGAATCAACAGCCAGAACCATCTGAGCCAGGTAGAACTGAGCCATGGCTTCAGGTATCCGATCTCCAAATTTACTGAGCAGAGTGAGGAGGTCTCCGCCTGGATAATAATCCATGGCCAAATACTGATTGAGAGGTTTGAGAATAGGTGAGAAAAACATAAAAAATGGAAGAATTTATGGACATGATGCAAACATTGTGACATTACCAAATAGTTATCGTCTTGGAAAGCGTAGTGCAGTTCTGTGATCCAACGTTTGTCGCCCCTCAGCAGAACCTCCCGTTCCTCCTGGTAGCATGCTGTCTGTGTACAACAAACAAAGACAACTGGAAAAAATTTGAGTTCAAAGACAGGTGACTGGAAAGGTACAAAATGGAAACAACTGTAGTTTTTCTATAAATTTCATAACATAATTCTCATTTTTATTGTTTCTAAAAATATTTTCTACGTTAGCAGTGATTTATGTTACAATAATACCTCCCCTCGTCTCAATAAGTTCCATTTATTCATAATCTTCAGAGCGTACACTTGATTTGTCCTTTGCATCCTCGCTACAGCAACCTGTTCAAAGAAATACAAGTTTATCAGAAAACAAAATACTACAAAAACTGTAAAAAGTCCTGCCACAAAGCAACAAACACAAACAAAACCAATCATTTAAATCTTACTGATAAAGACTAACGCAAACATAAATGTCAGAGTTTGCTGTCATCAGAGGAAGCTGTTTTGAGCAATGAACATTGAAATGTCTTCTCCATTTGAGAACACAACTTCTGTTTTCCTAAATTGTTTTTATTAATATCTACTAGTTCTCAGTTAGCGAAATTCTGACCAAAGTAAAATTAATATTCAGATGAAAACATAAAAACAGACATGAACCAAACTAAGAAAAGGAGGTAAAAAACTTTTCAAACTTAAAGAAATATGTTTGATCTGGTTGGATAAAGAAGAAAAAAACATTGCTTATTTTATATCAACTAACATAAAAATCCTATTTTATATGGTTAAAAATAAAACTTTACTTAACATTTCTAATTTCAACAAAACATCTTTTCCCTGGATAACTAATATTGCTGTCCATTTTTGTTTCACTGGTCATGCTATGTTGGGGTTGCGAGGGGCTGTCAGCTAGAGGGGTGCGTGTAAACAGCTCAGTTATAGGTATGGGAAGGGGGGGTGGGGTTGCTCTGTGCCAACAGTCCCGCCCACAACTCAGAGGTGAATTTCTAATGAGCTCCTGCCGCTCTGCAGAAACTAAACGTCCTAGAAAACCACACAGGTTTTTTGATTTTCAGCTAAAAATCGGGAAAACAGTAATCTTAAGACCACTGGGAACGCTTTCAAAAAAGATCAAAAGATGTTGGGAGTGATGCTTCAACGTCCAAAAAGTAACCACAGATGAAGGAATGAAAGCAAACATCTACAACTAAGAAGCACTTTGATTGAGCTGGTAAATCTCTTGAATAAAAATCTGGTGCAGCCAAATGCTTATCTTATAATTTGGTCTATAGATCCTAATTTCTTTGTCTCTGTAAAGATAAATCGAGATGCATTCAGCAAAATCTTTAGGAAAGAGCTCCTAAAATCTGTCCTAATTGACGAGAACACAGTTTTAAAGGTCTGTTTAGTATAGAAACACAGATTTACCGTGACTCTAAACATCACTTGGAGCTTTTTACTTTTTTTTTTTACAGAGCAAAGCTCCTTACTTCTAAAATTACAAGGGTGTATCATCACAACCAACCTGTCAGAAAAAGAGGCAGATCACCAAAAGTACTCAACCGGTAATGGAAGATATTTATCACAGACGGCTGTGAGCGCCATGGCAACCATTTGAATGTTTGCGTGAAGGACACAAACACGAAGGTAAGGAGTGAAAGGCATCAAGGTGAGCAAAATGACCAACCAGAAAACAGAAGTAGGAAAGAAGAAGACAACAAACGACAGGAAGCTGAACATAAAACACAAATGGCGGAACTTACAAAAACAATGTGAGATTAGTGGAGGCTTTTTCCTAATGTAACACTGTTTAAACCTTGAATCACACAAACCATGTGTTTCTTTAGGCTTGTTTTAGAAGGGGTTCACTTTTGGATCTGAATCTATCACATGTTCTCCAAAAAATAAGGAAATCTCTGGAAATAAATGGAATTTTCACTAGTAACAATAAGAACTTGAGTAATAAGTGAGATTTACACAGTAGATGAAAACATAGCAGTTTGGTGATGTATAAACCCCCCACCCCAAAGCATGGTTTCCTAAAAATGAGCTTCACTTACTTCACTGAAAGTGCCTCGACCAATCACCTTCAGGATGTGGAAGTCCTCTCTTTTAAGGCTCATCCTCCTAACCCCCCTCACAAGAGGTTCAGCTGTGAGTGAGCGAGAGCAGAGAGACACATGGAGCTATAATACAGGAGGTACATGTCAAGAAAGTCAGAGAAAAGAAAAGAGGTTGAAGCCATTGACTAGATATGAGAGCTGGACTGAGTGAGAGTGATGTCAGCCGTAGAAAACGGCTTATTTCCAGCTCCAATAAAATGAATTCATTTTTCCCCCCTAAATTCATGTTGGAGCCAGACGATATCAGTTAGCAGTAATTGGGCCAAATCAGTCCGAGTCAGCGTTTCTATGGTAACCAGTCTCAATAATGAGCTTGTTGGAAGTCCACACCCCTGTCACTTGATAGTGGGCTCAGGAAAAGCTGTCAATCAAACGTTTCAAATGTTTGTCATGTGGACCCCTGGGTGCCACATTCTTGTTTTGAGGCATCTGATTGGTCTGTTTTTAACTTGAATAACTTAAAAATATCCTGGAAAAGAATTAGGATTAGCAAGAATCTGTCAGAGAAGGTAGTAGAGCAAACATGACACATGCAATAACTGAGAAACAGCTGTCTATTTCTCTGAAGTCTGTGGGATTTTGGCTTCTTTGAGCTTCCTTTGTGGAACACTCAGTCCACTTCTCCTATACAGTCAATGATTGATGCTTTAATTAGATTAAAGGTGGAAGTCTGTAAAGACACCTAAATAGAATCGTACCTTTACATACTTTTTCACCTCTCTCATGTCTTGATTTTTCATTTTATTCTATTACACACAGATGAAGTCCCTTCACCCTCCACAGCTGTCATAATTATTTTCTGAGGGGGGCATTTATTGTAGAGAATTACTTAATTAAAACCATTAATGTACCTTTGTGGAGAAAAGCTACTTAATAACAATGAGAAGTAAAAAATAATATGTCTCAGACAGAACCATAGATACTTTCCCATTATGGACCTTTTCTTTTCCGGTCCTACAATTCTGCTTTATTTAAAGAGTAAAACATGGGATTCCAGTGGGTACCATGGATGCTAACAAAGGTAGGCGCAGTTACTGAAACACTTAAGTACATTTACACATGGAGAAAAAGCTCTTGAGTCCAACATAAACACCTGCACACTGGCTGTTTAAAATAGGCTCTGTCATTAAGTTTGGTTTGATATGCAATGAGGGATGGTGAGGTGGGAACTTTAAACGGGATTTACTGAGAGAAGGGAACTTACAGCTTTAGACAAAATAGGCTAAATTAAAAGTTTGGGTAACACTTTATATTAAGATTCTTAACAAGCTTTGTTAACACATTAACAAGCATTATAAATGAATTTATAGGGTGTTAGTAAGACATTTATTAGTACAATAAGTCTTATAAGGTTTATTAAATTACTTAGTTAACACATTTACAAGCATTATTATTAGGATGTTTTCAAGATGCTAATGATGCACTTACTGATATTATAGGTGCCTAACAAATGTGTCAGTGTTAATAAGCTTAATAAGATTTATTAACAACCTTTGTTAACAAATTAAGAAGTATTATTATTGTTTGGGGTTCTAGTAAGACATTTATTAGCATTATAGACGCCTGACACAAGCCTAAGTGTTCATAAGCTTAATAAGTTTTTTTAACTAACGTAACAAATTATTAGGCTTTATTAATGTGTCAGATGCTAGTAAGATATTTATTAGCATTATAAATGTCTTGCAAATACCTGAAAGTGTTAATAAGATTTATTAACATCTAAAGTCAGACCATTGTCTTCTAAATCCATATTACTAAACTGCTTATAAGCTTTACAAATGTATTAATTAACTTTGTTAATAGTTTATTAATTGTTTTGCAGCACCTCAACTAAAGTGAGGACGGTTTTTACCACAAAAAACCACAAAGCATAAAGATTGTAAAAAGAACTTTATGACATTTAAACAGACTAAACATACACAAATCTTTCTGTGAAAGATATATAATAATTTAATTCAGACAAATATTTTTTTTTAAAAAACATATAGACTGGTGTTGGATGACTCTAGCATCATAGCTATAAGGATAAAGTATTAGCATCTATCCTGAGTGAAACATTCATTGCAAATCCCATCACCAGCAGACAATTCTCTGCATTTAATGCCAACTGCATTCAACCACTGTTCAAAGTCCACAAGAAAGTTGCACAAGCCAGTAATTTTTGAAGACCGAAGACATTAATAGATAGATAGATAGATAGATAGATAGATAGATAGATAGATAGATAGATAGATAGATAGATAGATAGATAGATAGATAGATAGATAGATAGATAGATAGATAGATAGATAGATAGATAGATAGATAGATAGATAGATAGATAGATAGATAGATAGATAGATAGATAGATAGATAGATAGATAGATAGATAGATAGATAGATAGATAGATAGATAGACAGACAACTTTATTTATCCATTTGGGAGGTTCCCGCATGGAAATTGACATCTCCATCGCATACAGCACTGATTGACATACATATAGGAAAAAGGAAAAAGCAGCACAGTGACTAGAAAAATGAGGAAGATTAGAACAGTGAAAAACAATTTAAATATCTGCAAACAGTATATGCAAAAAAAAAAAAAAAAAAAAACCTACAGGAGCCATGCTAAAGCTAACACGCTAAAGACCGACCCAATGAGTTATATCACTAGAGGAGACACGCCCGCTTTAGAAGCCTGCCCTACGGTGGCGGAGCGCAACGCCATCTTGGTGAAGTCGACGACGCCCACATGACATTGATTTCTATTGATTTTAGTGGTGTCTAAGTAGCTTTTATAAACTGTATATATTTTTAGATTTAAATATATTTATACATATAAATAAATATATTATATTTTATGTATATAAAATATACATAGATATATATATACATCATTTGTTGTTGTTAAAGAAGAGAAACAGTCAGCCTTAAAAGCTCAAATTTCAATGAAATTGTTGCAGGACTTCTTACGAATAAAACAATTATTAGAAAGAATTTTTAAAATTAATTTCTAAACATTTAGAAGTTTTAGACCTCTTTGACATGTAATTTAAATTATTTAGAAAAACCCAACAATAAGTCAATAATAATAATAATAATAATAATAATAATAATAATAAATCATTAGTAAGTCAATACAAACAATAAATAACAATAAATAAAGAATAAGTCAGTAAATAAGAATAAAAATAATGATATTATTATTATTTTTATGATTATTATTTTAATACTAATAATACTACTAATAATACTACTACTACTACTACTACTACTACTACTACTACTACTACTACTACTACTACTACTACTACTACTACTACTACTAATAATAATAATAATAATAATAATAATAATAATAATCAAAAGAAGTCCAAAAGTGAACATCAGATTTACCCGAAAAAAAACCAGTCTGGCCTCTCATCAAAATCTGTTTCCACAAATGTTTTGAACAGCCAGACTGTGTTGCTATTTGGTAACCACAGTGATCCATCTGGGTTAACTCTTTTGATAGAAAAGGCCCACTTTTTCCGACTTTTAGACATCATGCAGCATGTTGATAATAGCCCTGCAGCATCATGCATGTCAACATGTGTTCTTTTAATAAAGCCCCTGCAGCCTTAAAAGAAAAAAAATTAAAATACTTACCTGTGAAATGATACACCTACCTCCTTATTGGACTCATTTATCTGATTTTGGCAGTTGAAACCCGCACAATGAACTGGCATTTTGCAAAAAATGTGTTCAAATGCATGCACTGCAGCAGTAACTTGACCTCACCAAGATGGCGGTGCTCCCCTCCCATGAGGAACCACGTGATGTCTCCTCTAGTGATATAACTCATTGGACAGACCGGTACAGAATCAAAGATGGGCGGGGCTTTTTTCGTCACCTGTGTTGCTGATGAGTTTGATTGACAGATTCATTAGCCAATGGTGACATTGGTTAACCTGCCCATCTTTGATTCCTTTCAGAATCAGAGATGGGCAGGTTAGCGTGTTAGCTTTAGCATGGCTCCTGTAGGTTTAATGTCTTCGGTCTTCAAAAATTACTGGATTGTGCAACTTTTTAGTGGACTTTAAAGCAAGGCAACAGTGGTTGAATGCAGTTGGCATTGAATGCAGAGAATTGTCTCCTGGTGATGGGATTTGCAATGAATGTTTCACTCAGGATAGATGCTAATACTTTATCCTTATTATTAGCTATGATGCTAGTCATCCAACACCAGTATATATGTTTTTAATTTTTTTTGTCTGAATTAAATTATTATATATCTTTTACAGAACAATTTGTGTATGTTTAGTCTGTTTAAATGTTATAAAGTTCTTTTTACAATCTTTATGCTTTGAGGTTTTTTGTGGTAAAAACCGTCCTCACTTTAGTTGAGGTGCTGCAAAACAATTAATAAACTATTAACAAAGTTAATTAATACATTTGTAAAGCTTATAAGCAGTTTAGTAATATGGATTTAGAAGACAATGGTCTGACTTTAGATGTTAATAAATCTTATTAACACTTTCAGGTATTTGCAAGACATCTATAATGCTAATAAATATCTTACTAGAACCCCAAACAATAATAATACTTCTTAATTTGTTAACAAAGGTTGTTAATAAATCTTATTAAGCTTATTAACACTGACAAATTTGTTAGGCACCTATAATATCAGTAAATGCATCAATACCATTTTTAAAACATCCTAATAATAATGCTTGTAAATGTATTAACTAAGTAATTTAATAAACCTTATAAGACTTATTGTACTAATAAATGTCTTAATAACACCCTATTATTCATTTATAATGCTTGTTAATGTGTTAACAGAGCTTGTTAAGGAATCTTAATATGAAGTGTTACCAAAGTTTGAGCTTTTCAGAATAATTGTCAGTTTAAACCACATAGGGAGAAGACCAAAATGTGTTATAAGCTTATTTATTTTCAAAGACCCACTCCACTGAAAATTGTGTTTTTAATATGTTCTAGCAATTTTCCCATGACGGACAACATATATTAAAGAATTTAGGATAAAAATTCCATTTCTGTGTTTTTCTTATTCAAATTGTGGATCAAGAGCAGGAGCAGATAAAAAAAGCTCAGGTTTGTGATGCAGCAACTGCCATGGGCAGACCAGAGTCTCCCTGCTCCCCTTCTATTCTAGATCCTCCACTTGCAGAGAAATATACCATTAAAATCTTTATTTTCCTTGTCTGGCTCAAAACTACATAGCTAGATAGCTCTGATATTGCTCCGCGATATTTTGCGACACTAATGTAAGCTTGGGGTTGTGAGGAGCCGTGAGCTAGTGGGAGAGAGTCTACGTAAACACAGGAATGCTGGGATATCAACGTAGAGCTACGTCTGTGCCAACAGTCCTGCTGCCCACAACCCATGGGCGAATTTCTAATTAGCTCTTGTGCTGCAGAAAATATGTCTTAAAAACAACACAGGCTTTTTGATTTTTGCTAAGAACTGTTGGAGTCGGACTTTAACAGGTCAGACTTCCATGAAGGCAAGATAACAAAGCCGTAAATCTGGGGAATGTTGCTGACAACAGCTTGGAAGAGAGCCAGGGCATTTAATAAGCCAAAGTGTACAAGTACACATGAAGGTTACGTCTTATTCAGTTTGAACAGTTTTAAGAACCGGTAGGCAAGAAATGTTTTATCGCACCCTGTAAAAACAGCCAGTTCAGTCGTCTGTGTGTCTCAGAGTTTATCACATCTTATATGAAAAGGGTTTTCATTATTCACCTCAGACCTGTAATATATTCTGCATCTTCAGTCATTGATTGGAACTGACTGACTAATAAGCCAAGAAGCTGATGCAGGATACTGGATTGTTGGTAAAAGGCCAATAACTTAAATTGGACACTTTGCTTGTCTTTGCCTCTTCTCATTTCCTCCATTCATTATCGTCTAAACCTGCTAAATCACCTATGGGGTCCCAGGGTTGCTGGAGCCAATCCCGGGCACTGTTGGGCGAAGCTGGGGTCCAAGCTGGATGGTTTGCCCAGTCCATCGCAGGGTCACAACACACACACACTCCCATAGGGACAACTGATGCTACATACACTCCGCCCCTGGCAATGCCCATTCAAGTGTCCACTTCCAATAAAACGTCTATGGAAACGCATGTTTACACGATTCAGGCTTTCCCTTGTTCAAGCATAGGAAGTTCTTACGGCTGTTTTCAGACTCCACATACAAAACGTGTGGCCATTGAACGCGCTATACAAGTTGAATCTTGACCAATAAGGGATTTGGATTTCCAATCTCAGAGTGTATCTAGTTTATCTTGTAAACTCAGATATGATGATGAGCCTGATGACGTTTGAGTCCTTTTTTTAAATAAAGGCAAACCAAGTCCACTCTCCTGATGTGATGCTAATCCATATCCATGATTGGAAGGATGCTAAAGCCATGGATCAAACCATTTCTGTTTTGTGGCCAAATCGTAAGATTTGGACTGTTTTGACATTTTGCACCAAGAATTTTTAAACTTTAGGTGGCGGACATGCGCTGGTCAACAGTAGAAAAAATAGTGGAAGAAGCCCCTCCCTGCCCATTAAGTGTGAACACCATGAGCAAAGAGCGTGTTCTTGAATGTGCGTCAAATGCCCAGTTTGTACGAAGCTTATGAGTCATCAGTTAACCTAAGAAGCCTGTTTTGGACTGTGGGAGGAAACAAGGATGCCTGAAATAACCCACACATACATGAAGATAGCATGCAAACTCCACACAAAAAAATCCAAGAGAGGATTTAAACCCTCACCGTGAAACGAGGGTGCTAACCACTCCTTCACTGTGCCGCCTTCATCTGCTCTATTTGCACATTGTTATGTGTAATTAGCCACCATGAAGCATTTAATATAGTTCCATCAAAATATCTAAAAATTATATAGTTGGTAATTTCTTGTGTTCATGAATGCACATTTCACGTATTTTTTACCTTCTTCTGGCATTTAGAATAAAGACGGAATTTGAATTATAAAAAAAAAAGATTCAAAAACACATAGTGGATAATTTCTTTGTATATTAACATTTGGCATGACTAAATGTGAAAGGAACGAATTACTGACAGAGGAAAATAAAAAAATCCAAGAATATGAAAATTATCTAAGTGTTATATAACTTTAAAAAAAAAAGCCTCACAACAAACTTGAAATTAAATACAAAAGATGTGTTAAGGTAAAGGGAGAGTAGATCAAAACTGCTGAGTCATGTCTACCTTTTACTGTTTAATCTCTTTTCAGCAACAGAGGACAGCTGTCTTGCTGACAAATTCAGCGGCTGTTGCTGACGTTGTTTTTCCCCTCTTGCAGCTGTTGTACAGTTAAACTCAGCATTAGCAACACTGCAGATGCTAGCATGCAAGTTATACTTGGAACAATACGACGAACCAACAAAGCAGTAATGTGACTGAGGCTTCCAGCCGCTCAGACCACTAATATCAGACCAAACGGTAGAGGAAAACGATGCATTTAATAGTATCTACCTTTTTTGTATCCATTAAAATGATTGTTTGGTGATTGGATGCCACACTGTAAAATGAAAAAGAGCAAAAAAAAATGTAAACCTTGGTTGTATGATAGCTCTGATGGAATAATGTGGACAAAGGAAAAATGCTACAAGAGTTGGCTGAGAGTTTACTGCTTGTTGCCACTTTCAGGGGCTGTTTTTATATTTGATCATTTTAAATTAAATGAGTCCATGCTGTTAAAATTATTTAACAAATACATTAAAATTAGATAAAGTTTAATTTAAAAAACAATTAAAGTAGAGACATAAGTAAGTCAGAAAAGTTTGTAGTTTTTGAGAGTTTTGCGGAAAACTTTGAAATGAAATGAAATGAAATTTATGAGAAAAAAATGTTTTTAAGTGACATTGATACATTTTTTGTTTTCTACTAAGAGTTAGTGCAAAAATGCTAGTTAAATATGCTAATTTGCAGTTTTTTTCCTTTGATATTTTCTCTCCAAAGCCGTGACAGCACTTATACTAATAGATATAAATACGTAAAACATGATGAATAGCTGATATCTTAGTTTTTTCGCCAACTGCAATAGGGATTGTTTGTTTGTGAAGGATGGTAAAAAAAACTCCCTTTTTTTGTGTCTTGTAAATGTGCTCTAACAGAAAACTTGCCATTACTCTTGATATTTGCTGTAAACAGTCAGTTTTGAGGCTGTGCTATAGAAGAAATGAAAAGCGGGATTTATTTGTTAGGAGTTCCTCTAAATATTTACTCCTCCTCAGTACTTCTTACTGACTTCTCCTGCTAGCTGAACCATGTAAGGACTGACCAGACCTCCAAGCAGTCCAGACACAGACAAGCATGGAGGGAATTCTACATGCAACCTACCAGGACAGAATTTAGTGCAACTCATTTCAGTTCACTGTTACAGCAGCATTTATGGATTGTTTACCACCCAAATAAATGCTTTAATGCCGCAATAAAATAATCTTCTTATAAATGTTGTTCTTAAAAAAAAAACTCTACGTATATTCAAGATTTTACTTGATTATTTACTTAGTACATTATGAATTGAGAGCCGTTTACTTCCCAAATGTTTTTGGGACTATAAAGGCTATCGGCTGGATAGCTCAGTTGGTTAAGTGCAGGATTGGCACATGGGAAATCGGGGTTTGATTCCAAGGATGCAACGAGCTTCATCTGATGTGGGTCCTTGGACAAGACCCTTTACTTTACTGCCTAACAATGTAGCCACAATGGAGCCCAAGTCTGGGCAACCCTGTGCCAGTCCCCAGCCCAGATAAAATACAGAGTTGTGTCACAAAGGGCAAAAAAATCTCCACCAAAACACCTGTTTAAATCAGTGAAAGCTGATTCACTGTGGTGCCAACTAATGTGGCACTGTGGTGCCAAAGGATATGCCAAAAAGTGAACAACAGAAACATTGCTGATATTGACTGCTGTTGAGTGAACTACCATGAAATTAAGGATACACTCACAACAGGCTCTTTGTGATCATCTTTAAAGACAGACTCAGATGAACATCGTGTTTTTAACATGTTCTTGTTGCATTTTCTCATGAAGGGGGACATTCATTAAGAAAATTACGTTTAAAATAGCATTTCTGAGTATTTCTTGATTCATATCGTGAGTCAGGATCAGAAAAAAAACGCTCTTTGGAAAAAGCTTGTAGCAGTGACATGGGGGCTATATTGGACAAGCCACAAGCTTCCCGCTCCGCTTCATTCTGATGCATCCACCTGCAGACAAATAGATCCATGTATCTCTTTGTTTTCCCATCTGAGCTGGAATCTGTGGAAGAGTGTAGTGGAAGCGAGTGTAAACAGATGGACAATGTGAAATAGATGTGGGCTTACTCGGGGCCAACAGCTCTGCCAAAAACCCAGATGCAGATTTCTAATGAACTGCTGCCACTTTGCAAAAACCAAGTCCTAGAAAACAACCCAAGTTGTTTGGATTTTGCCTAAAAATGGCATAACTATAAAGACCACTTGGAACGCTTTTACAATAGATTTAAAGATGATCGGTTTGGGACTTTAAGGTACAAGACTTTTGAAAAAACCCTGGTTTTCTGTGCCTGAATGTACTCAAATGCCAAATGTTATAATTTCTTAAAGGACCTCTAGAAGCTGGTCTCAGAAGAAACTTTAACATAACTGTAAAGTCCAACTCTACATTAAAATCTGCCCATTTTTGAAACATAGGGTATATTCAGACTGAAAAAGTGTTGATCCGGACAGTGTCTGTTGATTTGGTCGAGTTAACATCGAGTTGCTGAACATTGCATTTGATCTGTATTCAGACTGCTGTCTACCGGAAATTTCAGTTTAAAACTACAGCTTGTAAACAAAAGCACGTAACTAAAGACCTGTTCAGTCATTGTCCAGGAATTAATTTGGGCGAAGCAAAGCAACGACCGGAAGAAAACCCACGCTCTCCGGCCCTTGTTAGGATAGTTCACTTATTCAATCTTTATACTTCGCAGACCAATTTTGAACGTCTGTATCAACGTCAGGTACAACACTTTTTACTTGCTGCTTTGATACGACAGATGCATGTTTCAAGGCGGTTACTGAGGAGACGACCATTTAGAAGGTCCGCTGATAACTGTTGACATATAGAGTATCGGGAGAACAGTGTGAGAAGCAATGTGTGTCACTTTAATAATTTTTTAAACAAGCCTGATGGGTTTGGTTCCATTGTTTTGCTCCAAGCATGGAGGCTCCACAGACTGAGAAATCTCAGAGCGAACCTAAGCCCAGTCCGACTGGAAACAAACCGAGACCACTTCAAATATGGGTCAGAGAGCGGTTCCTGTTCCCCGAACCTGGGTCCATTCGGACTGAATGTTTGTTCCGGATTACCGGGGATGACGACCTCTGGTTCACTCTAAGCTAACTAAATGTGTCCAGTATGAATGCAACTATAGAAAAGGTGGGTGTAGTGAACTAAGCATGGTGGCACCACTGCAAATTTTCTTTTTATTGTTCAGAATCCCACAGATGACATCAGAGATGACCAGTTCATCTAATTCATGTTCACGGTTTGACTTTAAAAGTCTTGTTCTATATCTTCAACAGCTACCAGTAATCTGCTTCATCACCAGTGAAGATGTTCAGGTTGAAACTGTATACAACAATCCACGGAAACGCAGCCGTTAAATTTAGAATTGTGCTATTTTTACAACCATCTGCTTGCATGACACACAGAATACCTCCCTTAGTCACACAAGCCAGTAATGCATACTTTTCACATGAATGAGGGTAAACAGAAGAAATGACGAATTATAATTTTAAGAAATGCAGTGTTTGTGTTTAGAGTATTATTATGACTACTGATTCTACATTTAAAGACTTTATGAAGTCTGGGGCAAGTTTATTGCCTCATCTGTGTAATATACCTCTGATTTCAGGAGGTCGGGGTTATATTACTCTGTAGTTCAAATAACAGTAGAACTGCTGCTTTTTTATGACCTCAGTTGTTTTTCTGTCACTTTCAGATGCACAAACTGTTCACATAAGCATGTGGTGCAACCAGAGCCTATACTCAGAGCAATACCTGTTATGTTTTTGAGGTAAATATGCCAATATGTTGTTACATATGTATGATTTTCAGGGTTTAAAGGCAAAACTTCAAATTTGGTTACTTGCTAATATAACTTAAACCTCCTAAAATAGGTTTATTTTGAACTGTACTTTTTCGTTGGGATAAAGTTCAAGACTTCTGATGTCAGGAAATCCTTTACTTTGGTGAGCCAAACATTCCACGGTATTGCAAGCTTTGTTTGTCCCAGCTGACCTGTCCAGGGTGTACCCTGCCTTTGTCCAACAGTAGCTGGGATAGGCTCCAGCAACCCTGTGACCCTAAATTTAGCGGATTTAGAACATGGTTGTCTCAGCTTTTATCTGATGAAATTCCTAAAAGTATCTGCTGTGCTGCTTTTGGAAAGTACAGTATTCCCTCATTTATTGCAGGGGTTACACTCTAAAAATAATTCATGAAAAGCGTGATCCGATAAATATGATTAGAAATTATTTAAGGTTATATTTTTACTCTTTTTTTGGGGGTTTAACCTTTCGAAGTTCAAAGCTTCGCAGAAAAATAAGTCCTGTTTTATAGAATGAAAACAAAGATCTGCTTGGGTTTGAAGTCTTATGTAAGATGTGGAACACATTCCATACAGGAGACAGCATGGAGGAGATTGAATGATGAAGTCAACAGCCAATCAGGATGCAGAACACCGTGCACTTTTAAAGAAAAAGAAAACATACAAAATTGTACTTAAATGAAAATCAGCTAAACAGCAAAACCATCATTGGTGAACTGAGATACAGCGAGGGAACACTGTAATGGCCTTATCAGGAAGTTTGCTTTTATTCAGACAAATGGCAGATTCATTTTAGATATGAGAGAGCATTGAATGCAGTTTATTTTCTTCTTTGTAAAAAGAAAAAGTTTTTGTTTTCTTTGATCTGGGAGTGGTCTAAGTCAGTGTTTTTCAACCAGTGTGCCGCGGCACACTAGTGTGCCGTGGGAGATGGTCAAGTGTGCCGTTGAAAATTGCCCTCATTAACTGATCTAAAAGCAATTACCATCTCCAGGAAATCAGCTCTTTGTTCATCCAAACAGGCCCTGATAAAACAATGAGAAGTTAAGAATATGAAAAATCATAAAATTATTTTTTCTTTGTGTTTATATGATTATATTAAAAACATTTTAATAAGAATAACGGGATACCGCGATTTGGCTGCAGCTATAACTGTGTGAGAAAAAGTCCCGGCCCTTTAACTGTCTCCACCAATCATTCTTGAAGGCTTAATCACATGTCATCAGTCTGACCAATCAGAAGTAGTTAAAGTATTCACTTCCTTGTTTCGATTTAGCGCAAAAACGTCTCTCTGTTCTAACAAAAATACCAGCTAAAGCTCGTCTTTAGCGGTGTAGCTTTCCACAGAATCTGGTATCAGACAGGAACAAGTGAACAAAACCATGAAGCTCAAAGACGCTGGTCTTTCTGCGGTCGGCGGATTAAGGGCACTACATCTCCCATGATGCAGTAAAGTGACTGTCTTAGCGCACAATGAGTCTCTCCTCTTAACGTCTTAAAACAACGAACACACATCAAATAGTTTTTGAATCTTTTGACTTAATTTTTAATACATCTTTTAGAAAAAACAGCTGCAGCTTCCAGCGTTTTCTGTAACAATTATCACAAAAATGCATGTGAGATTGCAGAGCGGCTGTAGATCAATACAGACTGAGCTTTTTCTTTTTTTTTATTTATCTATTTTTTTGGATGCTGGTGTGCCGCGGGATTTTTGTCAAGGTTAAAGTGTGCCGTGGCTCAAAAAAGGTTGAAAAACACTGGTCTAAGTGGACACAAGAATTCCTTAATGACACCCTGTGTGGCATCTGTGTTTATGCAGTGTTACAATTTTCCTTTCAACTATACGGTAAAAGATAAACCTGATTCATTTTTAGACAAAACAGAAATGCAGCAAATGTGTCTGTGTTTCCCCACTGTATTACACAGGTCAAACCAAATGTTTGTTAAGGATGAACATAAATGCAGGCATTATATGTACATCTTCAACAAAAACAAAAATATGTGTATACTTTTTTTTATGGGGGCATAGAGCTACTTTTATAGGCATCAACTGTCAGCAGTTATATCACATAATGTGTGATATAACTGCAAAAGACGGGATTATATCTGACAATCTGTGGCATGTCTGATATCACATAATCCTATAATCAAACTAAATCCATTAAAATTGAAAAGAATAAAGGCATAAATAGTTTAATTTGTCTTTAAATAATAATTTTGATATTTTTTTTGAAAACGTTATTTAAAACCTAAATTGGGGTTTGTTTTAGATGTGAAACAGAGACACTTGTCAAATAGGAAATGTTGTGTTTATTCACAACAAACAATCCTACTGACGTTTAAAAAAACAGAGAAAAAACCCATCAGCATCCCAAACAGTGGGGTAAACTCAAGTCAACACAAACAGCAACTGCAGTGACTAAAGCAGCAGGGATGCTGGTTCTATGAGGAATCTGCAGTTTAGTGTTTGATCATGTTCCCCATAAATCACACTGGTTAAGGTTGATGATCATCCACATCTGTGTTCATTTCTGCTAATTACTCCTCAGTCTATTTAAGTGTTTGTTTTTCAGTTCTTCCTTGTTAGGTTCTCTCCTTTGTTACCGGTTTTGTTTCTCTGTAGGTTTTGTCATGTTGATCTTTTAAATGTTAAAGTTTCTGCCACCATCTCCTCCATTTCCTGACAATTTAAAGCTGTAAAGCAGGTGATCAGGTGGACACAATCTGGACTAAATTCTTGCCCATTTATCATGCAAGGAAGTGTAACCATTTCTGATTTTATTATAAGTTGCATTGAAAAGAATAGTCATTATGTACCTTTGCAAATTTGTTGGAAAAATTAAGTGACTTTAGGTGCATTTTACATAAAAGCAAAGCATTTTAAAACATTTTATTTGGTATGTGAATGTGTGTAATAGGATTCATGACAGAAAAGGTTTTTTAGAGTAAAATTGATCCATAAAAATACTCAAATCCTGTATTAGGTGTTATATTTCATTTTTTTTGGGGGGGAAAGTATAAATATGTGGGAAAAAGGAAAAATACTCACCCCACTGCAGAAAACCAGAAACATAATTCTCCCTTGAGAATGGTGATGAGTGGAACTCCTGATAGACACCAATGAGCAGGTCCAATAGTGTCTGGAGTCCCGCAGGTCCTGAGATCTGGGAACTCTCCACCAGGTCAGATGAACCAACATCAGGGTTTAAGGACATGATGCCAGGACTGTGCGTCTCTTCTGTTTGTTTTAGCTAAAACCGGTGGTCCATTGTTTGCAAGAGTCCAAAACCAGTTTCTGTCCTCCCTCTGTGTCCTCACATGCCCCGTGCCACCCCAGCAGGCCTCATAGCAGCAAACACAGTCAGTGAGTGCCCACTTCACTTACCGCGTCCTTTTATTTGTCTGTTCCGCAAACATGAAGTTCTCCTTTACATCCCCCTTTTGCAGTTAATGATCTCTTTTCTTCCCCTTTCTACCCGCTATCTGCCCCCCTCCTACCTCTCCAGTGCTTCCATCTGTGGAGCCTGCTCCACTCTGGCCTCAATCTCGAGACCTTTTTTGGTGATTGGGTCTCCCTCTGCCTCTGTTTTAAAACAGCCTCTGCTTAAAGCAGCTGCAACAGTGAAACCTGTTGGAGAAGCATCGTCAAAACATGTGTTTTTCCTTTTTTTGGGCAGTGTTTTCTTTTCTACCTTTAATGATTTCTTCTGTTTTTTGACAAATAGAGAATGTTGCTTTAGTAAATCAGTTTGCTCAGTAAGTCTGCTTGCAGACTCTGTTTTGTATACAATATCAACGCCATTGTTTGGGTTTTACACAAGAAGCTCCAGAAGAACCACTTCTATTTTTAGTAATCCTTCACTTTCATTTTCAAGATTTGATGCAAATTTGGTGATGATAACAAACAATGGAGCCATATTTAAAAGGTGTTGAAATTCTCAACGACCACTATAATAAAAAGTCTGATTCGACTCCAAAACGTATTAGTGTAGTTCTGGGCAGTTTCCTTTAAGAGGGATCTTCCGTTGAGCTCCAGATGGAGGAAGATTATTAGTGATCTTGTATTTCTTCCATTTTCTAATAAGTGCTTGAACAGTTGATCTCTTCTGAAGAAACTGTTTGCTTAATGTAGATATCATTCATTCCAGTCTTGTTCAGGGGTACATTCTTGTCTCTGGTGTCCTTCGACAGCTCTTAGGTCTTGGTGCAGAGGCTGCAGTCTGACTGTTCAAGGGTGTGGACAGGTGTCTTTCATACAGATAACCAGTTCAAACAGGTGACATGTATGCAGGTAACAAGTGGAGGATAGAAGAGCTTCTTGAAGGAGAAGTAACAGATTTGTGAGGGATTGAATTCCTATTTTCTGCACCATCATACAAATAATTCCTGAAATCTTTTTTTTTACACTGTGTCTCTTCCAATTGAAGTGTATCAATGACAGACAGCCCTCTCATCTTTTATATCTGGACTTGCAAAATCGGTGACAACACAATTTTGCCTCACTGCATTTGGCATTTGGAGATATTTTTGATTTTAGACTAAAGTCAGTTTTGGAACCAAATTATAGACATTGTAAAAATACACTGCATTATTAGGGTTTAAATAGAAACGTAGTTGTTTGTTTGTCAAGCCACCTAGTGGTTACACTGTGAATTGAGCTAACCTTAGCAAATATCAATCAAACTTGCTTCAATTCGGAAGTCAGAAATCTTCTTTTTGGATCTGCTCGTTTCAGTGAAAGCAGCAGCACTTCTACGATTATGTGACAGCACCCCCTGCTGGTTGGACGAGAACGTGATTATTATTGTGTAAATGCAGCCATATCTGCTTTATTTTGGTGGCTTTTCCTCCTTTGCTGCTAATCCAAACTGTTCAGAATCATTTCTCTCATCCTCTGTTTGTTAATCCGGCAAACAACTGCTGAATGATGATGAGGCGGAGTTATTCTGAGAAAATCTCCTGGCATTAATCATGATACACTATTAATCACTAAATGATGAGAAATGTGCGCAGGCAGCACACCTGCTAATCTGCGTGCTCGAGGCCTCCATGATGCTGCACGCTCACATGTTACATCAAGCTTTTGTTTCTAACTGAGCCTGACAGTAAGCCTGTCTGCTGAAGGAGCTCCACTGCACGGTCAAGAGAATGGCCAGCGTGGCGTGCGTCACTAAACAGGGCTCTGTGGAAAAATGAAAGGAGGGGAGGAGAAAACACTGACCGGGGAGGTGGGCACTGTGAGGAACCTGTGACCTGGACAAAGAGGAAGAGGAAGAAGCTGTGCGGTCTCTGAGAGGGAACTATCAAGTTCATTTGGTGTTGTTTGGGTTTTTTTTTTTTTTGTGATCTTGAGTTTTTTTGGGGGATATGAGTTGTATTCCAGCTTCACACAGGTAAGCTACAACATTTAAATACATCTTTTTAAAACCATTTTAAAATTCCTAAATGCTTTTGGAACATTGGTTATGTTATTATTTTGTTAATTTAACTCTGCAAATACAGGGTGAACTCAGTTTGACAAAATAGTAGCAGAAAAACAGTAGTTTTTTTTAATTGAAACATTTATTTAAGCATTTTATAACCAAAATCACAATTAATTGACCTCAATCTTTTTAATTCCACTTATGCATGCTAAACATGTCAGTGTGCAAAAGCAAACCAAACTACAGTGTTGACATCACTGTCAGACACTTAGGCGTAGTTTACTTTACTTTGACAGCACAATCAAATCTTTATTAACTAAAATCAAATGTTCTCTTAATTTCTAACCCTTCCCCCATCTTTGGGATTGTCGATAATGCCTGCTGTGTCATTAAGGGCTTATCTGCAGATTATCTCTGCAACAGAGGCTCTTTCCTTAGCTTCAACCCCACAACCTCTACCAGCACCGCCTTAATTTTTATCGGTGCACTTGTTTCACTGTTGCCTATGTTTTAAGGCTGGAAATGTGTCAGTGGGCTTTAGAATGACAGAATAATTCACAGAGTTTGCTAGAAATTTATTGAAACCTTTAGGCAAAGTTACGTTTAACGGAAAAAATGCATAGAAGTCTAATGTACCAAGAGGGTTGTTTGTGGTATTAAATGTCTTTCAAATAATCAACATTTTCAATGTTTAATTAGTAATAAAAAAGATTTAGTTAAAAGACAAACAATTATTTATAAACAAATTTAAGAAATGTCTAAAAACTGAATATGTATCTGAAGATATTTATTTACATTGATGTTAAAAATTAGGTACTGTATTGTCTGTGTATGTTAATATATATGTGGATACATCTATAGATGTGTATATAGATGTACTAAATACGCTTTATTTGTATTTATTGCTTGTCGCATTTTGCTTTTTAAAAGCTCATAATAAATTTAGCCCAAATATTCAAATTTTCTGTTTTGGAAAAAAATAAAAACGGTTACAAATAAATAAATTCTCTGAGTCTGACCTGATTTTGACCACACTGACCACACAGATGGGAAAAAATCTTTTTTTGTTTTTTTTTTTATGAGAGAAAAAGACAAGAGCCACAGGCCTCTCAAACGTCTAAACTGCTGGATCATTTATAAACTGGATGATGCTGGACAGTGCAGCTTTGTGACCAGAAGGGAGCCACAGATGGACCATCTTCATTAGAACTCGTGCCTTAATCAACAATTGAAAACCCAAATCTCACATGAGCCAGCTGTCAAATAATCAGCACAATCTCTCCTCGACTTAAAACTGCGTCAGAAATGCTGTTGGATCTATCCAGAACGGTCCACCCCAGCGATTGTGAACAGCATTAAACTTGAAGGTGTCAAAAAAGGTAACCAGAGAGAAAAAAAAGCAATGTAAAATTCATAATTTGTGGCAAAGAGTGTAATTTAATTTATTTATTTAATTTCAATAAAAAGTACATTCTTCTGGTGGGGGTTTGATTTGATGTATTGGTTCGCTGCAAAGATAAATACTCAACAAAAATAACAGATTAATCAAACTCATTTCAGAAATAGAGACATTTATTTGGGTTATGTTAAACACACAAACTTAAAACGTCAACATAAGCATTGACGCTGAACAATGTCAGCATAAACATTGAACAACACAAAGATTGAAAAAATATTAACCGAAAAAGGTGTCGGGTGAAGCCAAGGCTTCTTTCCCCTTTTTAAAAAAAAAAAAAAATAAACATGTTTAAAATTGCAATCTAATAAAATAAGCCTTACTGAAAGTTTTTGTTTAATTGCAAATACAGGTTTATGCTTTGAAATGTCAAGTCAATGATCTTAAAAATGTAAAAAAAACTCAAAATGTAACAAGTGTCAGAACATTCTTATTTGTTACGTGATATAAATGACTTTTAAAAAACTTTTTTATATAAAAGGCAAATTCTTGCATTTTAAAGTTTTTTTTTTAAACTAGAGCTCTACGTACAGAGATGCTTGAGTTTAATCATTTTTACAGAAGTTTTGAATTAAAACATGTTGAGAACCACGGATGATTATTCTGTATTTTGATTCATTTAAACGCTGAACCTATTAAAACTGACCACACAGATGGATAATGTTCTTTCGGTTTCTCTTATCTCGGATTAAGATTTTTCGGTTAAGTGTGGTTTGATTTCAATCTTACCACATGACTATCATCATTTTTCACGGTTCATAAATGTGGAGACGCTATATCGCTTTTCAAGTCGCTGAGTGTTATTGCTGCCAGCAGTTTAACGTCCCACTCTGATCATCGTGATCCATGGTTAAAGCGTCCCTTGTGGTCTTTTAATTACAATGATGCTGTTGGTGTTTTTTTTTGCCAGAATCCAAAGGATATAGTTTGTGCCGAGTGCCAGTAGTTCGTTAAAAATTCCCCTTTAGGTTCTGAGTGGGACCAATGCCAGAACCCCTCCCCCTTCTTCCGCCTTATTTTCTACGTCACAAATTCGCTCTTTTTCAAATTGCAATTTTTATCTGCTCCTGATTTTGAAAAATAAATACTCAGAAATTAATATTTAAGCTGAACTTTCCTGATAGACGTCCTCCATCATCAGGAAATTGATACAAGAATATGTTAAAAACACCAAAAACATGACTAAGGGTCTTCAAGTTTTATTATCAGTTATTATGTAAAATGGATAAAATGAGGCACTTTTATGTAAGTAATCTCCTTACATTTTTTCTTTTTGAGTTGTTTAACGCATTCAAAAATGTAATGAACAATTTTTGCAAAAAGTGGGAACTTAAACAAAAAAAGTAGGATTTTTGTTCAATCGTTTGAGCCACTAAAGTTCATTGCTCTGACATTTTCCATCCTGTCACAGATAACAGCTAATCTGGCATCATCTTTACAGCAGACCAGTTCTGCTAGTTTGGATGATTTCTTTGTATCAAAAGATGCATTTTATTTTCTGCTCTGGTTTCACCTTTTAAAGTTTTGTTGTTATTTTCAGTATGAACGCCATTCTCAGTCAAGTGGATTCACAGATGGATGAGGACTCAGGCCAGAGAAGAGGCAGCAAAGCCTATCAGGTCACCGTCTAAATATTATATTAAAGTCCTGTTGTTGTTTTTTTTCCAAAGCTGGAAAAAAACCACATGTATCAAGGATAAAAATGAAAGTTCAGTGGAACTGACCTACTTAAATTTTGTACACTGAGCATTTTGCACCATTCAAGACTTTTTAGTACTGTCTGTCTATGTTAAAGTCTTATTGGATATGAACTCATAACCTTCCAATCTCAGGGCAGACACTCTATCACAAGGTCTATGAGCTAGTGTGTTCAATGACAATGTTTTATTCTATTCTGATTTTAACTGAAAGTATCAAACTGGAATTCTTTCTGTTTTTTGACAATCCAAAATAAGTTCTATTAGATTCATTAATATGTTTGTACAAAAATGTTGAGATATTTGTGTATTTTAGTGGGTGGAGTTGCTTGTTAATGGGTTTCAGCCGGTCAGCAAAATTGAAAAATAAATAAAAGTTTGAAGGAGAATTGAGAGACACGTTTTCTTTCTGCTTTAGATTTTTCCTGAAGTGGATATGGATGACAATGCCGATTATCCGGAAGATTTCCTGTACAGGCGGGAGCGCCTCCCCTCCATTGTTGTGGAGCCTACCGAGTGCTGTGAGCAGGAGAGCGAGGGGCCGCCCTGGCCTCTCTATCAACTGAGCATGGACGAGGAGGGGGAGGACAGCGGCGCCGAACCCACAGAGGGGCCTGCAGATGGAGAGCATCAGGAGGACATGCAGGAAGGGTCAGAACCGTCCTTATAGTTAGGAATGAAACTCTTTCAGTTTAAATATTTATAGCTAATATGTCTCCATTTTTTTCATCATGCTACGATATTTGATGAGCTTGACAAAAGGCTCTGTTTTCTCTGTTGCAGCTCCAACAGTCGGAAGTCCTCCATCGTCACTTCCCAGAGTCAACTGTCCCTGTCTCGACTGACCCCACCTGCATCCCCTGCTGCTCCCGAAGCGGCCCCACCCGGCTTGAGGAGCTGAATCGGTGTAAAGACAAACGGCTGCAATGAACTCTGCTCGCTGCCCCATTCATGATTTTTCTCCCCGTCTGTCACCACCAGAAAGAACGCACACTCAGAAGTAACAAAATCTGTTTTATTCACATTTTTTTCTCCTTTCTAAATATATATCAGCCCCTCTGCAGCTTTTAGATTAAGACACTGCACACTCTTGTTATCATGCGTTCTGTTCGATTGGATTAAGAGGGACTACAGATGAGGATGCAGCCAGAGATTTCAGATTAAATTCAGATCCTTAATCCAGGTGTTGGACTTTTGTGTGACCATTCGAATGTGTTTCTCTCTTTAAAGGGACAGGATGTACTGCCCTGTTGTTGTTTTTTTTTTTTTTTTATCTTAATTCTGCAGGATTGGTGAAAACAACATCTGCAACATAAATCGAAAAATTTAGAAAAGTCACCCTATTTCTATTTTTTTATCCTGCAAACATTGTTTCTGCAGGAATGCATCTTGGGGATCATCTCCAATGGTCTGATCTCCACGATTCATGAGTTCTTTTTGTGCCAGAGCTAAATGAAATGAAGTACTTTGCCAAAAAAAAAAAAAAGAAAAAAGAACCCAGCAAATTGATTTCTAATCCAATTAATTCACAGGATAAATGAAAGGTTAACAGGAATCTTTTTTTTTTTTTGTAGATGGATAAATCTGAAACATCTACATTTCCATCTTTTTCCTTAAAGTTGGATCATTTTTATTTTAATTTTTTGCATAGCCCAAATACACAACAACAGTCGTCTAAACAGTGCAATAAACTGAAAAAAAGCCCTTTAACTTTTGCGTATGTCCAGTGTGCAAGCTGGAAAAGAAAAATGTTGATGTTGTACATACATATAGCTGATTTAATGCAACATTTCTTCCGTAAATGCCTCTATTTTACTTATGTCTTCATGTCATCTTTGAGCTGACATGCTTTAGCAACAAGAGGGAAGTAGAGCAAGACGTTTCCCTTGCATCAGGTCCAGTCACAGAACATTTGTGTTTGTTGTAACAATGCTCCTTGGTAATAAATCCTTCACTGTTTAAAACTTTGTTTGTTTCCCTTTTAAATGGACCACGTTTAAAGTACAGTCCTGTCACCTGCTGCAGAATTGAGTATCTGTGTTGCAAAAATGTAAACAAAAATCTTTATAATTGTGTATTGATGTGGCAAATAAAAAATAAAATAGTATAGTAGGCTCTACATTATTCTGAATTCCTACAGCTAAAATTGTAAAAACACAAAAAGATTAATATAAAGAAACAGAGATGAGGTTCTGTCTATTTTACTCCATGACAGAAGATATTTGACATGGATTCTGTCCTATAGCTGTCAATCAGAGCCTTTGATTAACCTTATATAACTATTTGTATAATATTTGATACATGCTACCTCATTAGCATGATTCAAACATTCCTTAACCCTTGTGCTATTCTAGGCACTTTAACATTGGGAGTTGGGTCATCTAGACCCACTATACAGTGCGCTGAACCTTTTTTCTGCAATGATTTGTGATCTTCACTGGTGTCCATGGATTACATGAAATCTTTCCACCTTTGTCATGGTAGGGAGAACACGTCAATGTAAGGGTGGGGTCCTCTAAGATAGCATAAGGGTTACAAACTCATTGAATATAATTTGGTCCATGTTTTCATTCATTCCTCTAGAGGCAGTAGAAGGGCTTTTTCTGCTCATTACAAACTGGCTGCCTCCATCAAATCTCAAAAACGCTTTTGGCGGGAAAACAGTTTCGATTATATTCAAAACTTTGGAGTGAGAAAAAATCTAGTTTTATTTGATTTTTTTTTTTAAATAACTACTTGCAGTTTGAAATAACATCATTATGTGACATCATTTTAAAAATGTATCAAATTTGAGACAGTGGGTGTTTTTGCCCTTTAAATAAACATTAATTCCAAAAATATTTAAAATTTTTTATCAATTATATGTCTATCTAGTGGGTTTTAAAGTGTTAAATATAATGTGTTGTCAATTTCTGTTACAAAATAAAATTAACTACCCAAACTACCCAGCATGTGGAACAAAACCACTACAGGTTCACACAATATTCATCCACCTATCAAACCACAGAGCTGGTTTGATAGGCAAGTAACAAGTTGGGACATCATACACAGTATATTTTAGATCTAAAATTTAATGAGGCTTCTTGATTCTGGGGCTGTGGTTGGTAATTTTTGACCCGTAGGGCAAGGGGAGTAAACAGAATGTTAAGACTGCACACGGGCTAATAGGAGATTCTGAATTGCTCCTTGGTGTGCATGTGAGTGTGTGGCCCTGCAACAGACTCAGGGTGTACAACACTGCTCTAGTACACCCATGGATCAGAAAATTACAATTTATTTTAAAAAAGGGCAAAGATCTTAGTAAATACCTTAGTCATACATGACATAATTTATCCTATGATTAAACTCCCAACAATCCAGCAGTTAAGCCTGCATCTTGGTTAACAATTTCATTGCATACAACTAGTTAACACAACAGCTTAAGTCTTTCTGAATCATCAAACTTTGCAGCAAACTCATGAAAGAGAAACTTTTTGTTCTTTTGTTGAAGGTGACCCAACATGAGCATGTGCTGATGCTATATCATACTGCTGCCACATGGGGGCAGTCTGTTGCATGCTTAAAGCAATCTGCAGTGTAATGGTTGTTTTGCTGCAGTTGTAATAAGCAAGAAAATTGTTCTGTTACAAACTGAAACCAAAAACATTGTGACTTTTATGTATTTGATCACGTTTTTTGTCTTTGATAGAAGTGAAAATGTTTTATTTTTGAAGAAAGAGGAGTGTTACCTACTTATGGCTTTAACCTGTGGGCCATCACCCTTGTAAAAGAGAGGGTATAGGCTTGTCTGTCTGGGCTCACTGTTCTTTAATTTTTTTAAAATTTGTGTCTGGATAGACGATGTAGAATCCCTCCCTTTGAATTCTGTTTAAAAGAAGTGCTCCCCTGCTAATAAAATCTAAACGAACTGAGCTGAAGAAGGAAAATGTGGAAAGAACACAGGAAAAAAAAGACAAGTCTCCCTCTTCACCCAAATAAAAGCGTCTCTGTTTTCCTTCTCTCACCATTACCCTCTGTGCCTGGCTAATCAAAGCCATATGTATGTGCAGAAGGCCCGCATTCAGACTCCTACTCCTTTTCTCTTTCCCCTCTCCTCTCCCATCGGTTTTCTCTCTAAAAATGGGTTTCTTCTGGAAGCTCTATACCTCTGTGTTCTCCCCTCCTTCTCCTCCTGCTCCTCATCGTTTTTCTCTTCTCCCCTTGCTCTTTGGCGAAGCAGGAAATGCTCCAAGTTCCTGGCCCTGTTAGGGGCCATGTTTCTCCTAAGCACAGACAGATGGAGGGGATGAAGGAGGGATATTAGGGAGAAATACTGCCAGCTGAGAAAATGTTAGTAAACCTGAAATATATCAGGGGATTTTGAATGGAGATGAAAGAGTTTAACCAGTTTCCTATAAATAATTGGGCTTGAGCTCTGCCTCCTCCCCATTTCCATCTGCACAATGTTTTTACTAATAATGTGAGCGCCTGAACTCAGTCTCTGTGTCACGGAACAGCACTAGAAATCCTCCTGATCGTAAACAATTTACAGGAGTTTTGCACAGTTATCCTTATTAGGACTTAACAAGTATAAACATACATCAATGCTGGGAGAGAAAAATGCATTTAGAAGCTAGAATTTACACATAACTCTGTGAGAGCCTTTGGGCTGACCTTAGGGAGCAAAGGCAAAGCCTCCTTGATGTTCCCAGAGATAAAAAGCTCAGCAGAGAAGGGATGGAGGAAAAACAGCCAATACTTTTCAAGAAGCAAACAAACCTTAAAAATCGATTCACCAGTTAATTCTGGTAGTATGATGCTTTTTTTAATTTTTTTTTTTCAAAAAGATAGTCTTTTCAAATAATCACTGAAGAAACAATAGAAATGGCTTTAAAAACAGGAAGTACGAGGCTTAGGTTAAAAAAAAGTTACACTTTATAAATATTATGTGCTTGTATACTCTCACTAACATTATGGTTGTAAACGTCTCTTTATTTGTAGTTTAATCTTCATGAAAATGGGGTTTTTAACATGTTTTTGGGGCATTTGTCTGATGATGGAGGACATATGTAAAGAAAATTCAGCTCAAAGAGCATAATAAACACAAAACAATTCACGTGAACAATTCAAGCAAATTATATTTCTGAGTATTTCTTTGTAATTGTTGTAAATTAGAAGTAGACCAAAAAAATGTTGTTTGAAAAAGATTGTATTTGGGACGTAAAAAATACACTGGGTGGACCACAGGCGGGTTCCCTGCTCAAACAGAGAGCTCTCAGCAATGGAGAGGGGAAGGGGGGGTGGAGTTTCTCTGCACCAACAGGTCCTGACCACAACTCTGAAAGAAATTTATGTTGAACTATTGCCGCTCTGCAGAGACTGCATCCTAGGAAGCATCACAGATTTTTTTTTTATTTTCTTTAGGCTAAAAACGACACAATCGTAACTAAAAGACCAATGGGAACACTTTTACAGTGGATCGAAAAATGATTGGAGTGGGTCTTTTAAGTTCTCTAGGAACTATGGCCATGGATAAAAGATAGAGCACGAGCTAACTTCCTTTTTATTTTGGAAAATAGGATCATTCCGTTAAGACCAATCTTCAGACCATTATAGCACTAATCCCACTGCTTCTCATAATCATAATCAACACAGGGAATTACAGCAGAAATCCTTTCATGTAAACATGGACATTTTGTTTGTTGCCATTAGTGAAATGCACTTCTAAAAATGTAGCCCTATAGGATATATTTAGACTAAAACACATTACTCTTATTTAAACTGATTTGAATTTGAATCAGGACTATCTAAACAAACTGAAATCGGTTAATTAAAGGTGAAGAAGTTTTACTTCCATCTCTGTCACCTCCTAGTTAAGAGAAAACAATCCTTTTCAGATTGAGTAACATGCACAAATATATGTCATCTTCTCTCAAAAGGTGAGGAAGGTTAACGTAATTAGTTTTTTTTAATTGAAAAACTTAAAAAAAATCTTAATTTGAATAAGTAAACCACACGATAACATTGAAATATTTTGGACTTAAAAGAGTTTTTGCTGATACATATGATGCAATAATTGGAAAGTTGTGTATGAAAAATTAATCCAACTTCAACATTATTAGGAATTGGAGAGTGTAACTGTTTTTTGAAACACAAACATTGATACATTGGTCCTTTGATGCCCTATTCGCTAAGACTAACCCCAAACAACCAACTAATAAGCTATAGTAGATGTGATCTTCATACAGTGGTCATTACTTTGAGTGAACCAGTGCGGAAGCGCAAGATCTTCTTCTTCAGAGCGTGGGAGGCTTTTATTTTGACAAATGCTTTGGGTTGCAGAGGTGCTCCAAGGGAGGAAGCAGGAGGCAGCGGGGGGGAGAGTTGGGGGGAAAACTGCCAAACCAAGCCCCCACTCTCATCTGAGTCACTTGATAAGGAGCTGGAATCTGTTGGGTCTGGCTCACTGGCTGTGGACTCAGACTCGCCCTGACCTGCTTGAAAATCGTCCTGACACAACCTTTTGTCCTTCTCAAACCGACTCTCCACAGCCTGATGATGGTAGGAGTACTGGTAGTGCGTAACAGAAGAATGAGTAGGGCGGGGTTTTCGTACGCGCCTTGCAAAATGGTTTGACGGTACAGACTTTTGCGTGGGTGGTGGCATGGTGGCGTGATCAACCCCGTCTTGGCTGAGCTCCTGGATAGACTGGCAGCGGTTGTGGCCGTTGTCGCTCTGCTGCTGTCTCTTGATCCTGGATTGAGAGCTGCGGCTTCCCTTTCCAAAGCTTCCACTTCGTCCACCGTCTTTCTCCACGGAGCTGCACTTGCGATCAGAGACTCTTGGAAGGTTGCACTGTACCTGAGATCTGTATGCTTTCTTGACTACTTTCTTGGTAAAAGTACTTCTGTCTTCAATTGATCGGCATTTCTTTGGGCTCACATTGGACTTGGAGTGTTGGATGTGTGACGGGACAGACTGCTGTTCCTGATGGAAACATGGGTCTAAGGAATGGGCACTTTGGTTGGTTTTGGACCCCTCTGTATCCTTGTGAAGGCTCGGGACATGGTGTGCTCGGGAGGAATTCTGACAGGGATGAGCTGGAACATATTCTGCACTGACCAGCTGTTCCTCCAGAGAAGATCTCTCATGAACTCCCGTCAGAGCTGAAGGGGATGGATAGTCCTTGAAATGCTGGGGTGAATCTGTCTTGCTTGAGTGCTGGTGTGTGTGTGCTACTCTGCTGTGTGGATGGTCCAGTGAGACAGATTTCAAGGTGTTTATAATCGAAGCTTGTCTAGGCTTATGACAAAACCCCAGCTGATGCAGGACATTTAGCTGGTGATCGGTTGCATCTTCGGAACATCCCATCCTTTGATGGTGGGCCTGACCTTGACCCTGCAGAAACACTCTCTCTGAGCACTGAGATGTCTCTTTCAGGGAAACTTTTCTTGATGACAGCTGCTCATCTTTGCAGGACGAGCTAACTTGTGTTAACACACTGACAACTCTAGCTTCATTTGTCAGGCTGGTGCGGGGCTTAGAGGACCTCAAGGGAAGAGCCTGGCTCTGGATAAGCCCAAGGGTCTCTGTTTTTGGGGGTTGCTCATAACTCTGGTGACTGGCTTCTTGTATCGTATCCTCAGAAACAATGGGTTGTCTTGCTGGCTCTGAAAGAAGTATTTTTTCCCTCTTTGTCATCCGGCTTTTCTGCGGGTTTGGGAGAGAACACGGGATGACGAGGTGGTGATCTGGTTCAGGACATGTGTCTGGTTCACCTGAGAAACAGAAACATGAAAAAAATTACCATCACCTTTTCAATTTATGATTATGATTAAGAAAATAAGCTCAAGAATCAGGTCCCTCGATAACAAAAAAAAAATGAAGGCACTTCATAAATACCAAGGAAATAACAAGGTAAAACAGAACAGTTAAGAAGAACCAGACGAGGAGGCCTCATTTGACTTTTCCAGTAACACCTGGTCTGTATTTGTACAGTCACTCTCCCCTTTCCAGTATTTGAATAACTTCCAACAAGAACCACTGCCAACCCGACAAAAAAGAAAACATACATACTGTGTGTTAACGCTCGTATTTTCTTTGCAGTTTAAAATAAAATTAAGAATGTTGCAAACTATTACCATTCTGCTTAACACAAGACCATTTTGTCTGTGGGTTTTTTGTGTTCATTCTCTGCGCTTTTCAAATTAAATGAGTCACGTGACCAACAACCAGATACCAATGACTGCCTTGGGCACTGCACAGCAGGCGCCACAAGGGGTCCCACAGCTCATCAAACGTTTAACGTGTCATGCAGAATTGTTGGATCCACAACCCCTCTGTAAAATCACCAACCATGATTTCCCTTCATGAATCGCTTCATCTGTAGCTGCTCCCACGTGTAAGGAGATCGCAGCTTCATGACCTGAAAGAGACGCCAATGTCTCCTTTGATAGATGATGATGAGCGATAGTGCCGTGGCAGAAATTTGAATATATTTACTGTAAATCAATGTGTTGTTCACATCCGTCGCAATGGATTTGATTGACTTATCACGTGAATTGTTTTGTGTTTGTTATGATTTACAGTGTAATTGGGAAATTGAGTTTTTTCACATTTTTAGAATTTCAATAAAGTTTTGGGCATTTGTGTAATGGAAACGCAGCGAATGTTTCGTTGTTTGGTATCTGCTCTATTGACAGGATGAATGTTGAGATGAGCCAAAAGATTGGTAAAGGATTGGTAACGCTTGGTAATGCAAAGTTACCCACAATACCTTGCTGATGGTCTGTTGGTCTGAACAGTATAGGTTCCTCTGCAGCTGCTCACCAACAAAGGACTTACCCCGAATTTACACTGGTCTGTGGTGTGACTCCATGGCGTTGCGTGAGGAGTCTATCTTACGACTGTCAGCTAGTTTACATTAACTCTGTTGCGTCTCCGGCCCATCCCCCCTCCCACCAGATCCCAGAGGAGTGGTTTGTCCTGTAGTTCATCCCACTGTCTTTGCTCACCCAATCACTTAAACGATCAAACCCTATGCCCTCTCTTTCCTGGGTCCTTGTAAAATACATGTTTTGTTTTTGAAACTCCACGATTAAACTCTTGTCGTCCATGGAGGTGAACTTCGAAGTTATGGCGTAAGCACGTCACCGGAAATATGGAATTTATTTTAATAAAAGTTTTATTTTGAAACTACAACAGAAGATTTTATTTTGAAACCCAAACCTGTTTCCGGTTCCCCGGCTTTTGGCTGCAAAATTTACGCGTAAACAGAATGGAAATAGAACTCCTGCATAAAGCTTGTGTTGTGGAGAGCCAGACGTGGACCGCAAACATGATGGAGACGATGTAAACATTCTGATTGATTAATGAACATTGCATTTTTTGTGTCAACGCACTGCAATGGAGCCGCTCCGCAGACGGACTGCTGGAAATCAGCCTTAAGAGTCCTCTTAATAAAAGCCAGTAACGCAGCACATGTTTTACACAACACTTTAAATACTGTTTTCTTCTTTCTTTTGGACTAATTTGGTGTGTAAAGCCAATAACCATCTGCACAAACTGTTGCTCATTATTTAGCAGCTGTTGTAATGATCACTTCCTTGTTTCCATCTCCTGCTGTTTCTCTACTGTAACGTTGCTGTTAAAACCACATGTAAACAGACACCAATACCATCTTTCAACCAATTAGTTACAGTCAGGACCATAAATATTTGGACAGAGACACATTCTTTCTAATTTAGTTTCTGTACATTACCACAGTGAATTTTAAAGAAAACAACTGAGATGCCATTGAAGTGCAGACTTTCAGCTTTTATTCCATGGGTTGAACAAAAAGATTGCATAAAAATGTGAAAAACTAAAGCATATTTTAAACACAATCCCTTAATTTCATGGGCTCCTAAGTAGGTGGACAAATGAAATAACTAAAAATAAAATGGTCATTACTAATATTTGGTTGAAAACCCTTTGTTGGCAACGACAGCCTGAAGTCTTGAACTCATGGACATCACCAGATGCTGGGTTTTCTCCTTCTGAATGCTCTGCCAGGCCTTTACTGCAGCAGCTTTCAGTTGCTGTTTTTTTGTGGCTTGGCCATTCAAGAATATTCCACTTCTTTGCTTTAATAAACTCCTGAGTTGCTTTGGCTGTATGTTTTGGGTCGTTGTCCATCTGTATTATGAAACGCCGCCCAATCAGTTTGGCTGCATTCACCTGGATCTGTGCAGACAGTTTGTCTCTGAACACCTCAGAATTCATTGGGCTGCTTCTGTCCTGTGTCACGTCATCAATAAACACTAGTGTCCCAGTGCCACTAGCAGCCATGCACGCCCAGACCATCACACTGCCTCCACAGTGTTTTACTGATGATGTAGTGTGCTTTGGATCAGGAGCTTCTCCACGCCTTCTCCATACTTTTCTCTTGCCATCATTCTGGTAGAGGTTGATTTTGGTTTCATCTGTCCAAAGAATGTTTTTCCAGAACTGTGCTGGCTTTTTTAGATGCTTTTTAGCAAAGTCCAATCTAGCCTTCCTATTCTTGAGGCTTATGAGTGGCTTGCATCTTTCAGTATACCCTCTGTATCTACTTTCATGCAGTCCTCTTTTTATGGTAGACTTGGATATTGATACCCCTACCTCCTGGAGAATGTTGTTCACTTGGTTGGCTGTTGTGAACGGGTTCCTCTTCACCATGGAAAGGATTCTGCCATCATCCACCACTGTTGTCTTCCGTGGACGTCCAGGTCTTTTTGCGTTGCTGAGTTCACCAGTGCTTTCTTTATTTCTCAGGATGTACCACACTGTTGATTTTGCTACTCCTAATGCTGTAGCCATTTCTGGCATGGTTTTTATCTGTTTTCTCCGCTTAATGATGGCTCCTTTCACCTGCATGGAGAGCTCCTTTGACCGCATGTTGTCTGTTCACAGCAAAATCTTCAAAATGAAAGCACGAGTCCTCTTATCAACTCCAGGCCTTTTATCTGCTTCACTCATAATGACATAACAAGGTAATTGCCCACACCTGCCCATGCAATAGCATGGAAGTCAATTGTCCAATTACTTACGAGCCCATGAAATGAAGGGATTGTGTTTAAAAAATGCTTTAGTTTTTCACATTTTTATGCAAACTTTTTGTTCAACCCATGGAATAAAAGCTGAAAGTCTGCACTTAAATGGCACCTGAGTTGTTTTCTTTAAAATTCACTGTGGTAATGTTCAGAAACTAAATTAGAAAAAATGTGTCTCTGTCCAAATATTTATGGTCTTGACTGTATTTTTTACTGGTAGACGCAGAGTTGATTCATTTACCTGAAGTGAGTGGCCTGTCCTCCTCTTCATCCGAATTGACCGACTTGACCTCAGTTTTGATCTTCAGTTCTGCTACGTGCTCCTCTAAAGATGACCTGGAGTCCACATGACTGAGCTGAAAACGGCTCTGAAACAGGAGAGGGAAATGAAGAGCTGTTTATCAGACATTATATTAGTCAGAATAACCATTCTTGCCCTTCCACCTGTTTTTAATATGCTAATCCTCTAGCATTTTATTTTTCTGTAGCGTAAGTTATTCAAGTTATAAACTGACCAATCAGATGCCTCAATAAAAGTATGTCCAACGATGAAACATTTAATTGACAGATTCTCCAGAGCCCGCTTTCAAGTGGTAGGGGTGTGGCCTTCATACAAACTCACTTCTGATTGGTGAGAATGGTTGCCATAGAAAAGTTGATTCAGCCCGACACGGACCATCATCTTATATTAACTGGTTCTAGTGTGGCAATGTCTGTTTCGCAAAAAAACAAATTGATGATTTGAGCAGGAAGTGAGCCATTGCTAACCCCTGATCTATCCTAGGCACTTTAACGTTGGGAGTTTGGTCATCTAGACCCACTAGACAGTGCTCTGAACCTGTTTTCTTCAATTATTTGTGATCTTCACTGGTGTCCATGGATTACATGAAACCCTTTTCACATTTATCCACCTTTGTCATGGTAGGGAGAACTAAAAGGGGCAACTACCCACCCAGCATAGTATACTCCCCCGTCGCCCCCCCCATTTTTGAGTCAATATTAGTATCACTATTGACAAAGGTTAAGAAACAAGCTTCTGTAAGTATTGTCAAAAAGCAAAGGCAAATATTGAGCCCCTCAAATTCCCTGTGAATGCCAGCCCATGTGGGCTGTCAGCACCCTGACCCTTAGCCAAAAATCCTCGCTAATTCCATGTTATGGAAACTCATTAATAACTCATCAATAATAAAACAGTTGGAAATATTTTGATCCTTTCATTTGAAACTGCCTTCCACTCTGCTGTTTTCATTTGCCCCCCTCCTGCCCCTGGTTTAGTTCTAGTTTTAACCTTAGAATTTGGCTCCATTAGATGTGGACTTTCCCAGGTTCCAAAAGCAGAAAAGTTTGACTTTAGTAACGTTTTGCTGAGTATTTTCTCTCTTTTTTTATTTTTGTTTTTCTAGTTGTATTTCTGTGATTGCCCATCACAAACGTTCACAACCAAAGTTACAGAAATCTAATCTACATTTTTAATACAAAAAATGCATTGCCACTTTCTTCTACATTTAAAAGTTAAACACACCATCATGCATGAGATGCGTTGCACAAAGTTTGTCCTCCTTTGGGGTTCATTTGTGACTCTTTCAGCAGATGACAGTAAAAACTTACTATTTGGCGTGCATGGCCCCCCGCGATGCCATTTGGTGCGTCTGGTCGTCCTGACAGAGGGGAGTCCCCAAGGAGCAGAGCTCCGAGGACCAGACTCTCCTGCCTCTGTTTGAGAAGCTCCAGCTCATACAGACCAGACAGGCTGGCCTCCAGGCGCTCTTTATTCCGACTGCGCTCTGCTGCTGCCGGCAGAGGGAACGGCGCATACACGACTCCCAGAGCGCCTGGGAGCTCCACAAAAGACATCCCAGTTCCTGTTCTCCTATTTTAAAAGAGGAAAAACCAAAAGGTTTGGGCTGAGAATCTGTAAGATGTTTACTTCTACTCCAGAAAAAAGTTGACTGCAGCAGAAGTAGCTTAACGGAGTTCTGCGCTTTGGGACCTCCTTCTGCCCTGCAGTAACACGATGAGCCAGTAGGGGGAGCTCTGCGTGTTCATAAAGCAGCACATGTGGGCAGAGCAACCAAAGTGTTATAATAAAGTGTATAATAATATTAAGAACTTATCAACAGTCGAATAAAAAATTATAAACAAACAAATAACTAAATATGCGAAATTACTATGTTAAAGTTAAGAAATAATAAAATATATATATATGTGTGTGTGTGTGTGTGTGTGTGTGTGTGTGTGTGTGTGTGTGTGTGTGTGTGTGTGTGTGGGTGTGTGTGTGTGTGGGTGTGTGTGTGTGTGTGTGCAGAAACGAACAAGAAGATTAAAATGAAACAGGTTCAGCACAATTTTTGTTCAGTTTGTTCAGAGGCAGCAGAAAAACTGAAGGCTTATTTTCCAAATTCAGTCCAAACACGAAGAACCTGCACATAAAAAACATCACTGGAGCACACGGCATAATAACTGGTGGTTGCTATGAGAAGAGAACAGAGGTACGAAGGAACTGAATTAACCCTTGTGCTATCTTAGATGCCCCCACCCTTACATTGGCGTGTTATTCCTACCATGACAAAGGTGGATAAAGGTGGAAAGATTTCATGTAATCCATGGACACCAGTGAGGTTCACAAATCATTGAAGAAAAAAGGTTCAGCGCACTGTCTAGTGGGTCTAGATGACCCAACTCCCAATGTTAAAGTGCCTAGGATAGCACAAGGGCTAAGGAGCGCCTTGCAGAGCAGCTGTTAACAACAACAAAAAGGAACATTGCAAATATATACCGAATGAAACTGTAAGTAATATGCAACTTTCTAACTTTGATATATTTTTTTTGTTGACTGATTATAGTAAACTTGGTCAACCTGGATTTTCAAGCGTTTGCTCCTCCTGCTACATCTACATCATCTCTCACTGTAACGTTTACATTTACAAAACCCCTGGATATGTTTAGTATATTATGTTTAAAAGAAGAAACTCAAACAGCTTTTTTCAATATTTGAAGCATATTATGATATTGCTCGGACCCTTCTCATGATTACTGTAGTAAATGACAGTAATAATCACTTCTTCATGACGGTCCATCAGCAATAAGAGAGCATGAGGTTTGATAATGACAGATTAGATGGAAAACCTTCTGTCCTTTGGTGTTTTTGTCCGATCATCCGTACATCCGTTCGTCCTTGCTCTGTCTACCTGTTTATCCATCGGTCAGTCCCTCTGTATATTTGTTCATTCTCCCATCTATCCATCCAGTCGTTCATTCCTCCACCCTCCATCCATCCTTCAATATTTTTAACATTTTATTTATCCATCCATTTTTTAAACCTGCTGAATCCCTTTTAGGATCACAGGACTGCTGGAGCCTGCCCCAGTTACTAACGGGCAAATTGAGGATACACCCTGAAAAGGTCGTCAGTCTGTTGCGGGACATGCATTATTCTATCTGTGTATTATTCCATTTTTCCACCCATATCATACAGTACGTCAACCCGTTTATCTCTTTAGTCTAAAAACCTTCAGTGATATTGTAGATGACTGCCCCCGTGTGGCCATTATTTGTCCTACAAATGCTCAAAATTTTCCGTAATGTTCTTGCAATGCTATTTATGGCGTCCTATACTGTTCATAATTAAATAAATAAATATTTAATTAAACAAATAATTATGGCCTCATGCAAATACACAATCAACCAATAAATCTCTCATAAATGTATAAAAAGATCATGAAATTGTGAAAAACCTGCACACTGATTTTATATAAGCCATTATATTATTCAATATATTTCATTTTGCTTTAAAAACCTGTTAATTATTTTAAAACAGCATTTTAAAATATTCATTTTTAATCATGTGGAATATTATTATAATTCTGTCTTTTTTCAGAAGCTCGTATTTCAAAATCAACATTTTCCAAAGTAGCTTTGTTTTTATTTCATGTTGCTGTTTTTCACAATGGCTTATTTATTTCATGAAGAGCTTTTTCAGGAGAATGAGTCTATCTGTCAATCAGTGAAAGTGGATCTAAACGCTCATTGGCTCATCCATGGAAATCGACTCATATTCCTCGATACCCGCTCAGCGGTGTGCCAGTCAGAGAGATGTCATATATTTTAGCGATATCCGCGCAGCTTTGCTGACATTAGAGATCAAATAGAGTCAAACAATCTGTCTGCTGTAGAAGATGCAAACATGGACGACTCTGTTTTTGTAGTTTGAGGGTTTGTGTGGACCAAACCACAGAGGAGCTCCGGTCGTCCACGTCTATAAAGTCCCCCGTTGAAACATTCCTCATTCTTACGCCATTCACTCAGAGCTCACATCGTGCTTTACACTGTGTCGGCTCGCAGGAGGCGAGCTGGCGGACCGACAGTCAGACCAGGCAGCTGCGCAAAGCGGAACAAGCCTGCTCAGGCCTCCTGAACCTTATGATATTTTTCTATTTTCATTGAGACAATGATTATAATCAGGTCCTCTGATTTTATTTTTCCCTCGCGGGAAAATGTTGAACCTTTCCTGCGATGACGTTTCTGACCGTGGTCGGAAAACGCAGCGGAGATCCAGGATTGATTGAGCAATTCTGCAGCCAGGGTTTACTCCAAGAATCAGGCTCTGTACTTTGGAGGAAACCTTTTTTACTATTACTTTTCCGGGGGACAGGGCAACGGACCCTTAACTTGCGCTCACACACACACACACTCTTGCACTGCCTGGGCGCTCTGATTTACACGCAATTTAAGACGTAGTTTGACTGCAGGACCTGAAGCAGAGACTCTCTGGGATGATCTCATGAACTCAAACATGGAAACATTGTTATCATGTGAAACTATTCAAAATAAATAAAGCTGATCTTTTAACACTCCATGTGCATTGTGCATCCATGCATTGTTACTGAGATAAGCACAGGCAACCGCTCCATGTGGCCATCAGGCTAAAAACATTAACTTTTTTTTTTATTTTTTTTTTTTATTGAGCTTCAAACAAACATATACACATAACTACAGCAAAAAAATAAAAAACGAATAAAAAACACACAGAAAATTAACAAACAGCCTTAAAATTGTAGTTTACAATACTAGGGAACGTCATACAACATTTAGCATATAGTCTTCATTGAAAATAGACAGGTTTATTACATTTTTGTTTATTATTAATTAATTTCAGAAATTTAGAATATAAACTAATCTCTTTATGAAATGTGTTAAATAACATTCTGGCTTTTGTAATACAGAAAGTGATTTTCGTTTAACAGAATCCCTAATACCCCTAGTATTTTGTGAAATAAAACCACACAGAACTTAAGGACATAAATAAAACACGGAAAATATGTAAACAAAAAAGAGAAAATTTAGGATTAAAGAAGCTGGTGTCTTAAATTAGAAGTTAGCTGCACCCCTATATTTACTAAATATGAACCTGAGAATTTTACTATTATATCATGATTTTCACTAAAATGTTTCACTGGAAAACAAAATAAATTGTTATTACAAATTATATAACCATATTGATTGAAACCTTTCGCATCTTAGAAAAAAAAATACTTTTGTTAATAAAAGGTAAATGTAAAAAAAAGATGAAATACTTAACTTAGATTTGCTCTATTATGTAAACAGAATGACTTAAATGTTAAAACTTAGAATAATTACAGTAAAAAACAATTTAAATAAGGCAATATGAACTCAACAACGCAAAATAGGTAGGTCACCTCCTTGTAAACATTTCACTCCATATTCACTCTAGTCCCGTTGATGTATCCCACATGGCCCCTGTAATAAGCTAAAAACATTAACTGGCAGCCCCTCCCACACACGGCATGTTGCGTTCATGGAACTCCAGTTCATAGACGTTTTGTGGAACTCCAACAACCACCCAGCCTAACTTGGGCCACTACTAGATGTTAATGAGAAGATGAAAATTGCCGAACCGACCACAAAATCACCCGAATTATGCACACTCGCCCAAAGCCACTTTTATCCGCAAATCTAGAACAAAAACTGCCCAATTTCGTGTAACACTGTGGATGTGTTGAGGTGCATACTCCCCCTAGTGTTGAGGGGTGTGCATTGCGCCGTCACGTTTGGTGAAACATCTTCGATTGATGTAGTCAGGGTGCTGCTGCTCATGTCTGAGTAAAGGAGTAGCCAATCACAAAAGTGTCTCCGCCTTGTCTAGTTTGATTGACAGACAGACACAGTCTCCTGAAAAAGCTCTTCATGAAATAAATAAGCCATTGTGAAAAACAGCAACATGAAATAAAAACAAAGCTACTTTAGAAAATGTTGATTTTGAAATCCAAGGTTCTGAAAAAAGACGTAGAATTATAATAATATTCCACATGATTAAAATTAATATTTTAAAATGCTGTTTTAAAATAATGAACAGGTTTTTAAAGCAAAATGAAATATATTGAATAATATAATGGCTTATATAAAATCGGTGTGCAGGTTTTTCACACTTTCATGATCTTTTTATATATTTATGAGAGATTTATTGGTTGATTGTGTATTTGCATGACGTCATATTTATTTATTTAATTAAATATTTATTTATTTAATTATGAACAGTATAGGACTCCATAGGCTATTTGTTTAAAATTTTTTTAACAATTATAATTCAATTTAAATAAAAAAAATCCCTGAATGCTTTGAAAAATCTGCCTCATGAAAAAGATTTTCAAAATTAAGCACAGTCGTGAAAGACAGACTCTTGCAAATATATATATTATATGTATATATTAGGATACATTTATATAAATATATACATGTTCAGAAAAGTTCCCTTTCCCTCCATATGCTGTAACACCTATTAACCACTGCACACACATAAAAGAAGGTTAAGTATGTCCCAAAGGTTGTGTCTTAACAGGAATGAGTGAATTTGTGAGGAAATGTGTCCCAGATTGGTCCCAAACTATGGCTTCAAACATGCCCACTGCTTTTGGAAAAAGAGAGGTGGCCCACATGAACTCGTTCTCTGCAGAAAAGCACCAGGTCTCTGCTGCAACCAGAACCGCATTCACCAAAGCACAGCTCACCTGCAGCCAGCAGCTACTGTAGCGCGAGTCTGAATGTAATGCCAGATGATGAGTGTTGGACAGCAGCAAATCCTGTGGTTCCTCAGTGGCATTCTTCTGGAACTGCTCACCCAGTCCTGCCTGTTCAAGGTAACCACTTAACACGTGTAGCAACAAAGCAGCACATAGATTACCCAGCACTTTAAAGTGAAGAAGTTATATTTATTCTTGTTTTCACAAAACAATGGGAACACACATGGTGACAGTCTGAGCAGGACTATATGGCTGCTCCAAGAACAAGAAGTCCAGGGTTTCCTCACACTTCAGCAGACAAAGGTAGAGATGCGGAACAGCATGTTTCTGTCAAAACAATATGAGAAGATGTGATCCTAAACTCTAACATGATTTCTCAATGTTTTGTTTCTCAGTCAAAGTCATCAAATCTCACTGCCCTGCGTTTAAACAAAAAAAATCCAGATGCCTCTGCAAAGGCTTTATAGGGTCTAACAGTCATCTGACTGAAAGTCTAAAACATGGAGAACAATGAGTGCTAAGGACCTGGGGGCTTATTTATAAAACTGTAGGTAGATTTTGTGTACTCACAGAAAGAAAATTCAGATTTATCATCCTGCATACTGGAAACTAGTTTTTTTTTTCTTTTGCAGATTGAGCAAGAAAAAAACAGTTTTTATGGAGGGGAAAAAATAGACTTCAAAAGCAAAATGATGTTTCCACATTTTCCACTCATCTCCTGAACTTCTTTGTTCTAAGCATCTTTTATATAAAAGTCCCCATCTGAGAAACAAAAATGATTGCGTGAACGATTTAATGGCATCGTAAATACAGTGAACTTTTGACAATTCCTTCATTTGAAAAATGCTTTTTCATTTATTAGCTTTTTAATACTACCTGGCGACAGCACTTACAGTGACCGGTGAAGAAATGTATGCACTCCTAGAAATTCAAAGAAGGATGTCAACATGCATGCGAATATTTTATAACCCACATAAGCTCTAATTCTAATAAATAAAACCTATTTTTAGCAGATTTGTTTGATTTTCTTTCTGTAAAACCACAAAATTGCATTTGCTGCAAAACGTGGAAAAGCCCTCAAGAGAAACATTTTAAGTATTTATGCTTGTATAAATCATTTGCATTTTTATTTATCTTTATCTTTATATTTTTTCTTCTAACTTAAGATGTTCTTTGAGCTAGCATAAGGTTTCTTGTGCAGAAATTCCTCAAACTCCTTATAGGGATTTGAGGCTGGTTCGAAAAATGACCTGGAGCCACATCAGTTCACCAGCTAACCACTAGGGGGCTTGTTATACAGGCAACATTCAATCCACTGAGAAAAAAAGACTCAAATTTGAAACAGTGAGAAGTGTTCAAATAATCTGTTATCATCATTTGGATAAAAATAAAGGAAAAAAGTTGTGTTTTACCAGCTGATGTGTGTTTTTTCCCACTTAGTTTATTTTCAGAGCGACAGCCTTTGATGGGGGCCGTTGATGACCCTGAACAGATCAGTGGGTAACATGACACACCCCCTTTGTCCATTTTGAACATGGTTTGGCGTAAATATTAGTAACCAACAATTCTCACGCCTCTGGTCCAACAGATAAAACATTTACATACATATACATATGTTTACACAGTACAAAAATGAGCTTTTAATTTACATGGCTGAGCGTCATCACTCTTATAAACGTCACAAAATGACCAAGAGATGAAAAAATATTTTGATTATAAATACTGGTATTAGAGTGTTTTATAGCTAATTTAAGATGCAGGTCAACACTGACCTGTTAACATAAAGCATAGTAACAGAAAGCACAGAAAGAAGGTTTAAAACATCATCTGGCACAAACAGTGAATTATCCAGGATATTAATATGCAAACTGGAAAACCCTTTCGGACTTCACTTTTGACCTGAATAAAGACTTTATTATGAATATGGACCTCCATCAAAATACAGATTTGGGCCTTAAATTGAAATTTCATTTAATTATTTAATCTGATAATGAGTTTTACTTTAAAATGCTGTCATAATATAAATTTCAACTATGGACTATCTAGAATGTTTTCTGAATATTGTCTTTGATCTAAATATGGATTTTAACTAGACTATGGACCTTAATCTAATGACTTCAAATATAAAATGGATTTTAATTAGAATATGCTGTACATATATGATATTCTTTTCTTGTCTAAAAGAAATGAGGAACTATTGCACTTTAAAATGTGTCGCTAAACATTTAGGCTCATAAACAGATTTTCATTTCAGCTATGAGAGGCATCCATTGTTTAATTGTACCTGTGTAGAAGGATGTATTTACATTTAGAGGTGTTGAGGCGGCAGAAAAGGTCAATCAAAGAAGACAGATTGCAGAGAATCAATAATAAATCTAATATTAGATTTGGTGATGTTGCATTTGGTTCTAAACTTTACAATAAATGCCTTAAAAGGACTCTTGAGTAAATGCATTCAGAGACAACCACAAAAATCCTGTTTTCTAACGCTGACATTCACGGTGGGGCAGGAGAGGATCAGTGGAAGACACGTCCAATCAAATTCTCTTCTTCATGAGAACCTTTTCTTTTCTCTAATTTCTTGTCGTTTACATCTAAGTTTGGAAATCCAAAACACTTTAGTTTAGAATAAAAATGTCAACAATCATATCCTGTCATCTTTTCAGAAAGAACAACTAAAAAATTTTCATCTAAAAACGATCAGACTGTGGGAGCTGAGGGCAAACATAAAACACTCTTACATCATAAACTGGGTTATCAATAGCATTGTTTGGATTTATTACTGTAATTAAGATAAAAATGATCTGCATAAAAGTCGCTTAAATTCTATTTCTAATTGCTAGGAAAAAATATAATCTTTATAGGGTTTTTAATGGTGCATGAAAATACTTCAACAACACAATAAAGGAATCAATGTTAGTGTAAACCTTCAAGACTTTGGCACTTCCTTATTTAGGGCCTTTTATTTCACCCTGAAACAATCTTCAAACGTATTAGTTGTCTGTTGTAGCCTCCGTACAAAATGGCACACGATAATAACAGTGATGACTAATATTTTTGGAATTTGACGAGAGGGCGGCGAGCGTCGTTAACTGGAAAAGAGGCACTGAGCAAACCGACGACAATTTTTCAGCCAACAAAGCAGGAAGAATTGAAAAGATATTTTTCTATGCGGTGAAAATGAACAGCATAGAAAAAAAGTACTTGATGGGTTCGGTCACAGATGGAGGCGTGTGTCGTGGATGAATGGTCTCAAGCTATTTGCAGAATTGAAAAAGACTCTGGAGCACATTTCAGTCACTCCTCTGTCATTCTTTTTTTTTTCAATGACCAAAGAGAATACCTGCCATCAAACGTTGTCATTTCTTTACAGTTCTGTGCCTTTCCAGTTTAACAATGAGACTCCGATGAACTTGATGAAATGAGCACGTTTCAACAAACAACACTAGAATTAATGTGCCTACAGTGTAAATGCAAATCTGTTCAAGCGTCCACTGGACCGAGAATGGCAAGAGTACAGGTATATCTAGATAACATATTTACTATTCTTCTCATTCACAGCCTTGTGATGTAGATATTTTCCTCAGTATGACTTTACACAGTGTTAAAGGCTTGGGTTTGGGCGGGGTCCATATTAGAAGTAGCCCCCATGTGGGTTGAGTTCACATGGCTTAGTTTTGGGGGAGGGCTGGGCTTGGAGTTGGAGGTGGACGAGGAGGTCGGTGTGGAACGGGATACGAGTGTCTTGGAAAGCACCTGATTGTAGACAGCTGAAGGCTGAGTGAAAGTGGGACCATGGCAGTTTTTCTTTCCAGGCCCCACAACAGAAATGCCGCCTTGTTGGCTGCCGGTTCCCGTGTTGTGCACCATGGACTGGGTGGAGGAGGTGCCTGAGCGAGAGCTACTGGAATGAGACGAGGACAGGGAGTTGGGCTTGACTAGCTTTGCTTTCGGAGCTTCTGCATCCTCCCTGAAAGAAGCAAATGTGGTTAAGCGACAAGCAAATACTAAGGGTGCACTTACTGCCCTAGTCACAACTGCCCTTACGGGGCCAAACGTGGGCAAACCTGTGGTCTGCAGGAACTTTCAATGTTGTTGACTGGCCGAGGATCAAAATTGTTCATTTTTCTATGGGCATGCTGCAGGCGACAGATTGTAGCAAACACTTAAGGTGTATTCAGACTGGACACATTTGGCTCGCTTGAAGCGAATCAGAGTTCGTTTCCCCGATAATCCGGATCATATTTGGAGTCTGAATACACCCAAGTCCCGGTCAAGGAACCACTCTCTGACCCATCTTTCAAGGTGGTCTCGGTTTGTCTCCATTTTGGTTCGCTCTGAGGTTTTCTCAGTCTGAATGCGCTCCGTGCTTGGAACAGAACAACTGAACCGAAGGCCACCACAGCCTGGCTTTAAGGGATGTTAACAGAGTAACGGAGCAACAGGGAGACACAGCAACTCATTGAAGTGTGGTCGAATGAATGCAGGCTCATTAAAACAAGGTTTAACGTGATACACATTGCTTCTTACACTGTTTTCCCATCAATCTATATGTCATACACACTATACCAGATACCTTCTGGATTAATAACGGATTCGGTTCGGACCAATTAATATTTCTTGTCGGAATACACTCTTTAACAACACGTAAGGGTGACGTAGGTGAGATGCAGGCAGGGCATTTTTCAACTCTCTAAACCCTGTGCACTGCATTAAAAAGCCGGTTATGTGTTGTTAAACTGGCAAGCCTGACTGATCTTAGGAAATTAGACAATCAGAGCGTAGTTTGTGTAGACATCTAACGGGTGTCTTACGGGCGCGAACCTATCACCTACACACCCCGTCCATGCAGAATTTGTGCACAGTCAGCAAGTAGTACTCGCACCTTAATGACGACTAGAATGTTGCATAAAGACCCAGTATGTCATCAGTGTGGGCAACTTATATTATCCTTACGAAACCTTCAAAATACCACACACATGTTCCATTTTCAACAACGTCTCTTGAGGTGGACGCACAAGCCTCAGGGGAACTATAAGTAACACTTGCGCTGCCCGTAAGATGCAGTCGCCCCTGTCCGTGACCCTCCTGGGCCCCTGACAACCCAAAAACCTGTACAGGTTAACCCGTGCATGTGACTAAGGCTTAAGCAACACACATATGAAGTTTCTGAACAAATATTTCATGTTCAGGTTCAGAGAGTTTACCTGATTTCATTTGGGGTTTCTTCTTCTTCGTATTTCTTCATTTGCTTTTTGCAGAATGCCAACCAGATGATGAGGATGATGAGGAGGACGCCAAAGGACACACCAACTACGGCACCAGCAACCACGCCCATTCCCCTCACATCTACAGAAATGGCAGACGTTTGGAGTTAGGACAATAGGTTACTAAGTTGGAGGTAAAAAAAGTCACATTTACAAAAATAAAGCCAACTTGTGATGGACTGGTAGCAATTCCGGGTGTACCTTCCCCTTTTTTTAACAGTAGTTAGGATAGGCTCCAGCTTTCTCATGACATAAAAGGGATCCAGCAGGTTTATAAATTGGTGGGAAAAAAATCACAAAATTTGACTATTTTAATATTACTATAATTTACTCTTAGACTACTGATTGCAAACCTGGTGGAGACCGGAAATGCTTGACCTCTGTCCTTACCAACCTGCACAATGACTTGCTCTTGACCAAAAACCTATTTTCTGCTCCAACATACAAATAAATTACTTAAAAATCATGCAGTTTGATTTCCTGGTTCCCTTTTCTGAATTCTGTTTCTAACTCTTATTAAAGTGTTTCTGTGATGAACATTATCTTATTAAGAATCAGTGAACGCCAAAAGAAAAATCCTTTCTATTCCTTTTCTTAACCATCTAATCTTTTTTGTCTCGGTATACAATACTTTTAATTTTCTCTGTGTGAAAGGTGCTGTATAATAGAAATCGCCTTGTGCTCATTAGGTGGTATCTGGCTGAATAAACGATTTCCCTTGAGGGTACATCTTTATAACAAAAGGCTGAGAACCACTGTTCCATGCAAATGAAGCAGCAGGTTTTCCAACTCAAGAGAAAAAAACATATTTTAGTCTTTTATTTTGTCCATGTATGGTTACAGAATGCAAACCGCATCCTTGTTACTAACAGGAGGGCCTTTTATTGTGTTCATTCATGTCTCACATTCAATTGATCCTGTTCAGATGACATGACATTTACAATTCTGTAAGAAGACAAACTCCTCCACCCACAATGCATCTGAACCTCCACTGTGCAGCTTTCTTCTCCAACATCGTTGCTCGCTGTGCATTTGTAGATACCGGCGTTGTCCTTGGTCAAGTTCTTCAGCGTCACAGTTTCTGGGTTTTTTAGATCTAAAGTGCAGGGAAAAAATAGGCACAGGTGTAAGTTCTTGATCTCCGTTGGCTATCGAAAAGCATATCACAATCAATAACGATTTAAAACCAGTTATTTAATTTTTTTTTGCAGAGGGCTTAGTGCAAATCGTACTAAACATTTTGGTTACATCAATACAGTATTCCTTATTTTTTAACTGTTATTCAAACCTTTATTTTGTCAGATATTTTGACATTTTTAGAGAAAAATTTGGATTTACACAAAGGGCCAGCACGCTTTTAAAGCATGGTATTCTTTAAAGTACCTTACATTTTCTAAAAATGTGCAGTTGAAGAAGCTCATTATAGACTGAGCATTAACCCACATTTTAGATGAAACCTCAGTCTTTAGTATTAGTTAATATTATTATTATTTTAATAAATTGTTTTTACATTAAACTAGATGTGGCGGAAACCAACTGAGGTATCCTCTTTGCATTAATCTCACACATTTTACTCTGACAACTTCATAAAAATGTATTTAAAAGCAATAATTTGAGGAAGACATACATAACAATAATAAAGAATACATTTTAAACTGCTGTATTTCTGGCAAAGTAAAAAGTCCTTTAGAGACTAGAAATTTAACCTAAACTACATTTTTATTAAATTCATAATTTCAACAAAATCGGTTTCAACTTCACTTAGTACATTATCACAGCACTTTATGATTTTGTTTAACATTTATCACAACATTTATCACATTTTGATTTAAATTAATTTTAATGAGTAACTCTTTCGCACACTAACTACAGATAAAAAAGCAGACTACAGGTTACAATAAAACCAATAAATATTATACGTAAATTATAAAAAATGCTATAACTTTATCACATTCGTAGGCATATTAATGAAACTTTGCAAGTGTTTTCTTATTTCCATTTAAAAACCCATTTTTGTTTGTTTGAATTTTTTTTTCAACTGACGACTCAAAATGAAAAAACTATGACACTTTCATTAAAAAGATTCCCTTTCTAAAGACTAAATAAAAAGGTGACTGTTGCTTTAAAAACAAACTCGTACTGCTATTAGAACGGTTCTTAAAAGGGGATTTGCTGAATCAATACAGCATTTTCTCAAAGGAGATTAAGTTCAACGAATCGATTTTTTTAAAAACCAGCCCAACCGAAGGGTACAAACGCTTGCTTACCAATCAGGGCCAGTGGAGGCAGCTTCCCAGCGTATTTGCCCTTTTCCCCTAATCTCTCCCATTTGTAGTGAATGGGATTGGAGCCATCGGCAGACTTGCAGCTCATCTTCACCTCACCGCCCTCGAAGAATTTGCCCTCCATCCAGCATCGTGGCTTAGATGGCTTTACTATAAACAGACACAAACGCAAAGTTATGGTCTGTTTCTGAACCAACTGTTGATGGTTTATACTGACTTTGCCTTTTTAGTATTAGAATTCCTCTGTTCTACCAAAAAAAAAAAACTATTTAGTAAATTTGTCATTCCCAGTCCAACAATTTTACATTCTTTGGTTAGTGTAGCATGTTTTTCTAAACCAAAGCAGTTTTTCAATAACCTGGACACACAATTAGAAATAAATCCTTGCTAAACAAACAAAAAAACACATGTTAAGTTTTGCAATAAATTCCTAAATTACCCAGCGTTGTGCTTTTATGCACACATATAAAGACACAGACCTTTAACAAGGTAATATTTATACCAACCTTAAAGTTACCACCAATCACACCAGACCCTAAATAAGACAGTGGAAAGGACAACCTGCTAAATTAGGATCATTGACTGTATATGAGAGCTGGGCAATGTCCAAATCCCCTATCTACTCCCTAAATACATGCTAAAAAAACTATATAGTGTGGGACTATCTAGTGCCTTGGAATTGAAAAGCAATTCGGACACCATGCTTCCTACTTTTTTTTTTTAAACTGTAAATATGACATCACCAGTTTCACAAAGTAAAAACCTATTAAATACGAGCATTTTATAAAGATTATTCATGAATTCACTTTGTTCTGATGATTAAAACTTCGATGGTTTACAAACAAAGTATTTTATTTTTTTCACAAAAGATCTTCAAACACAATGCATTGTGGTCTATATTCACCAATCTAGTGAGCATCGATGCACACTGGTTTTTTGCAGAGACTTCTCGGACATTTCTATATAGGGCCTTTTGGGATTGTAGATTTGTACAGCTCTAAAAAACGACAAACGCACTATTAGGTGCACTATGTAGCGAGTAGTGAGGGAATTTAGGACACAACCCTGGACTGAGTGACCCCTCCTCCCTCAGGTTCCAAACAGGAAGTACCTGTTGGTTCCTGGAAGCCAAAATCCCATAGACTTCTATAGAGAAATAAACAGTCATTACTCAGTTATATTATTTATCAGAATAACCATTCTTGCTCTGATACCTCTTTCTAACATGTCAATCAGATATCTCAATAAAAGTATGTGGTCTCACATCAAATGTTCAAAATTCTCTCGAGCCCGCTTTCAAGTGGTAGGGGTGCAAACGTCCAGCAAGCTCACTTCTGATTGGGAGAGCTGTTGCCATAGAAATGTTGCCTCAGATCAACTCGGACCAATTACCGCTAACTAATGATTTCATAAAATTGCGATTGAATTGACTTAATTCCATAGAAACAAAACATCACGCGGTCCAGTTCTCATGCAGTTCATGTGAAACACAGCTTGATAATGCTGCTACACAACATATTCTTACTTTTGTTCACAAAGGAGCCCTCAAACACATGGAGCTTTTTTCTTGCTAACGCTAAAGATTTGTTACAGAACTGTATTATTTAGCACCCAGATATTTGTGAAAACCCAACAAATTATGTTGAGTTTTCCCTCAGTGCAGTGTTTTGTCTTTACTCTGGAGCAGTCCGTGATCAGTCAGTATTCATTTTGTTCAGATGGCAGCTGGAATAATTACTAAAATCACACGTGGTTCATATTCCTCGGCTTCTTTCGAACAATTTCTTTCCTTCATTATCTCTACTCGCAGCTGTCACTCACAAGAAAAACGGTTTTAAATCAAGTTATTGCAAACCAGCTGACAAGCTATGGAAATGAGCCAGCCTGAGAGCTGCAAAAGTGAGCCTTTTTAATATGCCGACAAGAGTTACCACTGTTATAATGATCCAAACAGATGTGAGCTGCCCATAATAAATCATGAATGACAGCTTGATTGTGAATTTAAAAGCAAGGTGAGCAGAGGACGGGCTAAAAGGATCCTGAGGCGGAGACATGAGGTTTAATCATCAGTGAAAGCACGTCGTGGGGAGGGAGTTATATGAAGGGCTGACTCCAACCCAAACGCCTTTAATGTATGCGCATAAGAAACCCTCCATTCGAATGTAAAGAATCAACTGTGGTAAATTACCTTGAATGTGGATTTTATCACCTCATTTTAAACTGAAAAACTGAACCCAACATATGTTTTACACCGAACCTACAAAGTGCTTATTCAGCATTCAGACTTACATCATTGCCCCACATTCAATGTGTAATAATAGCAACAACATTGTAGCTAACTAGCTGATTTCATGTGTGCAGCATTACTGAGTAAAGCTGCTGGACAAAAAAAAAAGAAACCTCATGGCTAATTCTATTTCCTGCTTCAATGACAACAAACTAAATCAATTTTATTGAGATTCACAAATTCAGCAAACAACTAACAATTACAACATCATCCATCAAAGACCTACTCCAATCACCATTTGATTAATTTTAAAAACATTCCCAGTAATGCCAAACTAAAAAAACCCTATTGTTTTCGATAGTTTCTAAAGAGCGGCAGGAGTTCATTATTAGCCTCTGAGTTGTGGGTGGTACTGTTGGAGTGGAGTAAGCCCGCCACCACTTTCCGTCACCCCTCTGTTTACATTCACTCCCGCTAGCCTAAAGCCCCTCACACCCTCAACCTAACATTTCCGGTGTGCCTAAATGGCAAGCAATATTGGAGCTATCCAGTCATACAGTTATGAGCCAGATGCCAGCTCAAATGAGGAAAACAAAGACGTAAATGGATCTATTTGTCTGCAAGTGAATGCATCAGAACAGAGCGGAAGCAGGGAGCTTGTGGCCCGCCAATTGTGTTTTTCACCAAAACAATCTTTCCCAAACTGCATTTTTTCACCTGCTCCTGATTAAAAAAATAGAATAAAAAAAATCTGAAATGTAATTTTAATCTTAATCTTCTTTATAAATGATCATAAAAAGATTCCACAAGAACATGTTAAAAACACCAAAGCAGGACTTTCATCAGTGGGTCGTTAAGTCATTTTGTCAAATGTCATTTCGAAATTGATTTAATTACAAACAAACTTTTTTCAAATATCTGTTCATTTACAGCTGTTAGAAGTCAGAACTCTGTCTCCTCTGTTGTATTTGGACCTGATCTTCTGACTCCTGACCCTGTTTCTGACTCTTTTTGCCTGCTGCCTGCCCTGACCCTCGCCTGGACTTGACTAGCCCCATCTCTCCTCTGATGATCCCATGCCTGTTATTGACCCCAGCCTGTTTGACTCTAATTTAGCTGTGCGCACTTTTAGATGAGCTAATAAACATGCTGCATTTGGATCCAGCCGTCTGCCTGTTCTTGTGACAACAGCTAACTAAAAGTGCAATTGTTATTGACAAAATGATTTCCTACTAAAAAACGAAAAGAACAGAAGTTTTTTGGTTAAAAAATGAGAAATTTCTATAAAAGGAAACTGAATGAATCTGTACTGTGTTTTCTGATTTAAAAATTGATTTAATTCAAAGAATTTTATTTTTTAATCTGGTGCTGAGAAGACAAAGAGTTAGAAATCATAAATATTTTGCTCCATCAGAGCCTGCGTAACACAGGATAATAATAATATCCATTCACAACGGCTCACATGTTTGTCCTCTGGGAGGTAGCTGCTACTGAAAATAACTCAATCTCTGCAAATATTTTAACCCCAACCGAGAACCGGTGATGGAACACACTTTTTCCAGGCAGTTTATTTGCTTATAAATATCTTTATACTTGCCATGAAATCCAAATGTGTTTTCTCCTTACCCAGAACTATGAGATGGATGGTGCTCCAGTGGTACTGAACACCTTTCTTGACTTTGCAGCTGTACTCTCCTGAGTCTATCAGTGACAAGTCCCTGATCAACAGAGACACGTCACCTTTTAAGAACTCTCCAGCAAAAGCCACGCGGCCACGCTCGGCTTCGTTGGGGTCAATGACACGGCCGGCAAAGTAGGTAATGATCTGGTGTGAGGAGAAGGTCAACATGACAAACATACAGAAAGTTCTATGAAACAACAAATCTGTCAATTGGTATATTCATGACTAAATATTAAAATGAGTGAATTCATTCATTTGTATTGAACAGAAATAATCCAAAGCATATATGTTTCTGTATACCATATCTGCAGTATAATGATTTATCAAGCAAAATTCGTGTTTGTTTTAATTGTTTCAAATGTGAGGAAAATTCTTTAATATTTTGACCAAGAACACTTACCACCCTCTGCCTGTTGGTTGGCTTTAGAAGCAGCCACTCGATGTCCAGAGAGGGGTCATCGCCCACCCAGAATTGGTAATGGCAGGGCAGTGTAGCATTGTCTCCAACAACTCTCTTCATTTCGGTTTGGGCCCATGTCATCAGCACACCCAGCAGCACTATGCACAGACAAGTCATTCATGGTTAAAGAGTCCAGGTCAGTGGATCTGCCGCCTCTACAAGACTGTAATCAACCGTCATCGTCAACGTAAGAGTCAAACAAAGACAACATACAGTCCCATTGAACCTTTTAACCCTTGTGCTATCCTAGGCACTTTACCATTGGGAGTTGGGTCATCTAGACCCACTAGACAGTGCTCTGAACCTTTTTTCTTCAATGATTTGTGATCTTCACTGGTGTCCATGGATTACATGAAATCTTTCCACCTTTATCCACTTTTATCATGGTAGGGAGAACACGTCAATGTAAGGGTGGGGTCATCTAAGATAGCACAAGGGTTAAAGGAGAGATACCCAAAGCTGTAGCCCCTCAGCTCCCCATTTCCTGTCCTTCATAACAGGCACCGTTTACATAATTAACATAATTCTTAAGCAGAGAAAAGGCGCCTTGTGCTGATATTACACAATCAACATAGATTGATTCTGTTGCAGAGAGAAGCAGCTTTGCATTGATATGCAACATTATGTGTTGCATACCGCGGCTTTTCTCTGTGTCAGAATCAGCTGATTCGCATTGATTGCGTAAACGGTCGAAGAGTTTCGACATGTCAAAGAGGGCGTGTTATTCAGGTGTCGCCAGCAACATCTTTGGTGTTAAAAAGTCAAAGAACGTAACGAATAGATTCAGGTAGTACACCATGCACTAAGAAGCCTGTAAAGCAAATGGACTCAGAGATAAAACGCATTACTACTAAATTTTTAAAGCATCATAAACTCAATAGGAGTCACCAACACATCCTCTTGTTATTCTAAGTGCCCTTCTAAGGTGACTTTGCCCCTTAACATTGTTAAAAAGTTTACAGTAATCTTTCTCCTATTGTTTGCAAATTGGAACGTACAGAAGAACTTTTGATGGTAAGTCCTCCAATCTTTTTCCTAAAATTTTCATTGTTTAGTAGCTTCAATGTGAGAGACAGCTGTGAGGATATTCCTATTCCTTTTGATTAATAAAGAAGCACATTTTAAATTAGCAACAGCACACTTTTTTTCTCAGACTGATTCCACTCAGCCTTTGAAAGCCCTCTGAGCTTCAATGTGGATTTCTTCCCAACATTTTGTCTTTTCCTGGCTTAACTTAACTTTTGGTACAGTGTTTGCAAAGAAACTTCTTTGGTTATCAATTCTGTCATAAAAAGCTAAAACTTACACCTCTCTAGATGTTCCTTCACCTGCTCTCTACCCATCTCAATATCATCTGCAAACATAATGGTCCACAGAGATTTCTGTCTAACCTCATCTGTCAGTCTGTCCATCACCACAGCAAACAAGAAGGAACTCAAAACTGATTCTTGGTGCAGTCCCACCTCCACCTTGAACTCCTCTGACACATCTACGACACTATCTCACCACCGTCTTAAAGTTCTCAAGCTAAGGAAACATGTGATGCGTGTTTAAGAACACGTACAGCCAAGTCATGACCAGATAAGTGCGGAGTCAATTATTGATCTACCCTCCTGAGTGCATTTAAGTTAGTCTAACATGCCTTCGGCAGGGGTCTTTGAGGGGGTGTAACCTAGCACTCTTCCTCTTTGTACAGTCCATCATCCACTGCGGCAGAACACAATCATTTAACAGGTGTCAGCTCACCTTTTTATACATAGTAAGCGTGATGGAATGACATGCTTGACATGTGTTTGTTTGTATAAGTATTTGCGTGTGCGCTGTGGTTGAATTCTGTACGTGTTGACATGTTTGTGTGTGGAGACATTTAGAGCCAATAGGTATGTTTGGTATACAAGTGTGTCAGCGGACAGCCTCCCCCTTTTGAGAAACATCTATTGTGTTTCTACTTCTTTAAACATCCTCCAAATTCTTCAACCCTTCCTTTTTACTTTCTGCCCTTTCTGTTGTACCCTGATCACCAATCTCTAACATCCCACTCTGTCCATCTTTTTTTTTTCTGTCCAGTCCAAAGGAAAATGTATACAAACTTAATAAATAGAAATTTAATTTGGCCTCAAATACAAGAGGGGTTTATACAAATATACACTTTGTGTGTCAGAGGATTCATAACCCCCTATTGTCACAGTAAAACCTGTCCAACACAAGAGGCCTTCAGCTCGTACCTGTTTTCCCAGCTGTTGGACAGGACAAGTTAAGGGGGGAAAAAAGTTCTTTAACATGATGCTGACATTTTAGCAAGAGCGTTAACACTGCAATGCCAGACTTGACTCTCCTATTATCTTTTGGAAAAAAAAATCAGTTTGCTCTTAAACAGAAAAAGACACAAAAAAAGTATTTTCCTCTTTGGATCTATTTTTCAAGCGTTTCAAAACCAATACACATTTGTTTCATAATCTTTAAGAAGTGCCACAAATGTTTTTTTTCCAATACTTTATACATTTTAAGGATTTTTGTTCAATTTAGCAGGAACTGGAAGGACATTTCAATGATGGGCAAACCTTAAGGCAATTTCCCAGCAGCAGCTACCCCTCTTTTTTCAACATTAATAAAAAATTATTTGATTTGAAGATTTGAAAAAATGGTAACTCTGCCACCATCCTTGCATTTGTTCCAGGAGTTATCCTGTTTATTCCGTCAAGATTGAATTGTCTTCATTTCTCAGACCCTCCCTGCTGCTCCTCTGTGCCCCTGAATTCTGTGAGAGAAAGGAAGCTGCTGAGCACAGAGAAGCCCTGAACATTACCTGCTGATGGCAATAGGTCACACTAATGCAAGGTGTCACTTTTAGCTGGCAACAGTAGCACTGTGTATAGTAAAATGTCACAGCTAAGAAGCGACATTATATCTTATCATGGCTTAGGTGGAAATAATCAGCTCACTCAGTTATTCTTGGGGTCAAACCAGCATCTTAGAAAGGTTTTCCAAAAAAGAAAAGTCAGCATCAATTTACATTTTGTGTTCTTATATTGTCTAAATAGTACAGACAAAAAACATAATTAAAGGTGAATCCATTCATAAAAACTTTGTTTTAAACTATGTGACTGAATAACAATCTGGGAAAATCATACAATCTTAACACAAAAATTACTTAAATGTCTATTATTTTGTAGCAATAGAGTTCAAAGACCTGTTTGTGCCTTTTGTGTGCAAAGTTTCACCCTTTGTGCTCCTAAACATGTGTTTTTTTGCATTATCAAATACAAACTTAAATAAACCATAATGTTTCAGGCAAACACCAACTGTTCCTGTGTCATCTGTGGCTCACACACCTGCATGAATGCACATGACAACCACAAGCAAGAAATATTCAAAACTGCTTATTCCTTCAGGCACAGATTAGGTCGGAGAGGCATGCAGAGAAAAAAAAAACAGATTATTATTTACAGATTTTAAAACGTTTTGCTTCTCTCTGGTTATAATTTTGTGCCACGCTTTCTTCTGTGCCTCAGATGCACCATCACAAAAACACACAATATCATCTCAAATTTGCCAAACCATAAATGAAATAACATGTAAAAAGTTTGTTTTTTTGAGGTTCTCTTTGGGAGTGATGAGGATGGATAGGATGGAGGAACAGCTTAGGTTGGATGTTTGGAGCAGACATCTGGGAAAGCAGATTGAGATGGTTTGGACACATTGAGAAGAGGGACAGAGATTGTGTTGAAACAGATGCCGAGCTACAAGGAGAGAGGTATAGAGGAAGGGAAAAGAGGAAGTATAAAGGTGCAGTGAAGGATGACTGGAGTTGGTGCAAATGAGGAGGATGCAGATGAGAAGGTTCAGGGCTGGCCAACCCTGGTCCTCAAGAGCCTCAATCCCTGCCTGATTTCCGGCTCTCTGTTCAATGCTGACCACCTAAACATGGTGTGTTCGGTCAATCACGATGTGGAATTACTTAAGTCAGCCAATCAGCAGAAAGATGGTCAAAAAGAGCTGGAAACCAGGCAAGATTGTGTCTCTTGATTACCAGGGTTGGCCAGCCCTGGGTTAGATAGAAGGCAGATGATTTGCTTTGGTAACCACTAGAGGAAGCAGCTGAACGTAAACTAAGGTTGTGATCAAATTCCTTCACTACTAATATAGTACACTATATGGTGTGTTCATCATTTTGCAGTGCTGTCCAAGCTACAATTCCAAAATTTAGTGCTCTAGAAATTTCCTAGGAGTCTCTGCAAAAAACCAGTATGCATCGATGCTCACTAGATCTACAAATCTAGACCACAATGCATTGCATCGGAACAATTTTTGCCCCAAAAATGTATTTAAATGTATTTTTGTAATTATTCATCAAAATTTTTATCTTCAAAAGACAGTGGATTCATGAATAATCGTTGTAAAATGCTCATATCAATTAGATTTTAACTTTGTGAAATCGATGACGTCATATCCGCCATAAAAAAAAAGTGGTGAGCACGTCCGAATTGCTTTTAAAATTCAGGACACTAGATAGTGACGCACTGTATAGTTTTATAAAGTCCTTTCGACTGAAGGTAACGTCACACTACGGTAGCCCCACTTGGACAAACTACGTAGCGTCGACATCTGCTCGGGCTCTACAAATTTTCATTTCATGTTCCCTTTTGTAACCTAAAGTTCTTTTCCCTCATAAATTGTGTCTGACAATATTCTTTGTAATTTTTAGAAAGACATGTTGACACAATCCACTTGTTATTCCAGTTTAAGTTCAGCCGTGGCTGAATGTTAAACGTTGCTAAATGTTGTTCTTCCGGGACCGTTCTTCCAATAATAAAGCACTGGGCGCACGGATTAAAAAAACTATAAGCGAACATGCATCCAATAATAATCATAAAAATAATAAAGGCATGTTTAGAAGACAATCTCGCTCTGTGTCGGAGCTGTGTTTGTTTACAACAGACTTCATAATATTTTTTTCTATGGTAGTATTGTAATTTGTCTAGACCAATTACTATCTGACACGTGATCAGAACAACCTACAGCCAATCACATAATGTGACGTCATCATTAGTCCCAGGACCCCGAACAGAAGTTCCAGGCGAACGGTTATGGTACCTGCACCAGAGTCCTCTAAATAGCACACGCTCTTTGAAACACTGTGTCTCTTTGACCGTTCACGCGATCAGCATGAATGGTCTGATCTGATGCGGCTTTTATATGGGCTTTGCATTAATATACAACACATTAAAGTGTGGATGCCATGCTTTGAACAACTTTGTCAAATAAAAAAGCCCTTTAAACGCTGATTCTATTGATACCAATAGTTCGCGTCGAAAAAAATCCGAAGCATATGAATAATAGACATCTTTCGAAGGAATCAGAGATTTGGATCTGCCGCTAGAGCGCAGGCTGGAAGTGAACCCGATATGACCTGTGACGTCATGAAAGGCGTTGATTTTCGCAGTTCCGCTTCGGACAGCATGTAAACAAAACCGGTAGTCTTCGTTTCTCTCGTGTTTAAATCTGTTAATCATCAACATGCCAAGTCGTTGTGTGGCAGCTGGATGTAGCAATACATCTACTGAAAGTGTATCTGTGTATAAAATTCCCAAACAAGAAACGCTGCTGAAAAGGGGAAAGTTCAAGAAGGTGGACGGCGAAGGATTTTTCCCTCCAGATCTGCAGGAGAGAAGTCTGCGTTTTCGAAGGGACAAAAACCGGGACACAAACGAAGAATTTTGAACGGAGAGTTGGGAGGAGGATCTTGGCTTCTGAGTCGAGGAAAGGCGGGTGAGCTGGAAGCGAGCGAGCCGTTTTCTGGGTCGGAGAGGACGGCGCTGGAGTCGGGAGCGGAGGCTGCTAAGCTAGTGTGCATCACGATGGATCACATTGAGGCGAAGTAGTCGTGTTTTCTGTTGTCCTTGGATCCAACTGGAGTATTTCAACGCACTCAATGTTTTGCAAGAGAAGCAACAGGCCTGCAACGTTTTTTTTCTTTTGCTTTTGAGGTGCCGGTACCGTGAGTAAACTGAACTGTGTGTGTGTGAGCGCGCGCGCGCGCACGAGAAAAGGTTTCAAACGGGTTCAAACGGGTAAAACTGTTAATGTTCCACAGTTGTTAATGGTATACAGTGACTTTGTTAACTAAAGAGTAGTACCATCTGGGAAACTTTTATTTTGTGACATTTATTTTGTAAATTGGGTTGAAAACCAGTGTTTACCTTTGTTTAGATTAGGCCAAAAGGGGACATTTTGAGTATATTTTAGGGTAAGTGGAGTAATTTAATTTTATACATTTTTTAGACTTACTGGAGTCTAGCCGAATCTTCATGCTGGCTATCGTCATGATCGGCATGATCACTAGACCTACTACTTTCTGCTATATCCTCCTCACTTTCGCAAAAGGGTTCGAATCGATACGGTTGCAAAAGTGACTCATCATCATGATAATCTCCGCAACTTTCCTCTTCATCTTTCTGTTCATCTGATGATAAATCGCTAATAGAGACGGTAGCATCACTCTGTGCTTCGCTATCGGTGCTAGCCATGTTGTCTGCCTTGTCTTCCTTTCGTTACGTCACAAACAGGGCGGCGCGAATTCGGCGGAATGCGTGAAGCCGGCGGCCGTCCTCGTTGTTTATATTGCGTTTTTCGCTATTTATTCTTTTTCGAAAAATATTAAAAACAATCGCAACATGAAATAGAAACTATTTACTATATTTTGGCTTATTAAAATAGGCCATGTCACCCACACTTTAAAGCGTTGCATATTGGTGCAAAGCTTTATTTTTGGATAAAGAGTGATTGGAAAGTACCGCAAAATTACAAACGATGCTTCCTAATCTTTTCTCTTAATTTATCCGGTTGGTAACCGTCTAAGAACATTAGACCTTCTCTCAGATAACTTCCTGTAAGAAAGTCCACGGTGGCTCTGAGTTTCTTTCAGGCATTTCTCACATATACTGTAAAATCTCCAGCGGCTGGATGGCTCAGTTGGATGGATGTGGCACATGGGAAACCAGGGTTTGTTTCCCAGGGGGCACGATAAGCTGAATCCAGTGTGTGTCCTTGAGCAAGACCCTTTGCGCTACCACTTAATTACAGTCAGCCCCAGAAATATTTGGACAGTGACACAATCTTTATGATTTAACTTCTGTAGGCCACTGCAATGGATTTGGAATAAAACAACTACAACAAAACATAAGTGCAGGCTTTATGGTTTAACACAAAAGTATGATAAACATGAAGAAATTGTAGCTGTTCATGTGTAATTGCTCCTCATTTCAGGGACTCAAAAGTAACTGGACCAAAAACGTAACTCTAAGTAAAATGTAACTTGTCAATATTTTATTGAGAATCCTTTGCAGACAGCACAGCCATTCAGCGGCTATTCTGGAGATTTGACAGTAGCTACAACGGGTCCAGTCTGGGTCTCCCTGCACCAGTGTCCAGCCTGGATAATAATACAGGGTTGTGTCAGGATGGGTATCTTAAAAATCCCGGACAAACCACATGTGCGACTCAGTGAAAGCTGATTCGTTGTGGAAACCCCCAAGAGGATGTGGTGAAAGGTGAACAAGAACAAAGAAACTGTAGAATCTCCAGAAGCTACTATCTTCTAATGGGCATTGGAAGGAGGAACCCCAACTCCATCAAATGCCCTTCACCCAAAGACATTTTCACTGATGGTCTTTATCAGTGTTTCTTTCCTCAGGATAGACTGCTCTTACTATCAAGTGTGGAAGGATCTCTCACTTTTTGAACGTGGATGCCTGAAGCACGCGTTGAGCACATTTACATCGACTTTTCATTGTACATGCCCGCTTGAATGTGCGTTGCTGAGGCCGGTGTGAATGTAGCTTGTTGAAAAATACTGAGTGAGCTTCTGTAACTGTGTGACGCTCCCAGGGGGTCGGACTCACTCTTGCAAACCAAATGAAAGTGAAACATTTGTCAGTCTTTCCCCGCCCATTTCAGATGAGTTTGTCCTGGGGTGACAGTATTCTCTAGGATCTCCACAGCACATCCATACCCTGCTCGTATTGTGTAGACTTGTAGGCTTAGTGAATTTACAACTTTTTAGCTCCTCCGTTTGAGATGATAAATCTGATAACTGTGGGAATTCTTGTCAGGAAAAGATTCAGAAGGCAGTCAATTGAAATGTTTTTTTCATGAAATCTAAAAAAGCCTAAAGTCTTAGACCACGGGATGTAATAACAGGTGACAAGGACAGATCATTAGAAATGTAATGAGCCATGAAGCAGAAGAGACTCTGCTGCGAGTCATTTTACATGCAGCTGGTGGGCGGCACTGTTATCACAACCTGCAGGCAGTGAAGACGCACAACATGCCGCTTGAGTCCTTGTAGTTTGTGCGTGTTTTTGCTTTGTTTTTTTGCATTTATCAATTATCATTATTATGCACCACCTCATCTCCTTAAACTGATGAAACTGTGCTTCATCTGGAACACATGTCACTCCTCTAGTTCTCCCAGGAGTCATTGCAGTCTTTCACACTTTGCAGTCTTCTCCTTTCGGCTGTCAGCTTCTCCCCTCTTCTTAAATCAAACATCTGTTTGTACTTGTGACGTTTTCGTGCATTTATTTTTCTTATTGTACTGTCATTTAAGATTAAAGAAGCAATGATTCATTCTTTGTTTCATTTGTGAAGACATGTTTGCTTATACATAATTGAAATTAGCATCATAAAAAAAAGGACAGAAAACCCTGCACTGTCACAAGTCAAGTTCTTGTTCTTTGGTGTCTCGTGAAATATTAAAAGTCTCCAGGAAAAAGTGGTGGGTGCTGAGGAGCCAGAGAAAGGTGAGAACAGTGGGATTCCTTTGACCTGGCGGTATGAATCATTCTCCTGCAAACAGTCGGCATTCCATTTTTATCAATGTTGCTGAATTTATCTGATCATCTGTAGTAAATAGAAGGGGAGGGGGGGTGCAGCGGAGGCTCTGCTTAGAAATGAAAGAGCTTTAATGAGGACAGGCATGACAAGTGCAGCAGACTTAGTCACAGCCCTGTCACTGTCCTGTCACGGCGCTCTGTAAGAACGTGCCCTTGGTCAGAGGTCGCGCAGACTGTAGAGGGAGCCTTCAGTGACATGATGGAAATGATGAGCTTGCAGTCAGGTTTGATGGTAAACGTGAGGAATGCGAGTCTCTCGACAGCATTCAAAGAGTGGTCTCCTTTCCCCGAGTGTTTTTTAGGTTTTCTTGATACTGACAAGACTTTTTTTTTAACCCTTGTGCTATCTTAGATGACCCCACCCTTACATTGACATGTTCTTCCTACCATGACAAAGGTGGATAAAGGTGGAAAGATTTCATGTAATCCATGGACACCAGTGAAGATCACAAACCATTGAAGAAAAAAGGTTCAGAGCACTGTCTAGTGGGTCTAGATGACCCCACTCCCAATGTTAAAGTGCCTGGGATAGCACAAGGGTTAAAAAGGAAGAAAAAGTCAAGAATACCTGCTCCATCTGCACCCACTGCATAAAACATCTGACTATGCTTCAGTCCACTTTCTTTGTAATATGGCCTCATTCAATGTTTGTCTCAGAGCAGAGGACTTTAAAGAGCCACTCTGATGATGTTTTGTCTGTTTTTAACATGTTCTTGTGGCATTTTTGTCATGTTGGAGGATATGCATGAAGAAAATTAAGCCTAAAATTGCTTTTCTGAGTATTTCTCTTTAAAATTTGTTGTGAATCAGGAGCAGACAAAAAACTGCCTTTGGAAAAAGCTTCTAGCTGTGATGTAGAAGTTACTACGAAAAAGGCACACGCTTTCTTTTCTGATGCATTCACTTGTAGACACATGGATCCATTTACGTCTTTGTTTTCCTCGTCTGAGCTGAAATCTGGCTCAAAACTGTTCGGCTGGATAGCTCCCATAGTGCTCACCGTTTTTGTTGCACCGATAATATTAGGTTGGGGTGGTGAGGGGCTGTAAGCTAGTGGTAGAGTGTGTAAACAGATGGATGAAGTGAAGTAAGGTTGGGCTTACTCCTCCCCAACAGACTTTCTAATGAACTCATGAAAACGGCACATAATCATAATTACAAGACCACTAGGAATGCTTTTAAAATAGATCAAAAATATGTTTGGAGTGGAACTTTGTTTTTGTAGTTTTTTTTTATATATATATCTATCTATATGTTGGTCAAACCTGCAGAGAGCAACCAGCTTTTTGGGATTTGGAGGTGGATTTCTGTTGATTGTTCCAATGTAGAAAATGATTATCTATTGAAACATTTTCAAATGAAAGACAGGTAAAAATAAAAACATGTGAGTTTTTGCTGAAAAATCTCTACATTTTGAATTTTAATTTCCTGTTTTTTGTGATATTTTGCATTGAAAAAGCAAAAATATGTGAATTATCGTGGTGGGAGATGTTCAGAAAACTGCATTTCCTCTTCTAAAACTGCATTCAAAGCAAAACTTTTCTTCTTCCCTTTACAAGCATTTGTGTTTCACTTATGTGCTTTTCTCTAACAATTGTGCAAAGTCAAGCAGACGAAAGCAGCTTCACTGTTTCCTAGTCACAACTTTAGACATGGTTTGATGGACAGCTGTCTCGGGATGTGTGACTCATGATTATTTCATTTTCATTTTCATTTATTTATTTGTTCCTTTCATGAAAATTGATGTTCAAATGTTTACATGTTTGTCTTACATATTGAACATTTTCATGATTGGAAGGGAGCAGAATTGAAGAACACAATTCTTATAATTATCTGCTCCCTTTTAAACATTACATTTACATTTCTCACACCATCACCTGTGCTCAGATTTCACAATGTACAGTTCCACTACACAGTAAATACATTCCATTCATTTAATACATACATTCCAAAAATTGCATTCAACAGTCAAGTTTGTACAAACTAATTTGTTTAGCTTTATACATGCGTTTAAATTTAATAATATTTTGACAACTTTTTAACTGATTCTCCTGGGAATTCCACATTTTTACCCCTGCAATAGACAAACACTTTTGCTTTAATGTTGTTCGAACAATCTGTTGTTTGAAATCAAATTTTCTCCTATGATTTTCATCTCCTGTGGTAAACATAAAAAGCTTTTGTAGGTCTTCTGGTAAATCTCTGTTTCTGGCTTTAAACATAACTAATAAGGTCTGCAATTCAATTAAATTTTTAAGTTTTAATAAGCCTGACCTAATAAAAACAAACTATGATGCATAATTAATATTTAAGAGGACATGGGCAGCACTAAGTGAGATTGGATGAAAACTTAAAATAAAAATATTTTACCAAAAATGGATAGATCAAATTCAAATAACAATACATTTTATATTTTGTTCTTCTGGTCTTTTTGAAGTTTTTTTTATATATAAGCACACCCTTAATAGTGCAGATTTGAGACTTTAGTGGGTTTTATGGCCTTTCTTAAGCATTTTTATGTCCTGGTGCAGGACATGTTGTTTTTGCAATTCTCTCTTACTGTGCCTTTGAGTGAATATTTCTCTCACAAACTCTCACAAATTTGAGAACCCAGAGAAAATTAAATTTGGGCATAGGAAACGACCCCCACCAAAAAAGATGACAATATAGTGGGCAAAAAGGGTCAAAAAAAGGAAAGGGGGCAAGATATCTAAAAAAAAAATGTTTTAACATCTATAGGAGGACCTACACCATTTTGTTGCAAAGAGTGAAATATGGTGATTTTTACATTTCAATATGAGAAAATGACATTTTTGTTGAGGTGATTTTCACCAAATTTCACACACATGCCTCCAGGTCAAGTCCACAACCTCAACCAAAGTTTAGTTGACCTTTGACTTTAAGAAGAGGACGCCATTAGAAAAAAAAAAGACATTTTAGGCCTTCATAACAATTTAAACTCCCCTTTCTGGATTTTGATCTACCGCCTCCTAAATCCTCTGGCATCATTAGAAAGCTACTTGAGGAAAAAAAATATTGGAATTAGATGTTGTAGATATCTGCAAGCTCGCACAGTTGGCAGCTTTTATCCGAATATTGTGAAATTTAACACATGATTTCCTGGCTCAAGCTGAATGAAATGATTTAACATAAAACATGACTATGTTAGGAATGTGGGCGTGGTTAACAAAAAAACCATGTGTTGTCAGGGAAATCTAAAACTTTACTTTTGCTGATTCTTCTAAAAATTACACAGACCTGTTTGTCACCCTCAGGCGACCCAAATATAGAGTGGTTGCTATGGAGATAAACCAACTGAAAAGTGTGAGGCCCAGTCAGCCAATGAGGGCGGGTCAGGAGGGGGCGGCGAGGGGGGTCATGCGACGCTGCTAGTGGCTTTGTTTTGTTTCTGGTTTTCACACAAATAATGTCTGTAATATCTCTTTTCAATGTGTAATTTCCCCATTGAGAGACAAAGGAAGCATTTCTTATTTTCATTCTTGTTGTCCTGTTTGAGACTAAAATGATAACAGGCAGAGTTAAATTGGTTACAGATCTATATTATCATGCTTACCAGAACCATTTTTGAATGAAAGAGATTTTGCATTTTAAGCTGAGGTTCTCATTATCTTTTGCAGGCTGTGAATAATTGTGTGATCAGGTTTTTACGGAGATTACATTTTTAACGCATCTAATAATGAATTCCCCAGGCTATTTTCTCAAGTGTCTGGCAGAGATTCTTAATTTAAAACAGCAGGAGGCAATTTTGTTTTGTATTGTTAAAGCTCTCACTGAAACACAGAGGTGTATTTTTGGCAGACCTGACTCACATGTTGGTCCTAAACATTCCTTTCTTTGGATAAGTCGTCAAAAAGAGCTACATGTTTGCAATTGTCCTATTGTAACTGAAAGATACTTTTCTTTTTAGGAGTTGGAAATTGAAAAAAAAAAAAAAAGGAGCTCCAGAAAGGTATGAATAAAGTTTGAAGGCTTTGTTTGTTCCCATCTGCACTGTGTGATCTTCGTCCACCTGGAGAAGAGGAGGACAAGTCTTCTCTAGCTGCAGTTGTAGCTGTCAACATGAATAAAGTTCATGTTCAGTGAGCACTCTTGTGCTCAGGGAGTCATTTGACATTGGAGCAGTGGGTGGTGTGCTCATAAGCAGTCTGACATGAAGAGGAACAAACATGAAGAGATGGCTCTCTTCTCACAGCATCTTAACGATGTTCCCCTGAATTCTGTGCCAGCTATCGACACACGCTAGCTCCTCAAGTGAAAAATGAGCCTGGATAAAATAAACAGAGGAGGAGGATTTCTATTGATTTTTCATGAAACTCCATCAGTTTTCTACTGTAAATGGATGCTTTAAAAAAAAAATTATGCAGAAGAGCACAGCTTGGAAAACAAATCCTTTCTTTTCCTCATAACATTTAAAACACGAAAAGTCTGATAAAAACAAAAACAAATTTAAACACAAGCACGAGTCTTTTTCTTCACATTTGCACTTTTAAGCTCATAAAACTACAAAGCACAAACTGTTGCAGATTGTGGTTCAACGTAAGGCAATCCCAGATTCAGCTGCTGTAAAAATTAAATCTATTTACCTGAACTTTTTATGAAAATGATCAACATATTTGAATTTTACACTAAGCAGCATCAACCTGCAGTGATTATGTTGTTCTGAGGCGGTCAGTCAGTATTTCTGTTGGAAAAAAGCAAAATGAAAAACAGGTTGTGTCCGAACTCCGTTACTAATCACCATGGTACATAGTGCACTATATCGTGCACATTTTGTAGTGCTGTCCGCACCTACAATTCCAAAATTGAGTATTCTAGAAATTCCCCAGAAGTTTCTGCAAAAAAAACATATAGTGTGCATTGATGCTGATTAGATTGGCAAATATAGACCACAATGCATTGCTTTTGTTTAAATTGCTTTTAAAATCCAGGGCACTGGGTAGTCCCAGACTATATTTTCTTTTTTTTTGTAGTAGTATTTTCGTCACTATCCATTGTTTTATCATCAGAACAAAGTAGATTTAGAGTCTCCATAAAATCATATCGTAACACATATTTCGTTTTTACTTTGTGAAATTGGTGAAGTCATATTGCCATTAAAAAAAACAAAAAATGGTGAGCATGGTGTTCAAATTGCTTTTAAAATCCAGCACTATATCGTTTTTTTAGGGACGAGGAAGGAATTCAGACATAACATAAGCAAATCAGCGATCGCAAAACAAGATAAAGTATTTAAGATTTAGAATCTGCCAAATATTGAAATCAAAACAAGTTGTGATGGTGTTAGAGTGTAGATCATGCACAAATCAAGTTTTCTGAGCGCCTAAGTGTATCATAATGTTCATTCCTCAAGAAAGACAACCCCAAAGTATTTTGATCCTTCACGCATTTCTGAGTATTCGCTTTAAATACTTGCTCTCTGAGCATTAGCCCCTCCCAACCCACAAAAACGAGTGGGTTCTCACATTGTGATGTCACAAAGTGAGGAACTGCCTCTTTCAGGAAGAGTGTGCACCGCCAGGCTAACAAACACACACTTTTTCTGTGGAGTTAGTGCTAATTGGCAAAAACTTCTTCCTTTTATATGCATAATATGCACATCCATCCTTGCAAAAGTTTGGGTGTTGTTCATTTTCGTGGGAGAGACGCAGACACTCTGCTGAGGTTGACCCTGGGTTAATGTTAATGTCCACACGGAGCGAAAGCCGGGGCCTCAGAGATCAAGTCTTCTCCGTTCTGTGTAGGAAAATGAACTGAAACAACTCATATTTTGTTAAGACAATGTTCTTTAATGTCCCAAGAGTAATATATTATCATATATATGGCTATATTTTACTTTAAAAGGCTTGTGATAAATATAATATAGGCCCCCTAAAGGAAATTGCTTTAAAACCTGGCCTTAAAACATGTAAATGAAGTTAAAAAAACAGACTAGTGCAAAAAAACATTGTTTTTTAATTTAATGAATTTGACTTTTGATTCCCTAAAAAAACTTACACACAAGTGTATTTATTGGTTAGAAAGAGTAATTGCTGCTATTGCTGTTTTAAAAACTACCAAATCCTGCAAATGTAGCCAGTCCTGTATTTAATAGATCTCCTGTTTTCTTGGGTCTGACTTGCTTGGAATTTTCTAAAACTGTTTCAGGCTTTCAGGCATAGATGCTCAAAAGTCAAACAAGATGAGGAATCTAACAACAACCAGCAAGGAAAAACTATTTTTAGAGATAGTCATGCAGTGTACATGTAGACTTTCTGCATAATCACAAACACAACAAAAGAAAAATATTACACTGTCAGATCTGACAGGTGATGTCCTCCAAACAAAAATGAAATAAAAAGGTTGAATCCCAATTTCAGAGTGAAATGCTTAAGTGCGACTCAAGTTTGAGTTTTCAACTCTAGTCTTTGCTGCAACCTCTGGTATGTGTTACTTGTTTGAAATACAAAGGGGTGATCTCAGCTGATTTGTTTTGAATTCATAAGTTAAGCTAAAGTTCAACTAAAATATTAATTCATTTAACTTGTTGTGAAGAATTCTTCACAAAACTGCACACTAAATTTGGATCTTTCATCAATAATGCTGTAGATTTTTTACCCAAAAAACTAAAAAGTATTTATCTGCCAAGAAAAAATTGATGATCAATACATTTGATCTTTTTTTTAAACCCAGTTCATAGTGGAGAGGGCTAAAAATGCTTCAGCCCATCATTTGTTTGGTTTGTCCAAACGCTGCCCTCTGGACTGCCAATCAAACCACGGGTAAATGTCAAGCTGTGAAAACATTTACAGTAGGAGGAGTTATATCTGGAATGAGCATCCCACTATCAGGGAGAAACGTGCACGCACAACAACAAAATGTGTGACTATTAATAATGAATGAAAAAGGATAAAAATATTAATATTCCCCCCAAAAAACTAAGATGTACAAAACCATTCTGCAACCTGAAAAGTCGGGATTGCCAAATACAAGCTGGTTTGACCAACTCGTACACTTGAGAGTATGATTGCCTAAACACAGCTACCTAAAACTGACAAAAACATGACTAGAAAAACAAACAGAATAAGGACAACGCCAGCAGAGCGAGCGGCACAGATCCTCCCTCACAGCCAGTGGGAGAGCTGCAGGTAGAGCTTCACAGCCCAGAAGGGAGCAGACGTGCCACTCAGCTTTGAAATCGAGGAGTGATGGGTTATTCATCACAGCTTACACATCACATTTACTGCTCAGCATGTACTTTCCCACTGCTAACTTTTCTTTGCTTCAGTTACACGTCGTGTTTTGTTTGGATTTGATTGATAACTCTTCTCTACAAAATGTCTTAAAACCTTGTTTTCACTAAAGATATTTTACCTGGTTTTAAGTTTATCTTTGCCCTTAACCAGTCCAAGCTTTTCACAACCAGTCAAGACTGTTTTCTCATTATCCCTTGTGCTATCCTAGGCACTTTAACAATGGGAGTGGGGTCATCCAGACCCACTAGACAGTGAGCTGAACCTTTTTTCTTCAATGATTTGTGATCCTCACTGGTGTCCATGGATTACATGAAATCTTTCCACCTTTATCCAGCTTTGTCATGGTAGGGAGAACACGTCAATGTAAGGGTGGGGTCATCTAAGATAGCACAAGGGTTAAGAGCTAGGATCTAGAAATAAGGAAATTGTTAATAAAATGAGTCAACTCTTGACGGTAGAAAAACGTAATTTATGACTTAAAAGAAAATCTCTGTCATGTTTGGTTCAATTTTAAGAATTTTATTTTAAAGATCAATACAGTATTTTGAAAACGAAATATTTGATTTATGTTTCAGGTATAATTGCTAGTTTTAGATTTTATGACTTTTTATTAAGATGGGTCAAATCGTAATAACATCATATTCTCACTTTTTTCATATTTATTCTAAAACAGTAATTTCCACTTTGTACACCAGTTATTTTTCCACTCTAATCCTAATAAATTACAATTAGGTACATAAAAACTCAAAAAATACAACATTTGCTCAGAGCTAGCAAAAAAATACTTATTATTGGGCTGTAATACATTCAATTTGAAGTTATTCTATCTAATAGTTGAATCTTTTTAGCTCATTTTACCCTTTTTTGAATGCTGGCGTGGAACTACATTTTTCTAGGTTTTGGTATTTTATCGTACGATTTATTTTTAAGTAAAAATGATTTGCTTTTCTTCTTAAGATTATTTTTTTTTCCCCTCCATTTTAGGCTACCTCTTTTTTGTACTGTATATGACAAATTCTCAGTAGGAAATTTAACCGAAAATGTCCTACAAAGTGGTGGAAGCCACATTTTTAGGAGACACCATCATTATTTATTTTTTAGGGGAAAAGCTACAAAAGACATGGTGACTTATGCTGCTTGAATGCAGAAATTACTTGTGACATGGTTTCCATGGTTTCAGACAATACAGCAGCCAAAACAAAACACAAAAAGCGACCAACAAAGAATAAAGAATGGCATGTAAAGAGGCAGAAAATAATTTAAGTGACCTTCTTTTCTTTCCTTGTTTGACTAAATGTAACATGTGAGAATGGTTGTCTGGAACAAAAAGGGGTTTTCCAAGTCAGGAAGTGTTAAAAGGATTTGAAAACTATAAATATTTAGCTCTCGCTCTTGAAGATGCTTTTTATTCATCTGACAGCAGCATAAAATGTCAGTTTACGACAACATCTATGTTTTCTTCCAACCTTATGTGCAGAACAATGCAGTGAGTAGTGCAAAATGAAACTTTTACGAAGGTTGATTCTTTTTAAATGTAAACAGTTTTAAAAATTTACATTCAGAATGATTTAAAGTTACCATCTGTTTTTAATTTATTGCTAACACCTTCTTTTTTATTCCTATTTGAATCTTTCTTATTACCTCCCAGTGATGCATTCAGGATAAGCAAGATTTGCCACTAAAAAGAATTATTAAATATTTGATTGTCATTTCAATTATTACTAAAGAAAAGTTATATATTAGTCATCCGAGTGTTTAAACTTAAATTAATCAACTTATTTCTACTTTATATATTTCTTTTAATACACTCTTATTTCAAGGTTAAACCTTAAGTCCTCCTTTAAGCAACTGACATTTTACTTAACAAATGTCCATTCATGAATCATTATAAGAGTTAAGTCTTGAGTTTATAATAATTTAATAATACATCACTCAAAGCTTTCCACTAAAACTAACATGTTAGTATGTTCTTTACCAATAGTATCTGACAGCTGAAGTTCCATCATTACTTGGTGTAAATTTTAGGAAATTAACATTGTTTTTATGAGATTTACTTTATTTAGGTTGTTCTGAGGTCCAAACTGGTTGCCAAAGCTAGGATTTAAATGTAGCTGCATCAAAAAAAAAAGAAATAGTTGGAGAAAAACCAACCAAAACTGTCGTCTAACTTGAGTCCTGATTTTCCAGAACATGAGCATAACTGTAGTCCACCACGTGAGTTAGATGTCAGTTAATGGGCAAGCAAATGCTGCATTCATGTGCAGTTGAAGATGGCTTGATGACATGCAATACCTTTGCCTGTCAGAGAGTGTTTTCTTTTGCTGATGTTTCTGCTTGTTACTGCTGCAACGACAGATCATTGCTATTCTGTCTTCTCCCATATTGTACTAATCTGAAGTCTGAAGAGCAGAACAGGAAGTGATGATAGAGCCTTTACCTTTAAATAGCCCTCAAAGGGACAAACCTAACTATTAAAAGCTTCTTTGAATCAATAAAACCCAATGAACTTGAACGCTAATAGACCTAATCCAAAAAAAGTTACATTTTGGCTGTTTTTAACCTGTTCTTGTGTCATTTTTCTGCTGATGGAGGACATCTATAAAAAGAATTAAGATCGAAATTGCATTTCTTAGTATTGCTTCATTGAAATCCTTGTAAATCAGTAGCAGACGAAAAAATGCCATTTGAAAAGGAGCTTATTTGTCAACTGTTCAGAGGGCAATGGTGAGGAATTTTGCCTCATTTGGCGAGAGCTTTTTCTATGGGGGACGTCCCACCTTGATCCGTCCATTTTTTCACAGTCAATGAGTCCCGCCCCACAACTTAGAGGTGAATTTCTAATGTACTCCTGCTGCTCTGCAGAAAGTCCTGGAAAACACCACTGTTCTTTTTTTGTTTGTTTTTTTGGCTAAGAAAAACGCATAAATAAATGACCACTGTGAACGCTTTTAACAATAGTGGGACTTTTAACAATAGAGTGGGACTTTGAGGCTTTTTGGGACAAACTACAAGTCTTCGTGTGCTTCGGTTTCTGAAATGTCTCTTCCAAACCATGAAACAGAAAGGATGTTGTCTTGAAGCATTTTCACTGTCATCCTTTGTGAACACAACTGTAGAAAGTCCAGGAATGGACATGAACGTTTCCGGCCTAGAAACAGTAGCTGCACTGACAGATGTTGTTATTGTTTTTTTTTTTTTGGATGCACATGCAGAATCTGCCTTTTTTTCATGAGATACATGCAAGCACAAGCATTAAAAAAGGAGGATATGTCTATTTCAGTCAAGGTTTAGGGACAAAACTTGAAGGATTAAGGTAAGAGACTGCAGTGTTTGAATCAAATGTTAACAGAACAACTGAGTTCTTTGTTTTTTTGTTTTTGCTATGGGTGCTCCATGCTCTCACGGTTGCTCTCCTGTGTACAGACAAAAACATCATTTGACAATCAACGTTAAACAAGCTGACGCATCGCTCTGGTTTGAGTCATCAACTGTATGAACTGTAGTGTTGCTTTTCTGGTCATTTGAAGAAAGAACAATGACATTAAAATAAATAAACAGAGTAATCTGGATTTGGAAATGATTTATTTCAATCAGTCAAAACCTAAACTCAAGCTAAGCAAACAGCAGAAATATACATCTTTACACAGATATATTAAACTTGGATCATTAGTGTGTCATTTTTTGGAAAACATGTACATCCACATACACTTGTTGTAAGGATTCAGTGGTTTGGTTTTCTTTGTAATGTTTTTGGTTTCCTTTGTCAATCACACCAGTTTCTGGTTCATGATCCACAGCTGTCTTCAGTTCCATTGATTGTCCTCAGCCTATTTAAGTGTCTTGGTTTCTGTTCATCCTTGTCAGGTCATCTGCTCTGTTGTGTCACAGTTTTGTTTCTCCCCATAGTTTTGTCATGTTTCAGTTTGTTATTTAAATGTTTTATTTCCTGGTCTCCTGCATTTTGGGTCCCCCACCAACAGTTCGTGACACTTGTGAATAATTTAATTGTTGCTTTTAATCGTATAAAGTACACATTAAAGGCCCGTACACAGCGGGACGAATATTCGCCAGGCGTTTTTTGCCACGTTTTTTGTGTTCACACACAGGCGATTTTCGCTGAAGATGAGCCGAGTGAACATGCAATTTCATTCCCTGACATTAGATGGCGCTTAATGTAAAACAGAAATACTCCTGTACACAAGGTGGTGCTGCGCAACTTTACGCTTCTTGAACTCGCTTTTCACTCAGAAGAAGAGGGCAAGTATTTACGCGATTGTCAGAATCATACAAAGAAAATATGAATATTTCCAGCACCAGTAGCTCTAGCTCCAGTTCCAGCGATGAAGAAATTATTGTTCTGTTGAATGATGAAAGACGCCGGAAAAGACGTCGATTTTGGGTACATCCCATAGTTACGAGAAGAGAAGAACATGGGGAGTTTTATCGACTGGTACAAGAGCTGAAAATGTATCATGAGCGTTTTCGGGGATATTTTAGAATGTCCGTCAGTGAGTGCATCTTCTTCGTCTTATTTCTTCGCGGCAGTGTAGACGCTACTTGGCGTATATCTTCTTCGCCGTGACGTATGTGTGCTCAGCAAGACAGTTTTGTGTTTGAGCGCCCCCAAGTTGTGTTCTACTGTAACTTCAGAAGCTCCAGACACGTGTGCAAAAGCGCCATTCTCATTGGTCGTATAGTTTTTGACGCGGCGCGTCAAACCAAAAAAACGAACCCAAGGGTTTTTTTTAAAAATGAAGCTTTTACGCGTGGCGTTTTTCGCGTTGGTGTGCACACTCACATTGGTTCCCCTTTGTTTAGTCACGAGGCGTGTACGGGCCTTAAGTCTTATCCATACAGGATATGACACATGAGATTTGAAAATACTCAGTTTGTCAAAAGGAGTTAAACTAATTGCTTGAATGTGAAAGGGAGGAAACAAACTTACAATCCTACCCCTATTTTGTTTTTGTTGTTATTTTCCTTCTTATTTGTGAACTGTTGTTATTGCTGCTTCATAATGTAGCACTTTGAGATTTTTTTTTCCAAATATAAAGCGCATTCCTTCTAAATAAAATGTAATGTTATTATTATTATAGTATTTACAAAAACTTTAATTCTAAATGGATTGTTTGTCTATGAAAAACTGTAATGATCAATATTGGGGGTGTTTCCTTGATGCGCATATCAAGACTTGCGCCATTTAGGTTAAAAACTGAAAATGATGATGTCCGAAGCCTCGCTTACCTGGATGCATGGCCGGCCCTCCCTATACGCGAATTACGCAGCCGCGTAGGGCCCCCGTCACCAGCAGGGCCCCGAAGTGGCGACAAAAATTAAATTAAAAAAGACCCAAATCTGGCAACCCATTTCATAGAACTTCCTTACCAACGTGTGCTCTGAATGTTGTGCAAAAGAAAGTTGCCTGCACTTTAATGATCCCCCCTGTCAGCACACATGAACCAATTTGGCAACCCAAATAATGACGTTACACTATTTAGCAACGATTGGTCAACATAATTGCATCTGAGTCTGGCACGGTGTGCATTTACGAGCGCATTTTGTTTCAATAAAGTTGGGGAAAAGAAAAAAAAACAGCACATTTTGTCACGCTGATCAAAGCGACAACAAGAAAACGTCATGCCTCAGAGACTTTATCCACCACCAGGAGCTAAAAAAAGATAAAGAACTTCAACATCCATAACAAGGTAAGTTTGGAGGATGTTGGGGCTTTATTTTTACATTATCCAGCATTTCTGTGCAGCTGCGCAATTTACGTAAAATACGAAGCGATCTGAGGTGAAGTTTGCACATAAACGACCCCCTTTGTCGTAATTTCCAATGGAAAACTCGAAAATAATTTTGATACCCAAGTTTCCAAGATGAGGTTGGACATGACCTTCTAAAACGGCGGAAAGTAAAGAAAAGTAAATAATGACAACTATATGGTGGCTGAAAAATGTTTTAACTCACGTTATCGTTTTGTTTCATTGTTTTGCTAACACATATTTAGTGCGTTCTGCATTTTCCGGTTTATTACAGCATAAAAACTGCTGTTTATCTGTTATAGACAGGTAGTCAGGTAGTCTGAGTTTTACAACAATGAGTGTGTCATAAATCTTGCATCGGCATGAAATATGGAGAATAAAAACTACCAAATACATAGGAAATAAAGGTTCTCATCTATAAATGACAAACAAAATAAATGTACTAATTTTAAAATTATGAACATACAAAATAATACAAAAAGAAGTGTATAAAAGGCTTATATTTCCACTTATTCTCAAATTAGTGTTCACGTTTTATTATTTATAAGTAGGTACATTTATTTCTTATTTGTATTTTGCAGTTTTGATTCTACATAATGATGATGTTTTGCACAGTTCCGTCTCAGCCGACAGTTTCTTCTGCTCTCAAAAAGTATCAAAAAGTATTGGAGGTGGTGCAGCGTCCACATCCCAAGATGTTCCTGACTTCACTGAAGATGTCATCTCAGGTAATTTTAAAAGCATGTAAAGTAATAAAAAAAACAGTGTCTGCATAAACCCTTTTTTTCATAAACAGCAGCTGAAGAGTATGGAGCTCCAAACTGTTCATAATTAAATTAATGAAATATGACCTTATGCAAATATACAATCAAACAATAAACCTCTCATAAATATATCAAAAGATCATGAAATTGTGAAAAACCTGCACACAGATTTTAAATGAGCCACTAAAGTATTATTAGTATTCTGCTATAGATATTTTATTAACTTTATCATTGATTATTGTATAATAATAATTCTTGTTTTTTAGCTGCAGAAGAAACTGCTGTCACCACATCTACTGTTGAAAGGGGAAACATTTGACTGTTTGACTTTTCACTGTTTGCTTTTATTGAAGTTCTGTCTTTTATGTTCCAGGGGCTCCAAGAGAGGCGTATATGGAAGAGGAGCCGACTGGATCCAAAATTCCACCTACCTCAGATCCAGTTGGTCCAGCTGAATGTCTAACCACACTCTCTGATCCAGTAAGAATGGATTTGGTGCAAAGAGGTCCTTTTCAGACTGAGAAAGACTCTGACTTTCCAAACTCCCCCTCATTGAGCTGTTGTTTTCTTTATGTTGGATTGTTTTATTGTCATTTGATTTGCTATTAAGTTGCTGTTTTTAATAAGTTGGAGTTTTGTGAATGTCATTTGTTGACTGCCTAATAATACATTAAAAAATATATATCTATATATCTATATACATTTGTCATTGATTTTTTTTCTTTGCATTTAAAATTTGTTTGGCACCACTTAATGTGCATCCAACATGCAGGCAATATACTGTATTCAATTATTTGGCAGCAACCATAATTCACAAATGTATTAATAGAGAGATCTCATTTATATTACAACAACAGTTGCGTTTTTTGGTGCTGCTGACCAGTTAGAGGGCCCACAAATTAAATTTCGCTTAGGGCCCCCAGAAGACCAGGGCCGGCCCTGCCTGGATGTACCATGTGACTGATTGAGGAAGTGTTTCGGATTGTGCCGCAAGTTTTGACAGTTGATATGAATCCCTCAGGCTCTCTTCAAAATGTATCAATTGTCCCTGTTATGCTGTCCTGATTGTCACACAAGCACAGTCACGTAACACCTCCAAAATATTCCTACTATTTCTTCCAACCCAACCATTGTATCATGAAAATACCCTCCATATCAATACAGTACCAGTTTTATTTAATTTTGGTGCACTGAAAAGCCCTCTTTTTTTCAAAAAGCAACACTGTGCCTAACAATCCGGCTGTGTTTAACTGAATTAAAACACAGCCTTAAGTTACATAACAATTAGCACTGAGAACATCTAGAATACCGTGTAATGCTACGGTGGCTAACAGGAGAAAAGCTCTCAGCAGTTCTCTCACCAAAGTATTTCAATCAAATAGCTATTTAAACAGGTCACTTTAAATCTTTCTAAAAATAATAAATCACTTTATCTTGTTTGCTTTCCATCTCCATCATTATAGCTCCGGTGTTTATTATTGGCACACAGTTAAGCCAGCCTCACATCAGTGAGCTTCATGCAGACTCAGGCTCATTAATCATCTGGCTTTTCTATAGTTTGTTTTTTTCATTTCATTATACAGGGCAATTTATTAGTCCGACAATGCTCATTTCAGTTGTTTTTATTCAGCTAGACTGGAGGTGCTGGTTAAAAAAATAATATTTGACATCAATAATTCTTTAACTGGCTGTAGTAAGTTTATAAATTCCCCCCTCATTATTTTTTTTTTTGAAGCTATGACTTCTCGTCGCTTCTTTCTGTCTCATAAGGTAATAACTTTAGACCATTTTCAGACCAAATAGCTGATTTCTGAGATCAGATGTGCAAACCTTACATCAGCCTTTGAAACAGAAAACAAGTTTCAGTTCCTTTCTTCTCCTTCCACAATTACAACATGCAAGATTGTCAACGTTGACTTTATCTCATTTTTGAGGGGGAAAAAAGTCACAATCATAATGCGCACAACCATCATCCAATTCCCAGATTGCCAAAGGCTCCACAGTGATTTAAATAAGAGTTAATGAGCAAGACAGCAAATTTCTGAGTGCCACCAGCAGGATTTCTGCTTTCATGAGTGTTTACCTCTGGTAAACACTCATGTCATTATCTGCAAAATGCTGGATTTCTGCAGAGAAGTTTACCACAGAATTTCTTAAGAAGCACAAGTGCACACATAAGCAGGTTGTGTCAACTGGGATTGTTTAATTCATTCAAACAAGGGAAGTACTATTTAAGAGTAACTTGTGTGTGTTCTTTTGGAAAAATAAGTGCAACACTTTGTCTCTTCAGTTAAACAAAAGTTTAACTGTTATTCCCACAGGGCTCCTTCCAGCAGTCACTTGAGAAGTCCATGTAAACGTGCATCTTCGGCTTCCGTGTTCAAAACACCATCGTTTACGCAAGTTTTTTCGTCCGTTTTCGGGGGTTCTACGTACAAAATGTGCAATCATTGCACACATGTTGAACGTTAAACCAGTTGAACTTTGCACAATCAGGTGCCTACACACCGGGAAAGTGTGATGCCTTCGAGTATGTGTAATACGCGGTTTTATTAATGCACATTTACCCTGTGCTGTTCACACCGGAAAAGCTTCTGAAAGACACATAGCTACCGAATCCGGTTGAACTTCTAGCGTGATCAATGAATGTAGAACCCGCGATCGAACATAACAACTGGAGTTGCGAGGCATGAACGCTAGCGTTCTGAACGTAGAAGCCCGAAATTCACATCTACGTGTTTTTATATAGACTTTTCATTAAAAGTTGCTGCTGGAACGCGAGTGAAGACTGTTGGTGTGACCCTAGCTATTAAGCTACGTACTGACCTGGCATATTCAACAATGAATGCGCTTTTAGCATGTGGTGTTCACACTGGACCCAATACTAGAGCATGTACTCACAGTTGGAAGAAGCTTGGTCAGAAATGTTGAAGCGGTGTAAATCTTGTGAATGTTGATCCAGACTTTTTCTTTCACAGCTCTATTCTGATATATGAAACACTTGGTGTCATAAAATTCCAGCTAGGCACAAAGAGCTACCAGCAGGGCTCGACATAGCCATTTGTCCGCTGGCCCGGTCCTGTTTTTCGAGCAGTACGGACCACAAGACTTTATTTTTTACTTGTCCGCTCGGGCCACTAAAATATCTAACAATTAATACATTTTTCACCTTTTACAATAAAGTATATTTTGCGAAAACGTGTAGATTTACCTCGTCTTTATAATTCACTTTTTCTGCTAGTCCTGTGTTCAGACTTCAAGGGTTTCTATGGGAAACCTTTTATCACTCTTCTCCTCCTCTCCCGCCTGCGCGCGCGGCTGTCACTGCCGAGCACCACGCGGCACGCGCTCACTCAATTTTTTTTTCAAACTTTATTGAATGTAACAATTCAATACTAAACAATGTTAAACAGCAACAATGAAGGAACAAGCCAGTGGGTTATTATTACATTTTAGGCAGATATATTTAAACTGACACACATATCAGCGCGCCCCCTGGTGGTTTTTCACCGCGATGATCATAAATCCAACACCGTCACTGAAGAGAGACTGAAGCATGTCAGAGATGTGGAAGACATGGCAGGAATAGATAGGAATATGTTAGTAGTTATTAATTAGTAGTATGGACAGCAAGATATTTAATGAATGCATTGAAGATGAAACTGTATGCACTAAGCTTTAAGCTGAATGTCAAAGAATCAAAGGCAACTCAAAATACCTGAATCTCAGACTCAAATGGAGTATAAGGTCAAACTACTTAATTTTGTTTTTCTTTACAACACTGTAAGCAGTAAGTATTTCTAGTTAGCTGAATGATCTCAGTAATTTAATTGTATTTAATTTTTCAATTATTTAATTTAATTAGGTAACTAAAGTAACTAAAAAGTAAATGTAACTTTGCAACAGTAACAAAAAGCAGAACCTTAAGGCAGTCAGGGCAAAAAAGTCAATAAAACTTCTTAACTATTGATTAGGAACAAATGTGAAATAGCAGTGATTAGAAGCAGCATGAAAACTTCTTAACTAGTGTTAACTACTACACTGCAGCGCTCTCTTCAAAACATCTGAAACAGACTAGAGCAGATTTAAGTTTGATATGCTCTATTTTTAGTCATTGAAAAGTGTATAAATAAGTGCTAGATGTCACCAGAATGCACCAAATTGCACCATATTAAAATTTTCCGGGGGGGCATGCCCCCGGACCCCCCTAAAGTTGCAAGCACCTGCGGAGCGGCGGGTCTCGCTGTGCGCGGTGTCGGGCCAGTAACTTTCAAAAACTACTGGCCCTGTGGGCCAGTGCAAATTTCTGGGCTATGTCAACCCCTGTACCAGTATTATTAGTTTCTCCTCTATGGTGAATTTTCAATTTGTTGGTACTTCTGTGATTTAAAGGGACACCATCCATACAAGTGGGAAGTGGTCGTTTGATATGGCGTTTCATTGCTGCCATAAAGTGAAAGGGCATAAAGACAACTGAGCGGGCGTATTCAGGAATTGAGTGAGTGAACCTTACAACCGCGCAGGCGCAATTCTAACCGAGCGATCCCGCATTTTACAACTGCACGCCTGCAATCCTAACTGAGCGGTGATCCTGCGCGGTCACTTCTCCTTTGCGCCCTCACCAGAATTTGCGCTCAGTGTTCAGGGGTTTGTTTGTCACTTGGGGGCAGTAACCTTTCTGGTTGATCTCATTGGCTAAAATTTGCATGTCAAGTCCGGCGAAGCAGCGGGGCGGGACTTTCATTTTTCAGAGCAGGGGGGGGCTATCATGGGGAGCAGGGGGGAGCTGCATGCGGCTCTTTGGCTTTTATCATATTTTCTATATACAGTACTTTCACAACCACAAGGCGAACATAAAAGTCTTAAATCTTCTCCAAAATGTAAAGAGGACCTAGAAGAGAACAGCATGAGAACAATACAGAGAGAGGCGAGGACGTGAAAGAAGCACCCACCCCCCACCCCACCCCCATGGTACAAAGATGCAGATATGTGCATGATGCAGAACAACTTTGTTTGGGAAACCCTGGAAATGCAAAGGGACACGATTATGAAGCACAGAATAAACTGAAAGCTATCAGCTACGCGGAAGAACACGGGAATCAAGCAGCTGCAGTTCGGTCCCTTGGCAGCCGGCTCGCTGCATGTCTGCATTCACAGCTTGAAGCGAACAATTCTGATTAAAAGCCAAAAAAACGATCTTTTTTCTTTAGAAATGCATTTGAAGTTCACTCTCTGTGTTAATACAAAAGGATTGAAATACTTGCAGACACATTTGAACGTTTTTCAGAAGAGTTATTGAGGCCGGAAGTCTGAATCTGTGAAGATCTTTCTAACTTTATCTTCAGCTGCCAGAGAATTCAAAATAATGAATCCATGGTTCACAAGTGAGGACGCTGGCAAACCAACTCCGACAAGACAAGAAGACGCAGCAGCAGCTGAGTTTACGCAGAAACAAGGCGAGGTTGCCTGTGTTGGAAGATCGACTCCAGCGCAGCAACTTCCAGCAGATGACAGTGAAAAGCTGTCCATCCTCCTTTAACTGAGAGGCAGCACCGGGCGAGTTACGTCAGACTTTTGGACTGTAACTAAAGTTTGGGCAGACGCGTCTGCCTGCACTGTTCTTTGGAGCTGCACAGCAAAGAGACAGACTCTGACGATGACGAAAGGGAAGCTGGCGTGTTTGATAGAAATTCAGCCCAGCTGTTCATTTCAGATACAGAAGATGAGGACTTTGATGGAGTTTTGGATGCTGATTGATGACTGAAAAAATAAATTACAACCAACTCAGTTTTGTGCTCGCTGCCTTTTTAAAGCAAACACTAGCATGCACGTTTTACCGATATGTGTTAACATTAAATACAGAAAAAAGCATCCATAACTGAAACTGTACCGTTTAACCCAGTGCTGTTGTATTGTAAGGAGAGGAGTGTGTTATGGGAAATAATATGGCTTTAATTGTGTGTTTGTGTGTGTATGTGTGCAGGTCAGTGCGGGGTGTGATGGTCTTTGACTATCACAGTTGTTTGCCACCACTGTTGTGTTAGAGACTTTAATAGAAAATAAAACAGTGGATGTAATGTGGAATAAAATCTTAACCAATGACCCAAGACCAAGGTAAGAAAGTGCAGCGGGTTTTTTTGTGCTGTAAGTTTTGCTCATGTGAAAATCACTGCATTTGTTACCGTTTTAATCCACGTTACAGCCACTGTTTCTTTTCTATTAAAACCCCAAAAAGAAAGTCCCGCCCCGCCGGACATCACATGCATTAAATGTTTCTCATCTTGGTTAATCAGCACAGGAGACCTCTTTTTTTTTTTTTTTAACTTGTCCTCTCCAACAGCTGGGTAAACAGATGAGAGCTAAAGGCCTCTTGTGTTGGACATATTTTACTTTAACAACAGGGGTTAGGAATCTTCAGACAAACCAGAGGTATGTCTGAATAAACCCCTTTTGTAATCGAGGCCAAACTTTAATCATTTTAATCATATTTGAAAATCTTTTGTGTTGGACTGGACGGAAAAGGAAAGGAGGGAAGAAGAGAGAGGGATGTTAGGGGGGGGTGGGGGGGTAGAAGGGTGATTATAGAAGGGGGGGGGGGACCATGAAGCAGCATAAAGCAACAAGTTGCAGGATGGTTATACTTATTAGGGTCAGGTTCATATTTATTACACATCTACAAGATAGAGAACAAGAGATGTGATGTGATCCCCGGCTCTTGGCCTTGCCAGAAAGCTCAGGGATCCCTCTCCCTGCTTGGAGAGAGGGCCGCCGGGTCCAGGAAGCCAGCACCCAGGGAACACGGCCGCCGTTGCCAAGAGCCCAGTACCCCCTACCAGGGATGGGGTAGGGGACAGATGGTCCCACCTTCCTTGCAAAATGCCTGTGTGTGAGGGTGTATGTGTGCACGAATGTGTGTTTGTGTATATTTTGAGGTGTAAAAGGTGTGTGTGTACTAAGGGGGTGCAGTTAAAATTGGCGGGTAGGGTACTGAGAGGTCCTCTCCCGCACAGGAGACCTTCAATTCTCCACATCAGCACTGGAAGGCTCTCACGTTAGACAAAAATAACCCCTGCAGGTGCCTCGAGATTTATTTGAAGTGGTGAAACGGATTAAGAAAAATCCATGCTTCCCAATCGTCGTATATAAATAACCTTTTTTGGGTTTCGCTGCATTTCTCTGTGCAAGTGTAAAGCACTCCAGTTGCGGTGTTTGAAATGTGCCTTGTCTTCCATCTGCCTCCACTTAGGCTTTGGAAGATTGACAGACTGTGAGCAGGAAGCGGGAAGAGGTGAGAGACAGACGAAGATGTGAAAGGGTTGCAGGGAGGGAAGGAGGTGATGCAGGGTGAGTTCCTTGTCAGCTGCAGCACTCAACTAATTAAAACTCCCTCTTCACCCAGAGATGCTGCCTAAATGACTTCCACTTGATCACATCACACACTTGCCGTCAGAAAAAAGAATAATACTAGAAATTGTTTTGCACCATACTTTGTTTCTTTGGTAATGATATAGATGTATATCAGAGACCCACTCTGATGAAATTTGTGTTTTTGGTGTTTTGAACATGTTCTTGTGATGTTTTTCTGATGATAGAGGACATATAAAAAGATGATAAAGCTTAAAATTGCATTTCTGAGTATTTCTTTATTTAAATTGTGGTGAATCAGAAGCAGATAAAAAATGCTGTTTGAAAGAGATGTGGCATGAAAAATACGCATGGATGGGCCTCAAGCTGTGCCAATGGTCAATAGATGATTGGACTGGGGCTTTGAAAAAAACATAACTTTGGACAGCTATAACTGTTTTTATTCTCTAAAAGATGTAAATTTAAAAAGCAGAAATAAGCGTAACATTTTCCTAGCATATTACAGTTGTGTAAAATGTAAACATACAAAGCTAACTTCATATCGCCCTCGACAACATACATTCAAGTTGTCACTTCCAATGAAAGGTCTATGTAAAGCTGTGTTTCCACGTTCAAAATTCTCACCTTCACATGTAGCTACGCAAGTTTCTATAGGACTCTTTTTGAGCGCTACGTACAAACCATGCGGCCTTTGAATGTAAGTTGAAAGTTAAACCAGATTGAACTTTGACCAGTCAACTACTTGGATTTGGTAGTGACATATAAATGGTGTCCTTTTTAAGTCACCAAAGTTCAAACCAATAAAAATCACAGAGGAGAAATTAATAATTGCAGTTTGTGTCTGGACGGAATTCTATGACACCAAGTCTTTTATGTATCGAAGATTAGCACTGCTTTGACATTTCAAACAGTCTCTTCCAACTGTAGGTGGCGGACATGCACCAGTAAACATTAGAAAAAGAAACAGAAGAAGCCCCTCCCTGCTTGTCCAATGTGAATACCACGGGTTTAACTGAGTTATGCACGTTCTTGAACACGCGTCACATGCACAGTATGTCTGTAGCTTTGGAGAGAAAACATCAGGGGAAACTATAGCAGTTTAGAAAATGTTTTCCCAACATGCTTTGTTTACCGTTTTCAATTTTCATGAAGTTATATAAAAGATTAACTATTTGATATCTGGGCAGTTTGGGATTCTGCAAGCTGTAAAATTAGTAGATTTAGTAGATTCTCTTTTTTTACTTAAACATTGTTCCTCATGTGAATCCTAAAAAGAACAGCATCGTTTCTCTTCCTGCTTGCATGTAAAACAACACAAATGAAGGTGTGTCTCATCCTCAAAGGGACTGCACCTCTGTTTGAGTGAAAGTATTTGCGTGTTGCACAAAGGTTTTGCTCTGGCAAAGTGGAAGAATGTGATATGACAGGAATCTGAGTGAGATGCTGACAAGCATTTGTGGAGAGGCCTAAGGTAAACCTAGAGTGATACGAAGAAGTTATGGCATGGGGGGGGGGATCCGCGGACATTAGTTCTACAGTGCACAGACTGACAACTCGACAGCTATCTTCCCTTCCGTTGTCAGGTTTACTTACAAAAATAACAGTATTACACGAATTTAAAGGCACACTTTGGAGGTAGAAAGTCGAAAGGGGGAAAAAAAGAGGAAGAGGAGGTTGAGGGGGAAATAAGAGGGGGCAGCTGCCAGAGATTTAAGACCAGAGTGCGACAAGATGTCACATCCTAACCCCTGGCACCGGAGATTCACCAATCTCCACGCATGAAGGATCCTTTGGCCTGCCACTGATGATCTCCTCTAAATATAGAGGCGAGGTGACAGACACATCTCAGATGATCGTTTGTGTGATCAGCTCAGAGGAGGCACTGACACCTCCTCTGACTCTGTGAAGTATCATAGGAAAACTTTATCACAGATGTCACGGAAAGAGTCTTAAAAGAGAGTGTGGATGGAGGAAAGAGACAAATGCAAGAGACTCTTCAGAGAATTGAGCACCAATGGAACAAAAAAAATCATGTTCATATACCATTCTTTCAGTTCACTTTTGTCAACCAGTAAGGCAACATGTGGACAGGGAAACAAAAAAGAAGTTATACTATACTAACCCAGCGTTTTTTTGTGAAGGCAGATTGCTAATATGTTGCAGGGCCACACACTCACATCTAGGGGCAATTTAAAAATTTCAGTTAATCTGTGAAACCTGTTTTAGGACTGTGGGAGGAAGCCAGTGTACATGTGCATGCAAACTTCACACTGAAAGGTTGCAACCGGGATTTGAACCTTCTCAAAGGTTAGCAATAGGGCCAACCACTACACCACCATACAGCCGATTTTGCAATTATCTGTAAATCAAATAGTCACACTTTTTTATGCATTTAGGATGAATATAATATAAGTTCTCAGTTCAGCGAAAATATCATCTCCCTGTAAGTTTTCTAAAAACATAGAAGCATAGAAGCAAGCACTGGTAAGAGGTTACAAGGTAAATTGACCCAAGTTTCAATTTTCGTTCAAAAAGGGCTTCAATCAGGAAGTCAAGAAAAGGATTTGAAAGAAGCATTTGAACCATAACCTCAGAACCAGCAAAGACATATTCCCCTGATGATCCTGATCATTGCACCTCATGACAATCCAGCTTGCACGCACAAAAGTAATCATTTCCCATTAATTCGTGCATTTTGAACACATAGCGGGAATCTGCTGAATGATCATGAACAGCGTGCCACAGAGAGCAGCCCATTAAATGTGTTTTCAGTCGATGAGCTTTGGACTTCACCACAGTACACAATCACATCTAAGTCTGAATTTTGGCCTCGTTCAGTTTGTTCAGCAGCATTTAATTAGTAGCCAAAGACACGTATTAAACCACAAGAAAAGCCGTGAGGTAGAACATGCTGTTTTTTTCATGGACCACTGAACTTCCCATGAAGCGTCTAATGAACGCTCCCATCTTCCCATCAACAACTGGACCGCTGTTGATACTTTCAGGACTCTGTACTGCTATGGGAATAGATGTATTCTATCACACAAGCAGCACAAAAACAATAAAAATGAGTTTTTGTAAAAAATGTTGATTCATAAATATACCCTGCATTTGACCCTAAAGTAGCTGGGATAGGCTCCAGCAACCCTGTGACTCGGCACAGGACAAAGTGGGGCAGAAGACAGGTGTTATGTCATGATCTTTCTTCAATTAATATGAAAAGGTTGTCTATATAGACTATATATATATATATGACAAGGGAGTGTTTAAGACATCAAGTATTTGGTTCATAAAAGAAAACCTATTCACATTGAATATACTGTATGTTTATTAAATATAAGGTCATTTTACAGATCCACTCCAAAAAAATGTGTTTTGGTGTTTTTAACATGTTTTAACAAGATAATATAAGGCAAAAGTCTAGTCAGAGACTATTCTTCATGTATCAGCTTCTCTCCAATCAATTCCTGACACGCCTTCATCTTATCCAAACACCTTCAAGCTGACACCTTTACATTTCTTATCCTATCTTCACTAATCCAGCTGCCAGATTTGTAAAGTAACTCTCAGTTTGGGATATTTTATTTACTTTTCAGGTTTCCAGGCTCCTTCAAATCTATTTTTTTAATGTAAAATTAATTTTTTCCCACCAAGTTTCAACAACTTTCCCAATAAATTGACTTCACAGTTGGTATTACTGTTTTTTTGTCCAATCTCTTCTGTTGACAGTGGCCTAAAAAATGCAACACAAAAAACACACAATCATGTGGTACATCTAGGAAATAGGAATGCACAAGGTCAAGTGAAAACCAAAACATAAAAGGTATTTCAATTCATTTTTATGTTTTTTTTATATTTTTACTCAGTAGTAGTCGGAGTCTTATCTGCAATAGAGATAGCTGCTATTACTTTTGGTTAAAAAAATGGTCTTGGAATCACAAACATCTACAGAGAAAAAGATTTTGAGATCTACAAATAGCTAAAACCTTTAAACTATTGCAAAAGCTAAAGCAAAAGCCTTTTAATTATTTTTGCAAAGCAATACTGCAAGTGTGGAGGCATTGAGTCATCTTAACACCTTCCTTTAGGGAATAAACATGCTTTTACATTGGGATAGTCCCTTGACTTGCTTCAAATTGGTGAAATAACGTCAAAACAGCTTCTTTTGGTTTGCTTTCTCTTCCTACAATTGTCCAAAATGAGCACTGACTGAATAGTGCTCTGACTATCACAAGTCCTTCACCACGCCCGACCAAAGAGGCATATCTCAAACTCTTTGATTCTTTCGTACTCAGAATGTGGTTGTTTATCTTTTATGCATAACGTGTATGAGACTTCTGTCTCTCTTGCATCAGGATTTATTTCCTCTGACTGGTGTGAAATTAATAAACAAACCCTGTTCCACTCAGTTCCTGTCAAACTTGGTTCAGTTGATATCATATTCTGGTGGGGATCACTTTAGTGTAAATGCAGATCAACTTTATCCAGACTAAAGAGCTGAAACAAACCAAAGGGAGTAAACTGCATCATTAAAGATCCACTTTTTTTCAAGGACATATTTTCTGCAGAGCGGCAGGAGTTCGTTCAAAATTTACCTCTGAGTTTTGGGTGAGACCTTGCTGGCAGAGCAAACCCACCCCCCTTCCCTTTAGCTAAGAGTTATCTATTTACGTTCTCTCCAGTGACGTGCGGTGAGGTTAATGGCTGGTGAGGCACTGACGTAATCAGTCAGATTTACAAACATATGATCCATACTGAATAACTTATTCACCATTTAATTGACAACAGTTAAAGTGTTTTGTTTAAAATATCATTTCAACATGTTTTTTTCATATACAAACTGCAGCATAGAAAAAAGCACAAACGTTGTTATCATCTTACCTTTACTTGTAAATAAAGTCCGTACGCCGCTCCTTCTGAAGAAAATGACTTGCCGCTTGCTATCACTTCTTCTAGTATTTTTTAGCGTCATAATCTCAGGGCTCACCGGCGCCCCCTAACATGAGGCACGAGAATGTCTGGCCTCACCCAGCGGCTTTTTTGCCGGCGTTTAGCGCTCAGCACAAGAAACACGTCCCTCACATACAGTTATTTATAAAAAAACACTGTACATCATATACATCTGTTAAATTATGTAAACTCAGCTCATATAGTACAAGTGATTGAACCGACATACAGAGAGACAGCAGTACCGTCTGACTGCATAGGTATTGCGCAATCCAAGGTGAGGCTCAGCGGGCTGGTGCCTCAGCGCACGTCACTTTTTAGTATCTGAACGGCAAATGCGGAAAAAAAAGAAAAAAACACCCAAAAATGGTACATTTAAATGGAAAATGACTGCAAAGCACAAATTACTGATTAAATATAATAATTGAATTTATTTTTTCTCTTTTCTTCCCATAATGACAGGTGAGGCACAGCCTCACCTGCCTCTCCTGACTGCACGTCACTGGTTCTCTCCCGCCAGCTCACAGCCCCTCACACCCCCAACCTGACACTCTTGGTGTTTAACAATAATGGTGAGTATTACTGAGCTGTCCAGACGTACAGTTTTGAGCCAGATGCCAGCTCAGACGAGGAAAACAAAGATCGTGGATCTAGTCGTCTACGATGCATCAGAGTAAAGTGCAGCAGGGAGCTTGTGGCCCACCCACATATTTTCTTTGTAACAAATAAGCTATTTTATTTAAGTTCTTCATCATGAGAAAAATACTACAAGGACATGCTAAAAACACGATTTTCATCAGAGTCTTTGAATTGAAAATAAAAATAAAAAAAATAAAACAAAAACAGTCCACTGTGAAAATTAATGAAAAAGTTCAAAAATATCTGGTAGGTAAATATGGTTTAGTGAGAAGCTAAAAGTGCTTATTAATACTTGACAGTCAGATTAGTGAGACAAGTTTGATTTCTTCTTTCTTCCTTGTTTTCGTTCAGGGCTTCTTTGAGTCTGTTTCCCCCAAGAGAGCTTCTGGAACTGTGGGATTTTCCGGGCTACTTCAGTCTTTGATTCAAGCTAATGCCACATTCACATCGAGCACGTGAGGCTCGTTCTTGAACGTCTGTTTAGCTCATGGTGTTCACACTGGACAAGCAGTGAGGGCTTCTTCTTCTTTTTCTTTTTCTCCTATTTACAACCGCATGTCCGTCAAAGCTCTATTCAAATATATGAAAGACTTGGTGTCATAGAATTTTGACTAGGCACAAACTGCAAATCAATTTGTCCTTTGTAATCACTTTTTAAACGGTTGGTACTTACATGAATTAAAAGGATGTCATCCATACATAACTACAAAATAAAAATCCCTGATTGGTCAAAGCTTGATCTGGTTTAACTTTCAATGCAGCTACTCATGAAAATACAGGTACATGTGCTAGTATCAGATAACCACAGTCCAGTGTGGACACCATATGCAAAAGTGCGTTAAGGATGCCTGTTTAGCACGTTCTGTAATGCACATCATGCGTGTGTAGCACAAATGGTCAAAGTTGAACTGGTTTAACATTCAATGGGCGTTCCTTGGTTGCGCGTTTTGTACCCAAAGCCCCAAAATCCAACTTAAAAACGAGCTTGAATGTAACATATCGAAACGCATGTTTCCATAGACTTTTTGTTGGAAATGGCTGCTTGAATTCGTGTTGCAGAGGGCAGTCTGATTGTAGCTTTGAAGCAGCATGAGTGAAAGCAGTGAGTGAGACGAGTACTTCCCTCCAATTCAACCCAAATCCCTCGGTTTATTAAGGAGTTAAAGCAATCCTTGTTCTGCTGAATTTTCCATCTGCAAACTAGAGTTCAGAGAAGCTTTTACAACCAAATGAAAAGAAATTTCCAGAGAAATTAACTCTGGCGTGAGAAGACCAGCCTTTCCTCCGACATACCCCATTTTCACAGTGGTTACATGCAAAAGCACAAAGCATCCCCGCAACTCTAAACCTTCTGTGCACAACGCCTTCGTCTCAGAGGCCGTCATGCCTTTTATCATAGTTAAATCAAGAACGGTCACTCAGGTCAGATGGTCATGTGTTTAATGCCATGAACATTTAACAGCCATGGCTTTTTTCATAGAGTAATCATCATCCATAAAGAACACCTCAATCCCCATCCCCTCTGCATGCCAAGGTGTCCTTGGCTGAGACACTGCACCACACTTTACTTCAGATAATTTTATTTTAAAGAAAGAAATTCAGTGAAACCATGATCCAAGATCTATTCAACAACTTTTCATTCTATATTATGGTTTGACTTAACCTCACATGAAAATATAAGCTATTTTAAATGAGCAAAAACGCATATTTATTTTATTAACTTCAATTTCAGGCAATAATTCAATTTTTTTTAAAGTTAAGAGTGTTAGTCTATTTCCATGTTGGTAAAATGTTTATTTTTTGATAAAGGTTCCTTTAAAATGTTTCTTAACAATAATAATATTAATTCATAGGCAATTACATGTGGTGTTGTATTTACCGTAAATGCCACAATCTTTACTATCTGCTGGGGAGGAAGATTTCCTGTTTCTTTGCTTTACCTGGAGGGACTGATAGGTGCAGGACGGAGAGACGTGTCGCCTTGTTTTATTTACAACTTGTCCAGTGAGTCAGTCAGAGTTTGTGGTACAGACACACAAAGCAAACAGCACAGGAAAAGCAAGCAGGAGGTCATTCTTACTGGAAGTGAGAATTTTTGGTCATTCTTCTAATAAAACAAAACAAAATAGAAAAGAAAAAGAGGGATTTGACAGCAGACGGACAGATTCATCTGTCAGCATAATTTTCGAGCTCTGGTGTATTCAAATAGGAGTATATAAAACATTCAATTAGAAGTAAAAAGTAGATATCCTTTTTCATTTAATTAAGTGTTTTATATTTTTTGTTCTGGTGTCCAGCACTTTGTGTTGGACACCATAGCATGTTAAAAAGCTATACAAATAGAGTTTGATTTGATTTGCTTTGAAACACTCAATCAATAAGATTCTAAACTGTTAAAATAAAGTGATACGGACACTTGAGCAGAGATGGCTCCGCCCACCCCAACAATGTGCTGAATATGGTTGATAGGGTGCGACAAAGTAAAGGGAAAGTTTGGTTATGTCCAACTGCCGCTTCAACCACCTGGTAATCAAAGAAACACACTTTGAATATCCCTCAAATGTAGATCTAACAAAATTAAAAAATGTAATTTAAACCCTGTAATCCCCCACTTCCACACACACACAGCTGTAAAAAAATAAAGCAAAAAGATTTAAACCATGCTATAAATATGCTTATGTTTAGTGTTAAATCAACTTCTTAACCTGTGGTTCAGTTGGAAATCGGTTGTATTTGATACCAGCCTCCAGTGGTCATTTGAGGAACTGCAACTGTTGATATTTTGGTTTATTTCAGTTTGGAACAAGTGGGGGCTTGGTTTGAACATCTTGTTTCAAGTATACTGTGTGCATAATTATTTTTAAAAAGTGAAAATTCTAGTATGCATCAATATTTTAGAGTGAAATTTAAAATAAACAAATAAAATCAGTGGTTTGACAAAAAAATAAAGACCTTCCCTGATGGGTAAATTAAAATGCTGATGCAGAGGTTTTTACGGACATTCTATACACCAATAATTAAAAGGCATTGTTGGTGCTGATAACCTTGATGAAGATAAGATAAAAATCATGACTCTCTTTTTTGGAGTGCATTTTTGGATGAAAAGTGCTGTAATACCCAGCCATGCATCACTGCTTCTTCACAAGTTTTTTTTATGTCTCAGTCTCTTGCTTACAGATGAGTTCATCATAGTCATAGCAGACTGCTGGCAGATTGTTTCATTTTTAGGCATTTTGCTTAACACCAAAATTGTACTGCTTTTGTTATGCATCCTTAGAATAAATGATACCCAAAAAAAGTAACCAGATGAATGCAGCTCATTGCAGTTGAGAGTTTTTTCATCCCTAATAAGTAAAAGAACAAAGCAGGATGCAGAAAAACTGCTCTGTGGATAAGGATTTTCCCCAAAGTTACCAAATAAAATGTGACAGAGTCGTTACTACCCACCTCTGTGTGTTGTCGAGCTCCAGACTGAGCAGCATCGCTGACAGAATTAGGACTGAGATCCTTAAAGCGTTTCTTAGTGAGGACAAGCAGACCAAATGATATCAAACATGCAGAAACTCACGCAGGAGCGCAGGGATGAGAGGAGAAGCCGGCATCCCAGCGTCCAGCAAGGACAAATTCCAGCAGTGGGGTCGGCCTCAGCGGGCGACTGTGAAGGTTGTTCCTGTCACAGGCTGGATGGAGTGATCCGGAACTCCGGATGGTGGAACAAAGCGTGGCGCACGAGCCCAGCACGCGCCGCGGCTCACGGAGTCAGCGCCCTTATTCCAGGAGCGCGCGGCAGCATCTTGCGCTCTGCTCACCAAGCAAAAGAAGCCACTTTTGTCCTCTGAGATGCAATAAAGCCTCCCTGCTGCTGTCGGGTGGTCCGCTGCAAGGAGAGGCGGTGCAGCGCAGGGGCGTGTGCAGCTGCAGGAGGATGGGGACCTCTACAGTTAAAATTTGTCCCAACACAGACATCCTTAGGGGAAGAACACCCCCACAACCCTTTTCTGCAGCCTTACAGCTCCTGTAGATGTATCACAATATATGTATTTCTCCAAAAAAAAAAGGATTTTTAAAATAATATTTGATTTTTAGGCATTTTAATATTATTTCCTAGTCTCTGTCTCAACTCTAGGAGCAAAGCACAATTTGTCCCATAATCTTCATTCCTTAATTGCAATAATCTAGATGCCTGCTGTAAGGATTAAAGGTCAAATCCAAGGACTGACATTGGTTGTGTGGTTAACTCTTTAGCATACTGCTTACAAATATGCTGCCCTTCAACTTTTTCATGATTTTAAGCGGCACGTCTGTTTGTCAATCACTGGAGCATATTTTTCATTTTTGAAGACCCAGTCCAATAAAAACTGTGTAGCATTTTTTTGGATGATGGAGGACATATGTAAAGAAAATGAAGCATAAAATTGCATTTCTGAGTTTTTCCTTATTCAGCTCATTGTGAATCAGGAGCAGATGAAAAAGTGCTGTTTGAAAAAGCCTGTAGCTGTGACTCAGACGCAATTCCAAGCTCCCTGCTTGGTTTCATTCTGATGCTTCCACTTGCAGACAAACAGATCCACGTTCGTCTTTGTTTTCCTCGTCCGAGCTGGTATCTTGTTCAAAACTGTACAGCTGGATTGCTCCAATATTACTCGCCATTTTGCTGCACTAGTAATGTTAGGTTGTGAGGGGCTCTAACTTAGCGGGAGAGAGTGTAAACAGATGGATATTGGTAAGTGAGGAAAGGCTTACTCCGTGCCAACAGTCCCGCCCACAATTAAGAGGCAAATTCTTTACTAACTATTATTACCTTTGTTTAGAAATTGTGTCCTTATTTATTTATTTGTTGGCTAAAAACTGCATAATCATAATTAAAAGAACACTTTTAGGATAAATCAAAAGATGATTGGATTGAGTATTTAAGCTCAGAACTGCATGCATCAAGGCAGTCACTATGACTGAATTTTCAGCCCTAGTTTGATTCTTCTATATTTTAGAGATTGGTCACTATAGGAAAGCAGTTGCAAACACATTAATCTAAAGCTCAGCAGCTCCTCTGCTCTTTATTTTTGCTCCGTGCCCCACATTTCTGCTAATCAGTGCTGCGTGAGAACTCAGCAGGAGAAGCACAGCGTGTGCGGCTGATTCATTAAAATATAAATTGCAAATGTGGGAGTGGAATAATAAAAAACTATAGGTAATATTTATGTGAAGAACATGTGCACGACACCCTAGAATAGTTACAATTAAAGGATAAAAGGCTTGTGGTTTTCTTTTAAAATAATCTGCTGCACCATATAAAAATGTGTATGTGTTGCTGTCATCGTGTGCTGCCAAAACTGTACAGCTTTTAACACTGGACCTGGAAAAATAAATATTTAAATGCCATATTTACACAACTTTGATAGAAATCATATGAATCCAATGAGGAAAACTATTTTCCAAAAGCAGACAGAACAAGGTTAGAAGCAAACATGAGAAGTGAAAGAAACGAAATATTACTTTGACAGAGAGAAACATCATTTTGGGGAAGAGTCAACAAAGAAAAAGTGAAGATTAAGCCTTGACGAAAGAGAAATCAAATCGTGTCATAGAAAAATGCATGAATAGATGGACTTTATGAAGTCACAGGTAAACACATTGAAAAGCAGTTCCGTCACATAATTATTTGATTTATCAGAAATAAAAAAAAAACTAAAAAATAAAACGTGGATCTCATAAATATGAAAAGAAATGTTAATTTCGTGTTTTTAGTTAAAGCATAATGCACGTATTATGTATTTTATCTATTAGTTATTATTTTTAGTCATAGGTTTTTGGGTTGATGAACCACTTCTAATTGCATTGTACCTGTGCCACTGACTAAAAAAAAGATCTATTCTATTCTATTCTTTATCATACCATTGATGCCTACTGATGCAAATATGTATCAAACCACTTCTGCTCCAAAATTAACTTAGTTAGACAACTAATTTAAAGTATAAACATCTGTGATTTTTCATAGTTGGAAATAAATTCAGATGTCAAGGAGTTAACCTTCCACACACCCACAACAGACTTCACTCTTATTCAAATTTCATCCCTAAAAAAAACGAAAAAGCGTTGGAGTAGGCTGACGAGCATAGTCAATGAGAGAGCATTACTGTATTTTCATCCTAGAAAGTACCGTAAAATGACTGTTTTCCATGTGGACACATGCGGTTTGTTTCCAGCAGGTGGCGCGAAAGCGCCCCAAACAGTGAACGCCTGCTCCCATTGAACAAGCGAAAGAGACGGAAGCGGAAGTGTGCATGCAGCATGACGGCGTGTTGGCGTGGTCCATCACGTTTCGTCTTTGCTTCTCTTGGGTCTGGATGCTTTAGAAAATTCCCCGTGGCTCTTCTTGCACGCGGACATTCACGCGGTGTCAAAGTTCTCCTCGGCAACCAGTTTAAACAGGACGTTTGTCCGCGTTCCGCGGCCTTGAGTTTAGTCTCCAGGTTAAGTTTTGTTTCGGACTCCGGCGGAGTCGACATGTCATCGTCGGAGATGTCCCACAGAATGGTGTGGGTTGACCTGGAGGCAAGTCGCATGGAGAAACTTGCTGCAGCTGTTTCTCATGTTGTACCGTTAGGGGACGTTGGAATGTCCCTTAGTCAGTCGGTGGGATGATGGGGTTTCACAATAAATGATGATAACTCTCACAGCTATTCAAAAATATTAGTTGAACTCCAAATTCTAACTTAATATTACAAAACACATTTGTTTGTACTAGACTAGAGGCCTGCTAAAAATGTTTCATCCTAAAACTTTCTCAAATAGAGTAACGTTGGAAACTTTAAACTGATGCTGCTAGCTTAGCCGGGATGCTTATTTTGATTTATTTTAATAAGTCAACTTCTTAGCTTCGTGTTTGTGGTGTTAAGATTGTTGGGTTTTATTTGCTAGACCGTTTTTTTTTTGTTTTGTTTTTACTAGACCTGAAAACGCTTTTATTTGTGTGAAAATTGTCAATTTAAAAAATGTAAAAACTTGTTTTGGCTGAAGCATCAGAGAAAAATACAGTAGTGGCTTTGGTTTACTGTTGTGTCTGTTTGGGTAATTATTTCAAACGTATTTTCTTTACCTTAAAGGAAGAGAAGAAGTCTTTGAAATCTGTGTTAAATTTAGTCGTTTTCATATTTTACTTGCATAATAGGATGCACCTTCAAAGAATAATAGTTTTCGAAGCGGTTAGTTGTGACAAGAACATTCATTCCTCTTTGACTTGCTGCACAGATTTAATGGCCCTACTGCAAGTAGAAACACTAAGTTTCATCAAGTGAAAAGAAGTGAGACATTCCAGAAAGATCCACTTTGACATTTTAGCTTTAAAGAGATGAGCAGCAGACGTCCTGGCTCCAGACTCCTGTAGTCAGCTTTGCTGTCAGAAGCAAAGAGGACTTTGCAGTGGATGATAGTGGGACTCCGCTCTAATGCTTTTAAATCAATGTCATTAAACATAAGATATTTATTTTATACCCATTTATTTTATTTCTTTTATGGATGTATATATGTCCTGGATGAACATTATTTGTTTTGTGGCATCACAATGCTGCCCCCACCCCCCGTGTTGGATTTGTCTGGACCTAAAATGTGTTGAATGAAAGCAAAATTTAGTGCAGTCTTTTTATTATCATTGATCTTTGTGTGTGTCTTTAAAGATGACTGGTCTTGATATTGAAAAGGACCAAATCATCGAAATGGCGTGCATCATCACAGACTCTGACCTGAACATTTTGGTGGAGGTAATGCTGATCAACAGGAGTGATGCGTCAGCTGTTGCCGTCTTTGAAGAAATTCTTTTTCTGTCTCTGGAAAGGGGCCCAACCTGATCATTAAGCAACCAGATAAACTCCTGGATGAGATGTCAGATTGGTGCAAGGAGCATCATGGGAAGGTAAGCCACTGTTGTTGGAACAAAAGCAATCAATATTGTGTTTTTGGTATTTCTAACATGTTCTTATAGCATTTTCTCATGAGTTAGAACATATACAAAGAAAATTAAGTTTCAAATTGCATTTCAAAATATTTCTTTATTCAAATTGTTGTTAATCAGGAGCAGGAAAAAAATGCAGTTTGGAAAAGCTTGTAGATGTGATGTAGGTACTAGAATGGGCGGGCCACAAGCTCCCTGCTCTGCTCGATTCTGATGCATCCACTTACAGACAAATACATCTGTGTGCGTCTTTGTTTTCCTCGTCTGAGCTGGCATCCGGCTTAAAGCTTTATGGCTGGAAAGCTCCAATATTTCTCGCCATTTTTGTTGCACCGCAAACGTTAGCTTGGGGGTTTGAGGTAAGGATTGGCGATATATCAGTGCCAGTAATTTATCAGGCAACATTTGCCAAACATGAGTTTATCAGTCTGATTTGGAAAAGAAAACAAAATACAGATTTTTCTGACTGTTAGATACACTTGATTTTATAAAACTACTTGTTCCTAAAAGATTGGGAAGCTTATGTTTAGAGTCATAGTGAGTACTTGTTCTGATATTTCATTATCGATAGGGATATACGTCATTCCTAATAGATCCCTGGCAGAGGGGTGCTTTAGATTAATAAATGGTCTGAATGTTCAGATATATTTTTAAAATTTTAAAGTAATACTTGTTACTTTGAGATCCCTTGCTATATCTTTAAAAGGTCAGGTACAATGTGATTGTTCAGTAAAAGAAAAGTTCTAATAAAGTAACAAAAAGGAAATCTAAACTTTGTGTTACTGTCGACACGCAAGTATCGAAATCTGCAAATATCAGCTATCAGCCAGAGTTTCAGGGGAAGTATCTGTTATCCGTATCTGCCGGATAAAAGGATATCGGCTCATCACTAGTTTAAGGGACAGTAAGCTAGCGGGAGAGCGTGTAAACAGATGGGTGACAGGAAGTGAGGGTGGGCTTACTGCTTGGCAACAGAGATGAAATTCTAATAAACTACTGCTGCTCTCCAGAAATGATGTCCTAGAAAAAGACTCAAGCTTTTTGGTTTTGGCTTAAAATGGCATAATGATAATTAAGACCACTTGAGCGCTTTTATAATAGACGAGAAGCTGATCGGAGTGGGTCTCTTAGGAGTTTTTGCACTGGTCTGTCTCTGCTACGACTCCAATTCAAATGTCCGGGGTTGACAGCTGATTCAGCAGAGAACAGTTCAGCATGCACCTCAGATGTGGAAGTCCTACTCCAAAGAAAACCTAAAACTTACCTTTTCCAAACAAATGCTTTTCATTTCTGACAGGCCATCACACATCTGTGTACAAACATTACCAGATCCCATCCTGTGCAATATTTATGAAAGTTGGACAATGGTTGTTTCATTGTTTTCTGTTGTCTTAGTCAGGGCTGACCCAGGCTGTGCGAGAGAGTAAAATCAGCCTTCAGCAAGCGGAATACGAGTTCCTGTCCTTCATCCGACAGCACACCCCACCCGGACAGTGTCCCCTTGCGGGTGAGTTTTGCTGAAGTCTGAAACGAGCTGCTCATCTTTACGGTGGTGTCTCACAATCGGCTGTTTTCCAGGGAACTCCGTTCATGCAGACAAGAAGTTCCTGGAGAAGTACATGCCTCAGTTAATGCACCACCTTCACTACAGAATAATTGATGTGAGCACCATCAAGGAGCTCTGCAGGCGAGTATTTGTGTGACTGCAGATCTGATTCACAACGATTTGAAGAAAGAAAAACTCAAACGCAATTTTAAGCTTCAGTTTCTCAATCATCAGAAAATGCGTTAAAAGACCCACTCCAACCATATTTTGTTCTATTGTATCGTTCCCCGTGGTCTTTTAGTTACAATTGTGCGGTTTTTCATAAAGCGGCTCATTTTTTAATCCATGTTTTCTGCATGTCGGCAGGAGCTAATTAGACTTTTGCTTTTGGGTTGAGGGTGGGACTGTTGGCGAGGAAGTTAGCCTCGCTAATTTCGTAACGCCTTTGTTTTTTCTCTCAAGGTAATATTAGTCTTGCAAAAAAACGGCAGGTGTCCAGCCACACAGTTTAGAGCCAGACTGCAGCTCAGACAAGGAAATTAAAACGTAAACGGATCTGTTTGTCTGCAAGTGGATGATTGAGAATCGGAGCGGAGAAAGCCAGACTTTTGCCCGTCCACGGCAGGAGCTGCGTCAGACGTCTTCATCTGCTCCCCATCCAATTCAATTTGAATAAAGAAATTCTCAGAATGATCAGAAACGCATTTTAATCTTAAATTCTTTTAGACATCCTCACTGTTAAAGCTCTGCACTTCAGTAAAATAAATGTTTCCTTTAACATAGTATGAGAGGAAAATAGAAGGGGAAGTTAAAGTTCATTCATTTGTTCTGCAAACATTTTTAGACGGTGGTTTCCAGAAGAATACAAAATGGTGCCTTATAAGAAAGCCTCCCACAGGTAAGTGAGAACAAACACACTACAAACTGATTTAGTTCCATTCAAAGGAAAAAATATGTAAAGCTGGGACCTCTGGGAGAGAGGAAAAAAATAAAAAAGATTTCTTTTATGATAGTTTAGGCTCACGTGAACTAATGAAATGTACAACGACACCTTAATGTTCCCGTGTCTGCAGAAATGACCAATGCGTGGCGTTTGGAATGTATCACTTCTTTTTCTTTTCCTATGAAGTTTGGACACATTCTGACTAAAATGTCCTGTTTCAGTCATTAGTTGAAACAGTGGATTAGGGCAGAAAAAGACACCTGGTACTTTAGGAAGGTCTGGATTTGTCTACCTTTATTATCAAGGAAAATGTGGAGTTTTGGGATTGATTCTTTTCAAGCAGCAAAGGATGATGCGCAGTGATTTACAGCAGAAAGGAGGCTTCTTCTGATGTTCATGTAACCTCATATGAACTGCTCTCAATTTATACATCTATTGTAAATCAGTTATACATGTATACATATATTTGTATCAGATATAGTCCAGTCAATGGCTAATTACTCAGCAGTAATTTGGTCCACTTCCTGCCAGTCACTGGGATTTGCTTTAGAGAAACTGCAGCTACATTACAGGTGCAGTATAAACACAAAGTGGGCGGATCTTCCATAGAAATGTGAAATCAGGAGACGCACCATCCCACCCTCCCGAGTGCTATCTTCCAATGTTCATGCATAGCACTTTCTTATGGCGTCTACACTGCAGCCATTGATGGTTCATGAAAGCGGGACCGAGTGAGTGTGATGTCAGCCAAAGGAAATTTTATCAAAGCTAAATCCATTCAGGTGGCATCTTTTCACAATGCGGACGCCAGATGACGTCAATAAGCAGTGACTGGTTCCAGTTGCTCCGAGTCATCATTTCTATGTCAACCACTCTCGCCCATCAGGAGGGATCTTGTTAGAAGGCCACACCCCTACCGTCTGAAATTGAACTCTGGAGAATCTGTCAAATGTTTTGAAGGTTCGACGTGAGACCGCTTGCTTTTATTGAGGCGCCTGATTGGACAGTTTATAACTTAAATAACTTGGACTTCAGACAGAATATTTTAAAAATTAGGATTAATGAGAACAAGTAAAAAAAGAAAAGGTATCCTAGCAAGAATGGTTATTCGGACAAATAGAATGACTGAGTAATTACTGTTAATTTCTCTATAGAAGTCTGGGATTTCTGTTTCTTGGAACCAGCAGGTACTTCCTGTTTGGAACGCGAGGGGGGAGGGGTCACTCAGTCTAGTTCTCATATACAATGATTGCAGCTGATGGAAGAACTTCCCCCTTTCATATTCATGACAGCTGCAGAATTACTAGTTCTTGTGAAGTACAAAGGTAAACATGAGCACCCCAATCCCATCCTTATTACTTGAGGTGAGGAGTTTTATTGGAACATTGTGGTGTTCTTCTATTATTCAATTCTGAACATGGAGCTGTGTTTCCTCTTTTATATTGACGTTCTGCCTTCCTCAGAAATGTGGTCTGCTTATATGCTCTATTTTAAGCCGTTTTTTTTAGCCGGCACATAGATGACCTCACTTTCTAAACCAGAATTATCTGCTGCAATGAGGAAAGACTCTGACACATCCACAAGAAATTATTACCTCACCTTTCAGTTAGTTTTTCTTTTTCTGTTTGTTTGCTTCTCATTTCCCCCAAAACATTTCCACATGAGTTCAAGCTGTCCTAAACAATGACATGTTTTATTCCTGTCAGTCTTCCAAATCCAGTCATGCGTGTTGCTACTTGATCTACTCTGTCACAAGCGTGAACGTGAGATTTCAGGACTTTGTCGTTTAAATTCAGTCTAGCATTTCACAGTCTGTCTGACCTCATGCTGAACCTGCAGATCTGATCAGTCTGAGAGACTTGCAGCTCTCCTAAATATTTCAACCTGTGAAAACTTTTTGTCACCTTTAGACATTTTGGTGGACAGAAACAGGGGTTTCGTTAAAACCCCACTCTGTGTTTGGTGTTTTGAACATCTTCATGCAGTATTTTTCTGACATGTATAAAGAAAATTATACTCCAAACTGTATTTGTATTTCTTTACTCGAGTTTTTGTGAATCAGGAGTAGACAAAAAATAGCTCCAAATGTTATAGGTCAGGGGTGTGAGGAACTGTAAGCTAGTGGGACAGCATGTAAACGGGGAGCGCTGTTATGTAGAAAACACCGTTTTTTAAATTAGACTAAAATAGGCATAATCATAGGTAAAAGGCCACTGGGAACGCTTTGAAAATAGATGAAAAGATGATCGGATTGGGACTATAAAGATGTCAGTCTGAAACCATGTCTTAACTGTCTGTTGTAAACATTTACATAGAGATAGATAAACAGTAATTATTAAGTAAAACAGCCACATTGATTAAAGTTGATTCTTCCCACCTCAACAACTCTAATAATTTATCTTTAGCGTTAATACATTCAAAAGAGTAGTGATGATTTGCTTCCATTTGAGACGACCCTCCAGTGGCCAAATGAGGAATTGCAAAACCTTGAACCTCAGTTTCCTTTAAATTAAAGAAATAAAGAAGCTTTGTAAAAGTGCGCCAGAAGGAAGCTGGCTAAATTTGATGCCTTTCCAAAACCCTCCATTTTGGAGCATTCTCACATTGGTAGCTTTGATTCCCATCATGGTTTGTGTGAAAGGTCTTCTTCATTTGGACCGGACGCTGCTATGGACCAATCAAAGAATCGATCTGTATTGGCATTTATAGATCACAAAGTTGCTTTTATATCAACAAACATTACAAAGTGAAGGAGTATAAGTAGCCAAAATTACTTATAGCTGTGGGAAACAAAAATAAAATCCTCCCACAGTTCAAAACTAAGGCTAATGAAAAGATTGAAAAATAGGTAAGCAGATGAACGTCGTAGAGAACAGTTACGGGTTCTAAAAATCAGAAGATTTAAGGAATGTCTGTTTTTGTCCCCCTGATCAGCCAATACTGCCCCAACTGGAACTGCATTTCCCCCCCCCCCCAGGCAATTCAGTTTTTTATGTATTCTTTATGTATTCTCAGGTTGTATTTTACGGCAGACTTTATTCATGGGATCTTTAAGTAAAAAGATTTTGCTTTTCTTTCCCTCCAGAGCTTTAGACGACATCCAGGAGAGCATTAAGGAGCTCAAGTTCTACAGAGCCAACATCTTTAAAGATTCAACCGAGGAGAAAAAATGCAAAGTAGTTGAAAATGGAGAGAACAACAAGCCCTAACACAACAAAGGAAAAAATATTTGCATTTAGCTCTCCGGAAACCTCAGCTAGAGTTTAAATGTCAAAGGTTTAATCACACAAAGATTCTTCAAAAACTTCATTAAGGCTAAATTTATTTTAGAATAAAGGATTGAACTTTACATTTTCCTGTGTCCAGTTCTGTTGATTTGAATGGTAAATGTTTTAATATTTATACATGGGACTTTTTTTTTTCCTTCAACATCTGTGGATGCTCCATTCATGAAAATGCTGGTGTAACTCTGACTTGCAGTATTCAACATTTCAACAGACCTGCAGCAGTTTCAAACAAATGCCTCCTGTGTCCACATTAAGGCTGATAATTGTAAAGATGTGAAACATGTTTCCCCTTTTTTGTTTCTATGCTTTATAATGGACATTGCTTTATTTAAAAATAAGAAAATGTTTGTATATTTTTGCTCTAACCTGAGTAGTTGCAACCTGTAGATGTTTTTGAATTATCTGGATTTCCAAAACATTTGGTTGTGGTTTGAATATTGTTCTTATTGTCGTGGAAATGATTCAAGACACCGCTACAGAAAGTTGTGACGAAAAGCTTTGGTTTGTTTATGTTGTATATTCCTTTCAAAGTTTAATAAAGCTAAGTTTGAATAAACTGAAGACGCTGCTATGATTATGAAGGGAACAAATGGGACTTACCAAAAAACGGAAGGTAGCAGGAAAAGAGAGGGTTTCAATTTGAAATAAAAAATTTTTTATAACGTTTCGCCTCTTACCCAGAAGTTTTTTGCGATTCTGATAAATAGAATTGGACAAAGATGGTTAGTTATATATTTTTTTACTCTAAGTGTTAATTTATATTTCCTTAGGTGTGAATAAAAACCAGCCTTCCAACATTTTTCTATAAAAAGTCTGACTTTTCTTCATCAATATGTCTTAACTTGAATCCAGCCTTATGGCACAGAAAGGTGAATCTCTAGTAAAGGAGGCCACAAGGACGATGACTCAAAAGAAGCTTGTGATGCATCCACAAGGAGGCCGTACATTAATTTAACCCTGGAGAACCTACACACTGCTGTTTTTTATTTCATTTATTTACTTTCTAGTTTTTTGTTTTTTTCGCTGCTGTTAAGTGCTGCTCAAAATGTAGAAACGCACACAAAAATGAGTCACATTAACTTCAAAAGCTCAGAAAAACTGTTCTTGGGTTCTCCAGGGTTCTAACTGAACAGTGCAGGTTTCTTTTAGCATTTTATTGAACAATTTGGAAGTCAAAACGTCTTTATACACCAGTTTTTTTAAATATTTGATTGTTCTACCTCAGCCCCAATTTATTTCAACACAGACGGCTTCTCAGTTCACCTTCCTGTCACCTCTCAAGGTTTTTTTTAAACCTTCAAAGCATTCTTTCGGAAAAAAAAAAAAAAAAAAACCCACACACATTCTATTGAATTCAAAGCATTTTGCAGTTACTTGAATTAGTGGCACTTCTGCAGAAAGTCTAGGTATAAAAATATCTCACTGGGCTACTTGTGCATAGAAATGTGACCTTTTAAATATAGGCTGCTCATGTTGATGTTAGACACAGTTGTGTTTCTTTACTGGTGTCCCGCATCGATCTTCTTTTGTTCTACTGTAGAAGTGTTCTCAGTGGTCTTTTAATTTTGAGTATACAGTTTTTTTGTGCCAAAATACAAAAAAAAAAGTAATTTTCTTGGACATTGTTTCTGCAGAGTGGCAGAAGTTCTTTAGAAATATCTCTTTAAGTTGTGGACTGTTGGCACGAAGCAACCTCACCCTTTTGCCCTCCTGAGAGCTCTCTGAATAAAACGTTCTCCCGCTATTTTACAGCCCCTCACTTCCCCAACCTAACATTACCGGCACAGGAAAAATGGCGAAAGCGGCAGTGTTTCATGTTTAACGCAAGCAGATTTGTGAAATATTCCAGGCACATGGATAATGATAACCCTGACAATAAACCAGCCGTCCTGCATCTTTCATACTTTTCAAAGCTGACCAATCAGAAGAGACTGTCAGCGGTGGTTAACCATCAACTGAAACGTCTTGTTACTGATGCTGTTGAGATGCAGGAGGAACAATCAAGGATAGCCCTAAAGCTTACATGAGCTTTCTGAAAAATTAAAGTTCATGTAATGAGTATATTAATGTTTACTCTCAGACAAAACCTTCATTTAGTGCAAAGTTAAGGCAAAGCATTTTAAAGTTCACTTCCTGTGAGTCATGGCAGTAATAAAAAAACAAAGTTAGAATGTTAAGTTCCTTTGTTTTGTTTTTGAGAATGTAGGCCTGTACTTAAAATTAAATAATGCCCATGGACTAAATACCTATATCTACCTATATCAAAAATGGGTGATGCAGAAGTACATCTGAGTCAAATGCTTCATAAAAAAAACTGTCTCATCTGGGGCGCCATCATGACCAGAGCAGGAGCTTAAACCCCCTTGATGCCTGAATTTATTTAACACCTGCTATGAAAAAAATCCCCTTGTCTTTTTGCTTTCAAGTAGACACTAAATTTAGTTTTGATGCATATTTGCATCAACAGGCATCCATTCCTCTTTCGTTCTTAAATCTTTCAATCACATTTTCAAAATCTCTTCTCATTGAATTTTCATTGGATTGGGTCTTTAATCAGACTGTCAAAACTTTCCTGAAGGCCACACTTTTTCTTCTCTTCTACGCACGTCAGTTAATTTCAATTAAAATCTATATTTTCAATCAGATCCAGTAACTTCAGTGCTGTTTCCATCCTGATCATGGAACAGTGAACCAGCTTTACCCTGTCTTTAGGGTGCTGGAGGGTTCGTGGGAGTTCGCTCATCCAGTTCACATGTGTTTTGTGGATTTGGAGAAGGTGGTCGACCGCGTCCCCTGTGGTGTCCTGTGGAGGGTGTTCTGGGAGTATGGGGCCCGGGGAGCCTTACTGAGGGCTATCCGGTCTCTGAATGACCAGAGCAGGAGCTTGGTTCGCATAGGTGGCAGTAAGTCAGACCTGTTCCCGGTGCATGTTGGACTCTGCTAGGGCTGCGCTCTTTATGAACAGAATTTCTATGTGCAGTCAGGGCCCAGAGGGGGTCTTGTTTGGGGACCACAGGATTTCCTCTCTGCTTTTTGCAGATAATGTTGTCTTATTTGCTTTATCGAACCAGGACTTCCAGTGTGCATTGGGGCGGCCTGGAGCCGAGTGTGAAGCGGCTGGGATGAGGGTCAGCACCGCCAAGTCTGAGGCTATGGTTCTCGACCGGAGAAAGGTAGTTTGCCCTCTATGGGTGGGTGGAGTGCTCCTGCCCCAGGTGGAAGAGTTGAAATATCTTGGGATTTTTTTCACGAGTGACGGAAGACCAAACCAGGAGATTGTCAGGCGGATTGGCGCAGCGTCCGCTGTAATGTGGTAAAGTCAGAGCTGAGCCAGAAAGCAAACCACTCAATTTACCGCTCGATCTTCGTTCCAAATACTCACTATGGTCATAACCGAATGAACGAGGTCCAGAAAACAAGTGGCTGACGTGAACTCCCTCCATAGGGTGGCTGGGTGCTCCCTTAGAGATAGTGTCACATGTCGGTCACCTGAGAGAGCTCGGAGTAGAACCGCTGCTCCTCCAAATTAAGAGGGGCCAATTATGGTGGCTCAGGCATCTGATCCGGATGCCACCTGGACGCCTCCCAAGGGAGGTGATTCGGCATGTCCCACTGAGCCAGGATGCACTGGAGAGACTGTTTCTCAGCTGGCCTGGGAACGCCTCGGGGTCCCCCCAGAGGAGCTGGAGAAGGTGGCCAGGGAGAGGAAAGTCTGAGCATCTTTGCTTAGGCTGCTGCCCCCCGTTACCCGGTCCTGGATGAGCGGATGGATGGATGGATGGATGGACGGACGGATGGATGGATGGATGGATGGATGGATGGATGGATGGATGGATGGATGGATGGATGGATGGATGGATGGATGGATGGATGGATGGATGGATGGATGGATGGATGGATGAGTGGATGGATGGATGGATGGATGGATGGATGGATGGATGGATGGTTGGATGGATGGAGGGAGGGGTGGGTGGATGGATGGATGAGTGGATGGAAATTTCCCTCCGAAAGCAAAAGGCACAAATTACAATTTTTTTTTGCAGATTCAAGATGCAACCTTTTTTAAACATCTCCACGTTCTGCCCTGAAGCTGGTCTTCTTGAGACTTTTATATTTGATAAGCTTGTGGCTCAGTGAACCTATAATCACTAAAACTATGCTTCTGTTATGTCTAGACAGCTATCAGCACATCAGTAACACACAGCACCTTTTTCCTCTCTGCTCCTTTTACTCTTGATGGAGTTTTTCCATCATTACAGACACTCCAACTTTTCATATTTCCACCACAGACAGAGATAAGTACTGTTATTCTCCTCTGATGACATGTCTATCAGCTGGACTCAAACTTCAATTTCCACTGCAGTGTTTCGAGCTTTGAAGCCAAGTTGAAACTTTGTGAATAAACCTAAATAAGTGAAATATGGACAACTGTCCTTTTGCACACATATGGTTTGCTGAATGGCTGCAAAGTGCAAACATCACACTACGTTAAAACACTCACCCTGTTGTGGTCTTTCAACTGTCATGAGCATTCGGGCAGTGGTTTGCCGGTGGATTATCTTGCATGCAACGATGTTTCTTCAACTTTTTATTTTTTTTGGTTTTTGTCTCATATTTAGGTTAAAAAAATGCACTACACTTGATTAAAAGTAGAATAATTCAAATGTTTTCTTGTTGTTCAATACCTTATTTAGAGTTATGCAACAAAAAATTTCAAGTGATGAACTATCAGCATCAGAAAAGCCTCCACAGTGAGTTTTACATGCTTACTTTGTGCAAAGTCTGTGGGGTATTTATTATTAGCGTGTGGCCTAATATACACTGTCGATATCTTGTGCTAACTCAGCTGCTGTAGATTTCTGTCACCCTGTGAGGACACAGGAGGAGGAACTTAAGAGATGGTGAAAGCTAAGAGGAAATTAGCAACACTCACTAAAGACGAGCCATTCGCACATATGTTCATCAGTTGTACAAAGGGTACAGACCACACAGAAGTTATGTGTGAAATGTGTTGAAAAGCACACTTTTTTCAACACACACTTGTCTGGAGTTTGTTCTCACATTAACTAGCAGTTTCTGTGTCAAGATAACAAATGAAAATAAGTCCACAAGTTAATAAGACATAAAATAGCAAGATAGAACACCAAATCACATCACAAGATTTTGTAATGAGATCCAGTGAATAAGAAGTGAAAAACGTCTAGATCAACCAGTTGCTCTGAAGAACCAGAATCCAACAGGACCTAGATGATTCTCTATAGTCAAGGTCTCATATGAGCATCCAGAAATATAGACACATTCATATAAAGATAGGATGGAAAAGCAGGGCAAAAATTTAGTATTGTTTATATAACTATATGCTAACCTATGTGAAGAAGAAGCAGGTGGTATTTCTGCAATTTTCCGCCAGGGACAATAAAGCCAATCTGAATATAGAAAGACAAATGCATGTCTAAAAATATTAAATCTCATAAGCAGCTTCATTTATTCTATATAAAGGAGCATTAAAAAGTGGTAAAATAACATTAAAGGCGGGTTGTTTTATATTGTTTTATTAAAAAAATGACATGTAACTTAGCTGAATTATTTGAGCAATGTAGCAATTGTAGAAATGAAATGATACATTTATTTCACTGCAAAGTCAGATAAATGAATTAATCATCAGATATATGTTATAGAAAACGTTTCATGCTGAGTTTGGAGATGCTTTTCAAAGACCCATATTCTCACTCCACGGCCATCTGTGAAGCACCTATAATCACACAGATGAAGAAGAAAAAACACACTGATCAAATGTTTTTTTTTTTAAATAAGGTAAAAACTAAGTAAAAACTAAAATACACTGAAATGCTACAAAGCTCTATACAAATAAGCACACCACTAATATATAGTAAATGAAATATTTTCTTTTGTCAAGTTTAAATAATATACAAAATATGTGTTAAAATTCATTACAATCTTTCATGATATTAACATAAAATTGAATAAGTATTTGACCAAATTTAAATATTTATAATGGGAGACTGTTCCATTGATGGGGGCCTTAGAAACTTTTTTTTCTCACAATTTATCTTAAGGAATATTTACAACAAATTAACTGTGTCTGAACTTAAGTAAAGCATTGGCACAATTTGAATAAGGAAGAACTGCGTCAAGTCCAGTTGTCACTCCAAACGCCATAATAAATTAGGATTTGATCATGGTTAAAAAGCCTGCCTTTTTTTCTCAGCCAATTACAATCTTTCCGCCTTCAAATTCAGGAATGATCCTTGATCTCCAATCTAGATGGTTCTTCTCCACGCCGTTCTCCACTTGGAACTATGCGTTGACATGCTCAACTATTAACCATCATTAGAATAGAGTCTAGAGTTTTGTCATGCGTCGTCTTTTTTAATCCGACACACAACTCATCATCATCAACTCAAACTGCCAAAGATTGTTGACTTATTTCTGCATCTTTCTGTATCATACATCTTTCCTCATTTTCCTAAGATCTCTATTTATGGACATCCGTTGATCTTTATTTGCATTCTTTTTTTTTGTTTCCTATCCAGCATCTCCATGTTTCTCATTCTTCTACCAAACTATAGCGTCCTCCTGTTTGCACAAAGCCAAACTCCCAATGTTTAAGCTTTGTTTTTAGAAAGTTTATCTGGACCACAGCTATCATCTGCTTTATTTGAGTATTATATTTTCTTATGGAAGCTATCTTTTTCCAGAGCCATCCTTTCTAAGCCCTGCAGCAATGCTGCCTTCACCACTTTTTAAAATATTCTCATTAATTCTCTTTCATATCATTTCTTGTGACACCTCTCTGCACTGAATCGCCTTTTCAGCACGGTTTCCCACTCTGACAGTGAACACATGCGGGGTCTTCCTTTCTCCTCTTTTGCAGCCCCACAGCCCCCGTGTTTTCTCTCCTGCTGTGACTCACATCCATCTCACTCCTTTCCAGACCCTGTCTCCACCTCTCAAGGGTTTTTTAAGAAGGGATTTCTGCCACAGCGTGGATATGTTAGATTAGTCCCGTCTTACATTATGTGACATTTTATCAAACATTAATTTAGAAGAAATCTCAATTTAGAACTAACGTTAATAAGACATGTGTTTCTCTTTTTTGACATATTACATTTTTTCTACAGTAAAAATGTAATATTTCCAAAAATGAACAAAATTGTTGGTTGTTATTTCCATATTTCATAGTTTTTCTTATGTGTTTAATATAAGAAATCCACATTTGTTGGTGTATCTTTTCTTTTTTATTGCTTTGTTGCAATTAAACAATAACTAATAAATACACAGAAATGAAAACTATCAAACAACTATTTCAAAGGACAAGGACCTTGAAAAACAATGTCTGCAGACATTACAGCACAGAGAACTCATTAACGCTGCTAAAGCCAAAAGGACGGCTGTCAATCAGGCAGCAGAAGAAGGAATATTGACCTTTATATTTCACAGTATTACCATATGATTATAATAATAAAATTACTTAATCAATTATTGAAGATGGTTAAAGTGATTGATCTCTCATCATATCACTTCCATTGGTTTCCCAAAAAATTATTTACATTCATAATTTTTTTTAATGAAAGATAGTCTTCACATATTTTTGGATTGTTGATGTTTGATCTGCATGTGCTATGATGAATTCTGAAAAGGTGTCCATTTGACATAATTATTAAGTATTTCATTTTGTCATGTGATTTATTGATACTTAAGGATTTCTAATGACCTGAGTTTGTGTTGGTAAGGTATGAATACCTAATTAGAAGTTATGAACCGGAAAATGATGATTCATGCCAATGAAATGGAGCGGTAGAACAAGATTAGGATAATATAAATTCGCTTCCTTCCACTCGCTTTCAAGCAATCTATGATTTAATGACTAATCATCCTATGTTTGATACATCTTTGTATTTATGTAAAACAGCATTATTCTTGCTTTGATTGCTTGAAATAAACCATTTCCGGATCCAAATTTCATTAGACCTCTCACAGAATATATATGTTAAAATAAATGAAGATGATTTTGCCTGTGATTGGTTGTGCATACTGTATAACACAATGAACATGTTTAAGACTAAGAAAGAAGACTAAAAATGATGATAACCCGGCCATTAAGGATTGGACCCTTTTCAAGTTTTTATGGGCTGCACGGTGGCGTAGTGGTTAGCGCTCTTGCCTCACAGCAAGAGTTCAAATCCCGACTGGGACCTTTCTATGTGCAGCTTGCATATTCTACCCATGCATGTGTGGGTTGTCTCCCAAATTCCAAAAAATAGCCCACCGACGGTTAACTGGTTACTCCAAAAGTAAGTGGGAGTAAGTGTGTGCCCTGAGACAGACTGGCGACCTGTCCAGGGTGTACTCCACCTTTGACTGACAGCAATTTGGGACAGGTTCTGGTTTTGTGTTTCAACCATGTTCTGTTTCCTCCTATCACTGACACCTGTTTGGTTAGAAATTATTTCGCTGGTTGTGTTGATGACCCTCAGTTTTTGCTTTTCAGTTTGGATTATTTAGATCTTCTGTCATCACCTCATCTCCTCTGTTCATAGTTTGATGTCGTTTTTCAGTTTAGTTATTTATGGCACAATTATCCCCTAAAGTTTTACTTCTGCCACTAAGCCCACTCCTCTGCAAATTGAGTGCAAACCTGCCAATCTGTGACCTGGCATTCAGCTCCAGAAAAATTTCTGGTATGAATCAGAATGAGGTTGAGAATAATTTTATTGTCATTACAACATGAAATTGTAACAAGATTAGAGCAGCTCAAGACTGGTAGGAACAACAAGGAAACGAAAAGACAGTGAGAAAAATGATAAGTAATCACTGTGCAAAGATGCAAAATATAAACAAAAATAGAAGCACAACTATCTAAACTAAATGAGATCAGCATGACTATACTTGAAACCAAGAAAGCACCACAAAACAAAGAAAACAGATCTTAAGTGGTAAAGAATGTGTGCTGTCTCTCTTTCCTTTCTTAACCTTGATTTAATAGGTTTCTTTGGATCTCGTTTTGTAACTTTAATGGTGATTTGTGCTCGGCTCATAAGCTGATGGAGTTTTAACTCCACAGATATGGACAGAAACTTCACAAAAATACAAACGGTTTTGGCAACTTTAAAAGTAAAGCATAGAGAGAAAAAAAAGAGGTATTAAAAGCAGCTTCATATTTGTTGGTTCTTCCATAATATTTTACTGGCCGACTATTTCTACAGATCTCAGGGTCTTGCTGGGGTTGTGTGCCATTAGCAGATCTGACTAGTATTTGGGTCCCAGACCCCTAAATGATTTATACCCCAGCAGCAGCACTTTAAAATCAATTCTATATTTAACTGGATGCCAGTGTAAAGACTTGGGAACAGAAGTGATGTAACCAATGAAGTGTTCTACAGCATGAAAGTTTTTGAACCCTGAGATACTGCATGCTACACTCTTGCATGTTGTACAATATTAATACACCAGCAAAATGCCTCTGCTTAGCTAGTCAGCTTCTATCGCCTAACAAAGTTTAATGTCTGACGTTTTCAGCTGCCTGTGGAGCCAACTGTGTGAACAAGCATGCAGCTGAGCCCTGGTTACAGAGGAACTGCCCTACAGACCAAACATCTGAGTTCTCCTAGCACACAGAGTAGAAGAGCCAGGGGTATGGAACGGGCTTTGAAATGTTCCAAACATTTTGCCCTGATAACACAAAAATATAAATAAAATCAGAAATTTGTGGAGGAAAAGTGGCTTCAGAAACAACTGGAAGGCTACCTCACATTTTAGAAGAGGAAGAGGACGTGATGCAAATTTGACGCAAACTCACAGTTCCTTAAATTACCACCGGGGGTCGGTTTCCAAATTGAGCAGAATCCCATTGATTCCAATATTCAAATCAAATCAAAATCAAAGTTTATTTGTATAGCACTTTTCCAACACAAAGTACTCAAAGTGCTTTACATGATGAAATTTAAAAAAAAAGGAAAAACAAACAAGTCATAAGTAATTAATAAACCGGCACAATGCCACCCCCCCCCCCACACACACACACACACACACACATGTACTCACTCGCTGTGATAAAAGGACGATAGGATGCAATGTAGAAACCTGGCTTTGTACTGAGGTTGGGGAAAAAGATGTTTTGGGGACATGTCCACATCCGTGAAACCCCACCCAGGTTCACAGAGTCCACTACCACGGGACCCCCCAGATCCAGACATGGAGCCGGACCTGAGAGATCCCATCGCAGCGACCCTGCTCACTAGGAAGGTCCATCACAGATATGGAGGATCCCTCTGAGGAAAACTGGAATTGCAGCTAAAATGTAAAAGGAGTAAAATAAAAGCTAAAATAAATTAAAAAAGAAAGAAAAGGGTACATAAATAAACCTTAGAAGACATATAAAATGGTAAAAGTGACTAAATACATTGAGATGAATAAATAGATTGATAAAAAAAACAATTATATATATATATATATATATATATATATATATATATATACATAAAATAAAAAATAGTTATATAAACATACACATTATATCAAATTGATAAAAATAAAAATATCGAATAAATTACTAAAAAATAAATAAATAAATAACTTCAATTAAAAGCAAGATTAAAAAGGTAGGTTTTGAGCCTTCCTTTAAAAACATGAACAGTGTCTGCGGCCCTGAGGCTCTCTGGGAAGCTGTTCCACAGGCGAGGTCCATAAAAACTGAATGAGGCCTCGCCGTATGTTTTTGTTCTAACTTTTGGGATGACCAAAAGACCAGCACCAGAGGACCTCAGGGTCCACGAGGGCTCATACTTTAAAATCATATCAGATAAATATGAAGGCCCAAGACCATAAAAGCATTTATAAACCAACAAAAGAACTTTAAAATCAATTCTTAATTGCACAGGGAGCCAATGCAGCAATTTTAAAATGGGTGTAATGTGTTCCCGCCCCCTGGTCCTCGTCAGCACGCGTGCGGCTGAATATTAAAAGTCGAACTTAAACTAAAGAGATGTAAATTATTAAAATGTATTTCTCTTTTCTTATTGGGTCAAATTTAGGAACAGAGATTGGAGGCTTGACTCCAAAACACTTTAAACCTTTTTTGTTTTTGTTTTTAGACAACGTTTTTAGTAAAGAAATGACAGTATAGTAAGATTTTAAAAGTCCAATTCTAATCATCTGTTGATCCATTTTAAAAGGATTCGTAGTGTTTTTTTTAATTATGATTATGCCATTTTTAGCCAAAAAAGGTTTTAAGCTGTCGTTTTCTGCAACATCGTTTAATAAAGATTCACCTGTGAGTTATGGACATAGAATTGGCATGGAGCACCCCGCTCCCCCATCCCCGGCCTGTTTCTGAGAGCTCTCTGTTTACACGCTCTCCAGCTCACAGCCCTTCACACCTCCAACCTAACATTACCGGTCCAACAAAAATGACAAGCAACACTGGAGCTATCCAGCCGTACAGTTTTTAGCCAGATGTCAACTCAGACGAAGTAAAAAAAGATCTACATGGATGTAGTCATTTATTAGTGGATGCATTAACGGGGGAGCAGGCAGGGAGCTTGTGACCTGCCAAGTGTGTTTTCTACGTCACAAATACGATTCTTTTTCAAACTGCTTTTTTTTTGTCTTCCGCTGATTGACAACACAAATACAAACTCAGAAATGCAATTTTAAGCTTAATTTTCTTAATATTTAACCTTCAACATCAGAAAACTGCCACAAAATCATCTTAGAAATACCAAAAACACCATTTTAATCAGAGTGGGTCTTTAATACAAATGAAAAGGCCATGATGGGCCTGGATTTATGTAATGACTCAAGTTAAGTTCATGTTAAAAAAGAAATTCGATTTTTGATAGTCATTGTTTTCCCAAGTACCCATGCGTGATTCTACATAACTCACAACATGTATTTACAAAATCAGAGCTTTAACGGTGTGCCCACTAAACATACCATTACATATGTTACATTACAAGTCGATGCCCAAAAAAGAGAAAGGAACTGTTGAACTTTTTTATTAGTTTGGCAGGTTCCTTTTTACAGCATGAGTCAGAAAAGTCAGATGTAGCTTCCGCCTGCTGTCAATTGAGCTTCACTCTTTAAACTGCAACACAAGAGCTTGCAAAAAAGGGCTTCATCTAACTTCAGTTTTTATTTTTTTATTTTTTGATAAAACATTCTAATATTGTTCTTGAGTGAGACAATAACAAATGTTTTAACTGAAGAGCATGGGCAAGTACAGACTGAGCCACACAAGCTCTTTATCTGTAATAGTCTAAATATTGCTGTTTTTAGACACACAGCCAACACAAGTGGTGTTGTCCTTCACCATCACTTTACACACTTTGTTTGCCTACTCAATAAATCCTTCTACACGGACTGAAAATGAAGGCAGGCATACATCTGAACTTTGCCATTGGGAATCAGAAACCAGGGAGGGGTGTGAAAAAGAGAATCTAGAAAAATGAGTAAAAGGAGGCGAGAACAGGAAGAGAGAAAAAAAACGTGTAGGAAATGAGAACAGAGGCAGAAGTGCAAGTGCAACCACTTGGCAGACACGGCAGTGGAGGTGTTCAAGCACGGATGACAGCAGGTTCGACAGAACAGGCAGCAGATGTGACGGAGAGGGGAAAAGAAACAGTTTGAAAGCAAGTGAGACTCTGGACTGCACAGCTGCAACATGGGGTGAGTCATTGACTGTTAGCACTTACATTGTTGCTCCATTTAGGATGATGTTTTTTTAATTTAAAGAAATCCAGTGGCACATGCAGAAGAGGTCAAGACAAGTGAAGGGATGAGTGTAGTTGAGACACTTGGCCTTTAAAAAAAAAGCCTTTTGTTCAATCCAGTCATTTATATTTGTCCTACTAGAGCATTTGTCTTTTTAGAAGACTTTAAAAAGGAATTAAAGCTACAAGTAGCATTTAGCGGGCCCGAGCACGTGCGACCGCCTGGCACGAGCGACCGCCCCGTGAGCAACGCCCTGCTCGAGCCATTCTCGTCGTTTTTTCTTGTCCATTCTGGAGCTCCAAGCTATTGTTAATACGACAGCTGGACCGGGATCTTGCAAAGTGCAGGTGGTTAACGTCCAGTGTGATGAGTCTGTGGACGGCAACAGTACAGCATAGCTTTTGGTTTCCACAAGAGAAGAACTCCTGACACATCTGCCCTAACAGACAACTACAAGAGGAGTTGAAATGTATAACACGGTGAAGGAGTTTTTGTGCAGAAAAAGGTACAATTAGAAAAGCTGGTAGCAGTGACTGCAGATGGGACTCCTGCTATGATCAATAGACAAACAGGTTTCATCACTCACTGTAAAGCTGACCCAGACTTTCCAAAATGTCTGCATTACTGCTGCGTCATTCACCAGCAGGCCTTATGTGCAGAAGTGATTGGCTCTGGACATATAATGACTCTTATTCTGAAAATCGTAAACAACCTCAGCTGCAAAGCAAAACAGCACAGGATTTTTAAGGTGCTATTGGAGGAGATGTCTGTTGAATATGGTGAATATGAACATTGTGAATCTGAACTTGCATTCTTGACTGACATTACTGGAAAACTAAACCACTTGATCTGCGAGCTGCAAGACAATGGCAAAACTATTTTTTTTTGACCAGCCTGCCTGAGCCAGTGTTTTTCTTGTGGGGATCTTTTCTGCCAGGGCTTGTCAGCTTGGTCAGTGGATGTTGCTGCAGTTGTCTACCTTACTGGGACAGCTGGAGTTAAACACAGCAGCTCACGGCTCTGAAGTGGACCCCGTTGCTGTCCCAGTCTGGATGGGCACTGTGGCGATGTTCCAATGGCCAGGCTGGCTCCTGGTATAAAGAGATTCCCAAATACCATTTCCTAACCGCAGAGCCAAGGATGTGTTTACATGTTTAGGTCAAAAATGTGATGGACAGCTTCATGTTGTCTAAACATGCCACCCTGTTATTAATCCAGTTGATATGGTTCTCCATCTGTGTCTAGGTGATAGAAAAGCATTTTTTTTTTATATTTAGAGCTCTAAGCAAACAAACAGTTGTCTATATAAAAGAGCTTTTACAATTGTGCACTTTTAGCAGGTCTCTGAGTTCATGTGACCAATGTATGGTGGATTTTCACAGACCTTGTTTAAAACTGAAGGTGAGAGAGACTTAGAGAAATGGTTTCATTGTTCTGGAGTTCTTTGTTTCATCCACAGAAGTGTAGAATTGGTGATTGATTTTGAAAAGCTGCTGAAAAAAGTATCTTTTTCAAATTGCAATTTCTAACTTGGGTTTTACATTTTGTGTTCCATTTTTTGTGCTTTAATTGGGAAGCATTTGTTATTTGTTTGGTGTTTTTAAGGTTCTGCAAATATACACATCATTTTTTAGAGACATTTGTTATCAGTTGTGTTTGTTGATTTGTAGTTTAATTTCATTGGATGTATAGATGTCGTGTGGGGGGGAGGCTCGAGAGCAGGTAGGACCCAGGCGCAGAGACGGGAGGCAAACGGGTTCAGGGCAAGTGGGTTTATTTAACTAACAAAAAGCGCTGCAGAGCAGGATGACAAAACTAAAAACAAAAACTTACTGTGGCATGGCAAGGGACATGGATGCCAGACAAGAAGACGTGATCAACATGAGCAGAAGTTAATGGACCAGCACAGGAGGAAGGCAGAGACAAGACTTATATACAGACAGGGCAGACAAGACACAGGTGAACACGATTAGGGCAGATGGGGACCAAAGGAAGTAAAACTCAAGAAACATGACAAGACAGGAAACCTTTCAAAATAAAACAGGAAACAGAACCAAACAAGACAGAACAAGAACTAAAGCGAAAAAAAAGACAACAAACTGAAACCATGACAATAGAAAGGAAAAGAAGTTCAAACATTGATTATAAAAAAGGATATAAGAGATAAAAAAAAAAGAAAAAGGAAAAGAAAAAAGATAAAATATTGATTTAATTGCATTTTGAATGAATAAAAAACAATGATTAATAGAATCAGAATCAGGAATCAGAAAAAGTTTTATTGCCAGGTTCAGTAGAGCGCACTTTACAAAACGAGGAATTTGACTTGGTGTATAGTGCAATTAAGAATAAGTTAAAAATTAAGTTAACAACAACAACACACTATATACAGTAGAGTAAGGTGAATTAAAGTGGGAGCACAGATGGGCTGGGATGGTGGGGCCTGTAAGTGGCACCGACAGTCCTTTGGTGGGCGGGGGGTGGAGGGGGGGTCACCTGGGGGAGTTGGGGTTCTGTTCAGCAGGCTGGCTGCAGTGGGGAAGAAGCTGTTCTTGTGGCGCGAGGTCCTGGTCCTGATGGACCGGAGCCTCTTGCCAGAAGGGAGGGGCCGAAAGAGATTATGTCCTGGATGAGAGGGGTTGGCTACAATCCTGGCTGCCCGCCTCCAGGTCCTGGAGATGTGCAGCTCCTGGAGAGACGGGAGGTGGCAGCCGATCACCTTCTCTGCTGAGTGGATGACGCGTTGCAGCTTGGCCTTGTCTCTGGCCGTGGCCGCAGCGAACCAGACTGTGATGGAGGACGTGAGGGTGGATTCGATGATGGCGGTGTAAAAGTCTACCAGCATCTTTTCAGGGAGGTGAAACTTCTTCAGCTGCCTCAGGAAGTACATCCTCTGCTGGACCTTCTTAGTGATGGAGCTGATGTTCTGCTCCCACTTGAGGTCTTGGCTGATGATGGTTCCCAGGAAGCAGAAGGACTCCACAGAGGTCACCGGGGAGTCACAGAGGATGACAGGGGGGAGGGGGGCTGGGGCCTTCCTGAAGTCCACTGTCATCTCCACTGTCTTCAGAGCATTAAGCTCCAGGTTGTTAGCGCTGCACTATGACACCAGCCTGGCTATTTAACTCCTGTAGGCCGACTCATCTCCGTCAGAGATGAGGCCGATGAGTGTGGTGTCGTCAGCAAACTTCAGGAGTTTGACAGACAGGTGACCAGCTGTGCAGCTGTTTGTGTACAGGGAGAGTAACAGGGGTGAAAGGACACAGCCCTGGGGGGATCCGGTGCTTGTGGTCCGAGTATCTGAGACGAGCTTCCCCAGCCTCACATACTGCTGTCTGTCCGTCAGGAAGTCTGTGATCCACCTGCAGGTGGAGTCAGGCACATTCATCTTGGAGAGTTTTTAATACTAAAGATGTATGAAAGACATACCGAAAAAATATGTCTTTCAGTGTTTAACTGGCTGTCTTTGGATTATGCATGCCTGAGTAATGGCCATTCTTACTTCTCATCTCTCTGTTCACTGCTTGCTAATTTACATAGCAGGGGTCCCAGCAGGAGGGGGCGGGGTTGTAACACGACTCCTTCAGCAGAGCCAGGCTGAGAGAGGCTTTGACATGTAAGATGTTAGATGTTAGAATGCCAGATGTTAGAATGACCAGTTCATTTTATATCTATGAAAATATTCAGGTAGCTATGGGACATGTTTAGCTATAGGTCTGTGAAAATTGGTGTCGATTGTTGAAACATAAGTTACCATAAAAAAATGTTTGTTTGGAGTCTAGACAGATTTAACACAGGTTTTTGGATGAAAAAGGATTTTTTATAAATCATCTGTTACACTTTTAAGTCTGAAAAAAATATGGAAGGCAGCAAACACAGATCCCTACCGTTTTTAATTTTTTTGTGCTGATATTTGAAAGATAAGTTATGCAAAAAAATAGGTGTTTGCAGTTTTGCCTAAAAAGACGTTTTCGGACCTTTTTGGATGAAATGTTGAATAAAAGTTCACCGGTAACTTCAATAATTCTGAATTTTTTTAGGAAGCAGTAGCACATAAATGCCTATGAAAGTTGAATTCCTGGTGCTGATAACCTAAACAGAATTTATGCTAAAAATCTTTGTTCAGTCCAAAATTTCATTAAAAAAATCAAGTGATGAAGTTTCTCGTAGACCCTATAGTGTTACATATCAAAGCTGGAGGTTATTAAAGGCATCTAATTCTGAAATCTCAGCTTCCTGAGACAAACGGCTGATTTATAATAAATTTCTATTATTTGGGTGCACATAATCGACCACTTCCTGTTACGCAGGCACCGTCAGGTGTACACCCATGAAACTTTACATGATGAGAGAAGACCCTTCTGAGTATCTCCAGTTTTAATTTCATGCACATCGGACAAAGCAAAGAGAAAATACAGGGCAGAATGTGCCCCATGCAATAACTAGGTGGCGCTATAGAGCTCGTCCAAGATTGTCATATCCATGGGTTCAGAATAGAAGCTTCATCATATCCATTGAATTTCAGTGAGATTGGACAAGGAATGTGCACGTGAGAGCAACTTTTGTGTGCATAGCGAGATGCCCAACTTTGCCGCTCTGTCACGACCACACCCCCGCATTGAAAGTTATGGTTTTTTGTCAGAGTAAACTTCAATGGCTTTTCAACAGGTGGACGTCATTTTCAGGTGTGTCGGCTCATCCTACTCGGAGTAGTGATGCTCCAAGTAAAACATGTCATTTCCTCTTGCCAGCAGGTGGCGCTACACTTTTTCCAGATTTTTTCACTGCAGATGTGTTCAGAGTCAGACTACAATCATGCATATCAATTTTGGATCAGATTGGATTTTGCATGGCTGAGTAATGGCCATTTTTCTTTTCATGGCGTGTTTTCGAAACGACCTCCAATTTTGACGCGCCGCCATGGTCACAAACATCCATAAAAACTTAAAAGCTTCGCAATTTAACATCGGACATGTGTCTAGTTTACACAACCAAAGTTTGAAGTCATTACTCCAAAATCTCTAGGAGGAGTTCGTTCTAGAGCGAGGCCTGCAAATGTCCAAAATGAAGCAAAAATGACATATTGACCTCAATATATCAAACTTCCTGTGCGAGTGACAGGTGGGTCCTTTCAGACTTTTTTGTAAGTCTCCATCTGAAGAACATGCCCTGTAAAAATCAAGCTTGTACGTTAAAGCGTATGCGGGGCGTCGGGACAAAAGTCACTGTAGGTGGCGCTATCGAGCCGTTTTTGTGCGCCCATGCCAATCTCCTATAAAATACGAAATTTTTCGCGACTCCTGATGTGTGTGCCAAATTTGGTGAGTTTTGGGGTATGTTAAAGGCCTCAAAAAGGCGACTCTTCCGGTAGAATAATAATAATAATAATAATAATAATAAACATTCGAATTACAATAGGGTCCTTGCACTCCGTGCTCGGGCCCTAATAAACCCAACTGTTACTCAGCACAGACTGCACTTCCTGCTGTTTGCTGCATCTGCAGCTTGCAGCAGCTGTCCTACTTTTACCTCAGTCACAATGAAGGAAACTGTTGTCCCGAGAAGCTTTTACTTCATGAAATCTCAAACAACACACATTTGTGCAGAAAAGTTTGTATTTTCAAACGGAAAAAGAACAAAATTCAAAGCCACCGTGCCGTATACAGGAAGTGGTCAACTCATGAAAAGCTTTTCGGCAGGAAGCTAAGGTTTCCCACACGGTTGAAGTTGAAAAAAACATTGCAACTGAATGCAAACTAATTCTGCAACATTTAAAAACAGCATAAATGTTATTCTGAATATTTTTGAACAAAAATCTTAAGTGTGATTAGAAAATCATCAGAGAAGCACAAGGTCTTTAGGAGTACAGCATCATTGAGGTTTTGGACCTTCAGCAGTTTGGCTCCAACTTGAAGACTGCGTGTGAAACTGTGCTTGAGGTTACAATAATTCAGATTTGGCAAAAGACGCAGGTTGACAGAAAAGGCAACATGCAATCCGATATCTCATCAACAGTGACATTAACATGTTGCAGCACAATTCCAACATAATTGAAAATCTATTTATATTTTTTCATGACACATTTGTGGTCATGCATTGCATACAAAAGACAGCTAAGGTTTGCAAGCTTCTCAAGAGCATCTAAGTATTTCTTTAGTTCTGTAGGTCCTTGGCAACATGATGTTAGGTTTTCTGTAAAAGTTAAGGTGAAAAATGCCAAGCAGAGCACAAATGCAGGCGGTGGATACAAACACACATTTATATATATATATATATATATATATGCGTATATATACACACATATAATGAAGCTTGAAATTGCAATTCTGATAACTTCTTTATTGAAGTCGTTGCGATTTAGAAAAAACTTTGTTTGTAAAAGAGCTTATTAGTGGCGTGGAAAATACAATGAGCGGGCCACAAGCTCCCTGCCCTAAGCTCTCAGCAACGGGGAAGGGGAAGAGAGGGCGGGGCTGCCCTGCGCCAACGGTCATTGACTATTAGTCAGAGGCAAATTTCTAACTACATTATGTCCTAGAAAGCGACACAGGTTTTCTGATTTTGGCTAAAAGCTGCACACTCATCATTTAAAGACCGCTAATCAAAAGATGATCGTAGTGGGATTCAAGGAGGAAGACCAAAAGTTGACCTGTTCAAATTCAAAATCTTCAATCCCTGCAAACATTTTTCATTTTCTGCCTACTGCCACTCAACCTTCCGACCCTTTTATTCTTTTATTGGGTCAGTGTCTTGAAAAAAAAGACTGAAATAATCAGAACTTCAAAGGTCAAGTTCTGATTCAAAACTATATTACTATGACACGCTGAAATGTTTTCTTTCTAGGCATAAATGTGTGTAAAAAGCATGTGGGTGGCTAAACTAAATTTACTCTTGGAAATGAATAAGATGATCTGTGAATTTACTATGAAATGTGTACATGTTTGACATTTAAAAGCTATTCAAACTGTCCAAAAGAGTTTGGATTTTTCATTATTTTTACATTTACAGAGGTAAAAGTAGGGGTTTAATTTATGTACAAAGTATAGGAAACATTTTGCTGAAAAACTGCAAACTGAATCAAAGCTGGAGCACAAATTTTTGATCTATTGGACATTTAAAGTTCAAGTCTTAAAATTTGGCAAAATTTAGCTCAGAAAAAGCAATAAAAGCTAAATAAATAAAAGCTTAAAGCAGCTTTAATAAAATAAAATAAAAAGATGAAACAAACAAGCTTCACCGTCATTTCTAAAAAAAAATAGGGAAGAAACTCTGCCTTTAATGGAAAATGTGATGACAAACGAAGCTGTCACCCGGTTCACTGACTGACACTTTTATAGAGGGTTGCAAGAAAAAACTCCTGCTTACAAAAACTTTAGCACCACCAAAAGCAGAACTTCTGCATCAAAATCCAAATGAAGACATGTTTGCTTTCAGCCACATGGCAGCAGCTCATCAGCAGAAAAGCGTGAAGTTGAGGTGTGAAACCTTAGAAGTGATGCTGATGTGCTCTCAAAAATGTTCATAACATCTCACATATTATTGTATGTGAATTTAGAAGAAAAAATTTTAAAAGCAGAACCTACCATTTTTGTGTAGTTTGCATGCTTGTGTTCACTAGATTCCTCTTTCACTCTTTAACCTTTTCAAGTGGCTTTTTGTGTGTTTTTGAGGTTAACTTCTTTCTAGTTAGACATGTTAAGACCACTATTTCAAATACATGGATTTAATTTCACCGATTTTTTATTTTATTTCCGAATATCAATGTATTTCAACAAGCATGTCTTTCTCTGTCAGGACCCATCCGGGTAATCTTCGTCATGCTGTAAGTTGTCTCATGTATTGTTTCCTGCAGTGAGTCCAGCATTTGTCAAGTGAAAGCTACGGTCATGATGTACGATGACGGCAACAAACGCTGGGTGCCGGTCGGATCCGATGTCCCTCACTTCAGCCGTGTCCAGATTTATAACAACCCAACAACAAGAACCTTCAGAGTGGTGGGCCGCAAACTGCAGCCTGACCAGCAGGTAAAAGACGCTCAGATCAGGATTGTCCTGTGGATTCTGTTTAAGTAGAAATGCCAGAAAATTCCACACTCTGATTAGGTTGTTTTCTTTTATACTGCAGTCTTGACTGGTGCACATTTTGGGGTATATTGCATAAAACAAGGTGTTATCTAGAAACAACAAAGGTTTCTGGCGATCTTTTATCTAAAGCATCTTCACCTCCTCATGTCCACCTAGAACATTTCCAAAACTTTTTTTTAATTCACCCTCACAGTTTTTTTCCTCTTAGTAAAAGTTGAGTGTGCATTTACTACTCTGTTGATTTTGTTAACTTTGAACAGGAGAGGTTGGAAAACTCCACCAGAGTTCAGTTTCATTTATATAGCCCAATATTACAGCACAGTTCTCCTCATTGAGTTCTCTACAACGAGGAGCAAGTTCTACTTTTGGTGGACGATAAGCTTTATTGGTTCAGATCTTTCATACCAGCTCAAAAAGCTGACTATCCAACACATCAATAACCTTTCTATGAAAGCTCACTTAGACTAAAAGAAAAGAAAAAAAAATTGCATCCCTGCCAATAATAATTATCACCTAAAAAAATTCTAATGGTGTATCATAGAATTGATATTTTTGTTGGGCCTTTGAAGAGCCATTCAGGTCAATTTCTCACTGACCTCAACAGTAGGAGCCACAAAGTCTTACTTCCCTCTTTAGAAAAATAAGACACCGATTTGCATTTAAGTCAATGTTACTGTTACGCTAAATAATGTTTGCACAAATAAAACATAATCAAAAACATTAAATAATTTTTAAAGCTTTGCAGTTTTTTTTGATGGAGGTTCATTTGACTTCCTTTCAAAATAAAAGACACTGTGTAACATAGGAGCATCTCCGTGCAGCACTTTTAGCAGTAGGTAGGGTTATCAGCAGTTGTTACAAAAACTATACACAATTTATTTTATTGTTGTTGGTTGCATCTCAGTCAGAAATTCATAAATCTAACAAACTAAAATTACATCAGAGCTGATGAAGAGACCCTTACTGCATTTTTTTACCCCAAGGCGCACTTAGAGTCCTTGACTGCTGTCCTTATAATCCTGTGCGCCTTAAGTCTAAGTTGTGGTTGTGCTCTCTGACCTCAAAAAGATTTTCTGCGGAACACAGCCCTTAAAAAAATCTGTCAAAATGTTCGACTTTGGTAAACCAAGACGGCGTAACCAGTGATGAATATTTGGAGCATCAGGACTCCCGTCGTCAGGAGCCTAACAGAGTGATCCGTACTGTGCTTGAACTGTTTGTGAATGAGTCAAATTAAGTTTGACTTATCCGACTGTTTTGTTTTGCTTTATTCGTAACGTAGTCCGAAAATTTTGTCACTTCTTAAATAAAAACTTCATAATGGCATTTCAATTGAGAGCTACAAAGAAGGGGTCAAAGAGCCACTTGTGGATCCGGAGCCTCAGGTTGTAGACCCCTGGGATCAATGAACATTCTCAACATTTTATCTATATTGTCCTCCATCTGCAACAAAGCCTCATAACTGTACATAGCTCTAACTTGTGAATCTTTTACAACCACCTGCAAGTCATTCCTGGTCTTTCCTTTGCTTTCTGCTCATGTCAGGTGGTGATCAACTGTCCCATCGTCAAGGGGATGAAGTACAACCAAGCCACACCCACCTTCCATCAGTGGCGGGATCCCAAGCAAGTGTGGGGGTTAAACTTTGGTTCCAAAGAGGAAGCTTCTCAATTTGCCAGCTCCATTATGCATGCCTTAGAAACTCTCAATGCATCTCCGAGTGCAGGTAACCACAGCCCCTGCAGGAGAGCGAAGGAACCAAAGTAAAAAGAAAAAGTAGCTAGAGAAGTTTTTTTGTATTTTTGCATGACCGTATATTGAGAAGAGCTTAGTTGAGACTAAAGTGAGAAATTAACTTTAGAAGCTGTTTGAATGATAAATGCTAAAAGAAGCACTCTGTGCTGTGTGAATGCAACCGTCTTGCTTTGGGTTGCAGCTTTCGATTTCCGTTTGTTTATTTCAGAACACAGACAAATCTTCTATGTTTATGCATTGTTTTTTTCCCTCAGGTTTCACCTCGGTCTTTTTAAAGCTCTCATATTTATTGCTATACTATTTGTATGTTAAAACATAAAGAAAAATTAAAGTAGCCAGTGGTGTTTTATGGCCCACAGGCCCTCGCTGCCCTGCTTTGGCCTCAGTGCCCATGGCGGCACCATGTGTTTAATTCTCCCCCTTTGACTCCCTGGTCAGAGCAGCACGTGATCAACTGATGAAAAATACCCTTTTGTTTCTAAATGGCAGCTTTTCTGTTTGTTTTAACTCCATAACAAACATTTTATTTATTGGTTGCTTGGGGGGGGGGGGGGGGGAAGAACATGTCTCAGTAATTTTTAAAGGAATCAGCAAAAGTGAATTTTTGAATTTTCATTGGCAACTGAAATTTTCTTTTTAATTCAAGATGGTGGCCACTTCCCAATGTCAAAGATCAACAAAACTTTAGCTGTGGTTGTGAAATTAACCTTGCTTGAACATAAGTTTTCTATTCCTATATATTAAACAAAATGTAAAAACAGCTAAATCTCACACTTTGCCACAAAATAGCCATCAAGCTGTAGGTTCCACAGCCATACTATAAGCATTTTAAAACCTCCTTTGGATATCCCCGACATAAGTGTTTTGGTTGTTTCTTAGCGTATTTTGAAATAGATTTTTTGAGTCCCATTAGAGAATTTTGCTCCACATATGTTTTTTGGCAGTTTCTCCCGCTGTGATGTCATCATGTTTTCTTTTCTTTCTTTTTTTTAGGGACGGGGGTGGGGGGTTTATCATACCCAAAATTCCTTTTCACCAGGTACTAGGTGTATGCAAATTTGGATGAGTTTTTGAGTTTGTGGCAGGGGCAACATTTTCACTCAAAGGCGCAATAAGAAAGAAGAATTGCGACAGTCCAGGACTGCCATATAAGGCTTTGTTGTCAATAATTCTGAAAAACGATGTTTTATTGGCCCTTGTGATGATGTTGGTCTAATTAATTGAATTAACTGAATTGATCACACCTTAAAATCACTTTTAAAGAATATTTTAAATCTATTTAGGCGTATGTTTGTTGAGAGGGACATGCTGAGTGACATTTATATAAAAAATAAATCTACATTTTCACAGGTCCACCACAAAACGGGCCGTCTCCACAACAGCTGGAACAGCAGAGAAGGTACAACTCATTTCTCATGTTAGGAGAAAACTTCAAATTTTTGTCAGAATTTTGTCAGAATTATTTTTAGAAACATCAAAAACTTGCCTGGAATGAGGCTGATGATGCACACCAACACATTTCCGAAAGGAGTTGACTTAATGCTTTGTCTTCTCAGGCTGGAGCAACAGAAGCAGGAGCAGCAAGAGAAGGAGCGACTGGAAAGAGCCTCACAGGGGCCTCCCAACCCTCCTGCAGCCCCTGCTCCACCTGCTGCTCCTCCTGCTCCACCAGCACCTCCGCCACCTCCAGGCCCACCCCCTCCATCCTCTGGGTCCTGTCCGCCTGCACCACCTCCACCACCTTCAGGTGGCATCCCACCTCCACCACCACCCCCTCCTGCAGGAGGAGGAGGAGGAGGAGGAGGCGGTGGGGGAGGTGGAGGTAGAGGAGGTGGAGCCAATGATCTCGCTGCAGCACTGGCTGGAGCCAAACTGCGAAAAACACCTAAAGTAAGTCTGAAAGTGAAAAATTTTATGTCAAGCTGATGTTCATCCACCATATCAAAAAAGCTTGAAGACTCCCCCATTAGCTTCAGCTAACTTTTTGTGTGAAAAGGATGATGGGGGAGCAGCGCAGGCCCCAAAACAGTCTTCATCTGGTGGGGGTGGAGGAGGAGGAGGAGGTGGAGGAGGAGGAGGTGGCCTGATGGGAGAAATGAGTGCCATTCTTGCAAGGAGGCAAGTTGCCCCAAATATTACCCCAAACCTCAAAATTTGCTCAAGATTACGATGCCACATCCATAAAAAACAAAAACAAAAGAGAAAATCCACAAAATGTATAAGAGCATAAAAGTAAAACTGTTTTTTAAACTTTAACAGAAAGAAAGCTGCAGACAAGCCAGCTGTGAAAAAGGAAGAAACAGTAAGTTTTTTTTCTTTGTCTTTTAAATAATGATCAGTCTTTGTTTCCTATTTTGGTGCTGCTGCTAGAATGCCGAATGAAAAATTAAGCTGGGTGATAAATGTCCTTATCTGTAGGATGAATGCGACTCGTCAGTTTTAAAATCCCCAGTACAAGCAGGTGAGTAAACCTTCCCAACTCACTCCAAAGTCAAGTAGTTTGAAAGAGAAACTTCCTTTGTTTTATGATAATTCAATAAATAAATACACATACTGTTTCACCAGAAGTCAAACCTACCAGGGATAAATCTGCCACCATGCCCAGGTATGAAACCGATCTTTACATACTATCACAGGGCTCAACAACTCCAGGCCTTGAGAGCCAGTGTCCTGAATGGTTTCAGACTAACCTGCCATTGAAGCTTCTCATTGGATAAGCTCACGTGATCCAGGTAATCCTCAGCAGATAAGGCAGGATTTCTTAAAAACCAGGAGGATGCAGGCCCTCGAGGTCTGGAGTCTGAGACCCCCTGCTTCCATGAATCACAATGTCTTCTTTTGAGATGTGCAAAGAACAACTTCATGCTTAATGACAGGCTCAAGTCTTCAATCAATACTCAAAGAGATTCAGGCCCAAACTTCAGCTCCACCACAAGCCAGTCCCCTACCACTGCTGCCACTCCAGCATTCAGGTACCAGCAAAGCCTCAGCTGCTGCATGGGTGGCCGCTGCTTCAGATGCTCGCAGATTCTTCAGTCCAGGAACATACGTAGCGGGCCTCTTGCTTCTCTGATGCTGGCCTCAGTCATCTTTGCATATGGCGCTCTCTACACTTGATTGCTTTGCTTTTCATTTGGGGAACAAGTTCAAGCTGTCTGCTTCTCGGCTGCACGCCGCCACCGCAGTGCCCAGCCACCAACGTTAAGTTTTCTCGATGACTTGAACTGGATGGCTGCCGCTCGTGAAGTCTGGCTGTAAGCTAACAGTGGGCTCTCTGATATGCCACTGCATATCAAAGCAGAAGTGTGTGTTTTTGAAGGTAGTTAAATGATACTCAAAGCAGGAACTTGAATTGAGGAAGTGGTTACTTTTACTGAAACACAAGCTATCACCTGGATATAACCTATTTAGAGAACTGAGCATGCTCACTGTGCCTGTTCTTATTCTGTTTGACTTTTCGTTCACTATAAATGTGCTTCTGATGCTGCATCATCTGGCCAACTCCTCCTGCCAAAAACCTTCCCTTGGCTGAAAATACGTTTTCTTTTTTTGTGCAGACCTAAGGTGGGGAATAAGACATCTGAGAGTGCAGACAATAGTGGCGATATGGAGCGTTTCAAACAGGTTGGAGCCCTAATGAACAAAGAAAATGTTTTGTCTTTTTTTTTTACTTAAGGAAACATTGTGTTGTGGCAGAATTGGATGCAAAGTCAGACTTCCCCTTGCTGTGATGGATTACACATCACATAGACCTTTAAAAATATCTAACTTCAGTTTCTGTCAAAAGTTGAAAAACCTGATGTAATTGTTTTATTTATAGGAAATCATTGAAGAAGTGAGAAAAGAATTCCAAAAAATGAAGGAAGAGATTATAACTGGTGAGATCTGTCATAGATGGTCGAGTAGTTGCCTATTCAAATACATGAAGACCATTTTTTAATGCATTTACTGCTTATTGTCTCTTGCAGCACTGATCCAGGAGATGCAGAAAGCGAATCTGGAGGGTGAACTCTGTTGACAGGCTCATGAACTGTCTCACAGAGGGAATTGAGGTCATGCCAGTGTGGTGTCACTCCAAAGCTAGGGCACCTTTTGCTTTTTTCACTTTCAGTTTAGCAGTTTTTGTCCTTCGAGAAGGAATCTTTAAGACGAAAAAAACTTCTCCTCCTTTAAAACATGGAACTGTCTAGAACTCGGCTAATTTTCCTCTCTTGAAACGCACCCCTCAGTGTAATCCTTGTTCTTCCTGTATTCAACGTATGGCATAAGTCTCATCTCATTTTCAGGTTTTTGATTACCGTAGTTAAAAGCCATGTACAGTCACATCATCAGGAAGTGTTTGCTGACTAAAAAATGTTTTGCAACAGTGTCAATGTGTTTCACATATGTGGGACAGAACTTCAACTTTGTGCAAAAGTAGATTCTGTTGTAAAAAGGGCCTTTTACAAAAATAAAACATCTGAAAGCCATTAAAACAAAAGAAATGAGTGATTATGTGTAACCTGCATAGCCATAAAAAGCAACAAATACATGAATAAAAAGTGTGTCTCATGAATTGCTGGATATCTTTGTTTTTTTGTTTTGTTTTTTGCTTTGACTACTGTGTGCATCACAGTCACTTATCTTTTTCCAAAGTTGCAGATAACTGTTCTGTAACATCCTTGATTTTTCTTGTCTTTTTTTGTTTTTGTTTTATAAAAACCTCTCTGAACCACTCTTACAACCTAATGCAGATGAGTCCAGATGGATGATCATGCGAGTTCATTAATAGTTGGTTTAAAAAGTTCCTATTTGAACAAACTTTGTAACTTTTTTTTTTAGCTTTTGCTGTACAAATAATTAAGATGAAAAATGATGAACAAAATAAAAGTTTGTTCTGTCTGTCTGTGAACCACAGTGTTTTCTGTTATGCTGACTCGCCCTTTGCAACAGCTCTAGTTCTTTCCACGTGTTCAGATGTGTGTTTGGGGGATTTTCCGGTCATTTGGAGTTGTTACAGGTTTTGGCAGAAAAGTCCTCACTCTGATTAATTCCAAATGTGTTCTGGGATGAGATCAGGATTCTGTGGAGTACTCTCACCAAACTTGCTCATCCCTGTCTTTATAGACTTTGTTTTGTTCACTGGTGCGCAGTTCTGTTGGAACCTGAAAGAACCATTACTAAATTGTTACCTCAAAGTTGGGAGCATTGTAATGTCTAAATTTCTTGGGTTCTTGAGTTTCTTTCTAAAAACTAAGGGCCCAAAGCTCCTTAAAAACAAGTAGGCACAATTCAGTCAGGTTATGGTTCCCCTGGCAACCAACAAGTTTGGATTTATGGATTGGTTTAGAAATGTGACATTTCTTGCATCTCCACTGAGTCCAGTGGTGGTGTGCTTTACACCACTGCATTTAACATGTTTCATTACACTTGGCAAGGTGGATGCAGCTTGGCAATGGCAGCCCATTACAAAAAAACTTTTTCCACTATTGAGCTCATTTAGGCCCACATGAAGTTTGGAGGTCTGTAATGATTGAGTAAAGTTGGTGACTTGTGTGCATTCCAGTGTCCGCTTCCACTTTGTCAAAAGACCAAGGGGAGTTGCCTATGGAATTTCTTGTAGCTTGGAATTTTTTCTTGATTGGAATTGTTGCATGATTGGCATCTTATCACAGTACCACGCTGGCATTGGATAAGCTCCTGAGAGCAGCCCATTTAGATTTAAGGTCTATGAAAGCAATACCTGAATTTAATTATTTAGATTAGTGAGAGATTACTTTTAGACCAGGGGCATTGGGCAAAGGTAGGCGATTGCCTCGAGCTGAACATCTTTCTAAAATAATTTCCAAAACCATTATTTTTTAATTGTACCATAAAAAAGTTTCCAAACCACTGAAATGGCATAAGAATGGCCATGTGAACGTGTTTCATCCCCCCTTTCCTCTGCAGCAATGGACTATTCCGTCAACAGCATCAGCAAGTTTCAAACAGAGACTCTTCAAGAGATAAAAAAAAGGAAACAAGCTGAAAAAATGAAAAAAGACAAAACAGGAATCAACAGAAGAAAAAAAAAGTCAAGACAGAGAAAAAGGACAGAAAAGGAGAAGGGAAGGGTAGAAGATTGCAATTTTCAAAATTTATCTTAGTAAGTATTTTGTTTCTTTTTCCTTCTTTGGTAAAACCTGAGACATCAAAGAAAAGACAGAAGACCATTGTTTGTTCTTACCAGAAAGTGAGTGGGAAACAAAGTATGACATTTGAATAAATTCATTGTTTTATGTCCAAGAAAAATAATGTGGGCTATACAAAATACATTTCTTTCATATTTAACTGTGATTTCAGTTTTTAGATGCTTAGCAAAACATTTGGATTCTTGACATTGGTGTTGATGTACGTTTTACCTTATAGTTAAGATTTTTGTTTATCACTATTTTATTTTATTTATTTTTTATGAATACAACCGCTGCAGCGGGGGCCATGTTATTTTTTCGCCTGATGTTCCCAAAACTGTAAGACCGCCACTGGTTTGCTCCATCATCGCTTCCATTCAAACCTGGCCATCTTTCTTTATGCACCTTTTTCGAAGTGAAAGTCCGTTTCTCGCCTGCAGATGGCGCACTACGTCAACAAAACAGCGAACATTGACCCGACTCAGCATGAAGAAGAGTGCAGTGAACTTTCCTGTGTGGACGGCCTGTTCCGAACCGAACCTGTTACACGACTGCGCTGAAAGGGGAGAACAACGCAGGAAAAAGTCCGTGAAATGTGCGTGAAACCGGGTAATTCCTACACGTGCACGTGACTTGTGAACTTTTAAGCTGGGTTTATTTGTTTGTTTTTAACTGCCTTCTAAACTACTTCTGTCTGTTGTAGCTCGGTCCATGATCTTAGTTCTTCTTGTCTAAAATCATGAGACAGTTGTGTTTACCAGTTAGTACGCTTTCAACCAGTGCCAGGCGGGGTTAACGGAGTGGAAAATGACGTAGAAAGACAAGTTTGGCTTTAATGCTTTCGTTAATGAATTTCGCACGATTGAAGCTACAAAACGAAATTAAATTAAATTATTTAGAGGACGCATGATGATGTGGTGCTTTGAACGTCGTAACTCGGTGTGTTAGTTAGTTCTAAAAAACACACACACCCCATCGTTAAAAAGTTCATGGAACTACAAACTAAGTTAGCTAGTTTACTAACTTTAGCCCACTGGTTTGTTGGGGTTGGAAGTATGAGCATAACGCTAACGGCAGCCTGCCTGCGTTGAGTGGCAGACGTGGGAAACCTGAGCGGTGGAGTGGGTCTCTCTCTGCGCTCTTTGGAAGTGTGGGCCATGAACCCACGTCGTTGACACTCGTGAACTCTCGGTCACGTCTTAAGTGGGGGGTATTCTCATTCTGCAGCCTATTGGAGCTCTCAATTTAACTGTGCTAGCACACAAGACAATATGTCATCGTTTCTCTGACATAAACTGACAATAAGGGGACAAAAAACCGGAAAGTTTTAAACTTTTTTTTTAAAGGCAATGAATGTCACTCGAATAATGTCACCTCTTTCGTGTACTAAAAAAATCATTTTATTATGAGGTTTATAAAGATCTAGTGGCGTTTCTCAAGTATTGCTGTAAAAAAATACAATTCCCTCCATACGCTTCTAATAGGCATGTATTATATCATAAGCCAGGTCTTTCTCATTTTAATAACACATTTATAACATATTAAAATATGAATTGTGCTGAAGTCTCCGCCTTCTTCTTGAAAGAGGCGGGGCTTCGTTGCCATTATCTTGAAAGCACTTTGCTCAGGTTTCCTTTTGCTCATTTGTTTTTATTTCATAGGTTCGGTTCAGATTTTCTACATTTGACGGAGACTTAAGGAAATTGAAGAAAGAAGGTTTACAACCTCCCCCTCCCCAACTTCCTGCCCCTTCTTTGAACCCCCCCCTCCTCCAGCCATGACAGAGGTTACTGTCGTCAGAGAGGGCTGGCTCCACAAGAGGGGTAACCGATAAAATAAAGCATTATTGATTAGTTTGACAACATAATCAGACTACTAAAGTTAAACTTTGTGTCACAAGATCAATAAAGCATTCCTTTATTTTAGCTGCATACGCTTATATATGTGTCTTGCTGTAACTCCAGGTGAATATATTAAGACATGGAGGCCACGGTATTTCATCTTGAAAAGTGATGGTTCCTTTATTGGTTACAAAGAGAAGCCGGATCTTGGAGACTCGACTTCCCCCCCACTCAACAACTTTTCAGTGGCAGGTGAGACTCCATGTGGAGGCTTCAGTATTGACTGTATGTGACATCTGGACTGAGTGACCCCTCCCCCCTCACGTTCCAAACAGGAAGTACCCACAGGCTCCCAAGAAGCCAAAATCCCAAAGATCTCCATGGGAATAAACTGCTATTACTCAGGCGTTAGATTTGTCAAAACAATCATTCTTGTTCTGACACTTTTTTTTATATGTTCTTGCTAATCCTCAATTTTTTTTCATGATATTTTTAATTGTAAGTTATTTACGTTATAAACTGGCCTATCAGATGCCTTGATAAAAGGACCCCATGTTGAACGTTTGAAACGTCTGATTGGCAGATTCTCTCAAAGTGGTAGGAGTGTGGACTTCCAACAAATTCACTCCTGATTGGTAAGAGTGGTTGTCATAGAAATATTATAGAAATGTTGACGTCTGTATCACAAAAAGCTGGCAACTGAATTGACTTCATTTGGTTGGAGCCGGAAGTTAACCGTTTTCTGTGGGTGACGTCACACTCACCTTTGGTTCCAGGACTAAACTTGAGTTAGAATTCTGTTACCTTGAACATTTGTTTTACTTTTTTTTTTTATCAGAGTGTCAAATAATGAAGACTGAAAGACCCCGACCCAACACCTTTGTTATCCGTTGCTTACAATGGACCACCGTCATTGAACGTACCTTTCATGTGGAAAGTAACGTGGAGAGGTGTGTCTTACGCTTCGTGTAGTTTTTTCTGAAAATATAATTTCTGGAAGCCCAGCTGCTGCAGGGCTTTGGAATTTTGCCTTTTAGAAAATCTGGCACTGTTACTTCTCAGGGAGGAGTGGATGCAGGCCATTCAGTCCGTGGCAAACGGTTTGAAGATGCGGGAACAGGAGGAGGAGCCTATGGATATGTTCAGCTCCCCCTGTGAAAGCAGCCTGGAGGAGATGGAAGTGGTGATGTCCAAGAGCCGCAACAAAGTGGTAATCAATCACGGGTCGATAACAGGTTTAGTTGTTCTCGTTAGTTTAACAAACCTGCAAATCGCAGCATAAAACGGTGAGCTTAGTGATTAATTGGTCACTTCATAGTATTTGAGGATGGGAACTGCTTATGTTTGGAAGCATTCTTAAAAATGTTCGCCGTTCTTCTTTTTGCAGCGTAAAATCAGTAGAAGTGCTTGTCCGTCATCAGTTAGATGTCTGGAATATCTTTTCAGAGAGTTTCACTGTTGACATCAAGCTCAGATGCACCTTAGTGACCTTCTGTCAGAGCAAAGCTGCTCCATTCTTTCTTCAGAATTTTTCAGTTTTTAGGGGCCTTTATCACGCAAAATCAATGTATTGAGCTTTAAGTGTATTATAATGTTCATTCCTCACAGAAAACAACCCAAAGGCAGTATTTTGATCCCTTCACGCATTTCTCAGCATTCCTCTAAAAACCTTCACTATGAGCACCAGCCCCTCCCAACACAATGGCGAGGCCGACTCTAGGTTGACCTCATGAAATGGGCGGTGCCTCAGAGATTGGGTCTTACTTCAGGGTTGGAAAATAGTTTGCGAAAATAACTAATATTTAATAAAAAATGTGTTCTTCTGTGTGCCAAAGGTAATCTATTATCACATGGGCATTTAATTGTCTGACACATGTAAAAGTGAATCACAAAGCCATTTTTACTGAAAGGATTCAACATTGACACATTTATGGACCCATTTGGAATTTTGGTGATCAATCTTTTGCTGAAATACAATTTCCCCCTGGGAAAAATAATGTTTTCTGATTTATATTGTATAATGGGAAAACAAAAATACATTAAAAAGCATAGACTTCAATAATTTGGCTAAATAAAAAAAAATTAGTTTGGGTTGCCAAATGGTTGTCAAATATCCCCCTTTTTGTCATTTTTGTTTTCGTAAAGTATTTTAGATGATCATAAGAAAATATGAATCCTTAATGAATCAAAGTTTTGTGGGGAAAAAGACTGATATTCTATTACTACGATGTAATTAAATGAAAGTCCAACAACAAACAATTATTGCTACTGGAACTAAATCGTTCATGTTCTGAATCAAATCATGTATTAGTATTTCTTGACCATATTTATTTTAAACCAAAATTAAGCCATTTTTGTTTGTGAAATTATGACACAAGTTCTTATTGTTTTGCTCATTGTTGCATTTGCCCAAAATTCAAAACAGACTGATGGTTTTCAGATATTTTTGATGATAGTGCTCGTATATCGCAGAGGTTATGTTCTAAAAATAAACTGTTATGTTTATGTGAAGTAGGATTACAGATGTTTTAATGCTGTGAAACCCCTCATTACACACTTTTGTCAGACAGACATTAACATTTTCACACTTTTCTCTCTTGTTTAAATTCTAGGAGTTCAAAAGTTAATAGTAAAAAAAGACCAGTATTGTATCTTGCGATCTAAAACTTATGTAAATTTGGCAACCTGAAGGTACAAAGAGAGCACAGAGGAGATTGATTGAAAAGGAAAAAATCACACAAAACTGCCTTATAATTTTGATTTGGAGACTTTATTTTGAGCCTGTCTTTGGTTTGTTTACTTCTGAAGCTGTTGATGTTGCTCTTTAAATTCCTCTAAATCTACTTGTATATTTTTCAGACAATGAATGATTTTGAGTACCTGAAGCTTCTTGGTAAAGGCACGTTTGGAAAGGTGATTCTGGTCAAAGAGAAGTCCACTGGGGTCCATTATGCCATGAAAATATTACGTAAAATGGTTATAATAGCTAAGGTAAGCAGTTCTTCTTATTACTCATCCATTGATTAACAAATGGAAAACAGAAGCAGGACAATAATGCAGTTAAGTATATGAATAAATATGGCTGCGTTAGAAAAGGGATTCTTTGAGGTCAGTTAAAGTTTTAACCTGCTTTTCTAAATATGTGGTAGTTCATATGTGGCAATTTAATTTGACAGCTTTTTAAAATACAAAGCCATAAAAAACACAGTATGCTGCAGCTTTAAGTAGACTGTGCAGTTGTGTCTACTTTAAGCCGCTTTTGTTTCTCATGTTTGTGTTGTTCTGATACTGGAGCCACATGTTGATGCAAATGCAGCTATCAGGAGCGGTTTCATACTTTGTATTGCAAAGTAAACCTCTTGTACAGACGGGGATTTGACAAGGCAAATGTTGAGAGTTTTGTTTGTTGACAGGATGAGGTGGCCCACACGGTTACAGAGAGCAGGGTGCTACAGAACACCAGACACCCGTTTCTCACGGTAAGACTTGCAGAAATAACTCACTTGAGATTTTGCCCTCAATTTGAACTTGGGTTAAATGTGGGTCTTATTTATGATTGAAGTTATTTGAAGGTGCTTTACTTAAAATTGATAAGAAAAACAGGGCAGAAAAAAATAAAATAAAACACTTTTTAGATGTTTTTCTTTTCTCTAATACAGACAAAGGATCAGATCTGCAATCCAATGCTTACTTTTGTATCCAAATTGTTTGTATGAGAAGTTGGTCTTGTAATAAGTATCTGCTTTTTTATTTTTATCATATTTGTTGTCGCTGATTTTTTAGACTTTTTATTTTAATTTATGCTTAGAAAAAAAAGATTTTTAAATCAAATCCTGTGAGCATTTAAAGTGGCCTAACTTGGTACAGAAAGTGGATTTTTAGAAGAGGTAAAGAAGATAATAAGGAGAAGCATTGTTAAAGAACCAATATAATACACAGAAGACAAAGCTGGACCGTTTCTCTAAAAATGAGAGTTTAGAGTGAGATGCATAAGAAACCCTCTGGCTATCTGAGATTTTCTGTCATAATTGGATAAAAATGGATTTATTTACATCAAGGCTTGCCACAGTAATGTGTTAATCTTGTGTTAACGCATTGCTGAATTGGTGTCGTTACTTTTTTTAACTTTTGCGTATATTTCTTTTAATCTTAAAACTGTAAATGTCTTGTACTCGCTGCCTTGAACACTGAGGCAGAGTGTTGTGGTGATGTGTTGTTTGCAAAACTAAACCAACAGCACCATTTGGCCAATGGCATGCAAGGACAGACTAAGACTGAAGGGAGCTGACACTCTCAAGGCCTCATGTGTACTAGTACACATGAGTTATACTGTGCCTCATATTTTAAGATAAAATATAAATACAATAAAGTGAAAATGAATTGGGAGTTGCTTTGGAGCCACTGGATCAGTCTCTTTCAAGAGCTAAGTCAAAAACTAAAAAGAGCCAGACTTGTTTTTTTTTGGGGTAAGCAAATAATATATATTTTCTTTTTAGTTAAGCAAACAATTTTTCAATTCAATGTGTTTGAATAGATAATTAAATTTTGCAGTCAGCAATGCAATTCATTGCAATCGCAGAAAGTTATGTAATTATTTCCAATTAAAATCTTAATTGTTAATGTTCATTGTCAATTGTATTTATGTAAAATGAATCTTTCTGTTTCCCGTTGATGCATTACATCAATAACACCAATGTTTGTTTAACACAGTTTTGTGTATTTGTCTTTTTAGTCTTTAAGTGTAGTGTCTTTCTCTGAATACTGAGGCAGATTGTTGGACACCTAAAGGCGAACCACTGTAGGTACCATAACCATTCGGCCTGCACCAACCGTTCCGGGTCTTCGACTAGTGCTGACGTCACATTATGTGATTGGCTGTCCGTTGGTCCGATGACGTATCAGATAGTGATTGGTCATGATACTACCATAGAAGAAGATATTATGCGGTCCGTTGTAAACAAACAGAGCTCCGACACAGAGTGAGATTATCTTCTAAACGTGCTTTTATTATGATTATTATTAAGTGCATTGCAGCCGAACGGACTGCGGACTCTAACAAAGCACCTTCCCTGCCTGCGAACACGAAGCTACGAGACTCCAGCTGCTCTGCTCAGAGACACGGTTCTCTAGTGTGGAGCAGCAGGTTCATTCGAACAGCCACAGATCTTTTAACAAAGTGGGTTGTGTCAAAATCTCTCTAGAAACACTACAAAGAATAATGTCAGACACAACTTATGAGGGAAAAGAAATTTAGGTTACAAAAGGAAACGTGAAATGAAAATACGTAGAGCCCGGGCAGATCTCCACGCTACGTAGTTTGTCAAAGTGGGGCTACCGATAAGTTACATCGCTAGAGGAGACACGTCCGCTTGGGATGCCTGGCCAACAGTGGCGGAGCGTGACGCCATCTTGGTGAGGTCGTCATCGCCAACAGGACAATGCTTTCTATAGCCTTTGGTGGCATCTAAGTAGCTTTTATATAATTTATATATATTCATATTTCTTTATATTTCTACATATATATAAATATATAATATATATGTATATAATTTATATATATACATCATTTGTTGTTGTTAAATAAGAGAAACAGTCAGCCTTAAAAGCTCAAACCTTAATGAAAAATGCATAGTTACAGGACTTCTTAAAAATAAAAAAAATAATTACAAAGAATGTAAAAAAAAATTTAAACATGTAGAAGGTTTAGACCCTTTTTGACATGTAATTTAAATTATTTAGAAAATCCCAACAATAAGTCAATAGTTAGTCAATAAAAATAATAATAAACAACAAAGATATATAAATAATAAGTGAATAATAATAGTAATAATAATGAATAAATAATAACAATTAGAAATCAATAGTAAGTCAATAATAATAATAAATCATTAATTAGTCAACAATAAGTCCAAGAGTCAACAACAGATTTACCCTTAAAAAAACAAAAAAAAACAATAGATTTATCCTATAAATTTAATTCATGTGAGTGATCAATTTGTGGAGCATGGATGGTATGGTGTCGGGTTTCAAGCAAACAGTCTGACCAGTCTTATCAAAATGTGTTTCCACAAAATGTTCTGAACATAGCCAGACTGTATTACTAGTTAGTAACAACAGTGATCCATCTGGGTTAGCTCTTTTTATTGCTAAGGCCCACTTTTTCCTTAAGTCTGAATCCATTGGAAACCTGCAAGAAAAGTTCAGTCACTGAGTCAGAAATGTATAAATCTATATTACTATAATAGCCTAGTCCTAGTATACTATATATAGGTTTAATACAATAAAGTTTACAATTATGTCGACAGCAAATTGTACGTAGATCATGCAGCATGTTGGTAAAAGCCCTGCAGCATCATGCATGTCAACATGTGTACTATTAAAAAACATCTGTACTATTACTGAAGCCACTGCAGCATTAAAAGAAAAGAATTATAGTACTTACCTGTCAAATGTTATGCCTTCATCCTTCGTGGACTCATTTCTCCGATTTTGGCAGTTGAAACCCGCACAATTACTTGGCATTTTGCAAAAAAATGTGTTCACGTGCATGCACTGCAGCAGTGACTTGACCTCACCAAGATGGCGGTGCTCTCCTCTCATGAGGAACCACGTGATGTCTCCTCTAGCAATATAATTAATTGGGGGCTACCGTAGTGTGACTTTATCCTCAGTCAAAAGGACCCCAAATGGTTATTGCAGGCCGACTGGTTATGGTACCTACACCAGATCTTCATTCTGTGACAGCTGAGGCTTTATCATTCATGTTTACCAGGAATGTTTGCAGCTTGTGAAACAAAAAAAAGCAATCTAGAGTCAGTTTAAATCCTAATGATTCCAAAAAGGGAGTGATGACTTTTATCTAAAGAAAGCAAATGTTTTAGTGAAATACTTACAAATATTCTATTCATCAAGTTATGGGGTCAATAAAGCACCAGTATTGTGCTTCTGGAAGCCCTCTGACCTCTGCCTCTTGACTCCTCTAAGTATTCTGGGTAATGTAGCCAAACCAGATTAATGAGATATTTTTTTGTAAAATTATGAATTATTTACCAGGCTAATGTTATTATAACTTTGTTTATATAGCAGAACATGCTGGGAGAGCCATGGCTCTCATAAAGAAAAGAGCCTTTCTTCACACAGCTGTTGTTTAATAGGGATTTAGAATCAAACATGTAGATTTCAGTCTGGAAGAAAAGGTTCCACTTTTATTTCTAATAAACAAAAGAAGACTTTTATTCATAAATGCATCAAGCATATATTTAATCATTGAAGCTTAAAAGTTCCAAGAAAATAGTTGGCCACTATAACACAGAAAACAAAATATATGCTCCCCAACTCAATTGGTATCCAGCATCCATTTATTTGTCTTTAGTTCATTTCCTTCACTCTTTTCCACGTGGACATGGGGGATTCTGTATTTTGTGCTTATCATAAAGACGTGGTGCTCCTTATTTGTTGACCTGGTTTTAGCAACAAGGAAGTCACTGTGACCATAAAGGCTGGACTTATCAAAACTCCTCCTCTTACGACCAGTATTTAGAAACTTTACTTTAGCTTGATGTGCAATTTCGGTAAACTCAGTATTTGTAGTTTCTTAAAGAAAAAAAGTTGCATTTTTGTGATTTTTAATTGTATCTCAGATCACAACAGAAAAGGTTTAAGATGTTTCACCACTTATTCAATTCTGAGAAATTCAAATGCGAGAAAGTCTCTAAGATTCTTGGAGAAATGTATTTCACTTGAAAAAATCTCAGTCCAAATGAACTTTGAAAGCACATTTTCTGCCTTGGATCCATCCCGGATGAATGACAATCTTCAGATATCTATCAATGTTCCTTCCTGACAAATTAAACAACTACTAATGTTGGAGGCATTTTTAGGCTTTTTTTCAAGTTTGATCCCAAGCCCTCTCATTTGCAAAAGTTTGATAGTTTATCTTTCCTGTGTCCTCCTCATTTCAGACACTGAAATATGCCTTCCAAACCAACGACCGTCTCTGTTTTGTAATGGAATATGCCAATGGAGGCGAGGTAACCCCCTGGTGCTTGATGATCTGCATCCGTCAGTGCTAACCGAACATCTCTGACATCATCACCTCTGTCCGTTCAGCTGTTCTTCCATCTATCGAGGGATCGCGTGTTCACAGAGGACCGCGCACGCTTCTATGGTGCAGAAATCGTGTCAGCACTCGAGTACCTGCATTCAAGAGATGTTGTCTATCGTGATCTTAAGGTGAAACAAACTACTCCAAAACCACCTGACCTACATTATGCCATCATGTAACAGTTTGTACAGTTTGATTTACAGATGCAATATGATAAGACATGCTCACAGGACACCCCCCCCCCCCCCCCCCCCACACACACACACACAACACCTTCTGACAACTCTATCAAACCCACAAGTACAGAACTCGGCAGGTGATCTCATGTTAAAAGGTTTTTTGTAACAGCTCCACACAGTTTAGGTTACTGATGGATTGTGGGAAAATGAAACATAATTTGGATGATGGGGAACTCCCCCCTGCGTTAAGGACAACAAACACAAGAAAGGAAGAAACTTTCAGACATGGATGAATTCTGTGACTCACAGAAATCAACCACAAACATATCACACCAATACAACACATTGGCATATATGACACCAAAAGCCATATGTACAAATACATTTCAAAACAACGCAAAGTTTTAAAGATGCAAAAAGAGAAATAATATCTTTTGTGTGCTTTAGTAGGAATGGAGATCCTATAAGATAGAAATTCAGGATAAATCAATCTGATTTTCATGCCATTATTATCTCTTTAAAGTCCCACTTCAATCATCTTTGAACCACAGTAAAAGCGTTCCCAGTGGTCTTTTAATTATGTTGCGCTGTTTTTAGCCCCCCAAAAAAAGTTGTTTTCTAGGACATAGTTTCTGCAGAGCGGCAATAGTTCATTTGAAATTTGTGGGTGGGACCGTTGGCACAGGGTAACCCCGCTCCCCTTTCCCTCCCCATCACTGAGAGGTCTGTATTTACACGTCCTCCCACTACCTTACAGCCCCTCACAACCTCAAACTATTATCACTGGTGCAACACAGCAATATTGGAGCTATCCCGAAATACAGTTTGGAGCCAGACACCAGCTTGGATGAGGACAACAAAGACATGCATGGATCTATTTGTCTGCCCCTGGTTCACAGCAATTTGAATGAAGAAATATGCAGAAATGCAATTTTAAGCTTTATTTCCTTGATATATGTCCGTCATCATCAGGAAAAGGCCTTAAGATAACCATTTCCATCAGAGTGGGTCTTTCAGCACTTTCCAGAGTTGTTATGCAAACTGACATGGATTTGTTTCTCTTGTGTCCCAGCTTGAAAATCTGATGCTGGACAAAGACGGACACATAAAAATAACCGACTTTGGTCTCTGTAAAGAAGGGATCACTCCTGATGCCACCATGAAAACCTTCTGTGGGACTCCTGAGTATCTCGCACCTGAGGTGAGGACCTGATTTCTGGCATGTTTCAGGAACACTCAGATTACATGTCTAGCAAAACATGTTTTATAAGCAGATGTTATTTGGGAGCTAGCATCTTCTCGATGCCCAGAAAGCCATTAAAGGAGGGAGGGGGTGGAAACTGGCAGAAGAACCGGGGCTATAAATGATTCTGCAGCTTCAGTTAGCACTATTTCACTCCAGCTCCTGTTACACATCACTATGAAGTTATTTATGTTGATATTCGGTCTAAAGGAAGCTTACTCTGTAAAATAAATTCATTTTACCATTTATTCTTTAGTAAAATTATACTACGTTGGAAATATAATTCTGTGAGTTAGCATGTAATCTTTAACCCCCCAAAATGACTTGTTTTGAGAAAGTATAGCTTATATTTAGTTTTTAAAAAATTCTTGCAGTAAAACTAGCCAAAAAACTGGCAGCAGAACAAGTGAAAATGTGTTCTTTTTCCTATATAGAACATAATCTTTTTACCAAAGCCGCTCAGTTTTTTTTACCATGAAGGGCTGGCTGTCCTCCTTAGGGACACAGTGAAGGTCAATACTTGGATTTAAACCCCCAAACCTACCAAATAGCAGGTAATTGCTCCATGAACTAAGGAGCAGCTTAGTGACTGAACAAGTTTCAAAATGTTTCCATGCACAAAAGTCTTCATTTTTGCATTTCTGTCCATAAAAACCAAACTTGTATCCAGTGCTTTCTTATAGAAGTATTATCATGCTAAACTACGTTTTGCTTTCAACCATTTTGATTTGTTCTAAAGGGGTTTCTTGGAGGATCACAAAAAATGTATGAAAAAAAAGGGCTTACTTTCGGCCAGATTCTCCTAGCAGTCAACTGTCAAGCCAGCAGAAGCTCCATCAGCTGCAGGCAGCAGCTTTAAAATCACTTTTTAGGTCAAAATGGAAATACAGCTGAGAGACAGAAATGTAGGAACATTGGCCTTGATCATTATTCATCTTATTGTAGTTCTTGGAGTAAAATCGTATTTAATTACATACATTTCATTTAGTGGAATAAAAAGATGTTTTTCTATTAAAGCATTTTGAAGGATCTTCACAAAAGTTCTACAGAAAAATGCAGCACGATTCAGTAGCCTTCTTTTAATGGGTTTAGAACATATCGTGTTGTTGCAGTTCTGATCAGTTTTCACCCCAAAAACAATGGATTAGCGCCTTAACAGTTTGCCGTTACAGAAATATTTACGATGTTTGGTTTCTGGTACTGAGGAGAACAGAGGCTGTCCCTGCAGGAATATTTTGCTTCCATCAACAGACTTCCTGTCTCGTAAAGAGGAAGCCTGCTGTCTCTCCTCTCAGATTATCGCTCTGAGGTCAGGCTGCCCTGACCACAAAAAAACAGTCATTTTTTTTTTTTTTTTTTTTATTTCACCTTTATTTAACCAGGATAAAAAACTCATTGAGATTAAAAATCTCTTTTTCAAGAGCGTCCTGGCCAAGAGGCAGCAGCACAACAATAACACACAACACTTATATACACTCACACTCAATCATAAAAGACAGTTTTAAATAAAGCATTTACAATTTGAAAGCTTTGTCTCACGTTCATTTAAAAGTTTTTTAAAAGAGCCCAGGGAGATCAATTCTTTCAATTTAAAATCTTTCTGGAGTTCATTCCAAAACTGTGCCGCAGCAAATCTAAAAGCCTTTTTTCCCATCTCTGTGCGCACTCTGGGCACAGAGAGCAGGACCGTGTCCTGAGAGCGCAGGCTGTAGCTGCTGCTGCTCTTCAGTTCTATGAGCTGCTGGAGATAAGACGGTACCAACCCATTTTATTCATATTAAAGAATCTGGAAAAAGGTAATTACCCGCTTGAGGCAGAAGGCCGGAGCTGTGCTCCACTTAGTTTCATAATATGTTCTTTTTCTGTTTTTTGCTAAAGGTTAGCTGAAGCTACATCACCTTTAAAGTTCGTCATATTGCTTACAGACATAAAATACAAGATCTCCCTCTGTTTCAAAATCCAATTCAGTTTTAGTTTTTACTGTTTGTTTAGTTGAGCTTAAGGGATTTGAGATAAATATTTTATTGTGTGTTGTTAAAGAAAAATTGTAGCAATTATCTCTAAAATTAGAATTAATGAGGCTTGATGTCTTGTATGTTACGTTGAGGCGTTTTGAGAAAATGTGTGAATAACATAATTGATAAATGTATTTACTGGTACATACATACTGATATCACAGAGAAATATGACTAAAAGCTCAAACAAATAATGCTTCTGATTACATTGTTGGTTTATCTATAGAGGCACAAAATCTTTAAGTTTCTTTCTCAGAGTTTTAATAGTTGGATATAATGTTTTAAAAACTTGAGCCCATTGATGAGGAGCAAACATGTCACTTCCTGTCTCTTCTCTGCATACATTTTGGCCCAGACTGCAATAAATCATTATTTCTTCTTAAAGAATCTGCAGTGCCCCTGGAAAACGGAAAAGTCTAGCACTGCATGTCTGGATTGTAGATGTAAAGAAGGACAAAATTGTGCATCTGTGCAACAGGAATGATGGGAAGAAATTCTGAACGGTGACCAAGGTGAAGTACACACCCAGATATGAAAGTCTAAAACTTCTGTGCTTCACAGGTCCTGGAAGATAATGACTACGGCCGCGCTGTGGACTGGTGGGGTCTTGGTGTTGTCATGTATGAAATGATGTGTGGCCGCCTGCCGTTTTACAACCAGGACCATGAGCGTCTGTTTGAGCTCATTCTCATGGAGGAGATCCGCTTCCCCAGAAATCTTTCTCCCGAAGCCAAGTCCCTGTTAGCTGGTCTGCTCAAGAAAGACCCCAAACAGAGGTACTGAACTGCTGCCGCTCAATGATTAGCCGTTTAGGACAATACGTGGTTTGATTCTTATGACATCTTATTTGGACTGACAGATTAGGTGGAGGTCCCAACGATGCCAAAGAAGTAATGAACCATCGATTTTTTATTAACATCAACTGGCAAGATGTGGTCCAAAAGAAGGTAAGACCCTCTGTGAGGAAGAGAGGAAATGAAACTTGGGTTTGTCTGTCTTGAGACATCCAGACGAGCGTGTTTTTTTTGTCACCTGCTCCCTGAGATTTATGCTCAAATTGGAGCTTGTTTGCCTGTTTGCTTCATTACAAAGAAAAACCCCTCCAGTCTGACCAGTCTGTCTGCTTTTCTTTGATTGAACGGTTTATTTACAGCAATTTCAAAAAGACAAAAATGAAATGCACTGTTATCAAATCTATTTAAGATATTAACTCATAAATTCATTAAAATATAAATGAAAAAATATGATGCTTTCTTTTTTGAAATTGCAATTAGTCCTAATCATAAATTGATAAAATTGCACTGTACACACAGTACACACGACACATCGAACCCTTTGAATATGATTGTCAAAAAGAGTTTCATAAGTGGGAAGAAGCAAACTTATATAATCCCACTCCTGCTGTGTTTTCTAGTGAACTGTGGGGCTTCTCACCCAGGGGTGCCAGGGCCTTCTCACAGCACACCGTTTGTTCTGTACTAGAAAATCATTGACTTGATGGTTGTGATCCTCCTCGTTCTGTACTTGGGCTCAGAACACTTGGAGGTCAGCTTTGCCACCGTTCCCTAGACTCAAAATGTGCGTCTGTGCTGTGAGTGGGAAGCTGTGCCCAGCTGTGAACGGTAAAGAGTACTTAGTATTTTTCCCTCTCACATGATTCAATACGCATCTGGACATAGGATCCAAGAATTGATTTATAAAAAGATTCAACTAACGTGGCGATACGAGAGTCCGATTTCTTTTTTTTGCCTTCATGTACAATGTGATTTCCTAAATAGATGGGACCTACATATTGAGTATACAATTTAAAACTATTTTTAAAAAATGCCTTTTAACATAGAAACTATTTTTACTTTCTGGGACTTTTTATTTTAAGCCAAAAAAAAACCAAAATATCTTTGACAACAGATTGACACAAAAACCTGACATTTTTGGATCTTTTAGACTTTTTTGTTCTTTGTTTTTTAAAAAAGTCAGGTATTGCTCAAAGTGCTGTGAAAAACGGTTATCATACGTTTAGTGCACACAACACGCTGAGGTTCACCTTCAGCCAATTGTAATTGACCCGACTTAGTAGAAGGAATCTTGGGATTGGCCGTCTTTCTGCTTACATCACATGTACCAGTACATCACATTTGGGTTCTTTTTCCCCTTTCCTTCCCCTTTCTTTGCAATAGCTGCCCTCTAGGGGGCAGCTATTGCAACTATAGGAAATGATCCCACATTGTCTCCCTTAACCCTTGTGCTATCCTGTGGGGTCCAGATGACCCAACTCCCAGCTCTAACGTGCCTCCAAGGCACGTTAGAGCTGGGAGTTGGGTCATCAGGACCCCACAGGATAGCACAAGGGTTAAAAGTGCAGTATGAAACACGATGGTGAGAGTTTTTTCAGTGTTGCCCTCCCAATTGAACCAAGTCCAATAGTCTGAAGAGGTTTTGAATCTACTGAATACCAGTGAGATGATGGAAAAGGCTGCAAGGTCACCATAAATGGAGGAGCGGCTAATTCCTTCCCTCTTCCTCCTGTTCCAGTTGACCCCACCCTTCAAACCACAGGTCACATCAGAGACAGACACCAGATACTTTGATGAGGAGTTCACCGCTCAGACCATCACTGTCACCCCTCCAGACAAATGTGAGTATTCGTGGACCATCGGTCATTCTCTGCGATTGGGACGTTTTAAACGCCTCTCCTCTTTTGGTCTTTCAGATCACGCTCTAGATTGCAACGATCCCATCCAGGAAGCCCATTTCCCCCAGTTCTCCTATTCCGCCAGCATACGAGAGTGAACCGCACCAGTTTCCGTCTCACACACAGACACACTCATCCCTCATGCAGACCATAGCCAAATTTTGCACAGCCATAAAATAATCGGTGTCTCTGTGATTGGAGGATTGGGGTTCAGGGACGATGTCTGTGCCTTTTATTCAGTTTTCCATAACGCATCCATGTGGACTCAGCTCCGGTCAGACAAAACGCTGTCTGTGACCCAATCAGGTGGTCCATAAGAACCTGCTGCTGGATATCAACGGTTTTATATGCTCTATCACGGGATCTGCATGTGGATTATGTGTAGAGCGGGTTGCCAGCTGTGAACCAAGATGGAGGAAGCCGCCTCTGACATTTTTCTTGTGTGTGTTTAAGAAATGTATCTTTTTCTTTTTTTTAGTAACTGGGCATCAGTTACTGAATGTTGAGTAACTGAACATTCAGCTGAATGTGGTGGTTTCAGAGCACATCAGGAAAAACAAAGTATTGATTTTTTTAAGGAATACTGGAATGTGACACTGCTCTCTCTCACAAGCTGCATGAATGAAAACAGCAATTCTATCTGTGCTCTCTGTCAGTGTTGTCCTGTAGTCTGTGGAAAGACGTTCATCCACAGCCCGTGCTGCTTTAAAGCAAGGACTTTCAAAAGATAGTTTACACTACTCTATGTTTTAATCCCAACTTTCGAGCGACACATTTTAGATGTTGCAGGTGAAAGCCCCAAATCCGAGGCACATCTGAAGATCCAAGGAGCTCCTCGCCTGGTGGGAAAGTCAGACCAAAACAACCCTTTAGAAGAGCTGGAAGGTTTAATGTAGACCTTTCTTTCTGGGTATCAGCAGCCAACTTCACATGTAGCTCCATCTTATCAAGCCAGCTCAACTTCCATCATCCTTACAATAAAAATAAGTTGTAGAACATCAACTTTTAAAACATATTTTTCAATGTTTCATTTCAACATCGCACCAGTTGGCAGCTTCATTTCTTTTTTAATTTACTGTTGATTTAGGTCAGAGTCCGCACTGCATGTGGTTGCTAATTTTATTCTTCGTTTAAACCGTTTTAAAATTTATTTTTGTTCTCGAAACACATGCTGGGAGAGGAAATGATTACATGAAAGACACCTATGGCACCAAGGCGCCCAACAACACGGCAAAGCATTCTGTGCGAGCTGCCCGTGGATCTGCACATGGCAGACAGTGCAGGCTTTTCTGCGTTGACGAGTTGAGTCTCGACAAGTGTCGAGTGATGGCGCCATTTTTCTCAGGATACTTTCATAACAAGGTCAAACTGCCCTCCCAGTGCCTGAGGATATCAGATATTTGCTTGGTACTTGGATGTGTGAGCATTTTTGGAAAGCGTTGGGAGCTGGACGCCGCCAGAGAGCCGTTCACCAACGCGCACACAAAGCGGCTCAGACCGCTGTGGCGTCTGATCATCAAGTGGAGATGAAGGTGGGACACGCCACCAGCTCGCTCTTCAACAGATTCTTTTGTTCTGCTGACGTTACTTTTTTAAACATTTGATCACATCTTGTCCTTTTTTGAGACCTAAAGATGTTCCGAATGAGTGAAAGCAATGGAGATGTTCCTATATACATGATTATTCAAGCTGTTAATTTTTATTTTGTCAAAGAATGTAATTCTAAAAAAAAAAACCAATGCAATAAATGTGTGTCTTTAAAATTGTATTACTTTGTTCTTGTTTTTTCCCACCATGCTCGGTTATTTACGATTTACAAAGTTTGTGAGAAAAGCTGCAACCATTTCACAAACTTCCAAGCCCCACTCCAATCAGCTATTGGTCCATTTTAAAAGCGTCCACAGTGGTTTTTTATTTTATTTATGTGAATGGTGTTTTTTTTTTTTTTTTTGCCAAAATCAAAAAACCCTCCTAGCTTACAGCCTCTTACATTCCCAACCTAAAATTACTGGTACAGTTTTGAGCCAAAAAGCACAATTCGTCAGAGTGCGTCTTTAAATACTGTTAAATCCAGGGGTTTAAGACAGATTAATAAATGAATTCATCCACAAGCTAAAAATCTGTTTTATTCAGGGTTTGCAGCAGTAAGTCCTCTGCCTCCATCTCCCCATTTTCATCCCTACATCCATTACCTCCTCTCTGCTCCTCTAGATTTCCTTTTTGATTAGGAAATATCCTTTTTATTTGATTTTTAATCTAACTCCTTTGGCTTTGTCTCACAAACATAGCTTTTTTGGTACTCGCAAGCTCCGCCTCCTGTCTTTTTTCCCCCCTCAGTGCCACCATCTCCAAACCATCACTGGTTTCACCAGTCCTCTCATGATCCTTTATTCTTATTTGACTCATTTAGTTCTGAAACTTCCCTTCCATCTGACACACCAAACAAGAAGTGTTGCAGCCCCACCTCCACCTTTACCTTCCTTGTCACAGCTGAGCCTGCCCCGCACCACTCCAAAAAGAATGTTCATTTTAACGGGAAGCTTTTATTTTGTCAGATTTTTCCTTCTGCCTGTGAGATCTTTTTATTTCTCCTCACATATGGTTACGTCAGCAGGTGACACACTTAAAGCCTTCTGCTTCGCGCACGCGGGAGCTCCTGCCGTGCATCCGCGTTCTCCCGGGAACATGTGCAGCGCCGCGCAGGCCCGCCTCCGCGAGCCTGCTCACATTTACCGAACACATGCGCGGCTCGCTACGTGGCCTTCAGGGGCTGCAGCAATTATCGGAAACCATGCCACTGACGGCAAGGACACGCGTAGATACCGGCGAGGCCTTTTGGTTTGACGGGAAATGAAACCTTTGAAACAGCTTGTGGTAAAAAAATGATCGCAGCTTGTTCGCTGCCTGCCCCAGATCTACGTTTGCTGTGGGGGTTTGACATTTCTGAGCTTTATATGCAGCCGCCAGTGGCTGCAGATGGCAGTGTATTTCGCTATGACTAAATAAAGACTAAATAAAAGTGCCTTTTGCAACCCAAAAACTAATGCAGGCCTAATAAAAAATGCAGTAGAGCAATCCCCAGTTAAACCAATAGCACAAATAAAATAAATTTCCTCACAGATACTCTGGACATGTCTGTTTAGTCTTTGTGTTTACTGCTGAGTTTTGACCAAACAAAGCAAAGTTCATTTGTGTTTTCTTTTATTTTTTGGTAAGACTTTTGTTTTAGGTGGTCAGTTTGTAGAACAGCACATGTTGCAAAGACACTTTTAGCAAAGGCTACTGCCCTTCATAGTGGTCTTAGAGAGTCTAAGACCACTCTCAAAGTAGGTTTGCCTAGACAAATTTGAGATATTGTTTAGCATCTGAAGAGGTTCCCAGAAATGAATGTAAGAAGCAGGAGAAGAATTTGAGCACTGACTGACTTGCAAGCCAAAAATGCAAGTTAGATGCAATAAATAAGAGGCTCATAAACAAAATGGTATTTTGGTGAAAATAAAAATTTGAAATCTACCAAGTTTTTTTTGACACATGACTTTCCTTCTGAGCAATACACACAAAAAACTGTAAACAGGCAACAGGAAAGGATTGTTTTATCAGGGCAAATGAACAATGTTCCTTTTCTTACCAAGAAAATGTTATTTAGCCTCTTTTGGACTGCACTTTAGATTTACTCTTGTTAGTGATCAGAACTAAAAGGTCTTGAAGAGAAAACAAAATCCTTCTGACAGAAGATCACTATTATGACATGGTCGTGTGTGGACTTATCTGCAATGAAAAAGGTCTGAAAATCATTTAAAGACGAGTGTATTCCAAAACTATTTATGTTGAATAATGAAAAAACATATCTTTTATGTCTGCAACCACATATATAAAAAATGCAGGAGTTAATTGGTCTTAAACAGATGCTACTTAACTCGTACTAATTTAATGTCCACCTTCCATGAAACTATCCGAAGGCATAAATGTCCGATTCCAGATTTAGATCTTGAAGCGGTCCATTTGATTTTAAGTTTGTGGCTCAATTCCAGAACATTTTTGGTTCTTTAAATGGAGATGAAATTCTCTATATTTTGAGGAAAGGGTAGTCAAACAGTAAAATTAAATTTAATGACATATGAAGAATAGTTCTATGATATAACAAGCGCTCTACCAGACACTGCCTTTACTATTTTGGAAACATTGTGCCTTTCGAAGACCCGTCTTCAGCAACATAAGTACCTGTGTCAGACTTTTGCTTAATTTGCTGTTTTTTTTTTTCTTTTCCTTTGTTCACATCAAATTAGTCACAACTTAAAACGGTTTTCCGAGCAACAGTTTTATTTTGAAAATGCCTGTTATTCAAATTATGAAATTTGGTTTCTGATCATTGAGTCTCATTTACCAATTTCCTATTAAACACATTAAGGGTAACATTTTTTTTAATGAATTCTCACATTTTAATGTAACATCAGCTGTGGAAAAAATGGGAGTGTTCTTTTTTCAATTTCAAAGAAAAACATAGATAAGATTTACAACAGCACCTAAACGCACCACGATAGTATGAATACAACCCTCACATGGCAAGTCCAACGTCACTGTCTAAACACGTGCACCCGCACGGGATTGGCCAGCGCACTGACGTTACGTCAAGCGCTCGCCGTTGCGTTAAAGAGGCGCACATTTTCAATGACACCGGCGGGCGTGGCTACGCAAATGAACGAGGAGCTGCGTGTGAGCGGAGCTCCGCCGACATGACTGCCGCGTCCGCGAGCACCTCCGCCTTCGTTGAGCCTCCGTGGGAGATGCTGACTCGGGGAGCGTGACTGACACCCGCGTGACTCCGTCCAGGACAGGAGGACCGAGCCGGCAGCGACATGACATTTCTCACCCTGGAGGAAACACTAAAGGTGGGGAACTTGGATGAAGTGTTCGAGGATATAAGGTTTGGTGCAGAATCCTTTAATTTAAATGTTCTAATAATGCATTGAATGTTGCATTGAAATGTTCCAATAATGCATTTGAACTTTGCTGGACACCACGGTGTTGACGCGGGCGGGGTGACAGCGGCTCGTGTTTCCACTGAGCACAGCTCCCGCTTGTTACATAACCGCGCCGGGGTGGGACCGTACACACACCACCCGACCATCTGAAGCCCGTCCTGCTGCGGCCGCGCGCACATGTGCTGGCATGTTTACACTGTGGCTTTAGTGAAGCTGCACACTTGTTTTCTTTATCACACAGCTTCGCTTGGTGTGTATGAATTATAATAATTTAAAGCAATTTGTTTTTTTTAAAAAAAGATCCTATAATATCCAGTCTGGGTTTGATCATTTTCTCTGTATTATAAATTTTCTTATTTACAATTTTCCCCTAATGCAAAAACTGCTTTGCTATTTGGTTTGTTTAGTTGTTATTTTTTAAAGTGGCTTTGACAAAGATGTTCAATTGATTTTGCTAAAAAATATCAAATCAAATTAATTCTAAGTCGAATTTGAATCCTTACTATGTCACTTTTTTGGATCTTTTAAGTATATAATGTTAATTCCTCCCGAAAAACAGCCTCAAAGCGATATTTTGATCTGTTCACGCATGTTTTCCTCAAAAAATCTGCGCTCTGAGCACAACCCCTCCCAACCCATAAAAACAAGTGGGTTCTCACATTATGATGTCACAAAGTGAGGAACCGCCCCATCCAGGAGGAGTCTGCAGTGCCAGCACCGCCCCCAGGCTAACACTCACACCCAGTTTCTCTGTGGAGCTAGCGGTGACCGGCTAAAACTCTTTCCTTTTCTATCCACGGTATTCTCATCCATCTTTGCAACATTTTGGATGTCGTTTAATTCGTGGACGAAACGCAGACACGCTGGCGAGGCCGGCTCAAGGTTGACGCCATGAAATGGGCGGCACCCACATGGACGAAAGGCGGTGCTTCAGAGATTGAGTCATCTTACTTCCTGGTAGAAACATGAACTGCGGAAAAAACTCATATTTCTTATAAAAAAATCGTTCTTTAGTGTGTCAAAAATTAATATATTATCATATATATGGATAAATTTTACTCTGAAAGGCTATACAATGCATGATATAGGCCTTTTAATTATGATTAAGCTGTTTATAGGCAAAATCAAAAAACCTGTGTCATTTTCTAGAACAGTCTCTGCAGAGCGGCAGTAGCTCTTTAGAAATTGGCCTCTAAACGGTGGGTGGGAACGTCGGCACAAAGCAAACCCCCCCCTCCCCGTTCCCTTCCATGATGCTGAGAGCTCTCTGTTTACATGCTCACTCGCTAGCTTTCAGCCCCTCCCACCCACTACCTTACATAACCAGAGCAACAAATATGGTGACCAATATCTGAGCTTCCCAGCCATACAGTTTTGAGCCACGTGCCAGCTTGGACGATAAAAGCGAAGACGTCCGTGGATCTAGTCGCCTAAAAGTCGATGCGTCAGAATGGAGCAGAACAGGGAGCTTGTGACCAACTCAGCATATCTTCTATGTAACACATAAACTCTTTTTCAAACTGCAGTTTTAATCTGCTCCTTATTCATGACAATTTGACTAAAGAACCAGTGACACTTATTGCCTTTAAATGGATTTTAACAGAAGCATGTACTGCCAAGAAATCATAAATAATAATGAATATTGAACCGAATCCTGAATAGAATTAAAATTAAAACTTCATGGAGGAAAACAGAATCATCTAATTAAATTGGCAGTGAAACCTAACCCTAATAATAGGCTAATAGTACAAGTATGTACCGGTACTGCAGATACATGCTGTTCCGGTGTTTTGCATCAGTGTTGACATTTTGCAGCTACATTCTGAAAGCGTTTAGTGGTGTCCTGTTGCAGTAAAGAGTGCAAAAGCACCGACAGATGATTTCACCTTCAGGACTATATTTAGATGAACAGAAATGGTTCAAAGAATTTCAATGCAGGGATGAACTCTGTCTGTAGACATTATTTGAGCTGCTCAGCAGTGCGGTGATACTGTCGCCTGACAGGAGGTCATTCTGGGTTCAACTCCAAGGTTCACCCTTTTGAAAACAGTTTACCCATTTTCCCTTTAATTGGCTTCCTCCCAGGTTTGTTGGTGACTTTAGCTTGTTCATGTTAGCTTTCAAAATCAACTAATTTCGATTGATATTTTTTTCACCAATATGTTTTACAAAATAAGAATTAATCATTTCATTATTTGTTAGGTTTGAATCTCTATTTATTTGAAAAATGTTTTTTTATTAAAGCCTAACAAATTTAGCATCAAATTAGACTAATCAATCTAATCAATATATGTTGAATTGGAAATTAAATTGTGAACTCATAAATCAAAGTTGAATTCATTCAAAATGTGGAAACAGAGCAATGGCGTTTGCTTATTTGCCTCAAAGTGTTGTCCTCCCAGTCTGTCTGTTAGGTAGCTGATGGCAAATCCATGTGGTCCTCAATAAGAAGTCGCAGATCTGAAAAAAACACAAATCTGCTCAGAATGAACTGACAAAAATGAGAGAACCACACCCAAAAAAAATTATGAGTACATAATCAGTGTGGTTACAATTTACTTAATATTTCTGTCTTAGCTCAGATTTAGAGAAGATGCCATTTGATATTTGAGTTGTTTGTTTTTTTACCAAACTTTTTGTCAAAACTGTTTTTTTTAAATAAAAAAGCATAAATTGTTGACCGGGTTTTTCTTAGTTTTAATTCTAAGATGGTTCTCTTTTGTTACTTTTCTAATATAGTATTAGTGACTTCATTGGAGACAGCGTTACATTTGACTGCATTTATGGCCATCTCTATAGACGTCCTCATGGACGTCCTCATGCTGCACCTCGAACTTTCTAAGAGTTTAATAACAGCTTTTCGCAGTCTGGATTTCTCTGAGCTTTAATTTATATTTCAACCATTTCCCTTCAGGGAAAAGGTACCATGCAATCTGATAAGCCTGTAATTAAAAGATATAAATGAAAAGACATAAAACGTTGAGGGTACAAGCAAAATATTTTACAAAATTCTTTCCCTGACCCGCATGAGTGATCACTGGAACAAGGAACCAATGAGCTTGGAATGCAGTTGAGAACAAAACAAGATTTGATTTCAACAGCAATTATTTTTAAGCTTTCAGACCAGCAAATAGACTTCTTTGTGTCAGGAAAGGTTACACCTTTTCATAATAGATTGTCTCATTCTAGATGGCACCTAAATCTGCTCAAACATGGGAAGATTGTCTCAGATCTCAAACTTTTTAGTTTGAGTTTACTATTCACCAGCGTAGCTGTTGTCTTGACTTCTCTGAAGATTTGGCTTTCTATTTGTTGTCTAAGTTGCAAAACTTCAAGCGCTCTTTGTAGTTAATTAGTTCTTGGACGTCTTTTATTTAGACTATGCAATCCTTGGAATAACCGAGAGCCCAGCCTTAATATGCCTCAAAGTGATAAAGTAAATCCAGAAAACCAATTGTATGATTTTGGAAAAATTAAATAGTCTAAAAGTGCAGAAAATAAGTATTTAGCTCTTGGAAATAAGCAAGACATCAGACCCTCACAGACCTGTCGGTTCTTCTTTACTCTTCTATCCTCCACTTGTTACCTGTATTAATGACACCTGTTTGAAGTGGCCATCCGTGTAAAAGACACCTGTCCACATCCTTACACAGACTGCAACCTCTCCACCATGAATGACCAAGACCAAAGAGCTGCCTAAGGACATCAGGAAGAAGATGGGCTCCATAAAAGAGCTTACCTGGAGTTCAAATGATCTTGAGAACATTGAAGAAACAGCCCAGAACCACATGGGGGAGGGAACTGATTAATGACCTGAAGAGACCTGGAACCTGTCTTAGTTTGCCAGAAATCCTCTCGATAATCCAGAGGAGGATCAAGAGAATGTCATGTCATCATTTTATCTCAGATGAGACAAAATTGGAGCACTTTGAGAGCACTTTGAAATGCCATTCGCTGTGTTTGGAGGGGAAAGAATGCTGATTTGTACCCGAACACAACATCCACTGTGAAGCATGGGCAGTGGCGGTTTTACCCTGAATTACTCCCCGGGCGAGACCCTCCTCTGGCGCCCCCCCCCCCCCCCCCCCCCATAGAGTCACTTTGTCCATTTATTGTAACTGAAAATACAGTGGGAAATATTTAATCAAACACAAATAAATAATCTAAAATAAATATTATAAACTACAAATCACACTAATAATACACTAAAATAAATGTAACTGCAGCACTAAGAACAGAAAACACTAACTAAACCTAACCTTTGTGGCCTTCGTGATGCAAGCTTGTCAATAACGTCATCATATGAAATCTGCTCCCCTCCTGAATGAGTGAGTTGATCACCAAGTCTATTTGACATTGGTGATCTCAGGTATGACTTGATCAACTGGAGTTTTGAAAAGCTAACAGCAGCAGCAGCATCAGCAGCAGCAGCATCAGCAGCAGCAGCAGCAGCATCAGCAGCAGCAGCATGCTACCATCACAGCTTATTTAACATTATGAACTAATATACAACAATAAAACACAACAAAAACTTTGTGTTACAGCAGAGCAGACAGACACACGAATCATAACTAATGTTACAAGTTAAGGCAGAGCAAACATTTAAGAATAAATATCTTAAAAAGGACGTTATTTGCAATATTTGGGCCTACTTCAGTTTTGGTCATGATAGACCAAACAAGAGATTTTTCCTCTGCAACGTTGTTGTTGTTGTAGGGCAGGTAGCATTCGAATTTAGAAAACGTGCATCTAGCTATGCGATAATACCCTTGTCTTTGTCTCTTTTCTCCTCTTCTTCTCTTTTCTTTCTAAATTGGGCACCAGCTTTGACCTTTTTTTCTCCATATTTCAGATGTTTCTGCATTTAGCATAAATGTCCTGACGTAGGTATCAAGTCTGTCGACTAAATCAACTGTCATCTAAGTGAAGAATTTTTTTTTGTTTTTCCATTTTTTATTTGGGCATTTCACACAAAAAAAAACAAAAAAGCATGATTTTTTTATACCTTTTTTATACCCGCAGCCCCCCCCCCCCCCCCCCCCCCCCCCCCCGTCCGTCAAACATTTCCAGCAGGAGCGCGTGCAGCTGCACCCAGGGGCGCCAATTCGCTACATGGCGGCGCAATTTTTATTTTTATTTTTTCATCAAGCACTGAGCCGCGGCCCGCGACCGTTGCCCCCCTGGAAGAAGATCCAGCCAGGTTTGCGCATGCGTTTTGCGCTCCGTGCTCACCTCTCAGCCTGCACCCTTCACCCCGCGCCCCCTCCCTTCTCCTTCTCACACATTTGCGTCTACTTCTCAAAGACAGGAGGGAGCGCAGCTGCAGGGCGGGGGCGCCGCCAGGTTTCAGGCTGTTACAAACTCTGTGATATAAGTAAACCAATAGTGGTGCATAAAGTATTTTACCAGAGCTGAGCCGCTGGCGCCGCCCCTCCGTCATTTTCCGCCCCGGGCGATCGCCCGTATGGCCTGTGCCTAAAACCGCTACTGAGCCAGGGGGGAGAGACAACATGTTATACTACGTTTTTTATGCAAAGGGGACAGAACGCCTGAACTGTATTAAAGAAAAAATAAATGGCTGGGCAAAAACCTCTTTCCATCAGTGAGGTCACTGAAGAATAAACATGACTGGATCTTCCAACATGACAATGATGATCCCAAACATATCGCCCGGGCAACAAAGGAGTGGCTACGTAAAAAGTATTTACTTCAATCCAATAAAGAAACGTGGAGGGAGTTGAAAGTCTGTTGTCCAGCAACAGCCCCAAACATCACAGCTCTTAAGAAGATCTGCATGGAAGAATGGACCAAAATAGCAGCCACAGCAAAATCCTACAGGGAACGGTTAAACTCTGTCACTGCCAACCGGGGTTCCATTCCATTGAAGTATTGAGGTGGACTTTTATTGTTAACCAAATACTTATTTTCTGCTCAATTGTAAATATATATTCTGTAAAAACTATGCAATGTGATTTCCTAGATTCTGTTTTTTTTATTCTGTCTCTCATAGTTGAAGTATCTATGAACATTACAGACATCTCATCTTTTTAACTTGCAGAATCAGTGATCTTTCATATGAGTCATAATGCATACCAACCAGATTTGTTTAAAACAAATTCCAACTCATTCTTAAGAACATACTTAAGATGTGTTGTTCTGGCTAGGGCAGGGTATCTCCAATAATTTCCAGAATCGATTGGATTCAATTCACCAGAGTCTGGATGGATTCAATTGACGATTTTTTTTTTATTCGTATGATCCAGATTTTATTCAATTAAATTTTGAAATTAGATGTTTAACACCATACAGTGTTGCATGATTTCTCAAACGGAGAAGCTCCAACAAAATTGTGTTGGTCAGTAATGAACCCTTGTGCCTTTCAGTTTGACCACTAGGTGGAGCTCATGCTATAGCACGTCACTTTTAAGTGTCTTGCTTTTAATTGAGTATATAAAGCTGTTCATTTAGTCGGCAATGTTTGTTTAGGTCGACCGAGCATGAGCATTAGCCATCCTATGGGAAATTATATCTATTATATGTTAGCATCAAGCTAGCAGACTCCGGTTTTAATGCTGTTATTGTTAAGAAAACACTGTAGATGTATCAGAGCATATTAGCAATGTTCCATAAACCTTCTGATTGTATTTTGTAAACTGTCTAGCACTTTTACAGTTGTACACCATGATTGTTTTAAAGCTTTAGCTCACCAAATCTCACCAAATATCCCAAGAGTAGCATTAGGTCACCAGAAAAGGCAAGGTATAAAGATCGATCTCTACTTACATGGATGCATTATTGATTTATTAAACTTGGATCAATTAGGATCGATTAATCAATTTCATCAACCCAACCCTAGTTCTGGAGTTGTCCCTGACTGTTATAGCTAGGTTTCCTTTTCTGATCACTTGTTTACATCATTTAGAGTTAATCTGGCACTTTTTAAAACCATAATTCAAGACCTACCAGAATTCTAACATCAGTATAGAAACTCTATTCGTTGGCATAATGTTTCTACTAAATGTAGACTGTCTTTCAAATCCAGATGTTTTAGTTTTCTCACTGCAATGGATTTTCATGATCTCGTTAATAACTTGGCTCCATATAACAAAATCAGTCACCTACAGCTGCTTCCATCCTTGGTTTAACCCCACCCATAGATAGATATAACTAAAAGTTGCCAATATCTATAGAGAAGACAGGTCTCTCAATGCATAAAAATTCATATCATAACAGTATTTTTCATTGAAAGGACCATATTTCAAATGGTTCTGTTTAGAAATATAAAACAAAAAACACATGACTCCTTCGACATTCAGAATGTATTGTACTTCATTATGTAATGGCCTCGGCTCTTTTTTTCTTGACTAAAATTTTTAAATATTTATCAGCAGCTTTTTCCTATGAGTCATTTGCTTTGAATTTTTCTCGACCCACTGCTGTTGTGTTGTCAGTCAGTGTCAGTCTTCAGTCTTCCCTCTGTTCTAGCAACTTAAGATTTAATTAAAAGATCTAAATCATCAACATGCTGACTAGTTCTGCTTCCAGTTGTCGCCTCCTTATACCCTATTGTGACTCGTATAAACCTCTCAAAGTGGCTACTGTAACTCCCACACTCAAGAAGCTGGCTGCAGACCCCTACAATCTCAACAATCTTCATCCCATCTCCAATCTATAAGATTGTTTAAATATTTTACTTCTCAGTCACTACCTGTAACCACCAGCATGCTCCAAGGATCTATCCTATTTCTGATAATCTTTTGGTTATATTTCTGCCAAATATTACATATATTTTCATTTTTACGTTGATGGAACCCAGCTGTACATCTCCACCCAGGCCACCTCTGGCTTCCAACTCTTAACACTTCATTAACTCACTCCTTGAAATAATATCCTGGTTCATGTGCAATTTAATTAAACTACATGATAATAAATTCCAAGTGGTACTTGTTGACATCAAGTCCACTTTATCCAAAGCTTCCAGTTTTTTCAGAATTTATTAATAGTTCCTCCCTCCTCACATGTTTAGAGTCTAGGTGACAACTTTGACACACTTGTCTTCACTTCATGTATTAATAGCATCAGCCAGCCTCCTACCTATCAGGCATCTGTGACCCCTGCAACCTTCCCAAATCCCCCACTGCTACTATACTGATTCATAGTCTTGTCACATCTTAGCTCAACACCTTAAGGTATAGTCACATGCACCTGTATGAGGTTGACCCGTATGGGTGCTGCGGGCTTTTGGGTTGTCCGGGTCATTAAGGGGAGCAACCAGTTTCAGGTTAAGGGGAATGGAAGTGTTTTTGCAGTTCTCTTGAGATTCGTACAGCCATCTCAAGGGACCTTGTTAAAAATGGAACATAGAATTTTTTTGGCGTGATACAAGAGTATGATTACGTAATTTTAAGGCTAGTGAAAGTTGCCTGATATACATGTGATGCTTTTGTACAGTTCCGCTTATACAACGGTCAAGTATGAGGTGTGAGAACTGTCCCCTTTATGGGTCCTTGTGCAATCTGCAAGTGTTTGCTATGACTTGTCCCACACAGCACGGCCATAGAAAACATTGTGCATGGAAATTTTTTGCTCTACGGCCTCACAGAGCGGTCTACAACGTTGATATTTTGTGTGGGCCTCCTGTCAGTCATATACCCATCCAATACAAGATACAAATTTTTAGCTACAAGTAGGCCTGCACAATTACCGCAAATTAATCATTATCGCGATATAAAGCTGTGCAATGCGCATACCGCAAAAGATGGTGAAAATTGCAATAAATGGTGACCTTAAATGTGCTAAAACAATCTTATGGCAGCTTGAAGTATTTAACAAATCAAATAAATCCCTTGATGCATTTGGCCTTCACATTGCTGACCAATCAGATGGCGCTCTTTGATGTTAGAAACCCTCCTCCTATGTAGACGAGGGTCATTTTGGAGTATAATTCAGTTATGTTGACTCTTATTTAAATTAAACTGTTGCATTAATAAGGAAATTATGTTTTGGGTTGTTTTGCTACTTGTTCATGTATCGCAAGTTATATTGTCATCACATTGTTGATCCCTATTATTCTGAAATCGCACGTTTTCCTCATATTGTGCAGCCCTAGCTACAAGGCCATTCGAAAACATGCCCCCTCTGTCAGTCTCACTGTTCTGTCTGGACACTGCCCCCAGACTTTTGAATTCCTTCCCTATCAACTTAGTTAGTTAATTAGTTAATTAATTCACAGTAGGCCTGCACAATATACCGCCAATTTATCGTTATCGCAACATCAAGCTGTGCAATATGCATACCGCAAAAGACGTCAAAAATCGCAATAAATGGTTACCTTAAATGTGCTAAAACAAACTCATGGCAGCTTGAAATCTTGAACAAATGAAATAAATCCCTTTATGCATTTAACCAATCGGAAGGACCCGTTTACGTTGTTGATCAATCAGATGAGCCCTTTTATGTTTAATGTTTGCCTCCTACGTCGACAAGGGTCATTTGGAGTATAATTTTTAAACTGTTACAGTGAAATGGAAATTATGTTTTGGTTGTTTTGCTATTTGTTTATATACCGCAAATTATATCGTTATCGCAATATTAATCACCAATATCGCATATCGCGAGTTTTCCTCATAACGTGCAGCCCTAATTCACAGTATTTTCAACAAAAACTCATCTCTTCAGGCTTTACAAACACAATTTATTTCTGTCTGATTGTTTTTTTTACCCTGTTTATGTTGTGTGCTGTACGTTTAGTTTTTTTAACTGTGACCTTGTGTGTCTTAAAAGTGTCTTTAAAAATAAAATGTATTATTAATAGTATTCCAAGTCATCAATGCAAACACTTTAAACCACCTGACAAGCACATTGATAAAACGATGGAACACAGGTCAAAGACCTTTAAACTCATCCATTCACGAATGAAATAATACGTTTAGCTAAAATGATGTAGAACAATTAAAAGCAAAATTACAAATTCATATCTAGGAGTTACCCAGTATGAGCACAGGTTACACCAGTGGTCATTGAGGAAATCCATTGTAGTGATTATGGCCACAATTAGGGTTAAATTGCTCTTAAGGCCTCCATGATTATGTAACCTGAGAGGGGCAAACACAGCAGGGTGTCTGTCTCAACCAGGTTTTGGACCTTACTTAATGAATTTTGATGTATTTATCAAAATATCAAGTGTAAGATTACATGTCATTCATGGTTTTTGTGGTTTTTTAGGTTGAAATCTGATGGTTTCTTAGACAATAGGGAGTTGATTACATTTTTGATAAAGGGCTATGCTCTTTCACAGCTCTTTCAAGTATAGCAGTAGAACTACTTGACATCATTTTTTATTGTCAGTCTCTAAAAACCTTACAGGCTTGGGATGTATCTCATTTGTGCCCCATGCTGTGGTCCTGGCAGGCATTGACAAAGGCTCACATAGTGATTTGCTTCTGTCGGAACACCCATTATGAAGCTGTTTTGCTCACTTTGGTTTGGAGCCTGTCAGGTTCAGAAGGGAAAAGTGCGATGACATAAGCCTCCCTGTAACCAGTTTGGGTTGGCTTAACCATGCAAGCTCCCATTCCTAGACCAAAAATCGCTGCTTTATCATTCCTCTTGCTCTGACATTAGAGACTCTGTCATACTGCTCCGCTACTGCATGTACCCCATGCAACACAAAGATTTTTGTGCTTAATATTTAGCAAACTGACACTGTTTGTACCTTTTTTTTATTTAGCTGTAAACATTAAAACATTATGATTTTTTTTTTTACAGCTCTGACATGCCAAAGGAGCAGGGTCATTCAGGGGAGTTTACTTCCTGCAGTAGCTCAAAGAATGCCAAAGAAAAGAGCAACAGTGCCACTTTGCGAGCCTCTCTGGCTGGAAGTCACAGGAACCTGAGTGGAATGGGTGACATGAGCAAACACATGCTGTGTTTTGACTCTGAGAAGGACTCTGGGTATTCAGGTGAGCTGAATGACTCATTGGATGATGACTCTAGGCCTGCATGGTTTATGCAGGGAAATCTGACAATGTGTTAATCTTTCAATAAGTGTAACAGTTCAAATCAAATCTCTCATGTTTCACAGTTAAAATTGTTCACTCCACACATTGACTTCCTTTGGCAAATGACCATCTTTTTTCCTCAGAGGCTGGCTCTGATGACCAGCACAGCAACGACAAAGAGCCTAAGAGGGCCAGTAGCCTAACCACAAGCAGCTCCACTTCCCATGACAACCTGACCCCCATCTACATCTTCAAAAACCTGCAGGTGAGATATTAATTTGCACTCCATAACTCCCACCTAGCCATGAATTTACAAACATTAAACATTAGGAATAATTATGCCACAAAAGAAAAAATATTATTTGGACAAAATTAAAGAAATAAAATGTGAAATCAATTTTTTTGTTTTCTTTTTAAGAGTCTTTTTTTAATTGAGTCCTAATAATCCTATTCTGTTAGGGCCGGATTTACAAACACAACTTAGAGAAGGAAAATCTGTCTACACAAAAAATTGCTGGTTATTTTTTACATGCATCAACTAGTGCCTGCCTTTCAGTCCAGCAAAATTTGAACGCAAAAAAGTGGCTGCAAACTTGTTTCCATCCATCCATTTTCCAAACCCGCTTATTCCCAGTTTGGGGTCACAAGGATGCCGGAGCTTGTCCCAGCCACTGTTGGGCAGGGCAGGTTACATCCTAGTCGCTTTGCCAAATCTTGCTTAGTATTTGATAAATGCCTTTGAGTGTGCTATATGGATCTATTTGCATTGACTTCCCAACTTTTGTTTGCTAGAAAAGTTGATATTGCAAAATTCATCAAATACTAATCACTTAAATGGATTGGACATTACATTTTAGCTGATTAACAAATGCATTCAATTATGAATTTGGTTTGTAAATCAAACTCTACATGTATTTGTGCAGTCTCTCAAGTTTGCACCTTTTTTACACGCAAACCTTAGTAAATCTGTATTAATTTCATTCCATTTTACTAGCATACATTTTTTGGCTAAAGTTCTTTATTTTCCCTTTTTGGGTTCCTAAATTATACTACATCCCTGTATAAATATCAGTCAGATATTTAAATATTAGATTATATTGCATTTTCCTCCACCTTTCTTATTTCACAAATGTTTTTTGTTTCCATGTGTTTTAAAACAGCAGACATTTCTGCTGCATTATGCAAACATAATTGCAGTCTTTTATACAATCACAGTGAGAGCTTCATATCTGTTTGTTGATTAATAAAGTGACAAGAGGCAGATGAAACCAATCAAGAAATAGAAATATCTTCTGTGCTTTGAGTTAATACTAACAGCTTGTTACTTGCAAGAATGTTCGATTCCGCCTTTAAGATGAAGCTTTGATGCAAACAGTGGTTGCATATTTGCAGGCACATCTCCTCTTCCAGACAAGTGTTAAAAAAACTAAGTCTAAAACCACACTATGAATATGACTAAAGATCAGCTAAAACTTTAATTATTACTATTATTATTATAGTAACTCCCAGAACCCACTACATATGACCAAATAAAACATTAACTATAAACTATACTTTAAAACTAATTTGATTGGAAAACAAGTCATGATGTCATAAACAGGACATTGGGTATTAGGACATTGTTAGCTGTTTATGTAGCTTCTAGCTGTCAACAGTCACTTTTGATTTGTTAAAACTGTTACTTTTAAACAAAATTAAAGCTAACTTAAGCTTTCTTTTTAAACAACGCATATTCTCTACCTAAACGTTCTAAAATGTAGAAAGCAGAGGGTCCAAAAACAGAAGAAAGTGTCCCTAAAAAGGCATTCATTTTAGCTCTATCAAAATTAAAGCAACTAACAAGATAAATCAATCACCTCTTTACAGTTTTAAATTGAAAATAAAGCAATTAAAAATGTTTAGATACTAGGCTTTACATAGGCTTAACGGATGTTGGACTTTTAAACATGGGAGTCAAATCCTCCCTTTTGAAACCAGCCTTCCAGTGGTAACTGGAGAAATGCTAACATTTTGAACATTGGGTTGGCTTCAAAATTGGGACCAGAAAATGGGGCATGGTTATAGCTATACTAAGCTATGAAAAAGCTCATATGATGCACCATTAAAGGACTCTAGCACATTACAGGCAAACAATATTCTGGATAAGACAGGTGAGATTCATTCATTTTAATGGGAACATTCATTTAACACTATAACCAATAACAAACATTAAAAGAAACACAATACTTTACAGTTTTAGGAATGTCCACTAGCGGACAGAGTTTAATAAATATAATTGTCTATACAGTAGGAGAACAATATCTAAACATGAAAAGTGAGATCAAAAGCTTAATAATACCACTTATAGTCACTTTAATACACATAGAGAAATTTGCTATATTTTCAAATGACCGTAACAGTTATCATTTTTCTGTCCAGAATGCAAGTTGATAAAAAACACAACCTTATTGGTTGGTAAAAGTATATTACTCTAAATATGAATGTGTAAGGATTTGTTGCTAAATGTTAGTCATTATGGTTTTTCTATTTTTCAGAATGTGGTCTGTACGTTTGCATAGCTAATGTCTTAAGGATTTTTGACCTGCTACTTACATCTGTGTCATCTTAACTCCCTCCGCATCTCTGCTCTCTCTTTGTATCTGCTCTCTGCTTGCTACCTACATAAAATCCTGCTTACAACCTCCTGGGGACAGTCTGGAGCAGACCAGCTTCTACATGGCCCCCTTTCATGGGCTGGAGGTTGGCAGAGCCTCGCAGGCGGAAAGGCAGCCGCTCAGCTTGTGCTGATTCAGCAGCCAGTGGTCCCCGCCCCTTCGACGTCGAGCCCGACATCTTGCTCCTCTCTGACACCGAGACAAGCCCATGTCAAAAGAGGAGGCAACCGCACCAATCTCCCCAACAACAATAAAAATTCATACCTGCCCATCCTGAATTCCTACCCCCGCATTGCTCCCCACCCTGGAAAGGAGACCCCTGAGGGAAAAGGTGCTGTCCCAGCAACAGGGCTCAAAGAAAATGGCAGTGAAGGCCAAAGCCAGAGCAAGAGAGTTCGTACTGAGGAAGAGAAGAGGGAGGATCCGATGGTTGGCCATTCGTTGCGACTTGAGCAGCAGCAGAGGGAGGCCAAAGGAGTTCATAGCTGCTTGCCTGGCTGCTGCAGCTGTCAACCAAAACTCCAGCATAATAGCCAAAAGCCTCACAGCACAGGATCTCCATCCATCTCTAGCTCCCAGACTCCATCCCCACCCTCTTCATCCGACTCCTCTTCGTCCTCTTCGCCTCCTTCTTCGACAGCTCATAGCCCAGATTGTCCAGGACCGGACAGCACATCCACGCGCCAGCGGCGGTTTCTCAACACAGCAGAGATTCTCAACCAGTCTGGCCTGCTAGCCATCACCCTTCGGACCAAGGAGCTGCTGAAGCAGAACGCTGCTACAGAGCGAGAAATCCTCCAGCTGCGCCAGCACACCCAGCTGCTGTGCCACATTGCGCAGGCCAGTCAAAGCAGTAGCAACGATGACCCAGGCAAGCTAAACAAGCTCTTCCAGGACATGAAGGCATCAGGTTCCTATCCCACTTTAGACCTAGACCGCGTGAAGATGCACAGCAGCAGCCAGCACCAGAGCAGGATCAGAGATGAGGAAGACGTCCACATGACAGTTACAACAACAAACGGCAGCCCTTCCCGCGTGGTGTCCCTGTACCACACATATGATGGCGTCTCACCCCCATCCCCACTGTTTGCCCCCTCGCCTGACATACAGGAGGTCCCCTGTGAGCCTGAGTCCAGCTCAAACACTGTTTCCTCTTTTGTTCCAGGACCTGAGCAGGAGTTGGGACTGCCCCTAGAAAAAGCTGCTTCTAGATTTTCAGACAACTCCGGACTCAACTGTCTCCTGTAGCATCTTTTACTAAATAACAAGTCCCCATTGACCGGTTGCATTGTTGCTCGAAATTGCTCTGCTTTTATGGAAAATCCCTCATTATTTAAGAGACTATTAAAAAATCTTGCTTGTTGTTCTTGACTCATGTTTATTTGTGCCTTCAAATCTTATATCAGCCAACTCAGCTGAGTGTAGCATTTTCATGATCCATGAAGTTTGTTGTGCAGATTCCCAGCATTTTTTATGCCATAGAAGGCAAGAATACTTAAGCTTGTGTTCATCCCAGTAAAGTCGAAATTCTATTGTTCAACCTTTGTACACAGTAAGTGAAAGTAGCTCATCTCATTCTGCTCGAAAGGTGCACAAGAGCAGAAATGGCTCCTATTTTTCTTTTGCAGGCTGTTTTATACTGTTTAAGGTTCAAATGCTGCAGAATTGCTCATATTGTTATTGTTGCTTTATAGTTGCACAGTATTCTTAAAACAAGCAACAGCAGTCTGGATTTTATGAGAATGGCAGTGCGACCTTTGACATTTATGTTTAATTTATAAACAGTCAGAAATACTAGGAAAAACTACATTTTTGTAAGGCTCAGAACAGTTATGTGATGTTTTAGTTGATCATAGGTTTTGAAACTATGCCTTTTTTTTGTAGTGTATGCAGCAATAAGAAAAAAGCTATCAAACTGCTGCAATGCAGCTGCCCCTGGCACTTTCAGCTCTTAGTGGCTATTGGAATAGTATCAGTACTGTATAGTGACCCCCCAGATGTAAATATTATGATCAAACATTTGTGTCATTTTTATTTGCCCTTGTTTTCTGTTTTTTCTCTCTCCCATAATTTGTTCAAACACGACACCAATCAAATGATTATTAAAGCCGAAAATGGCCTTTTGTGACCTTTTTCAGTCCAGCTTCCTCATTCATTGAATAGTTGTTTTTTCCACAATCCTTTAGTTCAAGTTAAAGCCAGTTTCTGCCCAGTTTGGGTTAATTTCGTTTTTTAAAATGCAACAAAAAAGATTTATTTTTAATTAACTGCTAGAAATAAAGCTACTGGTTATGCTTTCTCTTTACGTTTTCATAGATTTGATTTTAGATTTAGTCTTAACCCATGACCCATTTGTCCGTAAAACAAAAATTGTGTGGGGTATACCACAAACCAAGTGGACCACAGAACACATTTCAGATCTGTTACACCAATGTCATCATGGGTCCTTACGGGTTATTTTGCTGGTAATTACACAAACTGCATGACTTTATTTCTGAGTAATTTGTGTTTTTGCAGCTTAACAAACACTCTGTTCTCAAATGGGTCAGCATTTTTGCCCATTTCCATGACTGCAATCTGATTTCACAAATTACCTTTTGTTGTAAAATATAAGGTTAAAACTCTTCCATTTTAGGCTCTGTTTACAAGGGTGGCCATTGGTTTTCTTGACATCTTTTCATTGGAATATTAATAGAATTTACTACTGACAGACTTGTTGCTGGATGTGCTTTTCTGTAGTATTTGCTTCTTAGAGATTTGAGATGTTTTGGCATTTAACTCTGCATCTACAGTACAGATTAACTAAGACATTTTGAAGTTGTATCTTGATTGTTTTGATAGAACAACACTGGTTGTATATCAGTAATCAGTCTTTAGAAGAAAACACTGTTAGTTTCCTCGCTCGTCACTTTAAACAATAAAACTTCTTCCACTCTCTTAAATTTTGTTTTTGGTTACTTGGAACTGATGGGTTTTGTTGTTGTTTTTTTGTTATCAGATACTTGGGTAAAATCTCAAGATAACACGGTAAACAAAACTAGATCTTTTTCCTTATAGAGATGACAAACTACAGTTGACCAATTTACCTTGACTAGCAGATTAAATTCCGCATGTCAATGTTTATCACAGTGAATGAAATAGCACTTTTGTTATTGTTAATTTATCATGCACTTGGGAAAACGTTTTGCGCATTGTGAGAATGCGTAACTTTCTGTTTCTGTACTCTTTTGTACACTTTTTAATAAACTCTTCAACTACTTCAACAATTGAACTCATTCAACCATCAAAACTTTAAGCTCTTTTATGAGATAGGTTCTTGAAAGTTTCAACTTTATAACTCAACAATTTTTAACTTAACTTTTATTTTGTTAGCACCATTGAAAATAAATGGTGGAACTTTAAAATTCTCCAAATTCAATTAAAAAGTTTGAGCTATGCAAAAAAGAAAAATTTCAAGAAGTTCAGAGCATTCAATATTTTTTAAACAACTCTGCAGATATTGGAACTTGGGTTTATATTTTTCTTCTTAAAACTCCTTACGGTTTTTACAAAATCCCAGTTTAAGTTTTATGAAAATGTCAGGTCATAACTGGATTTTTAACCCTTGTGCTATCTTAGGCACTTTAACATTGGGAGTTGGGTCATCTAGACCCATGAGACAGTGCACTGAACCTTTTCTCTTCGATGATTTGTGATCCTCACTGGTGTCCATGGATTACAAGAAATCTTCAACTTTATCCACTTTTGTCATGGTAGGGAGAACACGTCAATGTAAGGGTGGGGTCATAGGATAGCACAAGGGATAATGGAAGTCAATGGAGTGTGACATGTTTAGGAGTGGTGAGATCACAGTCTGGAAAGGGGATTTGGAAAAACGTTTTTTCCTAATAAACTGTTATAACTTCAAAACCGAGTCCAGGAAACTAAATATCCCTTTAGTTTCGTAAAATCTCACTCACAAAAATTGTGTAGTAATTGTTTTTCCTAAGAGCACAGAGTCTGAGATAACCCTTACTCCACACCCCCTTTGTCAGATGACCATTTTCGTCCCAAATCTTCATCTTGCGATTGTGAGACCAAAATCGGATTGGAGGCTGTATATTTCTGCAAAAAGGAGGATCTACTAAATATTGACGGCATGTTTCTGTTGGGATGCCCAAATTTACGCACCTGCCTATTTTTGTTTAAGTAATTATTGCAGTTTCTTTAAATCCAATAAACTTCATTTCACTTCTCAAATATCACTGTGTTCATCTGCTATATGATATATTTAACTGAAATTGATGATCCATACAACCAATGATTTATGAAGGAAAATTTTGAAAATTATCAGGGGTACCCAAACTTTCTTATACCACTGTAGATGTTAAGATATGAACATTTGTTTGAAAGGTGTAGAATTTGACCCATTGATTTGTATGGAATCAGCTCAACACCTACTTTATCATTTCCAATTCTTACATTTAACTCACTGATTACTGAAACATGACGTAACTGAAACCATAGGTCCTTTTCAAAGATTAAACAAGAAGTGTCCAGAAGAAATTTAGTCCACCAAAATGTTATTTATTTATAACACAATTAAGCAACCACAAATGCATAATGTTTGGTTTGAAATGCTTTCGAATGCAACTTCATCAAAGACAAAGTAAAACAGTAACAATAAATGTAAAACAGTAACAAAGCGATGAAGCAAATTTTTGAACATTACACTTTTCTATTTTAAATTAGATTTGAATGGAAATCAAACAACAACAACACAAACTAAAAATAATGGCTTCATTTGCCCATTAAAAAATCAAGATAGTAAGTTGCTAAACAAAATGCAAAAAACATAGAAAGCAGTGCAAACACAAATGAAACAAAACTTTTTATAAACTTTATAAGGTTTTCTGTTGCAAATATATCATTAAAATGACAATTTTAGCATTGTGTTTTTCAGGGATTTGCTGCAAACATTACTTTCCGGTCCCAAGAGGCTTGGACGCTAACACTAAAAGGTTGCTGTAGGTTTACTGATCATTGAAAAGCTGCTTCAAAAACAAACGGGCAGAATAAACATGAACAATAGTAATGTTAAGAAGTTGCCTCTTATTTTTCATTCGGGCACATTCTCTTTTGACAGGAACAACAAAGACAGCAACAACGAGAGCAATAATGACGAAGCTGACAGAGGAGTCCTTTTGATGTTTCTGAATGACTCCCTCCATCTACTCCTGTAATCTGCTCACTGACTGCGGTCATGTCAACCTGAGCAGTCTGGTTTCCTTTCTCGCTGGTCATGGTGTTTGGAGATTTTCCTTTAGTGTGGAGATTCTCAATTTCTTTTAGCACAGTAGCTTTAAGGTGGTGGAGCTCCATATACTTAGAAATAGGTATCTCACTGTTTTTAAAACTGTCACTTTGAGTTAAAGGTTCTGTACTTTGGTTTTGTACCCACACTGAGTCCTCTAAAATTGTCTTTTCTTTTTGTAACACAGTTCTTTTAACAAATTGATTGACCAATTTTAATCGTTTTTCCAAATTGTGTCTTATCTCCTGACCTCTGCTCTTCATCTGACGAATCTCCTTCTGATCTATTCTTGTGACCTTCCAGATCTTTCGCAAGTGATCTCTTTTTTCCTCATTCACATGAACATCATTTTTAATACTTTCCCCCTTAGATGAAAAATATTCATCTTTTACTTTAAAGCTAAAAGTATCTTCCCCATACTTTAGTGGATGTTCTGTTTCATGATGCAAAAGATCCTGTTGTACATTTTGAATCTTCACAGGCAACTCTTCAGATTCAGTTTGAACTTTTTTATCACTTTTTATTTTGGCAGGAAATCGCTTTACATGCTGTATAAATTTGTGAAGAGCACCAATTATATATTTCCATGACTCTACATCAATTGTTCTTTCATATACAGACAAAGTATCAACATTTTGTCTGTTAATCTGTAGTAACCAGTCAAACTTTGCTGAGATTAAATCAAAGGTCATTGAGTTATAATGTTTAAGCTTTCTCATGAAGATATACAATGATTCAAACAGCTTCTTGAGTTCATACTCCTCTAAAATTACCTTAAATTGCAGTTCATTCTGCTCTGTTGAAACGAAAAACTCATAATCGTCTCCCTTCATTGCGTTGATTGCTCTGTCCTTTTCAGGAAGAAGGTCCATCATGGCAGCGTCAACCTCTTCTTTCATTTTGTTGGTCCTGTCATTCACAGCATTGAGCTCTTCTCTTTCTGTCTGAACCTGTTTCAGTCTGATTTCAAGTTCTTCTGCTTGTCTTTGGATTTCTTCTTCTTTGCTGGCTCTTTCGGATTGTTGTGTGACGACTGAGTCCAAGACAACGTCAAGTCTTTTTCTTTGGGAGTCAACATGTACCTTGAGTTGCTGAAGTTCTAATCTTTCTCTTTGCATGTCATCCATCAAAGTGTTGGCAGCTTCAGTCTTCCGCTGAAGCTCAATATTTGCATTATCCATCTTGTCCTTTTCCGTCGTCAAATCATTCTCGGCTTGCTTCATGACTTCCCCAAGTTTCTTGCTTTCAGACTTCATGTGTTCCAAGTACAATTTTTCTTCCTTCATTGAGTTGATTGCTCTGTCCAGATCTTGTCTTTCTTGGGTCAGTTCTTCTCTGAGTTTATTAAGATCTCTTCTCTCCATGTCAAACATATTTGTCTTTTCTGTTTCCACTCCATCCCTCTGTTTGTTCACATCTGACATAGCATTCTTTAGGGCTTCCTTTTGAATTTGGAAGTCCTCTCTGTAAAGAGTCATGTTTCGTTTCAGTTCTTCAATGGATTTGACCGTTTCGTCCAAGTCAGAGCCTAATTGAATTGTTTGCTCCATTTTGTTTTGTAATAGGGCCATCGTTTCTTTGAAGTCCCCAGAGATGGTCTTACTGAGGTCCTGAATTTTGGATTCACTGTTTTCTAATGACTTCATTCGGTCCCGGAGTTGTTGTTCTCTTACTTTCAACTCAGATTTTTCACTTTCAATTCTATCCTTTTCAGTTTGTGTCCTTTGTCTCTCATTTTCTATGGCTACCCTCATTTGATTGACTTCTTCCTTTTCACGAAGAAGGTCCATCATGGCAGCGTCAACCTCTTCTTTCATTTTGTTGGTCCTGTCATTCACAGCATTGAGCTCTTCTCTTTCTGTCTGAACCTGTTTCAGTCTGATTTCAAGTTCTTCTGCTTGTCTTTGGATTTCTTCTTCTTTGCTGGCTCTTTCGGATTGTTGTGTGACGACTGAGTCCAAGACAACGTCAAGTCTTTTTCTTTGGGAGTCAACATGTACCTTGAGTTGCTGAAGTTCTAATCTCTCTCTTTGCATGTCCTCCATCAACGTGTTGGCAGCTTCAGTCTTCCTCTGAAGCTCAATGTTTGCATTATCCATCTTGTCCTTTTCCGTCGTCAAATCATTCTCGGCTAGCTTCATGACTTCCCCAAGTTTCTTGCTTTCAGACTTCATGTGTTCCAAGTACAATTTCTTTTCCTTCATTGCGTTGATTGCTCTGTCCAGATCTTGTCTCTCTTGGGTCAGTTTTTCTCTGAGTTTATCAAGATCTCTTCTCTCCATGTCAAACATATTTGTCTTTTCTGTTTCCACTCCATCCCTCTCTTTGATCACATCTGACATAGCATTCTTTAGGGCTTCCTTTTGAATTTGGAAGTCCTCTCTGTAAAGAGACATGTTTCGTTTCAGTTCTTCAATGGATTTGACCGTTTCCTCCAAGTCAGAGCCTAATTGAATTGTTTGCTCCATTTTGTTTTTTAATATGGCCATCTTTTGTTTGAAGTCCCCAGAGATGGTCTTTCTGAGGTCCTGAATTTTGGATTCACTGTTTTCTAATGAATTCATTCGGTCCAGGAGTTGTTGTTCTCTTACTTTCAACTCAGATTTTTTACTTTCAATTCTATCCTTTTCCGTTTGACTCCTTTCTCTCTCATTTTCTACGGCTACCCTCATTTGATTGACTTCTTCCTTTTCACGAAGAAGGTCCATCATGGCAGCGTCAACCTCTTCTTTCATTTTGTTGGTCCTGTCATTCACAGCATTGAGCTCTTCTCTTTCTGTCTGAACCTGTTTCAGTCTGATTTCAAGTTCTTCTGCTTGTCTTTGGATTTCTTCCTCCTTGCTGGCTCTTTCGGATTGTTGTGTGATGACTGAGTCCAAGACAACGTCAAGTCTTTTTCTTTGGGAGTCAACATGTACCTTGAGTTGCTGAAGTTCTAATGTCTCTCTTTGCATGTCCTCCATCAAAGTGTTGGCAGCTTCAGTCTTCCGCTGAAGCTCAATGTTTGCATTATCCATCTTGTCCTTTTCCGTCGTCAAATCATTCTCGGCTTGCTTCATGACTTCCCCAAGTTTCTTGCTTTCAGACTTCATGTGTTCCAAGTACAATTTTTCTTCCTTCATTGCGTTGATTGCTCTGTCCAGATCTTGTCTCTCTTGGGTCAGTTCTTCTCTGAGTTTATCAAGATCTCTTCTCTCCATGTCAAACATATTTGTCTTTTCTGTTTCCACTCCATCCCTCTGTTTGATCACATCTGACATAGCATTCTTTAGGGCTTCCTTTTGAATTTGGAAGTCCTCACTGTAAAGAGTCATGTTTTGCTTCAGTTCTTCAATGGATTTGACCGTTTCCTCCAAGTCAGAGCCTAATTGAATTGTTTGCTCCATTTTGTTTTTTAATATGGCCATCTTTTCTTTGAAGTCCCCAGAGATGGTCTTACTGAGGTCCTGAATTTTGGATTCACTGTTTTCTAATGACTTCATTCGGTCCAGGAGTTGTTGTTCTCTTACTTTCAACTCAGATTTTTCACTTTCAATTCTATCCTTTTCAGTTTGAGTCCTTTGTCTCTCATTTTCTATGGCTACCCTCATTTGATTGACTTCTTCCTTTTCACGAAGAAGGTCCATCATGGCAGCGTCAACCTTTTCTTTCATTTTGTTGGTCCTGTCATTCACAGCATTGAGCTCTTCTCTTTCTGTCTGAACCTGTTTCAGTCTGATTTCAAGTTCTTCTGCTTGTCTTTGGATTTCTTCTTCTTTGTTGGCTCTTTCGGATTGTTGTGTGACGACTGAGTCCAAGACAACGTCAAGTCTTTTTCTTTGGGAGTCAACATGTACCTTGAGTTGCTGAAGTTCTAATCTCTCTCTTTGCATGTCCTCCATCAACGTGTTGGCAGCTTCAGTCTTCCTCTGAAGCTCAATGTTTGCATTATCCATCTTGTCCTTTTCCGTCGTCAAATCATTCTCGGCTAGCTTCATGACTTCCCCAAGTTTCTTGCTTTCAGACTTCATGTGTTCCAAGTACAATTTTTCTTCCTTCATTGCGTTGATTGCTCTGTCCAGATCTTGTCTCTCTTGGGTCAGTTCTTCTCTGAGTTTATCAAGATCTCTTCTCTCCATGTTAAACATATTTGTCTTTTCTGTTTCCATTCCATCCCTCTCTTTGATCACATCTGACATAGCATTCTTTAGGGCTTCCTTTTGAATTTGGAAGTCCTCTCTGTAAAGAGACATGTTTCGTTTCAGTTCTTCAATGGATTTGACCGTTTCCTCTAAGTCAGAGCCTAATTGAATTGTTTGCTCCATTTTGTTTTTTAATATGGCCATCTTTTCTTTGAAGTCCCCAGAGATGGTCTTTCTGAGGTCCTGAATTTTGGATTCACTGTTTTCTAATGAATACATTCGGTCCAGGAGTTGTTGTTCTCTTACTTTCAACTCAGATTTTTTACTTTCAATTCTATCCTTTTCCGTTTGACTCCTTTCTCTCTCATTTTCTACGGCTACCCTCATTTGATTGACTTCTTCCTTTTCACGAAGAAGGTCCATCATGGCAGCGTCAACCTCATCTTTCATTTTGTTGGTCCTGTCATTCACAGCATTGAGCTCTTCTCTTTCTGTCTGAACCTGTTTCAGTCTGATTTCAAGTTCTTCTGCTTGTCTTTGGATTTCTTCTTCTTTGCTGGCTCTTTCGGATTGTTGTGTGACGACTGAGTCCAAGACAACGTCAAGTCTTTTTCTTTGGGAGTCAACATGTACCTTGAGTTGCTGAAGTTCTAATCTCTCTCTTTGCATGTCCTCCATCAACGTGTTGGCAGCTTCAGTCTTCCTCTGAAGCTCAATGTTTGCATTATCCATCTTGTCCTTTTCCGTCGTCAAATCATTCTCGGCTAGCTTCATGACTTCCCCAAGTTTCTTGCTTTCAGACTTCATGTGTTCCAAGTACAATTTTTCTTCCTTCATTGCGTTGATTGCTCTGTCCAGATCTTGTCTCTCTTGGGTCAGTTCTTCTCTGAGTTTATCAAGATCTCTTCTCTCCATGTCAAACATATTTGTCTTTTCTGTTTCCACTCCATCCCTCTCTTTGATCACATCTGACATAGCATTCTTTAGGGCTTCCTTTTGAATTTGGAAGTCCTCTCTGTAAAGAGATATGTTTCGTTTCAGTTCTTCAATGGATTTGACCGTTTCCTCCAAGTCAGAGCCTAATTGAATTGTTTGCTCCATTTTGTTTTTTAATATGGCCATCTTTTGTTTGAAGTCCCCAGAGATGGTCTTTCTGAGGTCCTGAATTTTGGATTCACTGTTTTCTAATGAATTCATTCGGTCCAGGAGTTGTTGTTCTCTTACTTTCAACTCAGATTTTTTACTTTCAATTCTATCCTTTTCCGTTTGACTCCTTTCTCTCTCATTTTCTACGGCTACCCTCATTTGATTGACTTCTTCCTTTTCACGAAGAAGGTCCATCATGGCAGCGTCAACCTCTTCTTTCATTTTGTTGGTCCTGTCATTCACAGCATTGAGCTCTTCTCTTTCTGTCTGAACCTGTTTCAGTCTGATTTCAAGTTCTTCTGCTTGTCTTTGGATTTCTTCCTCCTTGCTGGCTCTTTCGGATTGTTGTGTGATGACTGAGTCCAAGACAACGTCAAGTCTTTTTCTTTGGGAGTCAACATGTACCTTGAGTTGCTGAAGTTCTAATGTCTCTCTTTGCATGTCCTCCATCAAAGTGTTGGCAGCTTCAGTCTTCCGCTGAAGCTCAATGTTTGCATTATCCATCTTGTCCTTTTCCGTCGTCAAATCATTCTCGGCTTGCTTCATGACTTCCCCAAGTTTCTTGCTTTCAGACTTCATGTGTTCCAAGTACAATTTTTCTTCCTTCATTGCGTTGATTGCTCTGTCCAGATCTTGTCTCTCTTGGGTCAGTTCTTCTCTGAGTTTATCAAGATCTCTTCTCTCCATGTCAAACATATTTGTCTTTTCTGTTTCCACTCCATCCCTCTGTTTGATCACATCTGACATAGCATTCTTTAGGGCTTCCTTTTGAATTTGGAAGTCCTCACTGTAAAGAGTCATGTTTTGCTTCAGTTCTTCAATGGATTTGACCGTTTCGTCCAAGTCAGAGCCTAATTGAATTGTTTGCTCCATTTTGTTTTTTAATATGGCCATCTTTTGTTTGAAGTCCCCAGAGATGGTCTTACTGAGGTCCTGAATTTTGGATTCACTGTTTTCTAATGACTTCATTCGGTCCAGGAGTTGTTGTTCTCTTACTTTCAACTCAGATTTTTCACTTTCAATTCTATCCTTTTCAGTTTGAGTCCTTTGTCTCTCATTTTCTATGGCTACCCTCATTTGATTGACTTCTTCCTTTTCACGAAGAAGGTCCATCATGGCAGCGTCAACCTCTTCTTTCATTTTGTTGGTCCTGTCATTCACAGCATTGAGCTCTTCTCTTTCTGTCTGAACCTGTTTCAGTCTGATTTCAAGTTCTTCTGCTTGTCTTTGGATTTCTTCTTCCTTGCTGGCTCTTTCGGATTGTTGTGTGACGACTGAGTCCAAGACAACGTCAAGTCTTTTTCTTTGGGAGTCAACATGTACCTTGAGTTGCTGAAGTTCTAATCTCTCTCTTTGCATGTCCTCCATCAACGTGTTGGCAGCTTCAGTCTTCCGCTGAAGCTCAATGTTTGCATTATCCATCTTGTCCTTTTCCGTCGTCAAATCATTCTCGGCTAGCTTCATGACTTCCCCAAGTTTCTTGCTTTCAGACTTCATGTGTTCCAAGTACAATTTTTCTTCCTTCATTGCGTTGATTGCTCTGTCCAGATCTTGTCTCTCTTGGGTCAGTTCTTCTCTGAGTTTATCAAGATCTCTTCTCTCCATGTCAAACATATTTGTCTTTTCTGTTTCCACTCCATCCCTCTGTTTGATCACATCTGACATAGCATTCTTTAGGGCTTCCTTTTGAATTTGGAAGTCCTCACTGTAAAGAGTCATGTTTTGCTTCAGTTCTTCAATGGATTTGACCGTTTCGTCCAAGTCAGAGCCTAATTGAATTGTTTGCTCCATTTTGTTTTTTAATATGGCCATCTTTTGTTTGAAGTCCCCAGAGATGGTCTTTCTGAGGTCCTGAATTTTGGATTCACTGTTTTCTAATGAATACATTCGGTCCAGGAGTTGTTGTTCTCTTACTTTCAACTCAGATTTTTTACTTTCAATTCTATCCTTTTCCGTTTGACTCCTTTCTCTCTCATTTTCTACGGCTACCCTCATTTGATTGACTTCTTCCTTTTCACGAAGAAGGTCCATCATGGCAGCGTCAACCTCTTCTTTCATTTTGTTGGTCCTGTCATTCACAGCATTGAGCTCTTCTCTTTCTGTCTGAACCTGTTTCAGTCTGATTTCAAGTTCTTCTGCTTGTCTTTGGATTTCTTCTTCCTTGCTGGCTCTTTCGGATTGTTGTGTGACGACTGAGTCCAAGACAACGTCAAGTCTTTTTCTTTCGGAGTCAACATGTACCTTGAGTTGCTGAAGTTCTAATCTCTCTCTTTGCATGTCCTCCATCAACGTGTTGGCAGCTTCAGTCTTCCGCTGAAGCTCAATGTTTGCATTATCCATCTTGTCCTTTTCCGTCGTCAAATCATTCTCGGCTAGCTTCATGACTTCCCCAAGTTTCTTGCTTTCAGACTTCATGTGTTCCAAGTACAATTTTTCTTCCTTCATTGCGTTGATTGCTCTGTCCAGATCTTGTCTCTCTTGGGTCAGTTCTTCTCTGAGTTTATCAAGATCTCTTCTCTCCATGTCAAACATATTTGTCTTTTCTGTTTCCACTCCATCCCTCTGTTTGATCACATCTGACATAGCATTCTTTAGGGCTTCCTTTTGAATTTGGAAGTCCTCACTGTAAAGAGTCATGTTTTGCTTCAGTTCTTCAATGGATTTGACCGTTTCCTCCAAGTCAGAGCCTAATTGAATTGTTTGCTCCATTTTGTTTTTTAATATGGCCATCTTTTGTTTGAAGTCCCCAGAGATGGTCTTTCTGAGGTCCTGAATTTTGGATTCACTGTTTTCTAATGAATACATTCGGTCCAGGAGTTGTTGTTCTCTTACTTTCATCTCAGATTTTTTACTTTCAATTCTATCCTTTTCCGTTTGACTCCTTTCTCTCTCATTTTCTACGGCTACCCTCATTTGATTGACTTCTTCCTTTTCACGAAGAAGGTCCATCATGGCAGCGTCAACCTCTTCTTTCATTTTGTTGGTCCTGTCATTCACAGCATTGAGCTCTTCTCTTTCTGTCTGAACCTGTTTCAGTCTGATTTCAAGTTCTTCTGCTTGTCTTTGGATTTCTTCCTCCTTGCTGGCTCTTTCGGATTGTTGTGTGATGACTGAGTCCAAGACAACGTCAAGTCTTTTTCTTTGGGAGTCAACATGTACCTTGAGTTGCTGAAGTTCTAATCTCTCTCTTTGCATGTCCTCCATCAAAGTGTTGGCAGCTTCAGTCTTCCGCTGAAGCTCAATGTTTGCATTATCCATCTTGTCCTTTTCCGTCGTCAAATCATTCTCGGCTAGCTTCATGACTTCCCCAAGTTTCTTGCTTTCAGACTTCATGTGTTCCAAGTACAATTTTTCTTCCTTCATTGCGTTGATTGCTCTGTCCAGATCTTGTCTCTCTTGGGTCAGTTCTTCTCTGAGTTTATCAAGATCTCTTCTCTCCATGTCAAACATATTTGTCTTTTCTGTTTCCACTCCATCCCTCTGTTTGTTCACATCTGACATAGCATTCTTTAGGGCTTCCTTTTGAATTTGGAAGTCCTCTCTGTAAAGAGACATGTTTCGTTTCAGTTCTTCAATGGATTTGACCGTTTCGTCCAAGTCAGAGCATAATTGAATTGTTTGCTCCATTTTGTTTTTTAATATGGCCATCTTTTGTTTGAAGTCCCCAGAGATGGTCTTTCTGAGGTCCTGAATTTTGGATTCACTGTTTTCTAATGAATTCATTCGGTCCAGGAGTTGTTGTTCTCTTACTTTCAACTCAGATTTTTCACTTTCAATTCTATCCTTTTCAGTTTGAGTCCTTTCTCTCTCATTTTCTATGGCTACCCTCATTTGATTGACTTCTTCCTTTTCACGAAGAAGGTCCATCATGGCAGCGTCAACCTCTTCTTTCATTTTGTTGGTCCTGTCATTCACAGCATTGAGCTCTTCTCTTTCTGTCTGAACCTGTTTCAGTCTGATTTCAAGTTCTTCTGCTTGTCTTTGGATTTCTTCCTCCTTGCTGGCTCTTTCGGATTGTTGTGTGATGACTGAGTCCAAGACAACGTCAAGTCTTTTTCTTTGGGAGTCAACATGTACCTTGAGTTGTTGAAGTTCTAATCTCTCTCTTTGCATGTCCTCCATCAAAGTGTTGGCAGCTTCAGTCTTCCGCTGAAGCTCAATGTTTGCATTATCCATCTTGTCCTTTTCCGTCGTCAAATCAATCTCGGCTAGCTTCATGACTTCCCCAAGTTTCTTGCTTTCAGACTTCATGTGTTCCAAGTACAATTTTTCTTCCTTCATTGCGTTGATTGCTCTGTCCAGATCTTGTCTCTCTTGGGTCAGTTCTTCTCTGAGTTTATCAAGATCTCTTCTCTCCATGTCAAACATATTTGTCTTTTCTGTTTCCACTCCATCCCTCTGTTTGATCACATCTGACATAGCATTCTTTAGGGCTTCCTTTTGAATTTGGAAGTCCTCACTGTAAAGAGTCATGTTTTGCTTCAGTTCTTCAATGGATTTGACCGTTTCCTCCAAGTCAGAGCCTAATTGAATTGTTTGCTCCATTTTGTTTTTTAATATGGCCATCTTTTGTTTGAAGTCCCCAGAGATGGTCTTTCTGAGGTCCTGAATTTTGGATTCACTGTTTTCTAATGAATACATTCGGTCCAGGAGTTGTTGTTCTCTTACTTTCATCTCAGATTTTTTACTTTCAATTCTATCCTTTTCCGTTTGACTCCTTTCTCTCTCATTTTCTACGGCTACCCTCATTTGATTGACTTCTTCCTTTTCACGAAGAAGGTCCATCATGGCAGCGTCAACCTCTTCTTTCATTTTGTTGGTCCTGTCATTCACAGCATTGAGCTCTTCTCTTTCTGTCTGAACCTGTTTCAGTCTGATTTCAAGTTCTTCTGCTTGTCTTTGGATTTCTTCCTCCTTGCTGGCTCTTTCGGATTGTTGTGTGATGACTGAGTCCAAGACAACGTCAAGTCTTTTTCTTTGGGAGTCAACATGTACCTTGAGTTGCTGAAGTTCTAATCTCTCTCTTTGCATGTCCTCCATCAAAGTGTTGGCAGCTTCAGTCTTCCGCTGAAGCTCAATGTTTGCATTATCCATCTTGTCCTTTTCCGTCGTCAAATCATTCTCGGCTAGCTTCATGACTTCCCCAAGTTTCTTGCTTTCAGACTTCATGTGTTCCAAGTACAATTTTTCTTCCTTCATTGCGTTGATTGCTCTGTCCAGATCTTGTCTCTCTTGGGTCAGTTCTTCTCTGAGTTTATCAAGATCTCTTCTCTCCATGTCAAACATATTTGTCTTTTCTGTTTCCACTCCATCCCTCTGTTTGTTCACATCTGACATAGCATTCTTTAGGGCTTCCTTTTGAATTTGGAAGTCCTCTCTGTAAAGAGACATGTTTCGTTTCAGTTCTTCAATGGATTTGACCGTTTCGTCCAAGTCAGAGCATAATTGAATTGTTTGCTCCATTTTGTTTTTTAATATGGCCATCTTTTGTTTGAAGTCCCCAGAGATGGTCTTTCTGAGGTCCTGAATTTTGGATTCACTGTTTTCTAATGAATTCATTCGGTCCAGGAGTTGTTGTTCTCTTACTTTCAACTCAGATTTTTTACTTTCAATTCTATCCTTTTCAGTTTGACTCCTTTCTCTCTCATTTTCTATGGCTACCCTCATTTGATTGACTTCTTCCTTTTCACGAAGAAGGTCCATCATGGCAGCGTCAACCTCTTCTTTCATTTTGTTGGTCCTGTCATTCACAGCATTGAGCTCTTCTCTTTCTGTCTGAACCTGTTTCAGTCTGATTTCAAGTTCTTCTGCTTGTCTTTGGATTTCTTCCTCCTTGCTGGCTCTTTCGGATTGTTGTGTGATGACTGAGTCCAAGACAACGTCAAGTCTTTTTCTTTGGGAGTCAACATGTACCTTGAGTTGTTGAAGTTCTAATCTCTCTCTTTGCATGTCCTCCATCAAAGTGTTGGCAGCTTCAGTCTTCCGCTGAAGCTCAATGTTTGCATTATCCATCTTGTCCTTTTCCGTCGTCAAATCAATCTCGGCTTGCTTCATGACTTCCCCAAGTTTCTTGCTTTCAGACTTCATGTGTTCCAAGTACAATTTTTCTTCCTTCATTGCGTTGATTGCTCTGTCCAGATCTTGTCTCTCTTGGGTCAGTTCTTCTCTGAGTTTATCAAGATCTCTTCTCTCCATGTCAAACATATTTGTCTTTTCTGTTTCCACTCCATCCCTCTGTTTGATCACATCTGACATAGCATTCTTTAGGGCTTCCTTTTGAATTTGGAAGTCCTCACTGTAAAGAGTCATGTTTTGCTTCAGTTCTTCAATGGATTTGACCGTTTCGTCCAAGTCAGAGCCTAATTGAATTGTTTGCTCCATTTTGTTTTTTAATATGGCCATCTTTTGTTTGAAGTCCCCAGAGATGGTCTTACTGAGGTCCTGAATTTTGGATTCACTGTTTTCTAATGACTTCATTCGGTCCAGGAGTTGTTGTTCTCTTACTTTCAACTCAGATTTTTCACTTTCAATTCTATCCTTTTCAGTTTGAGTCCTTTGTCTCTCATTTTCTATGGCTACCCTCATTTGATTGACTTCTTCCTTTTCACGAAGAAGGTCCATCATGGCAGCGTCAACCTCTTCTTTCATTTTGTTGGTCCTGTCATTCACAGCATTGAGCTCTTCTCTTTCTGTCTGAACCTGTTTCAGTCTGATTTCAAGTTCTTCTGCTTGTCTTTGGATTTCTTCTTCCTTGCTGGCTCTTTCGGATTGTTGTGTGACGACTGAGTCCAAGACAACGTCAAGTCTTTTTCTTTGGGAGTCAACATGTACCTTGAGTTGCTGAAGTTCTAATCTCTCTCTTTGCATGTCCTCCATCAACGTGTTGGCAGCTTCAGTCTTCCTCTGAAGCTCAATGTTTGCATTATCCATCTTGTCCTTTTCCGTCGTCAAATCATTCTCGGCTAGCTTCATGACTTCCCCAAGTTTCTTGCTTTCAGACTTCATGTGTTCCAAGTACAATTTTTCTTCCTTCATTGCGTTGATTGCTCTGTCCAGATCTTGTCTCTCTTGGGTCAGTTCTTCTCTGAGTTTATCAAGATCTCTTCTCTCCATGTTAAACATATTTGTCTTTTCTGTTTCCATTCCATCCCTCTCTTTGATCACATCTGACATAGCATTCTTTAGGGCTTCCTTTTGAATTTCGAAGTCCTCTCTGTAAAGAGACATGTTTCGTTTCAGTTCTTCAATGGATTTGACCGTATCCTCCAAGTCAGAGCCTAATTGAATTGTTTGCTCCATTTTGTTTTTTAATATGGCCATCTTTTGTTTGAAGTCCCCAGAGATGGTCTTTCTGAGGTCCTGAATTTTGCATTCACTGTTTTCTAATGACTTCATTCGGTCCAGGAGTTGTTGTTCTCTTACTTTCAACTCAGATTTTTCACTTTCAATTCTATCCTTTTCCGTTTGACTCCTTTCTCTCTCATTTTCTATGGCTACCCTCATTTGATTGACTTCTTCCTTTTCACGAAGAAGGTCCATCATGGCAGCGTCAACCTCTTCTTTCATTTTGTTGGTCCTGTCATTCACAGCATTGAGCTCTTCTCTTTCTGTCTGAACCTGTTTCAGTCTGATTTCAAGTTCTTCTGCTTGTCTTTGGATTTCTTCTTCCTTGCTGGCTCTTTCGGATTGTTGTGTGACGACTGAGTCCAAGACAACGTCAAGTCTTTTTCTTTGGGAGTCAACATGTACCTTGAGTTGCTGAAGTTCTAATCTCTCTCTTTGCATGTCCTCCATCAACGTGTTGGCAGCTTCAGTCTTCCGCTGAAGCTCAATGTTTGCATTATCCATCTTTTCCTTTTCCGTCGTCAAATCATTCTCGGCTAGCTTCATGACTTCCCCAAGTTTCTTGCTTTCAGACTTCATGTGTTCCAAGTACAATTTTTCTTCCTTCATTGCGTTGATTGCTCTGTCCAGATCTTGTCTCTCTTGGGTCAGTTCTTCTCTGAGTTTATCAAGATCTCTTCTCTCCATGTCAAACATATATGTCTTTTCTGTTTCCACTCCATCCCTCTGTTTGATCACATCTGACATAGCATTCTTTAGGGCTTCCTTTTGAATTTGGAAGTCCTCACTGTAAAGAGTCATGTTTCGTTTCAGTTCTTCAATGGATTTGACCGTTTCCTCTAAATCAGAGCCTAATTGAATTGTTTGCTCCATTTTGTTTTTTAATATGGCCATCTTTTGTTTGAAGTCCCCAGAGATGGTCTTTCTGAGGTCCTGAATTTTGGATTCACTGTTTTCTAATGACTTCATTCGGTCCAGGAGTTGTTGTTCTCTTACTTTCAACTCAGATTTTTCACTTTCAATTCTATCCTTTTCAGTTTGAGTCCTTTGTCTCTCATTTTCTATGGCTACCCTCATTTGATTGACTTCTTCCTTTTCACGAAGAAGGTCCATCATGGCAGCGTCAACCTCTTCTTTCATTTTGTTGGTCCTGTCATTCACAGCATTGAGCTCTTCTCTTTCTGTCTGAACCTGTTTCAGTCTGATTTCAAGTTCTTCTGCTTGTCTTTGGATTTCTTCTTCCTTGCTGGCTCTTTCGGATTGTTGTGTGACGACTGAGTCCAAGACAACGTCAAGTCTTTTTCTTTGGGAGTCAACATGTACCTTGAGTTGCTGAAGTTCTAATCTCTCTCTTTGCATGTCCTCCATCAACGTGTTGGCAGCTTCAGTCTTCCGCTGAAGCTCAATGTTTGCATTATCCATCTTTTCCTTTTCCGTCGTCAAATCATTCTCGGCTAGCTTCATGACTTCCCCAAGTTTCTTGCTTTCAGACTTCATGTGTTCCAAGTACAATTTTTCTTCCTTCATTGCGTTGATTGCTCTGTCCAGATCTTGTCTCTCTTGGGTCAGTTCTTCTCTGAGTTTATCAAGATCTCTTCTCTCCATGTCAAACATATTTGTCTTTTCTGTTTCCACTCCATCCCTCTGTTTGATCACATCTGACATAGCATTCTTTAGGGCTTCCTTTTGAATTTGGAAGTCCTCACTGTAAAGAGTCATGTTTTGCTTCAGTTCTTCAATGGATTTGACCGTTTCGTCCAAGTCAGAGCCTAATTGAATTGTTTGCTCCATTTTGTTTTTTAATATGGCCATCTTTTGTTTGAAGTCCCCAGAGATGGTCTTTCTGAGGTCCTGAATTTTGGATTCACTGTTTTCTAATGAATACATTCGGTCCAGGAGTTGTTGTTCTCTTACTTTCAACTCAGATTTTTTACTTTCAATTCTATCCTTTTCCGTTTGACTCCTTTCTCTCTCATTTTCTACGGCTACCCTCATTTGATTGACTTCTTCCTTTTCACGAAGAAGGTCCATCATGGCAGCGTCAACCTCTTCTTTCATTTTGTTGGTCCTGTCATTCACAGCATTGAGCTCTTCTCTTTCTGTCTGAACCTGTTTCAGTCTGATTTCAAGTTCTTCTGCTTGTCTTTGGATTTCTTCCTCCTTGCTGGCTCTTTCGGATTGTTGTGTGATGACTGAGTCCAAGACAACGTCAAGTCTTTTTCTTTGGGAGTCAACATGTACCTTGAGTTGCTGAAGTTCTAATCTCTCTCTTTGCATGTCCTCCATCAACGTGTTGGCAGCTTCAGTCTTCCGCTGAAGCTCAATGTTTGCATTATCCATCTTGTCCTTTTCCGTCGTCAAATCATTCTCGGCTAGCTTCATGACTTCCCCAAGTTTCTTGCTTTCAGACTTCATGTGTTCCAAGTACAATTTTTCTTCCTTCATTGCGTTGATTGCTCTGTCCAGATCTTGTCTCTCTTGGGTCAGTTCTTCTCTGAGTTTATCAAGATCTCTTCTCTCCATGTCAAACATATTTGTCTTTTCTGTTTCCACTCCATCCCTCTGTTTGATCACATCTGACATAGCATTCTTTAGGGCTTCCTTTTGAATTTGGAAGTCCTCTCTGTAAAGAGACATGTTTTGTTTCAGTTCTTCAATGGATTTGACCGTTTCCTCCAAGTCAGAGCCTAATTGAATTGTTTGCTCCATTTTGTTTTTTAATATGGCCATCTTTTGTTTGAAGTCCCCAGAGATGGTCTTTCTGAGGTCCTGAATTTTGGATTCACTGTTTTCTAATGAATTCATTCGGTCCAGGAGTTTTTGTTCTCTTACTTTCAACTCAGATTTTTCACTTTCAATTTTATCCTTTTCAGTTTGAGTCCTTTGTCTCTCATTTTCTATGGCTACCCTCATTTGATTGACTTCTTCCTTTTCACGAAGAAGGTCCATCATGGCAGCGTCAACCTCTTCTTTCATTTTGTTGGTCCTGTCATTCACAGCATTGAGCTCTTCTCTTTCTGTCTGAACCTGTTTCAGTCTGATTTCAAGTTCTTCTGCTTGTCTTTGGATTTCTTCCTCCTTGCTGGCTCTTTCGGATTTTTGTGTGACGACTGAGTCCAAGACAACGTCAAGTCTTTTTCTTTGGGAGTCAACATGTACCTTGAGTTGCTGAAGTTCTAATCTCTCTCTTTGCATGTCCTCCATCAAAGTGTTGGCAGCTTCAGTCTTCCGCTGAAGCTCAATGTTTGCATTATCCATCTTGTCCTTTTCCGTCGTCAAATCATTCTCGGCTAGCTTCATGACTTCCCCAAGTTTCTTGCTTTCAGACTTCATGTGTTCCAAGTACAATTTTTCTTCCTTCATTGCGTTGATTGCTCTGTCCAGATCTTGTCTCTCTTGGGTCAGTTCTTCTCTGAGTTTATCAAGATCTCTTCTCTCCATGTCAAACATATTTGTCTTTTCTGTTTCCACTCCATCCCTCTGTTTGATCACATCTGACATAGCATTCTTTAGGGCTTCCTTTTGAATTTGGAAGTCCTCTCTGTAAAGAGACATGTTTCGTTTCAGTTCTTCAATGGATTTGACCGTTTCCTCCAAGTCAGAGCCTAATTGAATTGTTTGCTCCATTTTGTTTAGTAATTTGGCCATCTTTTCTTTGAAGTCCCCAGAGATGGTCTTACTGAGGTCCTGAATTTTGGATTCACTGTTTTCTAATGACTTCATTCGGTCCAGGAGTTGTTGTTCTCTTACTTTCAACTCAGATTTTTCACTTTCAATTCTATCCTTTTCAGTTTGAGTCCTTTGTCTCTCATTTTCTATAGCTACCCTCATTTGATTGACTTCTTCCTTTTCACGAAGAAGGTCCATCATGGCAGCGTCAACCTCTTCTTTCATTTTGTTGGTCCTGTCATTCACAGCATTGAGCTCTTCTCTTTCTGTCTGAACCTGTTTCAGTCTGATTTCAAGTTCTTCTGCTTGTCTTTGGATTTCTTCTTCTTTGCTGGCTCTTTCGGATTGTTGTGTGACGACTGAGTCCAAGACAACGTCAAGTCTTTTTCTTTGGGAGTCAACATGTACCTTGAGTTGCTGAAGTTCTAATCTCTCTCTTTGCATGTCCTCCATCAAAGTGTTGGCAGCTTCAGTCTTCCGCTGAAGCTCAATGTTTGCATTATCCATCTTGTCCTTTTCCGTCGTCAAATCATTCTCGGCTAGCTTCATGACTTCCCCAAGTTTCTTGCTTTCAGACTTCATGTGTTCCAAGTACAATTTTTCTTCCTTCATTGCGTTGATTGCTCTGTCCAGATCTTGTCTCTCTTGGGTCAGTTCTTCTCTGAGTTTATCAAGATCTCTTCTCTCCATGTCAAACATATTTGTCTTTTCTGTTTCCACTCCATCCCTCTCTTTGATCACATCTGACATAGCATTCTTTAGGGCTTCCTTTTGAATTTGGAAGTCCTCTCTGTAAAGAGACATGTTTCGTTTCAGTTCTTCAATGGATTTGACCGTTTCCTCCAAGTCAGAGCCTAATTGAATTGTTTGCTCCATTTTGTTTTTTAATATGGCCATCTTTTGTTTGAAGTCCCCAGAGATGGTCTTACTGAGGTCCTGAATTTTGGATTCACTGTTTTCTAATGACTTCATTCGGTCCAGGAGTTGTTGTTCTCTTACTTTCAACTCAGATTTTTCACTTTCAATTCTATCCTTTTCAGTTTGAGTCCTTTGTCTCTCATTTTCTATGGCTACCCTCATTTGATTGACTTCTTCCTTTTCACGAAGAAGGTCCATCATGGCAGCGTCAACCTCTTCTTTCATTTTGTTGGTCCTGTCATTCACAGCATTGAGCTCTTCTCTTTCTGTCTGAACCTGTTTCAGTCTGATTTCAAGTTCTTCTGCTTGTCTTTGGATTTCTTCCTCCTTGCTGGCTCTTTCGGATTTTTGTGTGACGACTGAGTCCAAGACAACGTCAAGTCTTTTTCTTTGGGAGTCAACATGTACCTTGAGTTGCTGAAGTTCTAATCTCTCTCTTTGCATGTCCTCCATCAAAGTGTTGGCAGCTTCAGTCTTCCGCTGAAGCTCAATGTTTGCATTATCCATCTTGTCCTTTTCCGTCGTCAAATCATTCTCGGCTAGCTTCATGACTTCCCCAAGTTTCTTGCTTTCAGACTTCATGTGTTCCAAGTACAATTTTTCTTCCTTCATTGCGTTGATTGCTCTGTCCAGATCTTGTCTCTCTTGGGTCAGTTCTTCTCTGAGTTTATCAAGATCTCTTCTCTCCATGTCAAACATATTTGTCTTTTCTGTTTCCACTCCATCCCTCTCTTTGATCACATCTGACATAGCATTCTTTAGGGCTTCCTTTTGAATTTGGAAGTCCTCACTGTAAAGAGTCATGTTTTGCTTCAGTTCTTCAATGGATTTGACCGTTTCCTCCAAGTCAGAGCCTAATTGAATTGTTTGCTCCATTTTGTTTAGTAATTTGGCCATCTTTTCTTTGAAGTCCCCAGAGATGGTCTTACTGAGGTCCTGAATTTTGGATTCACTGTTTTCTAATGACTTCATTCGGTCCAGGAGTTTTTGTTCTCTTACTTTCAACTCAGATTTTTCACTTTCAATTCTATCCTTTTCAGTTTGAGTCCTTTGTCTCTCATTTTCTATGGCTACCCTCATTTGATTGACTTCTTCCTTTTCACGAAGAAGGTCCATCATGGCAGCGTCAACCTCTTCTTTCATTTTGTTGGTCCTGTCATTCACAGCATTGAGCTCTTCTCTTTCTGTCTGAACCTGTTTCAGTCTGATTTCAAGTTCTTCTGCTTGTCTTTGGAATTCTTCTTCCTTGCTGGCTCTTTCGGATTGTTGTGTGACGACTGAGTCCAAGACAACGTCAAGTCTTTTTCTTTGGGAGTCAACATGTACCTTGAGTTGCTGAAGTTCTAATCTCTCTCTTTGCATGTCCTCCATCAAAGTGTTGGCAGCTTCAGTCTTCCGCTGAAGCTCAATGTTTGCATTATCCATCTTTTCCTTTTCCGTCGTCAAATCATTCTCGGCTAGCTTCATGACTTCCCCAAGTTTCTTGCTTTCAGACTTCATGTGTTCCAAGTACAATTTTTCTTCCTTCATTGCGTTGATTGCTCTGTCCAGATCTTGTCTCTCTTGGGTCAGTTCTTCTCTGAGTTTATCAAGATCTCTTCTCTCCATGTCAAACATATTTGTCTTTTCTGTTTCCACTCCATCCCTCTGTTTGATCACATCTGACATAGCATTCTTTAGGGCTTCCTTTTGAATTTGGAAGTCCTCTCTGTAAAGAGACATGTTTCGTTTCAGTTCTTCAATGGATTTGACCGTTTCCTCCAAGTCAGAGCCTAATTGAATTGTTTGCTCCATTTTGTTTTTTAATATGGCCATCTTTTCTTTGAAGTCCCCAGAGATGGTCTTACTGAGGTCCTGAATTTTGGATTCACTGTTTTCTAATGACTTCATTCGGTCCAGGAGTTGTTGTTCTCTTACTTTCAACTCAGATTTTTCACTTTCAATTCTATCCTTTTCAGTTTGAGTCCTTTGTCTCTCATTTTCTATGGCTACCCTCATTTGATTGACTTCTTCCTTTTCACGAAGAAGGTCCATCATGGCAGCGTCAACCTCTTCTTTCATTTTGTTGGTCCTGTCATTCACAGCATTGAGCTCTTCTCTTTCTGTCTGAACCTGTTTCAGTCTGATTTCAAGTTCTTCTGCTTGTCTTTGGATTTCTTCTTCTTTGCTGGCTCTTTCGGATTGTTGTGTGACGACTGAGTCCAAGACAACGTCAAGTCTTTTTCTTTGGGAGTCAACATGTACCTTGAGTTGCTGAAGTTCTAATCTCTCTCTTTGCATGTCCTCCATCAACGTGTTGGCAGCTTCAGTCTTCCTCTGAAGCTCAATGTTTGCATTATCCATCTTGTCCTTTTCCGTCGTCAAATCATTCTCGGCTAGCTTCATGACTTCCCCAAGTTTCTTGCTTTCAGACTTCATGTGTTCCAAGTACAATTTTTCTTCCTTCATTGCGTTGATTGCTCTGTCCAGATCTTGTCTCTCTTGGGTCAGTTCTTCTCTGAGTTTATCAAGATCTCTTCTCTCCATGTTAAACATATTTGTCTTTTCTGTTTCCATTCCATCCCTCTCTTTGATCACATCTGACATAGCATTCTTTAGGGCTTCCTTTTGAATTTCGAAGTCCTCTCTGTAAAGAGACATGTTTCGTTTCAGTTCTTCAATGGATTTGACCGTTTCGTCCAAGTCAGAGCCTAATTGAATTGTTTGCTCCATTTTGTTTTTTAATATGGCCATCTTTTGTTTGAAGTCCCCAGAGATGGTCTTTCTGAGGTCCTGAATTTTGGATTCACTGTTTTCTAATGAATACATTCGGTCCAGGAGTTGTTGTTCTCTTACTTTCAACTCAGATTTTTTACTTTCAATTCTATCCTTTTCCGTTTGACTCCTTTCTCTCTCATTTTCTACGGCTACCCTCATTTGATTGACTTCTTCCTTTTCACGAAGAAGGTCCATCATGGCAGCGTCAACCTCTTCTTTCATTTTGTTGGTCCTGTCATTCACAGCATTGAGCTCTTCTCTTTCTGTCTGAACCTGTTTCAGTCTGATTTCAAGTTCTTCTGCTTGTCTTTGGATTTCTTCTTCCTTGCTGGCTCTTTCGGATTGTTGTGTGACGACTGAGTCCAAGACAACGTCAAGTCTTTTTCTTTGGGAGTCAACATGTACCTTGAGTTGCTGAAGTTCTAATCTCTCTCTTTGCATGTCCTCCATCAACGTGTTGGCAGCTTCAGTCTTCCGCTGAAGCTCAATGTTTGCATTATCCATCTTTTCCTTTTCCGTCGTCAAATCATTCTCGGCTAGCTTCATGACTTCCCCAAGTTTCTTGCTTTCAGACTTCATGTGTTCCAAGTACAATTTTTCTTCCTTCATTGCGTTGATTGCTCTGTCCAGATCTTGTCTCTCTTGGGTCAGTTCTTCTCTGAGTTTATCAAGATCTCTTCTCTCCATGTCAAACATATATGTCTTTTCTGTTTCCACTCCATCCCTCTGTTTGATCACATCTGACATAGCATTCTTTAGGGCTTCCTTTTGAATTTGGAAGTCCTCACTGTAAAGAGTCATGTTTTGCTTCAGTTCTTCAATGGATTTGACCGTTTCCTCCAAGTCAGAGCCTAATTGAATTGTTTGCTCCATTTTGTTTAGTAATTTGGCCATCTTTTCTTTGAAGTCCCCAGAGATGGTCTTACTGAGGTCCTGAATTTTGGATTCACTGTTTTCTAATGACTTCATTCGGTCCAGGAGTTGTTGTTCTCTTACTTTCAACTCAGATTTTTCACTTTCAATTCTATCCTTTTCAGTTTGAGTCCTTTGTCTCTCATTTTCTATGGCTACCCTCATTTGATTGACTTCTTCCTTTTCACGAAGAAGGTCCATCATGGCAGCGTCAACCTCTTCTTTCATTTTGTTGGTCCTGTCATTCACAGCATTGAGCTCTTCTCTTTCTGTCTGAACCTGTTTCAGTCTGATTTCAAGTTCTTCTGCTTGTCTTTGGATTTCTTCTTCTTTGCTGGCTCTTTCGGATTGTTGTGTGACGACTGAGTCCAAGACAACGTCAAGTCTTTTTCTTTGGGAGTCAACATGTACCTTGAGTTGCTGAAGTTCTAATCTCTCTCTTTGCATGTCCTCCATCAAATTGTTGGCAGCTTCAGTCTTCCGCTGAAGCTCAATGTTTGCATTATCCATCTTGTCCTTTTCCGTCGTCAAATCATTCTCGGCTAGCTTCATGACTTCCCCAAGTTTCTTGCTTTCAGACTTCATGTGTTCCAAGTACAATTTTTCTTCCTTCATTGCGTTGATTGCTCTGTCCAGATCTTGTCTCTCTTGGGTCAGTTCTTCTCTGAGTTTATCAAGATCTCTTCTCTCCATGTCAAACATATTTGTCTTTTCTGTTTCCACTCCATCCCTCTGTTTGATCACATCTGACATAGCATTCTTTAGGGCTTCCTTTTGAATTTGGAAGTCCTCACTGTAAAGAGTCATGTTTCGTTTCAGTTTTTCAATGGATTTGACCGTTTCCTCTAAATCAGAGCCTAATTGAATTGTTTGCTCCATTTTGTTTTTTAATATGGCCATCTTTTGTTTGAAGTCCCCAGAGATGGTCTTTCTGAGGTCCTGAATTTTGGATTCACTGTTTTCTAATGAATTCATTCGGTCCAGGAGTTGTTGTTCTCTTACTTTCAACTCAGATTTTTTACTTTCAATTCTATCCTTTTCCGTTTGACTCCTTTCTCTCTCATTTTCTACGGCTACCCTCATTTGATTGACTTCTTCCTTTTCACGAAGAAGGTCCATCATGGCAGCGTCAACCTCTTCTTTCATTTTGTTGGTCCTGTCATTCACAGCATTGAGCTCTTCTCTTTCTGTCTGAACCTGTTTCAGTCTGATTTCAAGTTCTTCTGCTTGTCTTTGGATTTCTTCCTCCTTGCTGGCTCTTTCGGATTGTTGTGTGATGACTGAGTCCAAGACAACGTCAAGTCTTTTTCTTTGGGAGTCAACATGTACCTTGAGTTGCTGAAGTTCTAATCTCTCTCTTTGCATGTCCTCCATCAAAGTGTTGGCAGCTTCAGTCTTCCGCTGAAGCTCAATGTTTGCATTATCCATCTTGTCCTTTTCCGTCGTCAAATCATTCTCGGCTTGCTTCATGACTTCCCCAAGTTTCTTGCTTTCAGACTTCATGTGTTCCAAGTACAATTTTTCTTCCTTCATTGCGTTGATTGCTCTGTCCAGATCTTGTCTCTCTTGGGTCAGTTCTTCTCTGAGTTTATCAAGATCTCTTCTCTCCATGTCAAACATATTTGTCTTTTCTGTTTCCACTCCATCCCTCTGTTTGATCACATCTGACATAGCATTCTTTAGGGCTTCCTTTTGAATTTGGAAGTCCTCACTGTAAAGAGTCATGTTTTGCTTCAGTTCTTCAATGGATTTGACCGTTTCGTCCAAGTCAGAGCCTAATTGAATTGTTTGCTCCATTTTGTTTTTTAATATGGCCATCTTTTGTTTGAAGTCCCCAGAGATGGTCTTACTGAGGTCCTGAATTTTGGATTCACTGTTTTCTAATGACTTCATTCGGTCCAGGAGTTGTTGTTCTCTTACTTTCAACTCAGATTTTTCACTTTCAATTCTATCCTTTTCAGTTTGAGTCCTTTGTCTCTCATTTTCTATGGCTACCCTCATTTGATTGACTTCTTCCTTTTCACGAAGAAGGTCCATCATGGCAGCGTCAACCTCTTCTTTCATTTTGTTGGTCCTGTCATTCACAGCATTGAGCTCTTCTCTTTCTGTCTGAACCTGTTTCAGTCTGATTTCAAGTTCTTCTGCTTGTCTTTGGATTTCTTCTTTCTTGCTGGCTCTTTCGGATTGTTGTGTGACGACTGAGTCCAAGACAACGTCAAGTCTTTTTCTTTGGGAGTCAACATGTACCTTGAGTTGCTGAAGTTCTAATCTCTCTCTTTGCATGTCCTCCATCAACGTGTTGGCAGCTTCAGTCTTCCGCTGAAGCTCAATGTTTGCATTATCCATCTTTTCCTTTTCCGTCGTCAAATCATTCTCGGCTAGCTTCATGACTTCCCCAAGTTTCTTGCTTTCAGACTTCATGTGTTCCAAGTACAATTTTTCTTCCTTCATTGCGTTGATTGCTCTGTCCAGATCTTGTCTCTCTTGGGTCAGTTCTTCTCTGAGTTTATCAAGATCTCTTCTCTCCATGTCAAACATATTTGTCTTTTCTGTTTCCACTCCATCCCTCTGTTTGATCACATCTGACATAGCATTCTTTAGGGCTTCCTTTTGAATTTGGAAGTCCTCACTGTAAAGAGTCATGTTTTGCTTCAGTTCTTCAATGGATTTGACCGTTTCGTCCAAGTCAGAGCCTAATTGAATTGTTTGCTCCATTTTGTTTTTTAATATGGCCATCTTTTGTTTGAAGTCCCCAGAGATGGTCTTTCTGAGGTCCTGAATTTTGGATTCACTGTTTTCTAATGAATACATTCGGTCCAGGAGTTGTTGTTCTCTTACTTTCAACTCAGATTTTTTACTTTCAATTCTATCCTTTTCCGTTTGACTCCTTTCTCTCTCATTTTCTACGGCTACCCTCATTTGATTGACTTCTTCCTTTTCACGAAGAAGGTCCATCATGGCAGCGTCAACCTCTTCTTTCATTTTGTTGGTCCTGTCATTCACAGCATTGAGCTCTTCTCTTTCTGTCTGAACCTGTTTCAGTCTGATTTCAAGTTCTTCTGCTTGTCTTTGGATTTCTTCTTCCTTGCTGGCTCTTTCGGATTGTTGTGTGACGACTGAGTCCAAGACAACGTCAAGTCTTTTTCTTTCGGAGTCAACATGTACCTTGAGTTGCTGAAGTTCTAATCTCTCTCTTTGCATGTCCTCCATCAACGTGTTTGCAGCTTCAGTCTTCCGCTGAAGCTCAATGTTTGCATTATCCATCTTGTCCTTTTCCGTCGTCAAATCATTCTCGGCTAGCTTCATGACTTCCCCAAGTTTCTTGCTTTCAGACTTCATGTGTTCCAAGTACAATTTTTCTTCCTTCATTGCGTTGATTGCTCTGTCCAGATCTTGTCTCTCTTGGGTCAGTTCTTCTCTGAGTTTATCAAGATCTCTTCTCTCCATGTCAAACATATTTGTCTTTTCTGTTTCCACTCCATCCCTCTGTTTGATCACATCTGACATAGCATTCTTTAGGGCTTCCTTTTGAATTTGGAAGTCCTCACTGTAAAGAGTCATGTTTTGCTTCAGTTCTTCAATGGATTTGACCGTTTCCTCCAAGTCAGAGCCTAATTGAATTGTTTGCTCCATTTTGTTTTTTAATATGGCCATCTTTTGTTTGAAGTCCCCAGAGATGGTCTTTCTGAGGTCCTGAATTTTGGATTCACTGTTTTCTAATGAATACATTCGGTCCAGGAGTTGTTGTTCTCTTACTTTCAACTCAGATTTTTTACTTTCAATTCTATCCTTTTCCGTTTGACTCCTTTCTCTCTCATTTTCTACGGCTACCCTCATTTGATTGACTTCTTCCTTTTCACGAAGAAGGTCCATCATGGCAGCGTCAACCTCTTCTTTCATTTTGTTGGTCCTGTCATTCACAGCATTGAGCTCTTCTCTTTCTGTCTGAACCTGTTTCAGTCTGATTTCAAGTTCTTCTGCTTGTCTTTGGATTTCTTCTTCCTTGCTGGCTCTTTCGGATTGTTGTGTGACGACTGAGTCCAAGACAACGTCAAGTCTTTTTCTTTGGGAGTCAACATGTACCTTGAGTTGCTGAAGTTCTAATCTCTCTCTTTGCATGTCCTCCATCAACGTGTTGGCAGCTTCAGTCTTCCGCTGAAGCTCAATGTTTGCATTATCCATCTTGTCCTTTTCCGTCGTCAAATCATTCTCGGCTAGCTTCATGACTTCCCCAAGTTTCTTGCTTTCAGACTTCATGTGTTCCAAGTACAATTTTTCTTCCTTCATTGCGTTGATTGCTCTGTCCAGATCTTGTCTCTCTTGGGTCAGTTCTTCTCTGAGTTTATCAAGATCTCTTCTCTCCATGTCAAACATATTTGTCTTTTCTGTTTCCACTCCATCCCTCTGTTTGATCACATCTGACATAGCATTCTTTAGGGCTTCCTTTTGAATTTGGAAGTCCTCACTGTAAAGAGTCATGTTTTGCTTCAGTTCTTCAATGGATTTGACCGTTTCGTCCAAGTCAGAGCCTAATTGAATTGTTTGCTCCATTTTGTTTTTTAATATGGCCATCTTTTGTTTGAAGTCCCCAGAGATGGTCTTTCTGAGGTCCTGAATTTTGGATTCACTGTTTTCTAATGAATACATTCGGTCCAGGAGTTGTTGTTCTCTTACTTTCAACTCAGATTTTTTACTTTCAATTCTATCCTTTTCCGTTTGACTCCTTTCTCTCTCATTTTCTACGGCTACCCTCATTTGATTGACTTCTTCCTTTTCACGAAGAAGGTCCATCATGGCAGCGTCAACCTCTTCTTTCATTTTGTTGGTCCTGTCATTCACAGCATTGAGCTCTTCTCTTTCTGTCTGAACCTGTTTCAGTCTGATTTCAAGTTCTTCTGCTTGTCTTTGGATTTCTTCTTCCTTGCTGGCTCTTTCGGATTGTTGTGTGACGACTGAGTCCAAGACAACGTCAAGTCTTTTTCTTTCGGAGTCAACATGTACCTTGAGTTGCTGAAGTTCTAATCTCTCTCTTTGCATGTCCTCCATCAACGTGTTGGCAGCTTCAGTCTTCCGCTGAAGCTCAATGTTTGCATTATCCATCTTGTCCTTTTCCGTCGTCAAATCATTCTCGGCTAGCTTCATGACTTCCCCAAGTTTCTTGCTTTCAGACTTCATGTGTTCCAAGTACAATTTTTCTTCCTTCATTGCGTTGATTGCTCTGTCCAGATCTTGTCTCTCTTGGGTCAGTTCTTCTCTGAGTTTATCAAGATCTCTTCTCTCCATGTCAAACATATTTGTCTTTTCTGTTTCCACTCCATCCCTCTGTTTGATCACATCTGACATAGCATTCTTTAGGGCTTCCTTTTGAATTTGGAAGTCCTCACTGTAAAGAGTCATGTTTTGCTTCAGTTCTTCAATGGATTTGACCGTTTCCTCCAAGTCAGAGCCTAATTGAATTGTTTGCTCCATTTTGTTTTTTAATATGGCCATCTTTTGTTTGAAGTCCCCAGAGATGGTCTTTCTGAGGTCCTGAATTTTGGATTCACTGTTTTCTAATGAATACATTCGGTCCAGGAGTTGTTGTTCTCTTACTTTCATCTCAGATTTTTTACTTTCAATTCTATCCTTTTCCGTTTGACTCCTTTCTCTCTCATTTTCTACGGCTACCCTCATTTGATTGACTTCTTCCTTTTCACGAAGAAGGTCCATCATGGCAGCGTCAACCTCTTCTTTCATTTTGTTGGTCCTGTCATTCACAGCATTGAGCTCTTCTCTTTCTGTCTGAACCTGTTTCAGTCTGATTTCAAGTTCTTCTGCTTGTCTTTGGATTTCTTCCTCCTTGCTGGCTCTTTCGGATTGTTGTGTGATGACTGAGTCCAAGACAACGTCAAGTCTTTTTCTTTGGGAGTCAACATGTACCTTGAGTTGCTGAAGTTCTAATCTCTCTCTTTGCATGTCCTCCATCAAAGTGTTGGCAGCTTCAGTCTTCCGCTGAAGCTCAATGTTTGCATTATCCATCTTGTCCTTTTCCGTCGTCAAATCATTCTCGGCTAGCTTCATGACTTCCCCAAGTTTCTTGCTTTCAGACTTCATGTGTTCCAAGTACAATTTTTCTTCCTTCATTGCGTTGATTGCTCTGTCCAGATCTTGTCTCTCTTGGGTCAGTTCTTCTCTGAGTTTATCAAGATCTCTTCTCTCCATGTCAAACATATTTGTCTTTTCTGTTTCCACTCCATCCCTCTGTTTGTTCACATCTGACATAGCATTCTTTAGGGCTTCCTTTTGAATTTGGAAGTCCTCTCTGTAAAGAGACATGTTTCGTTTCAGTTCTTCAATGGATTTGACCGTTTCGTCCAAGTCAGAGCATAATTGAATTGTTTGCTCCATTTTGTTTTTTAATATGGCCATCTTTTGTTTGAAGTCCCCAGAGATGGTCTTTCTGAGGTCCTGAATTTTGGATTCACTGTTTTCTAATGAATTCATTCGGTCCAGGAGTTGTTGTTCTCTTACTTTCAACTCAGATTTTTTACTTTCAATTCTATCCTTTTCAGTTTGACTCCTTTCTCTCTCATTTTCTATGGCTACCCTCATTTGATTGACTTCTTCCTTTTCACGAAGAAGGTCCATCATGGCAGCGTCAACCTCTTCTTTCATTTTGTTGGTCCTGTCATTCACAGCATTGAGCTCTTCTCTTTCTGTCTGAACCTGTTTCAGTCTGATTTCAAGTTCTTCTGCTTGTCTTTGGATTTCTTCCTCCTTGCTGGCTCTTTCGGATTGTTGTGTGATGACTGAGTCCAAGACAACGTCAAGTCTTTTTCTTTGGGAGTCAACATGTACCTTGAGTTGTTGAAGTTCTAATCTCTCTCTTTGCATGTCCTCCATCAAAGTGTTGGCAGCTTCAGTCTTCCGCTGAAGCTCAATGTTTGCATTATCCATCTTGTCCTTTTCCGTCGTCAAATCAATCTCGGCTTGCTTCATGACTTCCCCAAGTTTCTTGCTTTCAGACTTCATGTGTTCCAAGTACAATTTTTCTTCCTTCATTGCGTTGATTGCTCTGTCCAGATCTTGTCTCTCTTGGGTCAGTTCTTCTCTGAGTTTATCAAGATCTCTTCTCTCCATGTCAAACATATTTGTCTTTTCTGTTTCCACTCCATCCCTCTGTTTGATCACATCTGACATAGCATTCTTTAGGGCTTCCTTTTGAATTTGGAAGTCCTCACTGTAAAGAGTCATGTTTTGCTTCAGTTCTTCAATGGATTTGACCGTTTCGTCCAAGTCAGAGCCTAATTGAATTGTTTGCTCCATTTTGTTTTTTAATATGGCCATCTTTTGTTTGAAGTCCCCAGAGATGGTCTTACTGAGGTCCTGAATTTTGGATTCACTGTTTTCTAATGACTTCATTCGGTCCAGGAGTTGTTGTTCTCTTACTTTCAACTCAGATTTTTCACTTTCAATTCTATCCTTTTCAGTTTGAGTCCTTTGTCTCTCATTTTCTATGGCTACCCTCATTTGATTGACTTCTTCCTTTTCACGAAGAAGGTCCATCATGGCAGCGTCAACCTCTTCTTTCATTTTGTTGGTCCTGTCATTCACAGCATTGAGCTCTTCTCTTTCTGTCTGAACCTGTTTCAGTCTGATTTCAAGTTCTTCTGCTTGTCTTTGGATTTCTTCTTCCTTGCTGGCTCTTTCGGATTGTTGTGTGACGACTGAGTCCAAGACAACGTCAAGTCTTTTTCTTTGGGAGTCAACATGTACCTTGAGTTGCTGAAGTTCTAATCTCTCTCTTTGCATGTCCTCCATCAACGTGTTGGCAGCTTCAGTCTTCCTCTGAAGCTCAATGTTTGCATTATCCATCTTGTCCTTTTCCGTCGTCAAATCATTCTCGGCTAGCTTCATGACTTCCCCAAGTTTCTTGCTTTCAGACTTCATGTGTTCCAAGTACAATTTTTCTTCCTTCATTGCGTTGATTGCTCTGTCCAGATCTTGTCTCTCTTGGGTCAGTTCTTCTCTGAGTTTATCAAGATCTCTTCTCTCCATGTTAAACATATTTGTCTTTTCTGTTTCCATTCCATCCCTCTCTTTGATCACATCTGACATAGCATTCTTTAGGGCTTCCTTTTGAATTTCGAAGTCCTCTCTGTAAAGAGACATGTTTCGTTTCAGTTCTTCAATGGATTTGACCGTATCCTCCAAGTCAGAGCCTAATTGAATTGTTTGCTCCATTTTGTTTTTTAATATGGCCATCTTTTGTTTGAAGTCCCCAGAGATGGTCTTTCTGAGGTCCTGAATTTTGCATTCACTGTTTTCTAATGACTTCATTCGGTCCAGGAGTTGTTGTTCTCTTACTTTCAACTCAGATTTTTCACTTTCAATTCTATCCTTTTCAGTTTGAGTCCTTTGTCTCTCATTTTCTATGGCTACCCTCATTTGATTGACTTCTTCCTTTTCACGAAGAAGGTCCATCATGGCAGCGTCAACCTCTTCTTTCATTTTGTTGGTCCTGTCATTCACAGCATTGAGCTCTTCTCTTTCTGTCTGAACCTGTTTCAGTCTGATTTCAAGTTCTTCTGCTTGTCTTTGGATTTCTTCTTCCTTGCTGGCTCTTTCGGATTGTTGTGTGACGACTGAGTCCAAGACAACGTCAAGTCTTTTTCTTTGGGAGTCAACATGTACCTTGAGTTGCTGAAGTTCTAATCTCTCTCTTTGCATGTCCTCCATCAACGTGTTGGCAGCTTCAGTCTTCCGCTGAAGCTCAATGTTTGCATTATCCATCTTTTCCTTTTCCGTCGTCAAATCATTCTCGGCTAGCTTCATGACTTCCCCAAGTTTCTTGCTTTCAGACTTCATGTGTTCCAAGTACAATTTTTCTTCCTTCATTGCGTTGATTGCTCTGTCCAGATCTTGTCTCTCTTGGGTCAGTTCTTCTCTGAGTTTATCAAGATCTCTTCTCTCCATGTCAAACATATATGTCTTTTCTGTTTCCACTCCATCCCTCTGTTTGATCACATCTGACATAGCATTCTTTAGGGCTTCCTTTTGAATTTGGAAGTCCTCACTGTAAAGAGTCATGTTTCGTTTCAGTTCTTCAATGGATTTGACCGTTTCCTCTAAATCAGAGCCTAATTGAATTGTTTGCTCCATTTTGTTTTTTAATATGGCCATCTTTTGTTTGAAGTCCCCAGAGATGGTCTTTCTGAGGTCCTGAATTTTGGATTCACTGTTTTCTAATGACTTCATTCGGTCCAGGAGTTGTTGTTCTCTTACTTTCAACTCAGATTTTTCACTTTCAATTCTATCCTTTTCAGTTTGAGTCCTTTGTCTCTCATTTTCTATGGCTACCCTCATTTGATTGACTTCTTCCTTTTCACGAAGAAGGTCCATCATGGCAGCGTCAACCTCTTCTTTCATTTTGTTGGTCCTGTCATTCACAGCATTGAGCTCTTCTCTTTCTGTCTGAACCTGTTTCAGTCTGATTTCAAGTTCTTCTGCTTGTCTTTGGATTTCTTCTTCCTTGCTGGCTCTTTCGGATTGTTGTGTGACGACTGAGTCCAAGACAACGTCAAGTCTTTTTCTTTGGGAGTCAACATGTACCTTGAGTTGCTGAAGTTCTAATCTCTCTCTTTGCATGTCCTCCATCAACGTGTTGGCAGCTTCAGTCTTCCGCTGAAGCTCAATGTTTGCATTATCCATCTTTTCCTTTTCCGTCGTCAAATCATTCTCGGCTAGCTTCATGACTTCCCCAAGTTTCTTGCTTTCAGACTTCATGTGTTCCAAGTACAATTTTTCTTCCTTCATTGCGTTGATTGCTCTGTCCAGATCTTGTCTCTCTTGGGTCAGTTCTTCTCTGAGTTTATCAAGATCTCTTCTCTCCATGTCAAACATATTTGTCTTTTCTGTTTCCACTCCATCCCTCTGTTTGATCACATCTGACATAGCATTCTTTAGGGCTTCCTTTTGAATTTGGAAGTCCTCACTGTAAAGAGTCATGTTTTGCTTCAGTTCTTCAATGGATTTGACCGTTTCGTCCAAGTCAGAGCCTAATTGAATTGTTTGCTCCATTTTGTTTTTTAATATGGCCATCTTTTGTTTGAAGTCCCCAGAGATGGTCTTTCTGAGGTCCTGAATTTTGGATTCACTGTTTTCTAATGAATACATTCGGTCCAGGAGTTGTTGTTCTCTTACTTTCAACTCAGATTTTTTACTTTCAATTCTATCCTTTTCCATTTGACTCCTTTCTCTCTCATTTTCTACGGCTACCCTCATTTGATTGACTTCTTCCTTTTCACGAAGAAGGTCCATCATGGCAGCGTCAACCTCTTCTTTCATTTTGTTGGTCCTGTCATTCACAGCATTGAGCTCTTCTCTTTCTGTCTGAACCTGTTTCAGTCTGATTTCAAGTTCTTCTGCTTGTCTTTGGATTTCTTCCTCCTTGCTGGCTCTTTCGGATTGTTGTGTGATGACTGAGTCCAAGACAACGTCAAGTCTTTTTCTTTGGGAGTCAACATGTACCTTGAGTTGCTGAAGTTCTAATCTCTCTCTTTGCATGTCCTCCATCAACGTGTTGGCAGCTTCAGTCTTCCGCTGAAGCTCAATGTTTGCATTATCCATCTTGTCCTTTTCCGTCGTCAAATCATTCTCGGCTAGCTTCATGACTTCCCCAAGTTTCTTGCTTTCAGACTTCATGTGTTCCAAGTACAATTTTTCTTCCTTCATTGCGTTGATTGCTCTGTCCAGATCTTGTCTCTCTTGGGTCAGTTCTTCTCTGAGTTTATCAAGATCTCTTCTCTCCATGTCAAACATATTTGTCTTTTCTGTTTCCACTCCATCCCTCTGTTTGATCACATCTGACATAGCATTCTTTAGGGCTTCCTTTTGAATTTGGAAGTCCTCTCTGTAAAGAGACATGTTTTGTTTCAGTTCTTCAATGGATTTGACCGTTTCCTCCAAGTCAGAGCCTAATTGAATTGTTTGCTCCATTTTGTTTTTTAATATGGCCATCTTTTGTTTGAAGTCCCCAGAGATGGTCTTTCTGAGGTCCTGAATTTTGGATTCACTGTTTTCTAATGAATTCATTCGGTCCAGGAGTTTTTGTTCTCTTACTTTCAACTCAGATTTTTCACTTTCAATTTTATCCTTTTCAGTTTGAGTCCTTTGTCTCTCATTTTCTATGGCTACCCTCATTTGATTGACTTCTTCCTTTTCACGAAGAAGGTCCATCATGGCAGCGTCAACCTCTTCTTTCATTTTGTTGGTCCTGTCATTCACAGCATTGAGCTCTTCTCTTTCTGTCTGAACCTGTTTCAGTCTGATTTCAAGTTCTTCTGCTTGTCTTTGGATTTCTTCTTCCTTGCTGGCTCTTTCGGATTGTTGTGTGACGACTGAGTCCAAGACAACGTCAAGTCTTTTTCTTTGGGAGTCAACATGTACCTTGAGTTGCTGAAGTTCTAATCTCTCTCTTTGCATGTCCTCCATCAAAGTGTTGGCAGCTTCAGTCTTCCGCTGAAGCTCAATGTTTGCATTATCCATCTTGTCCTTTTCCGTCGTCAAATCATTCTCGGCTAGCTTCATGACTTCCCCAAGTTTCTTGCTTTCAGACTTCATGTGTTCCAAGTACAATTTTTCTTCCTTCATTGCGTTGATTGCTCTGTCCAGATCTTGTCTCTCTTGGGTCAGTTCTTCTCTGAGTTTATCAAGATCTCTTCTCTCCATGTCAAACATATTTGTCTTTTCTGTTTCCACTCCATCCCTCTGTTTGATCACATCTGACATAGCATTCTTTAGGGCTTCCTTTTGAATTTGGAAGTCCTCTCTGTAAAGAGACATGTTTCGTTTCAGTTCTTCAATGGATTTGACCGTTTCGTCCAAGTCAGAGCATAATTGAATTGTTTGCTCCATTTTGTTTTTTAATATGGCCATCTTTTGTTTGAAGTCCCCAGAGATGGTCTTTCTGAGGTCCTGAATTTTGGATTCACTGTTTTCTAATGAATTCATTCGGTCCAGGAGTTGTTGTTCTCTTACTTTCAACTCAGATTTTTTACTTTCAATTCTATCCTTTTCAGTTTGACTCCTTTCTGTCTCATTTTCTATGGCTACCCTCATTTGATTGACTTCTTCCTTTTCACGAAGAAGGTCCATCATGGCAGCGTCAACCTCTTCTTTCATTTTGTTGGTCCTGTCATTCACAGCATTGAGCTCCTTTCTTTCTGTCTGAACCTGTTTCAGTCTGATTTCAAGTTCTTCTGCTTGTCTTTGGATTTCTTCCTCCTTGCTGGCTCTTTCGGATTGTTGTGTGATGACTGAGTCCAAGACAACGTCAAGTCTTTTTCTTTGGGAGTCAACATGTACCTTGAGTTGCTGAAGTTCTAATGTCTCTCTTTGCATGTCCTCCATCAAAGTGTTGGCAGCTTCAGTCTTCCGCTGAAGCTCAATGTTTGCATTATCCATCTTGTCCTTTTCCGTCGTCAAATCATTCTCGGCTAGCTTCATGACTTCCCCAAGTTTCTTGCTTTCAGACTTCATGTGTTCCAAGTACAATTTTTCTTCCTTCATTGCGTTGATTGCTCTGTCCAGATCTTGTCTCTCTTGGGTCAGTTCTTCTCTGAGTTTATCAAGATCTCTTCTCTCCATGTCAAACATATTTGTCTTTTCTGTTTCCACTCCATCCCTCTGTTTGATCACATCTGACATAGCATTCTTTAGGGCTTCCTTTTGAATTTGGAAGTCCTCTCTGTAAAGAGACATGTTTCGTTTCAGTTCTTCAATGGATATGACCGTTTCCTCCAAGTCAGAGCCTAATTGAATTGTTTGCTCCATTTTGTTTAGTAATTTGGCCATCTTTTCTTTGAAGTCCCCAGAGATGGTCTTACTGAGGTCCTGAATTTTGGATTCACTGTTTTCTAATGACTTCATTCGGTCCAGGAGTTGTTGTTCTCTTACTTTCAACTCAGATTTTTCACTTTCAATTCTATCCTTTTCAGTTTGAGTCCTTTGTCTCTCATTTTCTATAGCTACCCTCATTTGATTGACTTCTTCCTTTTCACGAAGAAGGTCCATCATGGCAGCGTCAACCTCTTCTTTCATTTTGTTGGTCCTGTCATTCACAGCATTGAGCTCTTCTCTTTCTGTCTGAACCTGTTTCAGTCTGATTTCAAGTTCTTCTGCTTGTCTTTGGATTTCTTCTTCTTTGCTGGCTCTTTCGGATTGTTGTGTGACGACTGAGTCCAAGACAACGTCAAGTCTTTTTCTTTGGGAGTCAACATGTACCTTGAGTTGCTGAAGTTCTAATCTCTCTCTTTGCATGTCCTCCATCAAAGTGTTGGCAGCTTCAGTCTTCCGCTGAAGCTCAATGTTTGCATTATCCATCTTGTCCTTTTCCGTCGTCAAATCATTCTCGGCTAGCTTCATGACTTCCCCAAGTTTCTTGCTTTCAGACTTCATGTGTTCCAAGTACAATTTTTCTTCCTTCATTGCGTTGATTGCTCTGTCCAGATCTTGTCTCTCTTGGGTCAGTTCTTCTCTGAGTTTATCAAGATCTCTTCTCTCCATGTCAAACATATTTGTCTTTTCTGTTTCCACTCCATCCCTCTCTTTGATCACATCTGACATAGCATTCTTTAGGGCTTCCTTTTGAATTTGGAAGTCCTCTCTGTAAAGAGACATGTTTCGTTTCAGTTCTTCAATGGATTTGACCGTTTCCTCCAAGTCAGAGCCTAATTGAATTGTTTGCTCCATTTTGTTTTTTAATATGGCCATCTTTTGTTTGAAGTCCCCAGAGATGGTCTTACTGAGGTCCTGAATTTTGGATTCACTGTTTTCTAATGACTTCATTCGGTCCAGGAGTTGTTGTTCTCTTACTTTCAACTCAGATTTTTCACTTTCAATTCTATCCTTTTCAGTTTGAGTCCTTTGTCTCTCATTTTCTATGGCTACCCTCATTTGATTGACTTCTTCCTTTTCACGAAGAAGGTCCATCATGGCAGCGTCAACCTCTTCTTTCATTTTGTTGGTCCTGTCATTCACAGCATTGAGCTCTTCTCTTTCTGTCTGAACCTGTTTCAGTCTGATTTCAAGTTCTTCTGCTTGTCTTTGGATTTCTTCCTCCTTGCTGGCTCTTTCGGATTTTTGTGTGACGACTGAGTCCAAGACAACGTCAAGTCTTTTTCTTTGGGAGTCAACATGTACCTTGAGTTGCTGAAGTTCTAATCTCTCTCTTTGCATGTCCTCCATCAAAGTGTTGGCAGCTTCAGTCTTCCGCTGAAGCTCAATGTTTGCATTATCCATCTTGTCCTTTTCCGTCGTCAAATCATTCTCGGCTAGCTTCATGACTTCCCCAAGTTTCTTGCTTTCAGACTTCATGTGTTCCAAGTACAATTTTTCTTCCTTCATTGCGTTGATTGCTCTGTCCAGATCTTGTCTCTCTTGGGTCAGTTCTTCTCTGAGTTTATCAAGATCTCTTCTCTCCATGTCAAACATATTTGTCTTTTCTGTTTCCACTCCATCCCTCTCTTTGATCACATCTGACATAGCATTCTTTAGGGCTTCCTTTTGAATTTGGAAGTCCTCACTGTAAAGAGTCATGTTTTGCTTCAGTTCTTCAATGGATTTGACCGTTTCCTCCAAGTCAGAGCCTAATTGAATTGTTTGCTCCATTTTGTTTAGTAATTTGGCCATCTTTTCTTTGAAGTCCCCAGAGATGGTCTTACTGAGGTCCTGAATTTTGGATTCACTGTTTTCTAATGACTTCATTCGGTCCAGGAGTTTTTGTTCTCTTACTTTCAACTCAGATTTTTCACTTTCAATTCTATCCTTTTCAGTTTGAGTCCTTTGTCTCTCATTTTCTATGGCTACCCTCATTTGATTGACTTCTTCCTTTTCACGAAGAAGGTCCATCATGGCAGCGTCAACCTCTTCTTTCATTTTGTTGGTCCTGTCATTCACAGCATTGAGCTCTTCTCTTTCTGTCTGAACCTGTTTCAGTCTGATTTCAAGTTCTTCTGCTTGTCTTTGGAATTCTTCTTCCTTGCTGGCTCTTTCGGATTGTTGTGTGACGACTGAGTCCAAGACAACGTCAAGTCTTTTTCTTTGGGAGTCAACATGTACCTTGAGTTGCTGAAGTTCTAATCTCTCTCTTTGCATGTCCTCCATCAAAGTGTTGGCAGCTTCAGTCTTCCGCTGAAGCTCAATGTTTGCATTATCCATCTTTTCCTTTTCCGTCGTCAAATCATTCTCGGCTAGCTTCATGACTTCCCCAAGTTTCTTGCTTTCAGACTTCATGTGTTCCAAGTACAATTTTTCTTCCTTCATTGCGTTGATTGCTCTGTCCAGATCTTGTCTCTCTTGGGTCAGTTCTTCTCTGAGTTTATCAAGATCTCTTCTCTCCATGTCAAACATATTTGTCTTTTCTGTTTCCACTCCATCCCTCTGTTTGATCACATCTGACATAGCATTCTTTAGGGCTTCCTTTTGAATTTGGAAGTCCTCTCTGTAAAGAGACATGTTTCGTTTCAGTTCTTCAATGGATTTGACCGTTTCCTCCAAGTCAGAGCCTAATTGAATTGTTTGCTCCATTTTGTTTTTTAATATGGCCATCTTTTCTTTGAAGTCCCCAGAGATGGTCTTACTGAGGTCCTGAATTTTGGATTCACTGTTTTCTAATGACTTCATTCGGTCCAGGAGTTGTTGTTCTCTTACTTTCAACTCAGATTTTTCACTTTCAATTCTATCCTTTTCAGTTTGAGTCCTTTGTCTCTCATTTTCTATGGCTACCCTCATTTGATTGACTTCTTCCTTTTCACGAAGAAGGTCCATCATGGCAGCGTCAACCTCTTCTTTCATTTTGTTGGTCCTGTCATTCACAGCATTGAGCTCTTCTCTTTCTGTCTGAACCTGTTTCAGTCTGATTTCAAGTTCTTCTGCTTGTCTTTGGATTTCTTCCTCCTTGCTGGCTCTTTCGGATTGTTGTGTGACGACTGAGTCCAAGACAACGTCAAGTCTTTTTCTTTGGGAGTCAACATGTACCTTGAGTTGCTGAAGTTCTAATCTCTCTCTTTGCATGTCCTCCATCAACGTGTTGGCAGCTTCAGTCTTCCTCTGAAGCTCAATGTTTGCATTATCCATCTTGTCCTTTTCCGTCGTCAAATCATTCTCGGCTAGCTTCATGACTTCCCCAAGTTTCTTGCTTTCAGACTTCATGTGTTCCAAGTACAATTTTTCTTCCTTCATTGCGTTGATTGCTCTGTCCAGATCTTGTCTCTCTTGGGTCAGTTCTTCTCTGAGTTTATCAAGATCTCTTCTCTCCATGTTAAACATATTTGTCTTTTCTGTTTCCATTCCATCCCTCTCTTTGATCACATCTGACATAGCATTCTTTAGGGCTTCCTTTTGAATTTCGAAGTCCTCTCTGTAAAGAGACATGTTTCGTTTCAGTTCTTCAATGGATTTGACCGTTTCGTCCAAGTCAGAGCCTAATTGAATTGTTTGCTCCATTTTGTTTTTTAATATGGCCATCTTTTCTTTGAAGTCCCCAGAGATGGTCTTACTGAGGTCCTGAATTTTGGATTCAATGTTTTCTAATGACTTCATTCGGTCCAGGAGTTGTTGTTCTCTTACTTTCAACTCAGATTTTTCACTTTCAATTCTATCCTTTTCAGTTTGAGTCCTTTGTCTCTCATTTTCTATGGCTACCCTCATTTGATTGACTTCTTCCTTTTCACGAAGAAGGTCCATCATGGCAGCGTCAACCTCTTCTTTCATTTTGTTGGTCCTGTCATTCACAGCATTGAGCTCTTCTCTTTCTGTCTGAACCTGTTTCAGTCTGATTTCAAGTTCTTCTGCTTGTCTTTGGATTTCTTCCTCCTTGCTGGCTCTTTCGGATTGTTGTGTGACGACTGAGTCCAAGACAACGTCAAGTCTTTTTCTTTGGGAGTCAACATGTACCTTGAGTTGCTGAAGTTCTAATCTCTCTCTTTGCATGTCCTCCATCAACGTGTTGGCAGCTTCAGTCTTCCGCTGAAGCTCAATGTTTGCATTATCCATCTTGTCCTTTTCCGTCGTCAAATCATTCTCGGCTAGCTTCATGACTTCCCCAAGTTTCTTGCTTTCAGACTTCATGTGTTCCAAGTACAATTTTTCTTCCTTCATTGCGTTGATTGCTCTGTCCAGATCTTGTCTCTCTTGGGTCAGTTCTTCTCTGAGTTTATCAAGATCTCTTCTCTCCATGTCAAACATATTTGTCTTTTCTGTTTCCACTCCATCCCTCTGTTTGATCACATCTGACATAGCATTCTTTAGGGCTTCCTTTTGAATTTGGAAGTCCTCACTGTAAAGAGTTATGTTTTGCTTCAGTTCTTCAATGGATTTGACCGTTTCCTCCAAGTCAGAGCCTAATTGAATTGTTTGCTCCATTTTGTTTTTTAATATGGCCATCTTTTGTTTGAAGTCCCCAGAGATGGTCTTACTGAGGTCCTGAATTTTGGATTCACTGTTTTCTAATGACTTCATTCGGTCCAGGAGTTGTTGTTCTCTTACTTTCAACTCAGATTTTTCACTTTCAATTCTATCCTTTTCAGTTTGAGTCCTTTGTCTCTCATTTTCTATAGCTACCCTCATTTGATTGACTTCTTCCTTTTCACGAAGAAGGTCCATCATGGCAGCGTCAACCTCTTCTTTCATTTTGTTGGTCCTGTCATTCACAGCATTGAGCTCTTCTCTTTCTGTCTGAACCTGTTTCAGTCTGATTTCAAGTTCTTCTGCTTGTCTTTGGATTTCTTCTTCTTTGCTGGCTCTTTCGGATTGTTGTGTGACGACTGAGTCCAAGACAACGTCAAGTCTTTTTCTTTGGGAGTCAACATGTACCTTGAGTTGCTGAAGTTCTAATCTCTCTCTTTGCATGTCCTCCATCAACGTGTTGGCAGCTTCAGTCTTCCGCTGAAGCTCAATGTTTGCATTATCCATCTTGTCCTTTTCCGTCGTCAAATCATTCTCGGCTAGCTTCATGACTTCCCCAAATTTCTTGCTTTCAGACTTCATGTGTTCCAAGTACAATTTTTCTTCCTTCATTGCATTGATTGCTCTGTCCAGATCTTGTCTCTCTTGGGTCAGTTCTTCTCTGAGTTTATCAAGATCTCTTCTCTCCATGTCAAACATATTTGTCTTTTCTGTTTCCACTCCATCCCTCTGTTTGATCACATCTGACATAGCATTCTTTAGGGCTTCCTTTTGAATTTGGAAGTCCTCACTGTAAAGAGTCATGTTTTGCTTCAGTTCTTCAATGGATTTGACCGTTTCCTCCAAGTCAGAGCCTAATTGAATTGTTTGCTCCATTTTGTTTTTTAATATGGCCATCTTTTGTTTGAAGTCCCCAGAGATGGTCTTACTGAGGTCCTGAATTTTGGATTCACTGTTTTCTAATGACTTCATTCGGTCCAGGAGTTGTTGTTCTCTTACTTTCAACTCAGATTTTTCACTTTCAATTCTATCCTTTTCAGTTTGAGTCCTTTGTCTCTCATTTTCTACGGCTACCCTCATTTGATTGACTTCTTCCTTTTCACGAAGAAGGTCCATCATGGCAGCGTCAACCTCTTCTTTCATTTTGTTGGTCCTGTCATTCACAGCATTGAGCTCTTCTCTTTCTGTCTGAACCTGTTTCAGTCTGATTTCAAGTTCTTCTGCTTGTCTTTGGATTTCTTCTTCTTTGCTGGCTCTTTCGGATTGTTGTGTGACGACTGAGTCCAAGACAACGTCAAGTCTTTTTCTTTGGGAGTCAACATGTACCTTGAGTTGTTGAAGTTCTAATCTCTCTCTTTGCATGTCCTCCATCAACGTGTTGGCAGCTTCAGTCTTCCGCTGAAGCTCAATATTTGCATTATCCATCTTGTCCTTTTCCGTCGTCAAATCATTCTCGGCTAGCTTCATGACTTCCCCAAGTTTCTTGCTTTCAGACTTCATGTGTTCCAAGTACAATTTTTCTTCCTTCATTGCGTTGATTGCTCTGTCCAGATCTTGTCTCTCTTGGGTCAGTTCTTCTCTGAGTTTATCAAGATCTCTTCTCTCCATGTCAAACATATTTGTCTTTTCTGTTTCCACTCCATCCCTCTGTTTGATCACATCTGACATAGCATTCTTTAGGGCTTCCTTTTGAATTTGGAAGTCCTCACTGTAAAGAGTCATGTTTTGCTTCAGTTCTTCAATGGATTTGACCGTTTCCTCCAAGTCAGAGCCTAATTGAATTGTTTGCTCCATTTTGTTTAGTAATTTGGCCATCTTTTCTTTGAAGTCCCCAGAGATGGTCTTACTGAGGTCCTGAATTTTGGATTCACTGTTTTCTAATGACTTCATTCGGTCCAGGAGTTGTTGTTCTCTTACTTTCAACTCAGATTTTTCACTTTCAATTCTATCCTTTTCAGTTTGAGTCCTTTGTCTCTCATTTTCTATGGCTACCCTCATTTGATTGACTTCTTCCTTTTCACGAAGAAGGTCCATCATGGCAGCGTCAACCTCTTCTTTCATTTTGTTGGTCCTGTCATTCACAGCATTGAGCTCTTCTCTTTCTGTCTGAACCTGTTTCAGTCTGATTTCAAGTTCTTCTGCTTGTCTTTGGATTTCTTCTTCTTTGCTGGCTCTTTCGGATTGTTGTGTGACGACTGAGTCCAAGACAACGTCAAGTCTTTTTCTTTGGGAGTCAACATGTACCTTGAGTTGCTGAAGTTCTAATCTCTCTCTTTGCATGTCCTCCATCAAAGTGTTGGCAGCTTCAGTCTTCCGCTGAAGCTCAATGTTTGCATTATCCATCTTGTCCTTTTCCGTCGTCAAATCATTCTCGGCTAGCTTCATGACTTCCCCAAGTTTCTTGCTTTCAGACTTCATGTGTTCCAAGTACAATTTTTCTTCCTTCATTGCGTTTATTGCTCTGTCCAGATCTTGTCTCTCTTGGGTCAGTTCTTCTCTGAGTTTATCAAGATCTCTTCTCTCCATGTCAAACATATTTGTCTTTTCTGTTTCCACTCCATCCCTCTGTTTGATCACATCTGACATAGCATTCTTTAGGGCTTCCTTTTGAATTTGGAAGTCCTCGCTGTAAAGAGTCATGTTTTTCTTCAGTTCTTCAATGGATTTGACCGTTTCCTCCAAGTCAGAGCCTAATTGAATTGCTTGCTCGATTTTGGCTTGTAATATGGCCATCTTTTGTTTGAAATCCTCAGAGATGGTGTTTCTGATAATTTCCAAGACATTGTTAAGCCGTGAACTAAATAATTCACTTTCTTCGGACTGATCATGAACATTATTTGCCTTTTGTTTCCCCTTTTCTATTTCTTCTTTATCCTTCCACACCAGTTTTGTCTCCTCCCCAATGTCATCCATTTTGTCTTGATTCTTTGGCTCATGTAACATTTGTTTTTCCACATTCAGGGTTTCAGTTCCTGGGATCCACATCTTACTTTCACTTTTTGTCCCAAAGAACACATCTGACTCTTTTTTTTTCATCAACAGTTTACTCTTGTTGGTTTTGGTTGGTTTCTTTTTGACAACTTTTGTTTCTTCCTCTCTCTTTTTAATCCCTTCTTGTGACACATTTTCTTCTCTTGCATTTACGTAGTTAATGTTATAACTTTCATCATAACAGTCATCATCCACTTTTTTAAAGTTTACGTTTTGAGTAGTTTCCTGTATTTTTATTGCTTTAACGTTTTTCACTCCACTCTTTTTTTTTTGCCAGTTTTTATCTTGAATTGTAATATTTTGTGTTTCTTTCCCTTTTAGGGCTCTTTTACAGGCAATAATAGGTTCTTCAGTTTGGTGTATTACACTGCTCTCTTGTTCCTGTTGATCAATTTTAACCGTTGTTTTCCAAAGTTCTTCTAGTTCAGTAGAAGTCTCTTTTTTGCCTTGTCTTTTGGGCACACCTTTTGATTTTTTCGTCATTTTCTTTTCTGTCGTAACACTACTTTCGTCTTTTCTTCTGATTTTATCTTGTTGTAAAAACCTTTGCCCTTCCTGAATCCTTTTAACTGCACTCTGTATTACCTCTCTTTGCCTTTTAATTTCTATTTGGATTTTACTTGTTTCTTTTCTGGAATTTGTGATCATATCTGCATGTACACTAATTTGTTGTTTGACATCCATAATTGTCCGAATAAGACCTTCACAGTCTGTCTTTATGTTACCACATTTCTTTGTACACATTTGGAGTAAAGTCCAGTGGTTCTGGATGTCTCCTAGAACTTGTGAAACACCTGTCGTCCCCAAATCAATCATCCCACTTGTGAACACTTCCTCTTCTTTTTTAAACCTGAGCTTCATTACCTCTAGTTCATCTCTCTCTCTGATAATTCTCTCTAGTCTCTGATCAAGTTCTTTCTTTCTTCTTTGCGTTTCTCTTTTGAGAGCATCTTTTTCTTCTCTGACTTCATTCCACATTCTTTTAACATCTTGTTCTTTCTGGATGCTCTTTCGAACAATTCGTTGATTTTCTTTTTTCTTAATTTCCAAATCCGTCATCAGCAACTCTAATTCTTGTCTTTCTCTTCTAACTTTTTCTAGAGCAACATCAAGCTCTAGTTTTTGGGCGTCATTTTTCTTGTGAATCATTTCAACCATTTCTTCTCCTTTCTCTTGGATCATTTTATTAAAGACTGTCTTTATTTGAGCTTTAACTCTTATCACTTCATCTTTTAACCTAAGGTTCTCACCTTGAAAGATTTTTAGTCCATCTTTTTGTTGGTCTAAACACACTACGAGACTTTCCAGAGTGTTTTTGTCTCCCATGATTTTTGCCAAATGATCATGGATCTTTTGTTTAATCCTTTCAAGGTTTTTGATGGAACCAGCAATTTCTATGCTTAGGTGTTGTTTTCCAATTTCCTCTTTAAGGCTTTTCTTATCTGTTGTTTCCAAACTTTCTTTTTGATCTTCACTGCACACATCCAGGTCGGCAGTTTTGTCTTTGACATGTAGCTGCTGAGCAACCAGCTCTTCCTTTAGTCGATTCATCTTCAAGCGGACCACTTCCAATGCATCTCTCTCCCTGATGATTTTCTCTAGCCTTTGGTTTACTTCTCTTTTTTTCTTCCTAGTCTCTCTTCTTAATGACATCTTTTCCTGTTTTACTTGATATAGGATTATTTCATTTTGCTCTCCTTGTCTCACAAGTTTTCTGAGTATTTGTTCATTTTCTTTCCTCTTTATTTGCAACTCTGACTTTAAGATCTCCATTTCCTGAACTTCTCTTCTTATCCGTTGGAAGTGGTCATTGAGTTCCTGTTCTTTTACTTCGATTTGTTTTTTCATTTTATGAACCTCTTCGCCAAGCGGTTCTGGTGAAACTCTTCCACCTAAAAGTTCTGCTTGGATCTGTGTAAGCCTTTTAGATATTTCTTTTCTTCCATCTATCATTTCTTTCTCAATGTTGAACTCGCTTAACTCTTTGATTTTAGTTCTAATCATTTCAAGCTCAGACATGCATTTTGTTTTTAAAAGACAAATTCTTTCCACGTTTTGCTGTTGAGTGGCTTCCGTTGTTGTGTTCGTTTGTTCCAGCAGTTTCAATTTTATTTCTGTCTTCTTCATCCTCACTTTTATTTCTTCATTTTTTTCTCTGGACTTTGCAATCATTTTTGTCATGGAGCTCCAACATTTTGTCATTTTCTCTGCGTTCTTCTGAGTTTCTATGGTCTCTCTCTGGACTTTAATTTTCAAGATTTCTAATTCATCTCTTTGCCTTAAAATTTGCTCTAGCTTGTGATCCAGTACTCTTCTTCTCTTTTCCACTGCAAATGTCATGCTCTTTGTATCTCTTTTGATACACAATTTTCCATGTTGTATTGCTGTTTTTACCGTTTGCAAAAGCTCTTGGAACTGTTTCATTTTGTGCACTACTCTTTCACTTTCACCATTTTCATTTTTAAATTGTTGATTTGTGTTTGTTTCTCTAACTTGGTACCCTATTTCTAAAAGAAACACTTTGATGACTTCTATGGTTTGGTGAATTTCCAAGTCCAGCCTTTGTACTGCTGCATCTTTAGGGATGTTTTCTTCAGAAACTTCATGTCTGTCTTCAAACATCATCTGCAGATCTACTTGTAAATCCTGATTTTGCATTTGTTTTTCATCTCCAACTTTCATCCAATACGACTCTTGACTTGATTCAGTACTTTCCCCTACTTCAAGCTGCTTCATTGGTTCTCTGGAAGTACTTTTCCCCACTATTTCTCCGCCCTGTATTTCAGTCAGCACTTTGATTGCTTTATTGTGACTTAATGTGTCTGGATCGTGACACTGGAGCTCATTTATTTCTGTGATGAGCTTTGTCATCTTTTGACTCTTTTCCTTGACATTTTGTATATCATCATACATTTTAACTTTGATGTCAAATTCTTGCCCCTTAAGCTCAGACATCTGTTTTTCCAAATTGATCTTCTCTGATGAATCTATCAAAAATTTTGCCTCATCTTTTTCTGGTATTGTTTGGTCCTGGATTGGTGCCTCCATCAGAGGGTGCTGGGGTTCAAAACTTTCTTTAACTTTATTTTGAGCTTCCACCATTGCAAAAGGCTGCAGGAATGTTATTGCTTTTACTTTGCTTATGTGTTCTGGAGATCCTGTTTTAAGATTTGGTTTTGCTTCTTTCTGATGCTCTTCAGGTTCACAAGTATCACCTGGAAAAATCTTACCAACTGAAGACTTTTTCATTTTCCATGAGTTGACTCGATCTTTCATGGAGGCCAAAGTCTCCTTCACAAAGAAAAATATTTTGTTACTATTAATTGATACAAAAAGTACAATCATGATTTCTGAGACCTATCCCTTTACTTGTTTTCTAGCTGTCCCTGACCTGCTAAGTACTGAAAGACTGAGCACACCTAATCAATTATCAGAAGCTGAAATAGTCTGATCCAGGTAATCAACAATGAATGGGGCAGGAATAATTAAAACATTTGTATTGGATTCTGACTCAAATATTAGATTTTGCCAGTTTCTTTTTCTGTAGCAGACCCCATTTCTATAGGGCCCTTCCATTGCACTTCTGATGGAGCCTCTCTGACTGATGCAGATTGGATAGAAGCATCTGATGTCATGACAATGTGCAAAACCATTGTTTTTTGCAAATAGAGATCAACAATCAAATATCTAAATGTGATTAAAATAGGACAAGATTCAAATTGAACTACTAACACAACATTTTTTAGAATCACCTAGCTTGAGATTTTGCTTTTTCATGCAAGTGTTATCCAATATTGCATATTAAGCTTAAAGCCTTAGTCACAACTGCCCTCACAGGTAGATACAGGTTGTCTATGGGTGAAAAATGGACAAAACTGTACGGGGGACGCAGGTGGCCTGCAAAAAATATCATGGTCATAGGCCGCTCGGTAAAGTTGTTGAACAAAAATGTTCATGGAAACTTTTTTCTATACGGGCATGCCCCGGGGGATAGGTCGAAGTGACTTATATATAAATGTAACCAAACTAAACAATTAGAATGTAGTTTGTGTGGGTATCCTATAGGCATCCTATAGGCACTTATGTGTCACCTGCATATCCTGGGAGCGTAGCATTTGTGCACGGTCATTAAAGGTAAAGTACTCACACTTTACTAATGACCAGAGTATGGCCTATGGGCACGTACGACAGAATCACCGGTATGTCATAAATGTACACAATTTACATTATCCTTACAAATACTTCACAAAACACTTACCACATGCATTACAATCATATGTTTCATTTTCATGACGTCCCTTAAAGTGGCCACACGAGCCTTAAGGGAACTGCAAGACACACCTGCGCTCCCCCTGAACATGCTCCTGTTCACGAAAATCCAGAAAATTTCAAAAACTCACAGCTCTTATACGGGTCAACTCCCTGTATGAGTGCATGTGACTAAGGCTTTACCTGCCATTGGCAGGCATGTTAGGAGACACAGATAAGTAAAAGCAATCAGTCAGAAACAGGCTGCTGAGATTTCTTGGAGTGGGCCCTTTGATCTTATGAAGCTACGGACACACCAGACAAGTGACGTGCATGTAGCCCACGGTGTTCCCTCTGGACGATCGGGATGGGACTCTTTTTTCTTCTTTTTCTACTGTTTACTTGCGCATGTTTGACTTGTTGAAGAGACTTGGTGCAAAATTTCAAAATGGTGCAAATATTGTGAATCTTGCTCCAGGTTTTTTTATTTCAAAGCTCTATTCCTATATATGAAAGACTTGGTGTCATTTAAATCCAGCCGGCCACAAACTGCATTTAATAATTTCTCCTCCATGACCAATTTTCAAACATTGAATTAAAATGGACGCCATCTATATGTCAAAATCTCACTACCAAATCCATGTCCCTTACCGGTCAAAGTTCACCCTGGTTTAGCTTGCAGCGTGTTGAATGGACACACGTTTTGTATGTAGAGCCTGAAAACGGTCGTGAAAACCTGCGTAGCTTTGCGTGAAAGCAAGAGTTTTTAACCCGGTAACACAAAACATGCATTTACACACGTTTATATTGACTTTTCATTGTAAGTGGCCCCTTGAACTAATGTGGCCAAGGCCGGTGTGAACGTAACTTAATAGTACCGATAGTTAAGCCCATTTTAGCCTCAACTCATTAAGCACAACAAGGATTAGTCTGATTACTGCTGATTTTACAACTATACTTTATAAAGTATTGAGAAAAACAAAAACTCTTACCAGGTTTTTCCTTAGTTCTTTGCTGTAATCTGCTGTACTTGATTTGATTTTGAGGACATCCTCCATGATGCTTCTGATTTCTTCATATGCATTTTCCATGTTAGTCTTCACTTTGGCCACAGTAAGGATTGAAGCCATTACATCTTGTTTTTGCCTTTCAACGTCTTGTTTTTGTTGCTGTATTTGCATCTTTATGATTTCTAACTCGTCTCTCTGTCTTACTGTCTTCTCAAGCCGACAGTCGAGCTCTCGTCTCCTCTTCTTTGCATGTAAATCAACCCATTTCATTTGTTTGGATTTACATTGTTCACAAACGTAAATCGGCTGCGGCAGACATTCCTCTGTCTTGGTTGATCCTTCCTCTGTGTCTTGCACAGTTCCATCAGTCTTAATGGATGTGTCTTCCTTTCTCTTCCTGTTACTTTTCATCATCTTTTCAAGATTATTTTTCTTTATTTGGACTTCTCTGTTCACCACTTCCATCTCTCTGATTTCTCTCTTTACTCTTTGTAACTTGTTATCTAACTCTTCCATTTCACCTTCAATACTCTTTCGCGTACACTTCAATGCATTCATTTCTGTATCGATCAGTTTCCTGTCTCTCTCTATGTCCAGTCTTTCTGCTTGCATTTCAATTTTGATTGTTTCAATCTGAGTTTTTTCAAATTTGACTTGTGTTGAATATTCTTTCAGTTCATTGAAAGCATTTTGCATGATTTCCTGGATTTGGCCAAGTTGAACTTCCAAATGGTCAAACACTGATGTTCCATCTGATAGTTTCTCTCTGCTTTGCAATTCTGCTTGCTTTAAGATGTTTTTAATGTCATTGATTATTTCAGTCATTCGTCGCTTTTCCTCATCCATGGTTTCTTGTTTGGGGTGTGTTGCAGTTGGAGCTTGTGCCTCATCTAAAAGTTGTTCATTTTCCATCATCATGTTGTTCTGTTGATTTTGTTCTGTTGAACAAAGAGAAACAGTAATGTAAAAAATAAAAAGCATTTTAAAAAATCCAAACAACAGTAAACTAGACATAGTTTAAATTAGAATCAATAAAAGCAATTTTATGTTTTGTTAAACTGGTATATGCACTGTATTTACATGTTTGTTCAACAATATAAAAAAGAACAAATTGACAACAATAAAGATTAATTTATTGTTAATACTTGTATTTTGAATCTAAAAACGACGCAAATAAAATTATTTAGTTTCTACTTTAACACTAGAGACACGAAAAATAAAAATTAAAATACCAGTAGTTAAAATGGTAGTTAAAAAACTCTGGGTATTTGTTTTGAATGCAAAATTTTAATAAATATGAGTTAAATCCAAACGTAGAAACATTTGCTTTTTTCTTTGCTGAAAAATCAAATCAGGGATGAGCAGTTTTTTTTCTGTGTGCTGCAGTTCTTCTAAGGTGTTGCTTTTAACAAATGTATTTTTGCAAAAAAAATGTTAATTGTTATATCTATAGTTTTGACTATAAACCAAATGGTTATAAATGATAAATTAACCCCAGCCGGGTTGGCTGGGTGTAATTTTAGATATGTGTAAATGTTTTTTTTGTCTGTTTTACATGTTAAACTGTGGTACATAATGTTCACCAACAGAGGGCGCTGCCTCCAAATGTAAGAAGACAGGTTTCAAAGACAGGTTTAAAACCTGTACATAGCCAAGACCAAGAAGCAACGTTTTGAATAAATTAATAACAAAAGCTAGACGAATTTTAAAGTTCATATTGAAAATGTGTTTTTTAAGTTGTAGTTTTTTAAATCTTTAGCTAGTAAAACAAGTATTTGGTTATTTGAAAAAAAACATTTTTCTGTCATTTGTTTAAAAGAAGGAATTATTGTTTCACAGAAATTGACCTCTTGAACACATAAATACCACAGTTTTTTAAGTTTTTATAAGTACTTTTTAAACAAAATAACTGTTCATAGTACAACATGTAAATATGTTGCTGTTGTTTTTGTATTATTTGCTGTTATGTGGTAATAAACAGGATTGGAAATCTGAGGGTTGCCAAAATAACATATAATGGAAACAATTTGTCTGTAGAAGGTTTTAGGCATAAAAAACCACAACATTTTAAATACAACAATATAAATATGGATAATACTCAGTTAAAAAACAGTCACTTCCTGACCTCTGTAATCAACAAAAGACAGCAAAGCAAGAGAGGTTGAAATACTTTACAAAAAATACTGTATATGAATTTTAAATATAATTATAAAAAATATCACATTTGTATGGATAATTTGTGGAATTTTGCAAGCATTGATCAAAAACAAATGGATTTTCTATATTTTAACTTACCAATGATTGACAGCTGAAAAATTTGTGGTTTTGTTCAGCATACGTGCATTTATTCATAAAAATGTTTTTATTTGCTCGGCTCTTGAACTATTTTTAGTTATGGAATTTTTGTTTTCTCATTTATTTTGCAACTCTGTTTAATCCTCACTCCATTAAGTTCTCTAAATTGTGTGCAGTAGATTCTTTTCACTTCAATCTTACATTTTCATTTTTGAGAGAACAAATATATCTTGGGCTTTAACTCCAAATCCTTCATCTTTGAAAAATCCACAACAATGATTGTGCATTTAAAAAAGGTAAAATACAGCATTTATAGGTCACTAAAGCTGTTTAATCTTACAATATGATAAACATTTAAAACATGATAAAGACTATAATTTTTAGTTATTACATCAAGGTGATGCAAAAAACTATTTACTACCTGAAAGGGAACAAATACAGCTGCCCTTTTATCAGCCTCATAAATTAGCTAACTGTGCATGGAAATATACTGAAAGAAAAGCATAAATCTGTGTCCAATATTATAACCAAAGTAAAATGACTTGAAAGAAATTTTTGTAAAATTTGTAAAATCTTGATGTATTTTCAGGTTTGCTGAAGTTGAAGCACACACATCCTCTTTTAATTATGATTATTTACTTCAATAGGTTTTGAACAATAATCACCAAAAGAAAATATAGATTTTCTCTACATTGTGAATTCATCTGTTTTGTGATGATCCATAATGTTTAATAGAAATAGCATAGAATGTAGGTCAGATATGGCTTACCTCCTTCAAAGGCAGGTCCCGGATTTAAAAATATCTGGTTAAGAGCTTCCCTGGATTGTGATGATCCTCCTTCTACAGCATGAAGCAGAACCCTCACTTGGTCCTGTGGTGTCAGTGAGTTCCAGGTCCCCATGAGGGCTCCAGGATTCCTCAGTCCAGACACCATCTGCACTCTGATCTCCTCCAGGAAGCTTTTCACTGCAAAGAAGCTTTGAGATCACTCAAACTGTGCTGCAGAAGTCTACGGCCTCTCTTGAGATTTTTCTTTTTTTAATATATGTAAATACGGTTGAAACAGACTCGTGCGATTGTTTCTGAGAACCAAACTGAATGTAGACTCACCATGGGCTTCTGATTTCGTCATGGTTACAGGTTATAAACTTAGAAGTGATGTTTTTCATTTGAGCACCAATCTGGAAACAAATTTCATTAATATTTTTTAATAATTTGACCAGTTTTACTATTCAAGGCATCTAAAACATACTGTTAGCATGTGAAATTAGATATAAGAATCTCATTTCCTAAATAAAAATGCTGTTTATGTACCAATCACCATTTCTTACCTCAGTTTGGTCATATCTGGACTCCAAATAAGAACAGATCATGCAAGAGTGTTCTGCTGGTCTCTGGTAGAAACTGCTGAAGAAGCAGGGTGTCTCTGGTCCAAACCCAGCATATCTCATTAGTTTAGAAAGCACGCTGACTGGCAGATTTGGGCATCAAACAGATGCAGAACTGAGTAATTGGCGGCTGTGGATGTTTGGGTGCTGAAACGTCACGCTCACAGAGTCTGGTCTTGACTGATAAGGGTGGGGCTCGTGTTTAGCTTTCCTCAGCTCCTCTGATGTTTGTGTTTTTAGCAATAGGCAATAGCAAACGACCAAACTGGGGCTACAATACTGAATGATACATGTTCCTATTTAACAAAATAATGTTCTTTGTCATTAATTACACTAGATATTCCACATTTGATCTACATATTGATCATTTTTATACTAGATTATTTTGAATTGATAATTAGACCACATGTGAACATCAACTACTTTCTGTTTCTATCTTAAAAGTGGAAAAAAAATGTGATTATGTGACAAACACTTTCTCATTGCATCAACATATCTGTTCTTTGTTTTAAGGGGTTCCATCAAAACTGTGCTGGATTACACATGTATAGAAGAATACAGTACATTAAGTTGTACTGTTGTATTTGAACGTGATCCAAACTATCTTTTTGGTGCAAGTGAAACTTTTTTTTGGTAGTAACAAATCTTTTAAGTAATGCATTTTGTACACCTAGGTTTTAAATGTATTATTTGAAAGATGCTAAAATTGCAACACACATATATTACTGATGTGAGGTCAGAGCTGAGTATTTGGGCTGTGCACTGCAAAAACTCTCAACAATAAATAAATGTTATTTAATGGAAGGACCAAAAAAAGTATTATTTTCATCCTTGGAGAAGAAGTTGAAGTTCTGAATTGTCAACACATTTGTGTTCACCTAAAAAAACAGACTTGATCAGATATCCAACATAAAGGGTATTCTTTAGGAAAAGAATGACATTTGGTCTTTTTAGGTCATTCAGTTTTACAAGAAAGAAAGAAATATGTTTTGCATTTTGCATCTCATGAATTGATGAGGGAAGTTACCCAGTTTTTTGATGTAGGACATTTAGAGGATATGAACTTTCAAAGAAGCTAAAAGACCCACTCTGATGAATTTCTTTTTTTTTGGGGGGGGGGGGGGGGGGGCTTTCAGGCGATGTGACCCAGGGGCTGGGGAGACCTGGACCCAATACTGGAAGGGCTTGGGGACGGTTGTTTGACCAACCAGGGGCCAGTCTAGCGGCTGTCCCCGACTTACCCTCTTCCTCATATAATCACTTATTAGGGTGATGGGGGGAGGGGGTCAGCATGCGATGCTGCTTGGGGGGTGGAGCTACTTGGCAGTGGTCCCACTCCGACGGGTGCTTTGATATCACTGTGAGCAAGCAGAAGATGACCTCCCACTGCCCCCCTACCCGCCGACTTTAACTTCACCCTATGTACACACACCCTTTACCCCACAACAATATGCACACCAACACACATACACGCACACACACATGCTCACAAACAAACACATGAACATTACACAAGGAAGGAGGGACCTCTGAACTTCTACTGTCCCCTACCCCATCCCTGGCGTGCGGTACCAGGCACCTAGCCACAGGGCCCATGTCCCTTGGGTGCTGGCTTCCTCTCTACGCAGGGACAGGGATCCCTGAGTTATCTGGCAAGACCGGGGGCCGGGGTTCACATCACATCTGAGCCTCCAATATTCCAACTGTGGATGAGCCTAGTCGGGCCACTTTTACAACACTCCTTGGGGGCCCCCTCTTCTCTTGGGCGTCCCCCTCCTGGGCAGGGGTGGCCTTACTCTCTCCTGGACCAACCGTGGGCTGGGTGGGTGGCTGCCTGGAGCGTGTCTCCCTTGGGGGACCCTGGCTCATGCCTGGGGTTGGGGTGGGGGGGATGCTCAGAACTGGGTGTTGGGGGGTTGCTCGTCTGAACAGTATTGTAGCAAACGGGAATGTTTGTAACATTTGAGTGTGTGACAGGCCCCGCCCCTTTTAGATTTATTATACATTCAAACCTGACAGTAATGATTATAAACTTCTACTTGTTGCTTTATGATGCTTTCTGATTTTACCCCCCCCCCCTTCTATAATCAGCCTCCTACCCCCCCCCCCCCCCTCTTTTCCCCTTCTTTTCTTTTCCGTCTGGTCCAACAAAAAACTGTTACAAATATAGTTACTATGAATAAAGTTTAGTCTAAATTACAAAAGGGATTTATTCAAATGTATAATATATACCTTGTGTGTCAGAAGATTCATAACCCTATGTGGTGACAGCGGTCAGCGGGCCACAATCTTCCCGCTCTGCTCCGCAACGGTCCCACCCACAAACTCAGAAACAAATTTCTAATCAACTACTGCTTTCTGCTTAAAATATGTCATAAAAAACAACACGTTTTTTTTTTGATTAAAACTTCTAAATCATAATTAAAATACCACTGGGAATGCTGCAGAAATAGATCAAAAGATGATTGGAGTGGGACTTTGAGGTAAAAAAAAAAAAAAGTAGATCAATAAGAACCAAGATAGGCAAAAGTCTGACCCTGCATTCCTCAGTGTAACTGATCTGTTTTTTGTGCATAATTGCACAGAGTTGTCCTACTTTGTATTTTTGGTAAAGGAAAGACATAAATTCAAATATCAAAGAAAGCTTCAAGACGAAGAAAAGTTTTTTTTCTCAAATAAAACTTTTGTTTATTTCTTTATGTTGTTAACTTACATTTTTAGTTCTGGTTTTAACACATATCTTCCTAAAAAAAAACAAGTCTAAATATTATTAACATTGCATTAAAGTCCAGCTGTAGCACATTTGCTAACCATTTTTCTATTTTTTGCTATTCCACCCCCTTATTTTCCATTGTTCACTTACATGCTGCTGCTTGAAAAAATTGTATCTTAGCTGTTATCTAATATTCGCTTCACATTTTTCAAGTATTGTCTCCCTTTATGGTGTTTGCTGCCCTTTTTGTCTAGTTTTTGTCAAGTTACAGTAAATGAAAATGAAAATAAGTGGAGACAAAGGACGTCAGTACATACTTTTCTCAGTAGATGGCGCTCGTGTGCTAGACCACAGCAGCGGTAGACCCCTTTTTTTAAAGCGCAAACAAGTAAACAATTAACTGAGTTTGTTACCAGTGAACAGTAAACCGGAAACTGTGCTGTCAAAATAAAGTTCTCTTTTAATCAACTGAGTCCCCAGAGGGTCGCGGCAGTGTTCGGTGGGGCTCTGCAGGAGTGGCGGTGTTTCCTGCAGGCATCTGTCGGCACCACGGTCCGCTCCGCTCCGCTCATTCACCAGCGGCTGCCTCCCGCTCCTGTCTGTCGTTACGCCGGTCATTTCCTGAAATAAAAAAAAAATCACACAGCTTGACACTCCTCCGTGTCCCTCCCACTGAAAACAACAGTCAAGGTGCAGACAAACAGCAGGATGTAGGAGCCCGCGTGCGGGTTAGAGCGTGACTGTTCATAGGAAGAGAAGCCCAAAATAGATTGGATTTACTCAGCACTTGCGTTAATGATAAGAAGAAAACGAGTCGGAGTGAACAATTTGAAATTGATCGACAACGCTCGAGTACTTTATTTTGAAACGATGAAAAGGATGTGGGATTTCTTTTAATCCTTCTCTCTCTCTCTCTCTGGTACGTGTGTGGACGGGAACAGCCACAGCCTCGCGTGCGTTCGGCCAAAAGCAGCAGCCTTCTTATCGGAGGATGTGAAACAGTGGGACAACCCGTGAAGTGACTGGGCCGGTCCCGTGGATTACTTCTGGAGCTACTCCGACCCGTTAGCGCCCCAGTCGTTCGAGTTCTGCTGCAAAGCTCCCGTTTCTGGTAAGTTCGGACCCAGTCTCCCCTCATATAGATAAAAGCTGCTGCCGGGTCGACTGTTGATTGAGGCTCTAGTTCGAGTCGGGGACAGGAAGCACAGCGGGAAAAGTGTCGTACGTGCAGCTCAACAGCTCACCTGGTTTCAAACCAACACTAGTTCTCAGGAAGGAGCCTCGGCCGGGTTCTTCTTGGAACTGCAGAACTACGCACGCGCGCTAAAATGAGCAGTTTGCTCGCTGTTGCTGTTTTCCACTAAGATTTTCCAGATTCGTACACGTTTATTGAGTTTGATTGTGTGTAATACCTGGAGTCATGTTTTTAAAAAAGAAAAAAAATTAATAACACTGATCGATTTTGACTTTAAATGTGCAATATCGATTTATTATTTCCATTGTTTTCTTTAATTTGTTTATCCTTAGGGGGGAAAGGCAACTTACCGTTCGTCTTTTTATCCAAATCTTACTAATGAAAGTTTCGTTTTTGTTGTGCTTCAATTACTAGTTATCTAAATATCCAATATTTCATCAGCCAGCAACAAACAAAATTTCAATTCTTTAATGATTAGATTTAGCTCTAACCCTAACCCTAACCCTTTACACCCAGCCATTGGTAATGACATAGTAATTACAAAGAGACAACTTGAGACATGGAAGTTTAGAAGTTGCATCCTTGCCCTTCAACATGAATATAGAATTATTTTATAAATGAAAGATTGTTCTACTGTAAATAAATCAAAGGTTGGCTTTATATTTTTGAGCCAAGGCACCCAATAAAAGTCCGTAAATGTTTGTCTTCCACGAATCTTTAGGACATGGCAGCTGCCCTCAGCGGCCGAAACCCTGGCGGACGTGGGCCTAACAAAAGCAAGGGTCGCATTTTAGGCATCTTTGATGCAATCCAGGATGCAGTGGGGCCACCGAAGCAGGCTGCTGCCGATCGGAAAACCGTGGAGAAAACCTGGAAACTCATGGATAAAGTTGTAAGTGCTGTAGAGTCTGTCTGCCAGATGGCTGACTCAGCCTTTGTTATATTTTTAAAGCGAACACAGATGTATGCATAATTGGGCCTCACTTTTATGCATGTTTTTTTTTCTAATTTCAAGTTCTAAAAAGCCTTTTTTGTGAATTTTTGTTTGTCGTCACTTACAGTTTTTTAAAGCTGTACCCATGTAACAAAACATTGATCCTCCACTGAAAGACCTGCTGCATTGTGTTAAAGATCCCCTATGATCATTTTTAAACTATTATAAAAGCGTTCCCAGCTGTCTTTTTGTTTTGATCATACCATTTTGAGCCAAAATCCAAAAACGTGTGCCGTTTTCTAGGACATAGTTTCTGCAGAGCGGCAGTAGGTCTTTAGAAATTTGCCTCTTAGTTAATAGTTGGATGGATGGATGGATGGATGACTTTATTAATCCCACAATGGGGAAATTTCATTTCTCTGTGGCAGCAAAAACGGCATTCAGAAATAATCTATATAATATATCAAAAAGGACTTCAAAAATGACATTCATATTAAATTATTAAAAATTATTATTAAAATTATTAATACAATTATTATGAAAATTATTATCATATATAAAATGAGATTTGTATTTTATTCGTAAGGCCAGACCTTCTGAAAAGGAGAAACCCCGCCCCCTGCCCCTCCCAGCATTTTTTCGTCTGTTCCTGATTCAAAATGGATTTTTTTTCCATCACCTGAAAAATGGCACAAGAACATGTTAAGAACACCAAAAACTGCATATTTTTTTTATTGGAGAGGCTCTTTAAGCAACACCATGCTGGATGGAGCAGCTGGAAATATTAATTTAAGCATTCTTAAAAAAGAAAAAGTAATTTCTTTTGCCCAGATGGAATAGGGGGAAAAAAGTTTTGTTGGTGCAGAAATCTTTAAAGGTCAGACTAAATAGAAAAAAAGGGGCTCACATTATTATTAGTGGAGCCAAGTTCTGCTAAAAAAAAATAGTGAGCTTGCTAAAGTCAGTAGATGCTGCGCCTCTTTTCAAGCACTTGGCACAGCAAAAGCCACACGATTATTTGCATAATCCATTTTAACCTTATAAATATCTTGCGTCTGTTGCTGTGACAGATATGGATTCCCCTGCAGTTGTAGAGGATTAAAAATGGTTTTGGGTTGTTTTGTTACAGGTTCGACTCTGCCAAAATCCACGCCTGCAGCTGAAAAACAGTCCACCCTACATCCTTGACATCTTACCCGATGCTTACCAACACCTGCGCCTAATACTGGGCAAATATGAGGAAAACCAGAGACTTACTCAGCTCAGCGAGAATGAGTATTTTAAAATCTACATCGATGGCCTCATGAACAAATCCAAACGGGCCATCCGCCTCTTTAAGGAAGGAAAAGAGAGAATGTATGAGGAGCAGTCACAGGACAGGTAAGAGCTTTGTCAATCAATAAATGCTGTTGTAATTACTTTTTTTCAAGATTTATATGGCAGCTAATGGAGTTTTATTGTGAAGCCATAAAAAGATTAGTGTTTTGAGACTTTTGTTAAAGCGGTGTGGGTGAGACATTTAATGTATGGGATAAATACTTTTTTCACCTCATGAAAATGATTATTTTAGCTTTATTTTCTGTTTACTGTATGTTTTCTAAATCCGTTTAAAGTCTAGATCAAGCAGAAGTTCTGGTCAATAAGAAACGCTCAAGCAGTATGTTCAGTTGGATTCAGCTGCAGTGATAGATGCTGTGCTTTGACATCTACTGGTAGTGAAAGTGTGATGACGTGAAGTCAGAACTGTGCTCTAAAACTCTAAATCAACCACTGAACTCCAGGGTTGCCCAAAAGAGCAAAAGCTGTCATGCTTAAGCACTGATCTAGTTTTTGAGAAGCACCGCATTTGCAGTCCAAACCCAGATTTTTTTCCTCTGCATTTTGCCTGAACAGAAAGCAGCCCACTATGATGTTGATGTGAGCCTAACTGACTCAGATTATAAGAAGCGTAGGAGGTGGAGATGGGAAAAAAGGGAAAAACAAGGACATTTTCTGAATAAAGTAACAGCTTTTGCCTTTTTTTTTTTTTAATTTGCTGCCATTGCTCATATTTTATGCTTAATAGTACAAAATCATTTTCCAAAAAAATAGCATGAATGCAAAAAAAGAAGAGGAACTGTAAGTATGCCATAAGTTGTTGTGATGGAAATATTCACTCATGCCTGCCACTCTGAAGCCAAATGACACATCGGGTTTCATCGAAAAAAAAAAAAAAACTGCTAAAAAAACAAAATAAAAACTGCATGACAGCTTTGGAGAATACACGCCACTTTATACAGACTAAGCAAAAACCCAAGCCCCTTATAGAAAAATATAAACATTTTTGTGAATGTATTCATTTTAGGATATTCATTGAACTCAAATGTTCAATAAGGAAAAAGCTGTTGATAAAGTTTAGTACTGTTTAATAGTTTATTTTCTTTTTTAAGTTGGTTTAAAATCATTATGCATGACATAAAAGGGTGCTGAAAATGAGGTGAGGGTTGTCATAAGAAGACTAACATGAAACTAAAGTACCAACCGTTTTCCATCTGAAACAAACAAAATCAATCAAACAAACACCATTATAATCCTTGAATACCGTATAGACGTTGCCAGAGATACCTAAATAACACATATTCTTTGACACGTCGTAACCCTTCGACCGTTCACTCAGTCAATGGGAATCAGCTAATTCTGACGCAGATAAAAAGTGACTTTTCTTATTGGCTTTGCACTGATATGCAACACATTACAAACATAAAGTGTTGCATATCAGTTCAAGGCTGCTTTTCTCTGCTTCAGTATCGGCTGGTTGTTGTTCTTCACCTTTTGGCATATCCCTACAAGGGTCACCGCAGCAAATCAGCTTTCACTGAGGAAGGTTGGCAGACATTTCCACGCCGGATGCCCTTTCCTGACACAACCCTGTATTTTATCCGGGCTGGGGACCGGCACATGGGGATCCAGACTTGGGCCCCCTTGTGGGTACATAGGCAGTAGCGCAAAGGGTCTTGCCCAAAGATGTACACTGGATGAAGCTCATAGCGCCCCCTGGGAATTGAAACCTAGTTCCCATGTTCCAGTCTTGCACGCAGCCAAATACGCCATCCATTGTTTAAACGGTTGAAGAGTTACGGTAGTCAAAAGAATCTCAACAAGTGGTTAGGGGTTAAGGAAGTTGAAATTTCATTTGGACATTTTGTTAAACTCTGACCTTTGATTATAGTATTTAAAAAGGATCTAAAGATAAAAAAAACTTTTTTACAGTAAAAATCTTACTAAATCAAAAAAATGTTTTTCCAAGTTTTAACAGCTTTTTACAAAAGTCAATCCTTGAAAGTCTCGAAAAACCTCAAAACATTTAAACAACTTTTTTTTGTTGTTTAAATGATGATAATCCAAACTCAGGCAGAACACAGCTCTATGCCAATTTACCATTTATTTTTAATGTATTACCTATGAGTTACTGCCTCAGCAGATGAAGAAACTTTAAAAAAGTAAAGTACATTCATGTTAAAGCCAGCTTATTAACAATGCTGCCTAGTGATGCAAATCAACAGATCACATTGATAAGTAGTTTGCAGTCATCTAAACCTGAAAAAATGAAAGCAAAGTTTTCTGTGTTATTTTGGGACAGCATTTTTTTAACATGATCATTATCATATTCTAATCTGTACTAGGGAGACTTTAGCTTTTTTACTCTTCTCTTGTAAAATGTCTAAAATTGAATAAAATTTACTGAGTGATGATCCACGAATAAACTGTACAGAGTGAAATGTTTTTTGGTAGACTAATTTGCAAGACTATTTTAAGGATTTGGACAAAATGATCTATTTTTTATTTGATACCAAGCCCCCACCTTTTTATTTAAATGCAAACAAGGAAGTACCAAGAGCTGCAGTTCCTCTTTAGACCACCGGAGGTAAATTGGAGAGGGAGGCAAATCTTCTCCATTGACTCCTAAATTCAGGATTTTAGTTTCTGTCATTTTATTTTAATACTTTATTTGTTATTATTTAGCACATTGTAGACAATCTTTTTAAATTACCCTTTTATTTTCTCTGATAAGGGTTCCAATTGGAACATTTTTAGGAGTGTGTTTTTTAAATTTTTTTGTTTGGCAGTGGGTTGAACCAACAGAGCTTTAAATTTCACCTCGTCCTGCCTGATTGTTGTTTTTGGAAAGTTGTTGAGTTGGGTGGTGTGAACTGTTGTCTGAACTGTGTGAACTTCCTGCTTTATTTTCTCTGTTCAGAATCCAAGGGGACACGTCAGTGACCATCTGTGTAATTTATAAATGTTGAAACTAATGAAGATACAGAAACAAACTGCTGAAATGATGCAATGAGATGGCTTTTTGAACTGAATCCATAACCAGCACCTGATCAAAAAGTGACTCGTGGTGTTCTAAAAGTTTCCCACGGCAATAGTCCAAGGGCTACAGCCGGGGCCTCTAAAATAGCCCCAACGTACTTGTCCTACACCCAGCCAACTGAGCCATCCAGCCGCCAACATACTCGTGCTGTGAAGTCTGTATTTTAGTTGAAATGCAGAGTCAAGGGGTTGTTCTTATTGACTGTATATGAGAAGTGGACTGAGGGAGTGCAACGTCACCCATAGAAAATAGTTTACTATAGTTTAACAAATAGTTTATCAATTCAGTCGCCATTTTCCCCTGATATGGACTCCACCATGTTGGACCCAGACGTCATTTCTGAGACGACCACTCTCGCCAATCAGGAGTGACCTTGTTGGAAGTCCACGAAAGTGGGCTCAGGAGAATCTGTCGATTAAACATTTCGAACGTTCATAGTGAGACCACCTACTTTTATTGATTCAGTTTAAAACTGAATAAATGTAGCAGAGCAGAATGGTTGTTCTGACAAATATAATGACTGAGTAATAACTGTTGATTTTTTATGGGATTAGGCTTTGTGGAAGCCTGCGGGTACTTCCTGTTTGGAACGTCAGGGGGGAGGGTACCTCAGTCCAATTCTCAAATACAGTCAGTGGTTCCTCTCAACTGAGGCTGAAATCTTTATGATTATTACTTGCTATCAGCCATCTAAACACTATTTGTCACCTCCTGTATCAGACTTTGATCACTATGACTAGCATGTTTAGATCTAGATATCTACTTTTTTTGCTTATTTTTTCTTTTATGTAGGTCAGTATCTTTTTTGTTATTGTGTTGTAGCACTTTGGCTCACTGAATATTTAGGCAAAAGTTTAAATAAACATTTACCTAGGGTAATTTGACACAAAATAATATTAAAAACATCAGTATGAAGAAATAACATTATATTATTTTTGATAGAGGAGTCTGTTGAATGCGTTTTTTCAGCTCTTTTTTTGTCCGTCAGTTGTAATGTGTCAGTGGGCAGAGCAAAAAATGATTTTTCAGGATTTGTATTACATTTTTTGTGAAGATTTCCTGTTGTAAATGTATTGATCTATGGATCATGTTGCATGGTGCCGCTGTAGCAAAGCCACTACTCCTACCAACTGTCAGGTTTCACATTTAACTTTAGAGCACACAGGAATTCACCACAACCTCAATAAGATGCCGTGGTTTCTGTGGCTGGAAGCCTAAAATCACCAAGGAGGTCTTTGAGCTGACATTCTACCTTTATTTTATCCAATGACTCTAGAGACACAGATGTGTAAAGACACCGCCCGCACCTGTGTATCAGGCTTGTTAATGGTCAGAAATGGTTAAATAGGCGGGACAAATAGTCTTGAAGGTTTGTGTAACATGCCCAGTAAGACTATTTGTGAGATGAAGATTCAAAGATCATCTGACAGACAAAATGCCACGTCCCAATTTTTATATCAAATATAAGATAAAATAATAAAAATAGACGTTCGGTCGATGGTTCCGTGATGGTTGTTTTGATTATTAAAGATTAAGCAAGTTTTACTAACCAGAGGTTGAGTTGAATGAGAAATGGCAATGGAAAAAATGTGGACTGATTTGAAAGTAAAAAAACAAGACATTGAGGTTACTTGGTGACCTGATGTGGCTCCAGCTATGGGTTTAAATATATCTCAAACAGTCCAACTGTTGCCCCCTTTGTCACCAAGCTTGAACTGTCTATTGCAGCGAAACATCTTAACTTTTGTCTTGAATTGTTAGTGTCAATAAAAAGCCCGCTGTAGGTACCATAACCATTCGGCCTGCACCAACCGTTCGGGGTCCTTCGACTAGTGCTGAGGTCACATTATGTGATTGGCTGTCTTTTGGTCCGATGACATGTCAGATAGTGATTGGTCTGGACAAATTATGATACTACCATAAAAGAAGATATTATGCGATCCGTTGTAAACAAACAGAGCTCCGACACAGAGCGAGATTATTTTCTAAACGTGCTTTTAATATGATTATTATTAAGTGCATTGCAGCCAAACGGACTGCGGTCCAAACTGTTCTCCGGACCGCACACTCTAACAAAGCACCTTCCCTGCCTGCGAACACGAAGCTACTAGACTCCAGCTGCTCTGCTCAGAGACACGGTTCTCTAGTGTGGAGCAGCAGGTTCATTCTAACAGCCACAGATCTTTTTACAAAGTGGGTTGTGTCAAAATCTCTCAATAAACACGACAAAGAATAATCTCAGACACAACTTATGAAGGTAAAGAAATTTAGGTTACAAAAGGAAATGTGAAATGAAAATAGGTAGAGCCCGAGCAGTTTTGTCCAAGTGGGGCTACCGTAGTGTGACGTTATCCTCAGTCAAAAGGACCCCGAACGGTTATTACAGGGCAAATGGTTACGGTACCTACACTGGCTGCTCAGGTGCCTGTTGAGAAAGAATATAAAGGCTTTATCTCAGAAAACGCCCCAAACAATTCATACATGTTAATTTTTTGTTTTTTGTTTTAACTTTTTAACAAGTTTTTTATCGGTTGCTGTTGTGTATTTTTTGTGTCATTATATTAGGACTCCCTCAGAATACACTTTTGATTTCACAAAGTAGCCCACAATTACTTGAACTGCCATGTTACCAAGGTAATGTGAGAATCCTACGGGCTTCATGTCCATGAAAGCAGTGATGATGCACTTTGTTTCTATTGTGCTTCTGCATTATGGATGAAGTTTGGGTCTATAAATATAGTCATAAATGCTATATGATTTAGACATAAATATGTCGCTTATGTATTAAGCTAAAACTTGACTAGATGTTTATATTGCATATTATATTTGACCCATATCAAATGCTTAAAATTGATTAGTTCTTACTTTCACACTTGAGATGTAACTTTTGCAATCACCAACTTTTACTAATTTATATTAAATATACAGTACATTTTGGAAGGAAAACTTAGTTTTCATTTTCCATTTGAACACTGATCTAATAAACGCTTATAGTCGGCAGCTATTTCACTTGTTTCTTTCATGTACTACATTGGCTTGTAGAAATAAGAAAGCTCTACATAAAAAAAAAAACAGTAACAGAAGCCCTAAAAAGCAAATTTTCGGTCAAAGTCCTGTTGAAACTCCATAGACTTATATAAACTGAGTGGATCAGTCAATACGATTTTAGACGGTAAAAATGAAGGGTAAAGTAGGACGAGCAGATTAGCCAATTTTCAACACCCACCCAGAAGTAACGTGAGTTTTGTTAAGTTCACCTGAGAGCCCACCCACCTGTCAAAAGAAACCCCACCCTCAAGGAGTGATTGGAACTGATTAGAAGAATTTCTAACCAATCAGCATCAACCGTCATGTCCATGTCTGTGATTGGCTGGCTTTTGGGACACATTTGTCACACATTGCCCTGCTCTGGTTTGAGTGCACAAGACAGACAGAATTTCTCTCGAGTGAAATTTTTTTGTTTGCACATATTTTGATTTTCAGGTGCATTTTTATTTTCAAGTGCAATATAATTTTTTGAGCTCACAAAGTTTTACGCTCAAATAGTAGTTGTTGCGCTTGGAATAATGGCACAAAAACCATTCCATAAGCGTCAAGTAAAAATCGCTCCCTTTTGCAACCTGCCTCTAGTGGTCTTTTGAGGGACTGCAACATTTGGTACTTTCTGGTCTGCAATAACTCTCAATAGTCATCTTTAGAGTGACTGTAGCTAAAATGTAGCTAAATGCAAGGATCAGATTTGTGGTTTCCAGAATGTGCTCCCTAACTTGAGTGTGAGGACTAATAAAAAGACAAAAAAAAACAAAGGACTGTAAACTACTTTTACTTCAAACTTTAAAATAAATATTAATAATATATGTTTTTGGCGTTTGGTGAGGTCATTTTGGTATTTAGCAGTTTAATCACCACGTGATCTCTGCACTTGTATTTGGAATGCCTGTTTAGAAATGAGGCAGGAGTTGGAAAAAGTCAAATTTGTCAAATTATGCTGGAGTATGAGTCAATGCTATGCAGGTTTCTGTATTTTTATAGTAACATTTAAGAAACAGGATCCAGAGAAAAAAGTTTGTGATCACATAGACGTTTTGTGCAAGAGGGGCTGCAGCATTTCAATGGAGTTTTAAGCTGCTGTTGATTCTCAGGAGTTCACCCTGAGTGCCAAGAGCAGAGCTGCAGGGGAAAAGTCCCCCACACACTTCGCATCCTGTTCATATGTTTCCGCAGTTGTACTTTCATCTGACTGCATGTTTCAGATTTTCTCTTTTAATTCAAATCACTTGTGTCCAGCCTGTCGATGGCTCTGTACCAAAGCCGCCCCTGCAGACCTATGGCATTTCTTGGGACTGTCACAATGACGCTGCACCCTTTATGGCATTTACTGCTACATGAAGATTACCAACAATGCAACATCTTCCCCAAAATAAGTTTTCAGACTGTCAAATTTCATTTTTGAGTGGATTTTTGTGAAGTTTAGAACAGATTTTGCAATTTTGAAAGTCATGCAATTTGTTATAAGCCCATGAATCCATGAACTGGTTTATACAGGATAAGAACTGGATATAATGTTGCTATTCATGGATTATAAGGGTATACAATAGGGTATGAATAGTACAAAGTTATTCCAAAATCACTTTGAACAAAAATGTTTAGTTTCTCACAAACAGTGAAATGCGAATTTTTAACCCATCAACTTGATATCATACACATCACAATACATGTGGACAATTCTGCGTCACAGTGGCCTCTTTGCTCCCTTTAGGTGTTCTCCTTTCGCGGTCTCACTGTTTCTCACATTTTTTCAGTGCATGCTTTTATTTTTATTCTTTCCAGCACACTGTGTTCTGCTTACTGATTGACTGATTGTCAGTCCATCTCCATGCCATGTCTCCTGTACAGAATGCTATCAGTTTATCAAACCTATATAAAATCCTCAAATGCAAGCAAATCTTTGTTTGTATTTTATAACACTGGACTTATTTTTCTACAAATGTTTGAACTTTGAGATTTTAAATAAAAGAGAACAGTGCGAAAATATTAATGTCTTTCAGGGAAGTTTATAAAGTGTGTAGTTAGGGGGTTAACAGCCGTGATAAATGAGGAAATACTGCACTGTCAATCCCTACACAGTTCAATAACTGATGTAAGTAAGGACAGTGGTGATTCCCTGATTTAGTGTATCAGCAGCAAATTACTTTATTCACTCCTTTATGCTTTCAGCATATAGGAAGTTTCAGATTTATCTAAATGGATGTGTATTAAATATTGAAGATGTCATAAAGTGTCCAACAAAAAAAATACATTAGAAAATATACATCTGTCAGCCACCGTATTTTAAAGCTCAGCTTTTATTTACCTAAGATGTGAAGATATTCAACCTTTGCAGACTCTTATGAATCATAATTACCGGATTTTTTGCTTTTCTTGTATGACTCGGTTTGCTGCATGGTGGCTCAGTGGTAAGCGCTCTAGATACACTGCAAGAAGGCCCCCGGTTCAAGTCCCGGCTGAGGGACCTGAACAGGAACATCAATGGGGGACCTTTCTGTGTGGAGTTTGCATGTTCTCCCCGTGCATGCGTAGGTTTTCTCCGGGGACTCTGGCTTCCTCCCATGCTTTATAGGTTAATTGGTTACTCTAAATTGTCCATATGTGTGTGAATATGAGTGTGCATGGGTGTGTGATTGTGGCCCTGCGACAGACTGGCGACCTGTCCAGGATGTCCCCAGCCTTCGCTCGCAAGTGGCCGGAATAGGCTTTGGCAGCTCCGTGACCCAGGAAGGGACAAAACGGAATAGAAAATGATAATTAGAAGATGAATGACTTGTTTTGCACTTCTTTGATTAAATAAAACTGATACATTTATAATAAATCTGGACTATTGGAACATTGAGACAAAAACAGCTATTTTTCTCTGGGTAATACTTATGCAGCAACTTTGTATCTAACGTAAGTGACAGGTCTTCTATTGGTGTGAATGTCAAATGAGGTGGTAGCATTTGGTACAAAGCCAGTTCATTCTTTAATGAGATGAGAACGATCAGGAGAGACCTACTGCTACTGCAGTATAAAATGTACTGAACCAGCTTTACTGATCCGCACTGTTAGGGTGTAAAACTCTAAATGAGCTCTCTCTCTCAGAACAGCCTGTGTTTTCTGATGGTTGGATCAGATTTTTGACTCGCAAATGCATTCAGTCAACATTCAAAACTGCTCCTTGTAGCTTCTAATGCATGCACTCACATTTAGTTTTGCTGTCACAGGATTATTTTCAAAATAGCTGCATGGTAAATGTGTTCCTCATTTTGTTTCGAGAAGCTGTAAGAGCTCTATTTGCTGCCACATCATAAAACCTCAATGTATCGTCATAAAAAATTGAACTTTTATAAACAGACCAGCCATCTTCTTGCAGTTGTGCATTACCCAGATAACGAACTATAAGAAAAGCAGTACTTTTAACTGATTTGAAAGATTTCAGGTTCAATAAGTACTGAGTTTCTTGCTGTTTTAGAAGCAAAAAAGCCCTTTCTTCAATTTTGTGAGGTTGTCACAATAAATCATACTAGTATAGTTTGCTTCCTGTGATCCCCAATGAATCTAATTCATGTTTAGAAGTGTTGAGTAAAAGAAAACGCCAGTGGCCGTGTGTTTACGGTACATACATTCCTGGAGCAGTGAGTGCTTTTGGTGAGAAGTGACGTCATCACAGTCAGTGCATTCTCTTCTTGCGGGCTGGAGTGATCCTCCACCGGGGACTTGGCGCGCTGCGGGGCTGGTCAAGGCTTTCTGAAGACAGAAAAAAAATTGTTTTCAATGTAGTTAAACGTGCATGGGCAGTGATGTATGTTTCAGAGGATGTTCGATTGGCCATTCTGCATGTCAATCAAGTCAAAATATCGTTTTCTTTTTTTGGTTAGTTATCTTTGATGGCCCGCGATCAACCAGTTAATTGTGATCAGCATAATGAGAACCCCTGCTTTAGATAGACATTTAATGGTAATTTTTAAATCAGTGGGTAGGAGTGATTAAAGCTATCAGAAAAACAGAGCATATACAGTGGTCCCAAATTATAATGTGGTTCATCTCAGTTTGTGGTTCATGTTTTGCCTCCTGATTGGCTGTAGACCATTGTCAGTCAATCTCCTCTGTGGCGTGTCTCCTTTACACTACAGAATGCATTCAGCTTTGGTTTCATTCTACAGAACTGGATTTATTTCTCTATGAAAGCTTGAACTTTTTGAGAGTTTAAACAAGAAATAAAAGTGTGAAAATGTTCATGTCTGTCTGTGTGACATGCATTTAGTGTGTAGTTAGGGGTTTTAGAGCCTTAAAACATCTAAAATAAAAAAAAAGACCATTACTATTTTACCAATTGCAGGTCTTTTTTAGAACGTATGTCCTGTAATAAGCTAGGAATGACTGTACACTTACTCCTTCCAGTTTTTTATTGTGTTTAAGGATCTTAAAATCTGGGAATTCAGTCTTAGACTCTATATATTAAAATGACCCTAGAACTACGCAGAATATGTTTACATTAGGCTGCAACTGACAATACTTTTAGTTACCTGATTTATTATTTTTTAAATCATCTTTAGAGTATTTTGAAAGCATCAGTTTCACTTTTATCCATTTAAGTCAGTTAAAATGACTCATCTGAAAGCTGATTTTAAATAAGATTTTGTAAATTAACCACATTCAATAGTTCACCATCACTATTTCTTTATATTGATGTTTATACATTTGGTATGGTATAAAAATGGTTTTGGGGCCTCAGTATCAGTATTAATGTGAACTTAAGGCTGACTCTTTAACAAACAATTTTCCCTTTTTTCCAAGTCTCAGGAATATGGCAGAAACCCCAAGATACACAAGATTAAAGCCAAGATATTAACCATGTTACATTATGAAACACTTTTCTGGAGTTTAACCCTTTAACACCAGAGATTTAACACCTTTTTGACATTCTGTAACTCTTCGACCGTTTACACAACCAACACGAATCGGCAGTTTTGCATTGAATATGCAGCACATTACTAACGTAAAGTGTTGCAAGCCGCTTTTCTCTCCAGCTGAATCAGCTGGTTTACGTTGATTGCGGAACCTCTGGGAAAGCGCACATGATTCCAGTCCATTATTATTATTATTATTATTATTCACTATTGTACAGTGTAGCATATCAGCACAAGGCTGCTTTTCTCCGCTACAGAATTCGCTGGAATTACAGTAATTACGTTAGTGTTTGAAGAGTTACGGTAGTCCAAAGAATGTCAACACTCGAAATAAAGCTCTGTGTTAGACTTTCAGATCATCTCGACCAGCAGGGGCAGAAGAGAATTTAAAAGGAGGTCAAGCGTTAACAGGTAGCTAGACAGTAAAGCTCAGTTCAAATAGGCCAGTGTGGTTCTCACTTAGGAGTAACAGGGATTCTTTACCACAGGAGTTGATAGCAAATAGACAATGGAGGTCTTGACACTCAAGTTAAAATGTAGAACTCTGGTCCAGGGCATCAAATTCAAGGTCCAAAACAAAGGTCAGAATAACAGGCCACAGGCTGGGGCAGAAAAAAACAGCTAGAAATTCAGGAAACAAAGAAGCACACTGGAAGCAAGGCACACGACACTTACTCTCTGGCACCAGATGAATGAACAAGAGACGCTTAAATAGAGCACAGGTGAGGTGAGTTTAGTAATTAGAGCCAGGTGCAGAGAGCAAAGATACAGCGGGGGGGAGGGAGGAGAGCAGCCAACCATAACACCACGAATTTGGTTGTTCTTTTATTGAAGATTGTTAATTAACTCTCTGACAGAATTTGAGTCGGCAAAAAAAGTACATTTTAATAAAAAAAAATTGTTTACCATATATATTAATTGCAAATCTCTTCCACGCATTGGAGTACTTGGCCAAAATAATGTAAGAGGATATTGGATCAGGTGCAAAATAAAGATCTAGAACCCATTTTCTTCATGTGTAACTGTCTTGTTTTTTTCTGTTAAAATTTACAGACATCGTTTTGTCCAAATAGCTTGACTACTCACTACCTAGTGCACTATATAGTGGGCTTGCCATTTTGTATCACTGTCCTAATCTTTGAAAATCCAGTGCCCTAGAAATTTCGCTGAAGTCTCTGAGAAAAACCAATGTGCATCTATGCTCACTAGATTGGCCGGTATAGACCACAGTATTTGCATGCATGTTGCAATCATCATGCTATGTTAGCATCCAAATACTAAAACCACAACTTTGTAAACATTAGAGGGGAAAATAGCACCCTTTTTATTAACCTTTTTTTCGAGAACTGATTTGGAAACACATACAGAAGCATGTTGCAGCCAAGAGTGTTGAACAGAAAACCTAGCAAGGAGGAAACAATATTCAACTTTCCTTCTGCCAGAGTCTTTCATTCCAACCTTTGTTGTTTGTTCAATGTTTATATAACAAGCTTATATAATAGAAACCATTGACAACTAAAAATTGTGTAACAAGATATGTTAATTGTTGACATCGCTGCTTACAAATTGCCAAAGTCTTACCATAAATGTCTGTTTCTGATCTTATCTGGAAAACCGGCTGTTGAAAATGCAATATTGGTGTGTAGCGCAGGAAACAGAGACACTGTTTGGTTTAGAAGCATCAATACTTCCACTCACATGCATGCACTCCCACAGCCAGCTCAGCAAACCCCTCTGTGTGCTTTCAACAGCATTGGGCACCAGAAGGAAGCTCCACTCATAGAAAATCCATCCAGATATGAGGCTTAAAAAAAACATTGTCACCTGGACATGACAAATAACCTTCTCTGAGCCACAATTTACAATGTCAGAGTTGGGCTTGAATTGTTCCAGAATCAGATGGTGTTTTAAGATAAACTTTTTTTTGTATTTCTTTTCTGACTGTGACAAAACTTTGCAGTTTTGGTGTCCCTGAATGCTCAGTGTCTTGGATCTGGGGACTAAAATTCCTTCTTGACTCAGTTGGTTGAGCTGTAGATAATAACTGAAAGAAAATGCATTCCATTAGTTAAAACAGATCACACCACGTTTGAGTAAATTTGTTAGTCTAGAGATGTGTTGTGATATCCACTTAAAATATTGTCACAGTTGTAAAGGCATGTTATCCCTTAGGTCACAATTCTTGGCCTAAGTTCAAATTTTTGAACTTCAAGGAGGAAGTGTTGTTTGGGCAGGAAGTGCAGTGCTGATGAAGAATGCTCTCAGTGTTTGCTTGCATGTGTGTGTTTGTTATTTTTTTAACAGCCTTTTTAGACATTTTTGTTAATTCTACCAGTACTTCTGCTCTGATTGATTTCTAATGGAGAAAAAAGGCTCAAAAGCTCTCCTGATAAATTAGATTATTACTTAAACTTTTAAAGAAGTCTTTTTTAACCTGATCTTGCTTCAACATAACTTGCTTTAAACAAACTTTTTTCCCCATGAATTTCCTTGTCTCAGATGTCGATTGAAAATCCCTGCTGATTACCTTGTGTGTAGACAAACTTTAAGTCATCATATCAACGCTGTGTGATTGCTGGCAAATATTAAAGAGATTTCAGAGGTCAGTCTAAGATTTATGCCAAGACACGGTAAAATATTGAAGATGTTAAACTTTGTGGATCTGTGTCATTCTGGTTTAGAAGTTCCTTTCTTTCCTGCTACTGATTATCTGAATCAAGTGGATTTTGTCACAAAAAAAACTGCAATTGTAGGTTCGTTAGAAACGAGCTGGGCAGCAGCCTTCGACTATTTTCACACATCTGATGTAGACAATGTTCAGAGGACAGGAAACCAGGAGGGAAGGCGCTAGTGAGTGGTTGAGACCAGGTGTTACCACAGTAACAGTGTAGCTGCCTGTGACCCGTCAACAAGTTAATATCTCCTTGAAGAAGTTATTTGTCTCTTTTACATCTTTCATCATCAACCACAAACGTGGAAGTTAGATACAGTGGAAGTTAGATACAGTGCTTCTATACCAGTGGGTTGTAATTTATCATTTTGTAGACCAGAGGACATGTTGCTTCTTTAGAAGAAACAAACTTCTCAGTCTCTGGGGGAAGTTTTTGTTAGTCTGGCCAGAGTACAAACCTCAGGTTTGAGACCAGCATCATAAGGCTTTTTTTGTTTTGTTTTTGTTTTGCATTTTAATGAGTAATCTACTGTAGTTGTAGAATACTGAAGCAGCTCTGGAACATTACAGGGATGTTGGAGGGTGCATTTGTACAACCTGCTTTCAAGTATACCCCAACTATCAGATGGTATACAACTGTGATTCTCATTGTGAACTGTTGGGTTCTGGGTTTAGTCATGCCCCAGCTCAAAGATGCAATGTTTGCACTGCTGCTGAAAGGTTACATAACTCCTGGATAGTCTGGGTTACTCTTTATAATAATTCAGAATATCTAAGTACAGTAAGGTTAGCCATTGGAACATTAAAACCTTTACATTTAATGCCATGTCTTCAGTCAGAAAAGCATTGGTCCCCCCTTTCAATAGTTGAAGTATCTCAGATTTGTTTATCAGAAGGTTGAAACAGGGAAGTAAATTGGCTGGTCACTACAGAACACCTAGAGCAGGGGTCGGGAACCTTTTTGGCCAAGAGAGCCATAAACGCCACATATTTTTAAATGTAATTTCGAAAGAGCCATACAATAATGTAGTGTCTCTTTCCCACACTGAGGCATGGAGACTTAACCTCATTTAAGGTTCTTTATTCTGGTTACTGCAGACCGCAACAAACGCCGTAAAATTAATTCAGCAACTCCTGAATCTCTCCTGTCGACACGAGACGAGAGAGAGCGCTTCTACCAACTTTATATTCACCTGCTCCCGCTCCAGGCCTCCCATTTCCCTTATTCGGCCCATAGCTGAACCCCATTGGTCCAAACTACCTAACAACAGGCTGAGCGACAGAACTGAGAGCCAATCAGATCTCTGCTTGATGCCTTCAATGAACCCCAGAACTTTTAACGCGGCCCGACAGCCAAGTTAAACTCAGTCCGCGACAATATGTTTAAAACTAAATATACAAGTGAATGTGTGCATTTGATGTAATTTCAACATTTTTAAAGTACAATAAGTCTGTGGATTATTTTTAATAACATTGTTATTCTGTTGCTAATAAATGATGAGTATTTCTCGTGGTAGTTCTGCTGATGGTCTAGTCTGGTTGATACGTGGTGAGTTTCTGCTTCATGCAGGCGTTGAGACTTTAAACGTGATCTTAGGTTGGTCTGAATGTTCTGTAGATGTGACAAAGACTGCTCACATGCAGACGCGGAGCCAAACACACACTCACACACTGCAGTGAGTGACGGGCATTGGGTTTTACGTTTTTACAATCCCTGCGCGATTCACCTGCAGCCTGTCCCACCAACCCCTCACCCCCACCCTCTGCTTTCTCCCTCACACATCCCGTCTCCGCATCTGCGCGCTCTTTCTCAGAGACGGGAGCGCGAACTTTAAGGCACGGCAATTCACAGGTTTCCAGTTGGTACAAACTCTGTGAAATTATAGATAATTGTAAACTTATAGCGCTGGCGCAGATTTTTCTCTCCAAGCACCGCTACTACTGCGCGCCTCTGGCATCGCATCGCGCCCGAGAAGGACTGGACTAATGATAAAAAAAAAGTATAATTAAAGATTTGTCTGCGAGCCACATGTGACCATCAAAAGAGCCATATATGGCTCGCGAGCCATAGGTTCCCGACCCCTGACCTAGAGGGTTGAGGTTGCTGCTTCCTGTTGATCCATATTTTAGTAATAATCTTTGTCTTTTTAAGCTCAGGATAATAGCATAAAATACAAGACTAGTGTATGAAATCAATTAAAGTTTTCTTCAAAGAATGACCAGCAAACATTATTTATCTTCAGCTCCTTCATATCAGCAGGAGCCAATCAGTTAAGATGGTTGGACATTGGACGAGACACCTTCCGGATGCTTTCATGGAGGTTGTTGGGTTGAGCACTTGCCTTTGCTGCCTCAGCAATAACCATTTGTCCTAATGGGGATGGTAAATGAGCAGAAAAAAATAGTTTTTGTCAGAAAAAGGTTTGGGGATATCTCCTCTGTTTATCAGTATGTAGGTCCTGGAAAATCTGTAAAAATGACATACCGGTAATTTAATGTTTTTCCTTTTTTTATGTAGAGCTATATAGATTCCCTTAAAAACAGGAAGTTAAATGAAGTTTTAAAAAAAACAAGCAAACCTAATTTAGTAGATTAAAATGTTTGTCTCTGTAGAATGGGAAAGAATTGTTACTGTCTGTGGAAATCTATAAAATATTGAACGTTTCATTGAACATTTGAAGATACAAAGGGACAAGGCTGACAAAGGCATTTAAGGCCTTGGATCCCAGGGACTTCAGTTCAGTCAGCATTAAAAAAACACAAACCTTATCTAATACTGCTATGTATTCAACATTGTCTACTTTAGACTTGCGGAAATTCACGTTTTTAGAACTTGCTGACCTCTAAAGACTTCAATGATCTTAGTAGGGCTGTCAAGGATTAGTCGACATAAACTAATCAACTGTAAAATTCATCAAATGCTAATTTGGTATTGTCGACGCATGTATCATTATTATTTTTTTGTCATTTTAAATGATTACCATAACCACCATCCAGTCATTGGGATCGCAAAGCACAACAGGAGCTTTTGGAGGTGGTATAGCCCTTTCTCAACCATAGAAGAAGAAGACAGATATAAAGTTACGTTTAATGCTGCATTCACACTGGCTGCGTGTGGTGCGTTCAAGAACGCCCTACGCGTTTTATGAACACACATACAGCTGGTTGTATACACGCCGGACTGGCGGCACAGACGCAGGTAGCAACAGGGAGAAGATTTTTCTTCTTTTGTGCATTAACCGTTTATTAGCACTCATCTGCCCACCTACAATATAAAGAGGCTAGGGGCGCAAAATCAAATCCCGCAAATTTTGCTCCAGACGTTTTTTTTTCACAGCTCTGTTCCTATAAAAGTCAGTCTTGGAGTCATATTAATCCGACCGGACACAAACCGCTATTATTAATGTCTCCTTGGTGATCATGTTTACAAAAGTTGTTACTTACATTATTATTTACTTATACTTATTATTTACTTATAATAATTTAAAGTGGATGCCACCCACACGTCAGTACTAAATCTAAGTCCCCGATTGGTCACAGTAGTGTGTTGCTGCGATTCAGCAAGAAAGAGTTCAACCGGTTCTAAAAGGATTGAGACCTGTGTCAATGGTTGAGGTAGGATGGATTTAAAAACATACAGTTGGGGATCTACACCCTGCCTACCACCGAAGACACTTTTGAAAACTAATGGAGGAGAAATGAATGTAGAATATTTTGCTGTTCACCAATTGGAATAAAGTAAAACCCATGTTCATAAAAATATTTTTGCTTAGTATTTCTATGGGAAGTTTATACAAAGATTTAGTGCAGCTATCAGGAACCCTATTGCTTGCGATGTGTGTCGGTTCTGGTTTCAAGACGTTTAGCAAGGACTCATTGTGCGCTGAGACGCTGTCACTTTAACCCAATGCATCATGGGAGATGTAGTGCAAACAGCAGCCGAATGCGGACAGATTTGCGTCTCTAAGCTTCATGGTTTTGTTCACTTTTTCCACGGTCTGATACTGGATCCCACGGAAAGCTACACCGCTAAAGACAAGCTTTAGCTGGTCTTTTTGTTAGAACTGAGCGACTTTATGAGCAGAATCGGAACAAGGAAAGTGAAGACTTTATCCACTTCTGATTAAGCCTCCAAGAATTATAAACACACAAAAAATTTTTTTTTACAAACTTTCATATTCCTAACTACTCAGTGTTTTATCAGGGCCTGTTTGGATGAACACAGAGCTGACATCCTGGAGATGGAAAATGTTTTTAGATCAGTTAATAAGGGCAATTTCCCGCGGCACACCAGACCATTTCCCAGGGCACACTAGTGTGCCGCGGCACACTGGTTGAAAAACACTGCCATGCATGATGCGAACCTCCACAGTGAGTACCACTATTACCTTTTGTAAAAAATAAAAAAAAAGCACAATACCTTACATTAACAGAAATTGTTAAAAATTGACCAATCAACTAATGAAGTAATTGTTAGTGACGGCCCATCCTGAAGTAGCATTGTCCATGCAGTCCTGTGCTGTTTTTTCATAGTGTTGGTGTGGACGCGGTCTCTCAACTATTGATTCTGCTCCAGTTAGAAATTGTTTTCACAATAGTTTTAATAGAAAGGTGTTTTGGAGGACCCGCATGCAGAAGACCAGGGACTTTAAGAGTTTAATTATTTAAATAAAAGACAACCTCTCAGTGCTAAATCAGAAATGCAGTAAGCAAAAATATTATATGGATTGACGTGCATTAAAGAGCCATGCAGCATATTTTGCAATCCCGATGTTTTGTAATAGTGTCAAATGGTGGCCAGTTTGATAAATGGAAGAGATGCAGAACAGAAACCAGATCTGAAAATTCACAGTGCTGAAAAAACAAGTTTGCACCATGAGTGATGAACATGTAAACGTTTCCAATTTCACCACAGATTCCTCATTCACAGACTTGTACCTTTACTTGTTCAGCCTAAGAAGCACGGCAGAGCTTCTGCATCTCCTAAAGGAATCCACAGCATTGACAGCTTTTGTGAATTAACATTTGAGTTGACTTCAACCATAAATGGGTTAGTTATGAGGTTGTTGTTGTTTTTTCAACTTTGTGAACTTGGACTTGTATTAACATTAATTATAAATTCATTGAAGTCTTCTTTTCTTGATAAATCACTAGCTAACTTGAGCTACGCCTGCATTTGGCTTGCTGAACTGAAGGATCTACTTTGATTCCCTAGCTTAGACCTTTTCTGCAAATACTAAGCAAAGGTCAGTCAACATTAAGTAATCTAAGTTTAGTTAAATGCTTGGACTTTAGTTTAATGTTGCAGCTAATGGAGTACAGTGTGGCAGTACTGCATTTTTGGGTACACAATAGTTGTCAACTTGCCTTGTTATCAATCCACATTCATGCTTCCAGGCGTGTTTGAAAATCCTGGAGAGGTTCCAGGTAAACCACAGGCGTGCTATTGACACCAAGGACCGTAAAGTGACCTACACACATAAACCAGAAAACAGGCTGTTCGTGCTTTTTATTGTAGAAATTAAAAGATTTAGCATTTGTTGTTTTCCTAATGAGATAGATAAAGTCATACAGTGTAATATCCTGTTTTGGCACAACCTTTATTTTAAAAACAAACAAACAGTGAGACGTGTTTTTTCGGGCACTTGAGCTTTAGTCATCGCCAAGTGATGCCCAGAAGCTGCAGAGGAGCTGATCTCTTTAAGTGGAAGGAAAAACATTTGCCAGTGGGTGGTGGCTTCACCTAAAACTCAGTGGAGCTATATAAGCAATCAGCATTTGCTCTTTTATGAATTATTTATGAGATGAATGTGCCACAAAGAAAGAAACTGTGCATCAGTGATCCTTTCCCTGGGTAATGTAACACATTGCCAACAGCAGATTTAGGGACTTAATTTGTCCTTTTCAGATGACCTTTTTGTTTGTCTGGACAGACAAAAGATCAAATATTATCACCATATTTCATAAGGATGCAAACAGTTGGGAGTAGTTAGGCTCTATCTTGTCTTTGAATAAGATACTCAAGAGAAATTAATGCAAATCAATATTGAAGAAGTATATTTTGTGAAGGTGCAAAAGCTTAAAACAGCTGATTCAATGCAGATGCATGTCACATTTAAAGCGTAAGCTTAGCAATTAGGATTTGTCAGTCTATGCTTGCTTTTTTGTTTACATTTTTCTGTACACATATACCCAGGTAGTGACATCTGGAATAATATTTGTTTTTGTACATATCTCATTGCCAAACCAGTCTCCTAATTTACTTGTTATTTACAGCAATCCTGAACAATAATGTTTAACTCAAAAGTTCTATTTGTCATTTGTATTGTACAGAATTTTGTCAAACTAATCTGAAAGATTCCTTTATCTGCAGGTTTGCCACATCCTGTGATGCATTTAAATTTTGGGGTTTTGTGGGATAATTGCTGTGTCATGTTTTGCTTAAGACCTTTAAGTGATCAGACCTAATTGCCAGAGAACTTTCTTTGTTTAGTGCCAGACCAATATACATATTTCAACATTCATTATCTTTTTTTCCATGCAAAAACAATGTGATATTGTCTGTTTTCTTAATCATTTTCTCATAAAAAAAGATTGCTCTTCACCTTCTATCTGTGTTTGCAAAAGCAGGAGGACCTTTAACATATTTCCTGTCAGCAGAAAGATTTTTAAAATATATTTTATTAAAATGCAACTACAAGAAAAATCCCTGAAATTAAAATAGATAAAAACAAAAGAAGATTTCTTTTTACTAGAAACTTCCAGCAGGTCCAACTCCACTTGGTTCAAACTAGCTGTATTGTTAAGTTTAGCAAAAGAAAGCAGTGAAACACAAACAACTAACAGAGTATCTTCACATTACACACACAGTTGGTGCGCTTTTCGCCTGATAATACTGAAACATCCGTCAGCGCTGCCTTTTTCCCCGCACTCCCAGGCTTTGTGCTAAAGCCTTCAGCTGGGTGTGTGTTCCCTGGAGTCACTCAAGTGTTAAGAAGCTCTGGTTTGATGTGAAAGTGAGTTGGAGGTGAATTCCTGCTCCCAGCAGGAAGGAAGAATCAGCAGCAGCTGACTATGGGATTCTCTAGATAATGTTTGCAAAACGAATAAAATACCAGGCAGAGCAGCACACGAACAGCTTGGTGTTTCATTACCAAGATGCACTCTAACTTGAAACCAAAAATTGTGAAATTTAAACTAAACTACTGAGTAAATGTTTATTTCTAAAGGTAAATGTGTAACCTAAATAACACAATTAAAAAATGATGAAGTTGTTGACTCGCATCCAAATCAAAGTCAACTCTTAACTCCATGCAGATGTGAGGTTCATAACTTTATAACCCAGAAAAACAGGCTAACTTTGTGTATTGGGTTGCAGAAATAATGAAATCAATACCTGCTCAGTTTTCATGTTGATTCTCTGTTTTACAATATATTTCATCATTTTCTCCATATTTGGAAATATGACTGACTGCACAGCTTGTGGCATTTACAGCTTATGTAAGCAACATGAGAAAAATACTTCTCCGTGATGAACTCCATTTCATTTGGATACTTTGTCTTCAAGAACTGAACATTGAATTTCCAAGGCTGTAGGAAAGTTAGGGATCTCTTCGTTTTTCTTGAGAGACATGAGCTGTTTGTTTCTTCTCTTGCAGAAGGAACCTGACAAAGCTGTCACTGATCTTCAGTCACATGTTAGCTGAAATTAAAGCCCTTTTTCCTGGAGGGCAGTTCCAGGGGGACACCTTCAGAATCACCAAAGCTGATGCTGCTGACTTCTGGAGAACATATTTTGGAGAAAAGTAAGTCCCTTATCATCTTTCTCCTGTTAAGTAGTGCTATTTAAGTGCTTAATTCCTTTGTTTTTGCAGAACTCCAGCATTTCATTTAAGTGAGTGCTATTATTTCCACTTTATTGTGGATAAAGATTCAACTGGTAATTAGTTTGGTTTTCTTGCAGGACAGTAGTGCCATGGAGAGTCTTCAGACAGTGCCTTCATGATGTGCATCCCATCAGCTCAGGCCTGGAGGCAATGGCCCTCAAGTCCACTATCGACCTCACCTGCAATGACTACATTTCTGTGTTTGAGTTTGACATCTTTACACGTCTCTTTCAGGTTAGTGTCATGATCGGAGGATGTGTTCTTATTAAAAGAACGTTTTTTTTTTGTTTCTTTTCTATCATGTTTTTATTTAACTGACTTTTTTCTCGTTGGTTAGAATTGACATTTGTGTCCAAATACCCCGATTATTAACAGTAGGTTGAGGTATTAAGAGAAAATAGGAGTTCAAACAAAGAACCTTGTGGAACTCCACAACTTTAGTTTTAGCAGAAAAGCCTTTGGGAATCAATGTATAAAATTAGTATTTGTTTTTTTCCAGTTCTTTAATTAACCTGGAGTGATTTTATTTTACCAAATGAACATTTTATTATAGACATAAATGTATTTTCTGAAGCAAATGATCAATGTAAACTCAACCTGATGTGGGATCCAGCACCTGGCAACAGTAAACTTTACAAAATTAAAGTTCTTAGATTTTATAAGATCTCTAGACTTGTATGAAATACATGAGTGCACTGAGGTTTGAAAAGGAGAAATAAATAGTATTTGATGTCTCTATTTTCTTCTAATTTTTTACTACAGATTGCTTTTTTAGTTTAATATGTTACACATACAGGTCATTTTTTCCTGTTAAGCAATCGAGTAAACAGACTTAACCCTTGTGTCAGTAATGTTTGTTAATTCCAGTCCATGTCAAATGTTTTGGCATAAATGTAAATGTATCCCACAGCAAAGCTCAAGCCAGCTGTAAACACAGGCAAACAGAGGAGAAGCATGTTGTGAAGGAGCCAAATTTCGGAACCCTTCACTTTTGTACTCTTTTGCTTTGCGCTGTGCAATTATATTAGCGAAATTTCATTAGGTTTAACCGAGTCTACATTTTATCAGTTATTTATGGCAGAGGAACATGGGGGAGCTTAGAAACTAAATGTCAAATGATGACAGATTAATTAAGTTTAAACATTTGTTGGTCTCTTCCAGCCGTGGGGATCAATACTGAGAAACTGGAACTTCCTGGCAGTGACACACCCAGGATACATGGCTTTTCTAACTTATGATGAAGTCAAGGCTCGACTGCTAAAGTTCATCAACAAGCCTGGCAGGTATTTGGATGAACTTGTATGTGTTTATCTGCAGAACTTTGTAAAAAGATTCAATTATCTGCCCCCCTTTTCTATAATTCAGTTGATGAATTCATTCTGATTTATTGACAATCCACGATGACATTTGCTTAAATTCCTGTTTTCCAGTTTTTCTTGATCTCATCATAGTTACCCCACTTTTGTTGTCTGTATGTGGGGTAAATCAACCATATTGTAAAAAGGCCAAAGCAGAAAAACCTACAGCCTGGTTCTGACTCAGTTTAACTGGTTACCACAGTGAGGCAGGAATCATTTTGTTAATTTTTCCCCCCCACAGCTTGTTCTTTTTTTTCCTGCAACTCTGCTGTTCTGTCAGCATAGAAGAGTTTTCGTGCTTCTCCATGTTATTGCATTAAGTGATGACTCAGCACAATATTTAGCCTGGCTCTTGCGGAAATAAGACTTCTTGTGCAAAAAGTGTTTAGTTTAAAGTCCTCTCTAACTGCAGTTAAGTGTTTATAGGCTTGTTTGGTTTTAAAAACCGTTGCTCGGTCTGATCTGCTTTCTGACTCACCATAAGAATGTAGGAGAGGACACTTCAACCCAAATGACTGTTCTGAATAGTTTTACCACCATTTTAAAAGTCACAGTCTTTAGCTCTCCACATTGATGTCATTTGGTACACAGCAGGGAGAAAAAACATGGGCTTTTATTTTATTTCTATTTTTTTAATAGCGGTTGTGAGGCAGTTTAGTTCATAAATGTCTCCTTGACTGTTGTCTTACTCTAGAAAACTATTTGAACTGGAATGTTTCAAATAAAATAAAAAAAATGTCACATACATTCTTTGGCTTCTTATATTTTATTCACTTTTGGAAATTGAAAAGTCAACAGTCTTCTACTTCTGGTTCTGTTTTTTGTTTTTTAAAGATTTTTGATTTCTGCCTTCTGCAACAAGGCCGTACTCACGTTCATGGTCTTTTTATTGTTTAGATTATACCTATAACGCAAATATATTTACAACAGGCTTGATAGAATTTTAAGGCTTGGTTTTTGCTCTGGAGAACATCTAGGAACCAAAAAATTAACCACAAAATATTGAATGAAACATACAGCTTCTTTTAGAAAATAGAAATAAAAGCCTCAGTATATATCTCCTTGGTTTGTTTATATAGGCTCACTCCTAACACTGTAATGGAGACAATATTTAGGTCAGAAGGTCAATTGATTCAAAATGATCTGGCTTGAACATGAACTGCTATGTTTTAAATAAAATGTAAATTTCAAATATTTTTTCATATACAAAATTAAACTTTTTGTAAAAGTTAAATGGATACAACTTTTCTCTTGAATTTCTTTTGCGTATGCATCAGAAAACCTCAAAAACCCACTCCACTTGGTGTTTTTAAAATGTTCTTGTGGCATCTTTCTGATGATGGAGGACATATTTACAGAAGATTTAGATTAAAACCGTGTTTCTGAGTATTTCTTTATTCAAATCATGGTGGATCGGGAGCAGATGAAAAAATGCAGTTTAAAAAAAGATTGTAGCTGTTACACCAGAAGCTCCCTGCTCCACTTCATTCTGATAAATCCACTTGCAGACAAATAGGTCCATGTACGTCTTTGTTATACTCTTGTAAGCAGGCATCTGGCTCAAAACTGTATGGCAGGATAGCTCCAATATGGCTCGCCATTTTTTGTTTTGAGGGGCTCTAAGCTAGCAGGAGGGGGTTAAAACAAAGGGATGATGGGAAATGAGCACTGGCTTACTCCACGCCAACGGTCCCGCCCACAACTCAGAGGTGAATTTTGATTAAATACTGCTGCTCTGCAAAAACTAAGACCTAGAAAAAGACAGGTTTTTTGATTTGCCGAAAAACACCATAATTATAATTAAAAGAACACTTTTAGTATAGATCAAAACATGACTGGAGTGGGACTGTAATGTAAACAATAATGATTTTAGTATTTCATGTTTATTCTGTTTAAAACACTAGTTATCTGAAATCTGGCTTTGATGGTCAAACAAAACTGGTTTCAGAATGGAAATGTGAAAAGGAATCAATGTTGAATAGATTAGGTCCAAATTGCAAATTGGATCTAAACATGACCTTGTGAAAGCTGATTCAAATTGATTACATCTAGGCCAAGTGTCACATCTTTAGCGACCAAACGGTGTCTCAGTGAGAATGTAATCCAGGAGTCGATATCCAACAGTTATTGTGTTTTCTGACCTCTTTTGAAGTGTTGGTACATCTGTGTTCCTCACAGTTACATCTTCAGACTGAGTTGCACACGCTTGGGTCAGTGGGCGATTGGCTACGTGACCGGCGACGGCAACATACTGCAGACCATCCCCCACAACAAACCACTGTTTCAAGCTCTGATCGATGGCTTTCGAGAGGGCTTGTACGTAACAATTCCTTTTTTGTTTCTCTTTGTGCTTATTGATTACTTGGTTAAAATCCACACTGAGCGTTGAACCGAAGTGTTGTGTCACAGTCGCTTTCATTGGAGTTTGGAGACTGGAGAAGTGTTTTCTTGTTCCGAAATGATAGAGCCGGCCTCAGATGTATTTTTTGTCTAAAGCCGGGGACAAAAAGTGATGTCTTTGGGCTTGAATTTGGTTCAAGGCCATCTGCTTCTGTTATATCTGATCATCTCACAGACCCTGAGTCTGTCAGGCGTGCCTGCTTTTATTTACTGGACAGACTGCAGTCTTGTCCAGTGATTCCTCACAGTGAAAACAAAATGCAACTCCAGAAAGTAGCCGTGTTTCTTGTCAGTATTTTAGTATTAAATAAAATATTTTCGTTTTTTTTGTTAGTTTAATTTTGAAAATACACTATTGGGTTCATGTAGTCTCCATGCATATTTCATTCATTCAATAGGAAATGCATATTTGGTGCATCAAAACACTTCAATCCTCTTTCCTTTTGAATTCCTAGCTACTTGTTCCCTGACGGTCGCAGTTACAATCCGGATCTGACGGATTTGTGTGACCCGTTGCCTCATGATCACATCAAAGTGACACAGGTGGGTTTGCGTGTAAAACTTGATCTTTGCAGAGTACAGGGGTCCCTTGTTTAATGGAGGGGTCACGTTCTAAAAATAACCTCTGATAGGTAAAACCCCTTGAAGTAGAGTAGGTGTTTTAAAGCTGACTACACACTATACACTTTTCTCAGACAGACATGAACTTTTCTCTCTTGTTCAAACTCTTAAAGTTCAAACCTTCTTAGAAAAATAAGTGCAGTATTATAGAATTAAAAAAAAAAGATCTACTGGCAATCGAAGACCCATGTACATGTGACAAGATAAACGTATTCTGTACTGGAGACTAAGGACAATCGTTCACAGCCAATCAGGACGCTGAACACAAAGGGGCTGCAACGCTTACACATAAAAAAGAAAAAAATCTCAGAAACAGGAAGACTGTGAAAGGTGAACAACGATATTGCGAGGAAACGTGTATTTCTCACATGTGGACCCTCTTAACACTAAACACAAATTTCAAAAATAATTCTATAAGAACTTTTTTTCCCCTCAGTTTTGATAAATATCTAAGACTAGAGTAGCTCAGCAGTTGTTTTCTTGTATTTTTCCCTTTGTATTTTTTCTGTAGTTTGTTTCTGTTTCATCCTTCTTTGATGGTGTGATAAGACAGAGATCCTTCTCTTCTTTTAGCTTTCGTTTTTGCTCTACATGCTGTGTGTATGTGGACTTTCTTATATAATCTGAGGAGACTAAAACCCAATTGACTATACAAACGCTGATGACTGTAATAAAACAATCAGGAAATATTGCTGTCCTTTGAGGTATTATTTCGTAGTTAAATGACTGCCTTTTGTCTGTTTTTTTGTTGTTGTTTTTTTGTTTTTCTTTGTTCTTAAACATTTCTGTTTACTCTGCAACTTGGGAGATGATGAGCATAGTTTAAAATTCAGCAATACCCATAAAAGTGGTGGCTTTAAGTGCTGTAATCTTTAGCCTGGAGTCATAGCTGACAACCTGCTTCTGCTGTTTGCTCAGCATTGATCATTTGCATCATCTTCACTCAAAAATGAGAAAGACAGTTCAAACCCGGCCAAAAATTGTTAAAAAATTAGATATTTCTTCAGCATCTTGTCACATGGAAAAGAACTAGGTTAGAGGTTAGAAATGTCTCATCAGAGCATAGACCCTGATAGACAGATGAACCTCCTTTCTCTCTAAGTTTAATTTCCTTTGGGTTGAACAATAAAAATGGCTCGTTGTGGGTAACCTCTTTCTGTTAGAGTTTACCTTCCTGCCACATTTTATTTAAATGTCAACTTTAAGCTTCTCGACTGCGTTGGTTTTAACTTGCATTTGCACCCACCTGCCCACACGCAGAGCTGCACCTCCAACAAAAACATGCAGGAGCCTAACTAAACATTTGGGTAAGGAAATGCAGAAAAGCAACTTCATTGAAACATTTTCATGTGACAGAAAAAGATTTGAAGCTGGCTGAATCCCATGGTTTGAGTCTCAGTCAAACTAAATGTTTATGCATGAGGGGAAAAGCACAAAGATCCGATGAATAACGGGGTCTGAATGTGCCTCAACAGGAGCAGTATGAGCTGTACTGTGAAATGGGATCCACTTTCCAGCTTTGCAAGATCTGCGCCGAGAATGACAAAGATGTCAAAATCGAACCCTGCGGACATCTGATGTGTACACTGTGTCTCACGGCCTGGCAGGTAAGCTAAAAAATAATAATATAAAGAGAAGCTGATGGCTGTTGGCATCTCAATGCTCATTTTTTTTTCTCCTGTCTGCTTGATCAGTGTTCTTAAGATGTTATTGTGATGTTATTGTCATTCTGAAGGGTTTTCTCTGCCTCCTGCAGTGTGGATGTGCACTTCACAGCCCTGTGTTATAAAATATCTGCTTATACCTGGAAGTAGCTTTCTTTATTTTGGTTATGTGGATTATTTGCTTTTAAGATGAACAACTTTGAAAACTGGCACAAGTCTTGACCTTCAGGTTGCACCAAACACACAAATATTTAAGCTTTTGTCCTTCAAATCTAGAGGACCCAAGTTGCAGCAGTACGACTGGTTTTGACCTCTTTTCTGTGTCTGTGGTTATGTGTGTTTTTAACCACTTTTCAAGTTTTTGCAGTTTAGTTTTGAACATTTTTTTGGACAGTGTTTTTCTTTTCTATCTACCTTTTTTTGGTGTCAGATCTTCTGAAGATTCTCCATTTGCCTCAAATTTCATTTAGAGACTTTTAATGTGTTGTTTGGAGGTTTGGTTAGCACGACAGTCTCACATGGGAAACATTAGAAGAGGACTAAACGAAAGAGGAAACTTTGAAATGAAAGTTACAGAAGTCTGAATCAGGATGTGAGTTTATACTGCAGATATTATTATCATTATTTTCATTAAAACTGTCGTTTTTGTGGTTGTGGGCATTATATTTTAAATGTGTAGACTTGTGTGAACAGTCTACAGCCCTGAAGTGACCTGCGGGCACAGACGATGACTCAGCATCTCCCAGCTCTCTGTGTTTGCTGAAGTAAAAACAAATGCTGCTCATCTAATTCTGTCTCTACCCTTTTTGGTTTTCTCCTGTGCAGAACTTCGTTTCGGCTTAGTGACGTCAAAGCCCTTCCCATAATACATTAACATGATTCGTTGTTTTGCCACACTCTGTATAAAAGAGTCTTGGGTCTGTTTTGAGAAATCTGATTGTCAAGAGTGCATAAAGGATGGTTCTGTTTTTCGGCGTTTATGTTGTGCCACATCAGAGATATGGATCACTGGATCCGTTGGGAGATGAGTCACTAACTTCCACCAATGACCAATTGACCAACAAAACTCTTAAGCTACATTAATGCCCTAGGCAACACGCGTTCAAGTGACCGCTTTCGATAAAAAAATCTGTGGTAAAAAAAATCTGTGTTTAAAACTCAAGCGTAGCTTGGTTTCTTTCTAACAGTTTGGGCTCTACGTACGAAATGTGGGTTGAAAGTTAAACCAAGTCAAACTTTGACCAATCGGGGACTCAGATTTGGTAGTGATATATGGATGACATACATTTTAATTCAAAAAAGGGCCAACCTTTGCACCGCTTTGACATTTCAAGCAACTGTAGGTGGTGGACATAGACTAGTAAACAGTAACAAACGAAGTGAACACCATGAAGAATAAGCGTGTTTGTTTAGCAGATTCTTGGTTGGCCTCTAAAGGGAGGAGATGAAAAATCATTAATGGGTCACATGAAGATTTGGGTCACTTCAATGTGCAGTTTGAGCGTAGCCTTCGCTAAAGACGATTTTCAGTTTGACCTTTCTTTTACCATTTAATTGAGGGTTTGAAGAATGTGTGTGCAGATGAGGAAATAGCGACACATCTAGTGACATGAAAACAGCGAGATGTCTGCAGAACCTTCTGCGCTTCTACATTTAGCTAGCGGAATTTGTCAAATGAGTTCTGGCTCTCAAATTCTCGGCCCTTCTCTTCACGGATGGGAATCGGCACCGCTCATAAAGCGATGACGCTTGAGTCATTTCCTGTTAAATGTAACCAGAAGACACCATGTCTTGGTGTGAGGGGTTCTTAGCATTTTCCTCCGTATCAAAGTGCTTTACTTCACAAAAGGGAACTAGTGAGTCAGTGAAAGCGAACACTCCTACAGCAGAATCGTCCCCCGTTTCCCTCACGCTGTCATGTCAGCGGCGGTTCCCTCTGCATGTTAGTCAGCTGAGGTGGAAAAGACATCCTGACTCACAGCTGGTTAATGATCTGGCCTTTCCACATCCTGTTCTTCTTTTGAATGTCTGGCTTTGATCTGCATGTACAGGGGGTGAATGGGGAGGGGGGGCCTCCTATAAATGTTCATCTGTATTCATGCAGACACGCCTAAAAGTCATGCAGACGGAGATTTACTGAGTTTTGTTTTTTACTTTAACTCCACACAAAAAATAGTTTCTAAGTTTTCGATGATCATCATGAATAACTAAGTGTATAATTTATTTAAAAAAAATAGCTCTGCATTGGCCTTCCTGTGCTTGTTGGTGAGCATTTTTGCATGTGACCATCACGACATTCTGGTTTCCGTTTGACATCCCACTCCTTCCCTTTTCCGTGCCTTTTTTGTTTGGATGTTTTACAGACATGCCTGTACATCTGCTCAGAAATCGGTAGGCCAATAGCTGCTGCATAAATGCTGCTTTGTTCTTTTGAGCCTTTGACCTGTGTTGGAAAGCAGCTGCCAAGTGGAGCATGAACATGTGGCCAATGAGTGCTGTCATGTTGCCAAGCATGATCTGCAGCAGTGTGGGACTGCTGCTGAAGATAAAGTTAAATGGGTTCTCTTTGGAGACCTGTAGCAGCTATTTGACATCCTGACTGATTTCTAATTTAACTGAAACACAGCAAAGTTTGAAAGGAGAAGTTACATGACGCTATTTCTTTGGGCTTGTTTTGCATGAAATGCCTCATTACACATGAACGTGCTTACAGGAATCAGATGGCCAGGGTTGTCCCTTCTGCCGCTGTGAGATCAAAGGGACAGCGCCCATTACGGTAGATCCCTTCGACCCGCGAAACGAGGGCGCCAAGTGCTTCTTCCTGGACCGGCACAGCAGCCCGATGCTAGACTTCGATGATGAGGAGGACAGAGAAGACTTTTTGGTCATGAAGGGACTAGCCAACATTAGAAAGGTAAAGCTCTGTGAATGAGAGATTTGCTTTAGTGACTTCTTTGTCCTTCAATAACCCACCAGTAATTTCAGTTGTATGGTATTTCAGTATTTCAGATGTTTAATGAGAAAAAGATAGATATGATGTGTCCTAACTGTAGATGTAGCACTGTTTGAAGGTGTCAAAATACAGCTTTTTCAGAGGATAACATCTCTAATATCTAATGTAACACATTTTTAAAATATAGATGATTAAATTTAAAGATGCTGTCAATACATTTTATTTGGTAAAGGATTTAGGCAAAGATCAGATGTAGAATAGACAGCAATTAAGTTTTTTACTTAATAAATTGAAAACTGATACCTAAAAAAACATGATGGATGAAGCTGTTAGAAAAATAGGTATACTCAGAGGAGCTAACTAACTCAATGGAAACAGCTGTTGGAATTAATTAAAACTACAAAAAAAAACCAGAATTGAACCATTGATCTGATAACAGAAGCTAAAATCACATAAAACAAAAATTTTCATAAGCCAAAACACAACCAAATCATTGATCATTTCAAAGAAATGTGCTACAGTGACGTTTCCTGAGTCATGGCGCCACTGATTTAACCCTTTAACTGCCTGGTCAACCAAACATTTGAACACATTAAGAGAATATATGATCAAAAACATTGATTGTGTGTATTAAGACCCCAAGACAAAAAGTAGCAGAAAAAAAATCACTTTTGTATTGATTTGTCTTAGTTATTAGGTAGTTAATGGGATAACTCATGGTTCTTCTTCATGTTTGATGTTTTTAATTCCCACTCCAATCCTCTTTTAAACTGTTGTAAAAGTGTTCACAGTGGTCTTTAATTATGACTATGCCCTTTTTAGCCAAAACCCCCCAAAAACCTGTCATTTAGTAGGACATAGAGAGCATGCAGAGTAGCAGTAGTTACCTAACATTACCGTTGCAACAACAATGGCGATCAATATTGGAGCCATCCAGTCGAACTGTTTTTAGCCAGATAGCAGTTCAGATGAAGAAAACAAAGAAGTTAATGGATCTGTTTTTCTACAAGTGGATGAAGAAGAATGGAGCGGAAGGAGGGAGCTTCTCGCCTGCTCATTGTATTTTCTATATAACAAAAATGTTCTTTTCAAACTGCGTTTTTTCATCTGCTCCTGATTCACATCAATTTAAATTAAGAAATACTCAGAAATGCAATTTTGAACTTAGTTGTCTGTATATATGTCCTCCAGCATCAGAAAAATACAGTAAGCACATGTTAAAACCACCAGAAACGTAATTTTCATTGGAGTGGGTTTTAAGCACTTAATGAACCAGGAGACTTTTCTTATTATCTTGTTTCACAGCATTGTTCAGAGCGCCAGAATTCCCCTATGGTGTCTCCAAGCTCCTCACCCAGCAGCCAGCATAGGAATATGCTTGGTGGTGACCCCGTTCACAGCAGCCAGCATCTCAGCCTGCCTCCGGTGCCCCCACGACGTGAGCTCATCCAGAAGGGGGTTCTACGCTCCCCTTCTGCCAGTCCCATTGGTTCACCAAAGGTTTGTCATGTCTTCCAGGGGAAGGCTTTAAACTGTAGAGACACTGAAATAGGCTTCTAAATCCAAAACATCAGTGTCATCTTCCTCTCTTCACTTCTCTAGTCTTCGCCAGGCATGTCCAGGAAGCAAGACAAGCCACTCCCAGCCCCACCTCCGCCCCACAGGGACCTACCTCCACCTCCACCCCCTGACCGTCCTCTTCCTATCCTTCCCGAGGCACGCCACTCCTGGGTCCCTGGTTCTTTTTTGTTGTCCTCTCCTCTGTCCTTTTCTACTGGAAAGCTGTCAGATTCTTACCTTCCTCCTGAAAGCCGATGTGCCAAAGATGCCAACATGGCGGACTCCCACAGGGCTTTAGATCCATTCCAGCTTAGACCTGCCAGGTTGCCTCATATAAATGGAAGGCCTCTCAGTTGTCCGCCTGAGAATTTTGGGAGATTAAATCAACGACTGGAGGGAGCGGGAAAGTCAGAATGTCCAAAGGTTAGGCTCAGATCAAATGCTTCTTTTAGCAAGTGGGAACCATGCATTTCCATTAAATTTAGCTAAGCTCTAGAAAGTGAAAAGTTCTGTGTAAAACTGACTTAAAAATAGTGTCAAATGCATCTAAAGCTTTTTGAATTGTTTTCATTCAATAATTGTTTGCTTTTTCTTCTTCATCTGTTCAGGTCTTTGCTAATGATGTGCCAGTTGCCGATAGCGATGACGTGGTTCTCTCCCAGAACTCACCTCCACGCTTAGTTTGTGTAAGCCAGACGTGAGTATTTGGAGATGCACACTCAGTAAAAACATAATGACATTCACCATTGTACAATAGTTTGCATTTTGGTAGAATATTTAAAAGAGGATCCAGTAAATCCACTCAATAAAAGGCATTTAAACAACAAAACAACTTTCATACCATCCCAGCATGCAAAGTAGAATATTAATTGATGCCCTTTTTGTGGTTCACAGTTTTCAACAGCTATATGAAGATATGAAGTTCCTTTTAAGTCGTCTGTTAATTTATACAACTGGGGTTACACATGTGTTACATATATATGATCCTCAAAACTTTCTGTTTTTAGGAGTGTCACCTTTTTTTTACTACAAACATCATCTTAAATAATGTTGCCAGTTTTTTGTTTTTCTTTTACAAGCTTGTACCTTTGCACTCATTTACAAAAAAATAAAAAAGTGAGACGCGTCTGATTTGCTCATCAACGAATGAGCTTAACCAGCCATCCATGCATTATATTTACCTCCAAACTGGATTTGGACTTTTTTATTTTAACCTTTTATCTTTTCCTATTGGCTCTAACTTCATGTGTATTTTTCGTCTTTCCAGTTAGAAGATGTCAATTCTGTTCTCATGATTTGTTCAAATTTCTTTATTTTTAGCAACATTTATGCATAAACAAAGCGAGGGGGGAAGCTGGTGCATGGTGCTTAGTGTTTTCTTGGCTCATGAAACAAGTTGCTCTTTAAATTCTGCAAGAAAGATCGACCTTTTTAAAAAAAAAGGGAAATGTATCTCCTTGAAATAGCTTTTTTGTCGATTTCTTAATTCTCCGCAAAATGGAGTTTTACCTTTAAAACAACCTGTAGGGGAGCAGGGACATTGCTGGCACATTTTTTATAAGACCACTGAGAAGTTTCTGTTTTATCAGATGTTTTGTCTTTTCAATCACTCCCTTCTTTTCCCCCTGAGGGCTCAGACACAGGAAACTTGTACAAGTGAGGTCTAAAGCCTGAGGGGAATGTACTGGTTCCTAACAGCTTTAAAGAATGATGGCTGAACACATAATAGCCTTTTAGCAGCAGCCAGAATTAGATTAGGTGTTTGTGTGTGTCGGGCTGTAGTGGAAACAGGGGATACAGCTGTTGCTTAGGATGAAGCTGAACCCTTTTGGGGGGAGAAGCTCTGGTTTTGCTGGTGTTGTGAAATGCTTCAGTTTGTGTTTATGCTTGTTTACACATCCCATTAACAGAGAAGCCTCTATGAGTAAATTCTTTAAACACAAACTGATGCTGAAACTCATGTTTCCTTCCATAATTCTCTAACTGGAATATTTAAAGTAAGTGGATAAATTGCATAGAAAATAGGGAAAATGTGTTTTGGAGCTTATTTCCTGAGTTGTAACAATACATCTTAGTAATAAACGTGATATTGTTAAACAGTCTGGTTGTTTTCCTTCAGTACTTTTGTTAAAGACCCACACAGATGAAAATGCTGTTTTTAACAAGTTCTTGTGGCATTTTTCTGAAAAGAGAAGACATGTATTAGATCGTTGTGAATCAGGAGCAGAGAGGAAAATGCAGTTGAAGAAGAGCTTGTTTGTGACGTAGAAAAACACGCTGAGCGGGGCACAAGTCACAGTCCCATTCACACACTGATGGCGGCTCGGCTGCCAAACATTGGTGCCAACTCTCCACCAGAGGGTTCAATGTTTTGCTCAAGGACACTTTGGCATATGGGTGGGCAAGGCAGGAATTGAACCTGCAATTTTCCGATCAGCCCGCCCCCGTTATGTTGATTATGTCTGATCTGAGTTTCTGGGTTATAAATCTGACTGCTATGAGGAAAGCTTAGCCGTGTTGATCCCTTTATAGTGTAGTGCACCTTTCTGGTATGCAAAAATCGGCTCAGGCATGTTTTCAGGAATACGAACCGTTGGCTGGATGCATTCTTTACGGTCATTAAGTGGGACGTCATGAAGGCAGCAGCAGAAGTGTAGGCTTCATTTGGACACTTTGAAACCTCAAAAAGGCTTAAATTTCACACCCGAGCTCCCTCTGCAGATGTCAACTGCACTTTGAAGCAACTCCTTAACTGCTAGTGTCAGACTTTCAACCGTTTCAGGAATGCTACTATAAATCAACAGTGACATCTGGTGGAGAGGCCAGGGATAGCCGTCTGACTCTTCCTCCCTCTGCTGCGGTCAGCATCTCTGAACCCAGATCTCTTCTCAGATTACACAGATGTGCCATTTCTAATGGCACGCAGCTGTCCTGAACTGCAAAGACCATAATGTTTTTGCAATTCTCCTTTCTTACTACACTTCTGAGTGAAAATTTTGCCCCTGCCACATGCTCAATAACTCATCAAAATTTGCTAGTCAAATGAATTTTGTGTGTGGAGTAGGACAACCCCCACCCCCCCCCCCCCCCCATGACAAAAAGATGACATCACAGCGAGCAAATATGTAAAAAAAAAAAAAGAATATGGCCAAAATCTCTTATTGAGCTCAAAACAATAGTTCAAAATTCACCAAAAAAACCAAAACATGCATGTTGGAAACATCCAGAGGAATCCGTGACCAGTATTAAAATGATTATAATAAAAGAAATAATGGATTTGATTTATCTACGCTTTTCCACACGCTCAAAGCGCTTACAGTGTCTTCATTGTGTCCATGTGTCACTGCTCATTCATACTTGGTGATGGCCCCAAGACCTTTGACCCCAGAAAGAGGCCGCCATCTTGAGTTTTCCCCCCAAAAAACTTCACCTGTAGTACCAGCTTCAATCTAATGTCTTCTAATTCCTTTAGCACCAAATGGAAGCTACTTTAGAAAAAGTGTTGGTTTTAAAATGAGTAGGTTTTGAACGGCGTTACCATGGCGAGCTCCCAGTGTTGTTTCCATGCTCACATGTTTTTATTGGAATTTTGTGAAAATGTTATACAAATATCTTTGGCTCAAGCTAAATGAAATATATAACACATGGTGAGATGAACCTATTAGGAATGTGGGCATGTAAAAAAAAAAACAACCTCTGTTTGACATGGAAATCCAAGAATTTACTTTTGTTGAAATTTCTTTAAAAAATTTAAGCATCTGATTGTCACTCCCTGGTGTCCAAAAACTAAAATGGTTGCTATAGAGATAAAACCAACAGAAAAGTCACCGTTTTGAAAAAAGTGTTTTGTTTTTTTTATTTGTTACGTGCACCTCTAACTTTCATTTTGGGGATGCAAACCAAAACTTATTTACTTTCATGCAGACCCATGGACAACAATACTCCAGAGTCCCTAATGCAGCAGGAAAAGCCCAAATCCCCCATGTCCGGTGAGCTCTTTTCTTCTTAGATTAAGGACATCTTTAGTGTTAGGTATTTAGTTTAAAAACAACATCCAGTTTTTCTTTAATTGGTAACATTTAGTAGGAGCGTTAACCTTCTGAGGAATCTTCTAAGAGTGACTTTGTGGTGATTGAATCTGCAGGTCGACGAGCAGAACCAGCTGGACCGTCAGTTTCTGGGGGAGCGCATGCTGGCCCCTGTACCTTTAACATAACCCACTCTGACTATGACACTCTTCTTCCACTTCACGGTAATGTCCAGGGATGAATTTAAACTCTTAGCTCTCCCGTCAGAGCCTGGCCTGTTTCTTTGAAGTTCACATACATTTGACTTGTTTTAAAGTATTTGTGTTGGAAAGTAAAGTGTTAATAAAGCAATTTTTGATGGCTTCCAATAGGGTTGTGCCGATCGTCCATCGTGATGGGTGAGTGACATCCCGATGGAGAGACACCATCGTGATGCCACGCCCCCGCCACGCTGCGAGTCGACACCATAAGCCGCGGTTACATGTGAAACATATCTTGACCGGATCAATGGTCGGATTAGAATCCAACCGTGTACATGGTTCCAGAAAAATGTTTTCAGAATATAACAAACGTTCACATGGGTCACACTTTCGGTCGGAATAAATCATTTGCACATGCGCAGTAGGGTTTGAAAAACCGGAAGCGGATATCAGTTCCGCGAGCGGCTGTTTTTTTCTCAAACTTTATTGAATGTAACAATTCAGTACAAAACAATGTTGCCGAGCGGCTATATACATTGATATGTCAGCTCGGTAATATACAAGACGATCTTCTAAACGTGCTTTTATTAATGTTACGATTATTATGAAATGCCTGTTCGCTCATCGTTTTATTTTTAATCCGTGTGGTCATTGCTTTTTCTGTTGAAAAATGGAGCCGGACAGAAGCCAGAATTAGCAGTATGCTAACACGGGCTAACAACATTAGCTTTGGGTGGTGCTGCAAACTGCATCTTGGCTGCATGTAAACATGTGGGAATAACATCAGCCTTTATTTAGTCGGGACACGACTCGAAACACAAATCCATGTGATTGTTTGAACGATTTCTAGGGACTGAGCGGCCTTTCAGCTTTGAAGCTCACACCGCCCCAAAGCGCTGTGTGTGTGCTCACGATCCTCTGCTCAGACACACACTTTTTCCCCTAGAGCTGCGGAACGGATCGCAGTTTTAAATCTCCCACATACCGCTCACGTAACAAAGCACCCCCCCTTCCCCTCAAACACAAAGCTGTAAATCCGCGCTCCGCCGGTCCACTTGACTAGTTAAGTGCGGGAGCGGACCATTTCTTTTCTATTTTGTTTGTTACTTTTTTTGTTAAAGTCACGTCCCTCAGTTTATGCCGGATAATCGCGGATGAGTCATTAGTTGGGAAATAAAATAAATGAAGTAATAAAGTAAAACAACGAATAGCAATTATATAAGACCGAAATATTCAAAATAGCCTCCCCCCCTGGACGATGACATCGCCCAACCCTAGCTTCCAACCCCTGCCGCAGGGCTTTAGCAGTCAGAACTTGATGCATGAGAAGCTTTTATTGAAACTCTTTTTACATCCACTGTTCAGTCGGTCCACACCCCATAATAAACAGTAAGTTAGAGTGGCTTGTTTGTGCCTCTGATGTCTGCTGTGTTTCCCCATCAGAAAACTCCCTGAACAGCTGTCAGCAGCCTCTCCCCCCTCCTCCCCCTGCACGAAACAGTTTCATTGACGTTTCCTCGTCTTCATCTTCCTCGTCGTCATGCAGCACTGGATCCTTCCCCTCACACTCCATGTTGGCCTCTGGTGAGTCGTCACAGAAGTGCAGCTGTCATTCTGCATCGTGTGGTTTGGAGTTCTGCTGACAGACTTGTTTACCTGCTTGTTCTGTCTAGACAAAGCGTGTAACTTGCACAACAGCTCTGCCCCCCCGCCTTCTTCCAGACGGCCCACAGCTTTTAAAGTCTGTCCAGATTACGACCTCCTCCCTCCTGTTGAAGGTGAATTTTTTTGTATTTTGCTTTTGTTCTCAGCTCTGTTTTTTATTTCTTTATCCATTGTTTTTACATTTGAACAAGTCAGACGACTCGATTCAACAACTTCATACCAAACTCTCTGCAAATGTGACCCAGTTATGACAGCCGATGTCACCTGAGATAAGCACTGATCAGGAAGAAGCCAATCGATAATCCTCTGACTACCCGTACACTGAGAAATACACATACCTCCTTTCAAATCAAGGTCAAACAGGAAGCTGTTATTGAAGCGTTAATCTTTTCTTTTTTTTTCTTCCTCACTTTGGTTAACTGACCAGTCTGTGTGCAATCACACCACTAGTGTCCAACTCCAGGCTTTGAGGACCAGCGTCCTACCTGTCATTGTAGCTTGTCATTGGCAAAACACACCTGATCTAGGAGAGCAGCAGCAAGTATGACAAGATTTCAGAAACCCTCGAGGCGTACGGTCACACACTCCTCACTAATGCGCACCAGGATTCAGTTGCAAGTGAGCTGAGAACCTTGTCTTCAGGAGGACCAGAGGAAAAAACACCAAACAATTCATTTTTATATTTAAAAAAATATATTTTCTATTACAAAACAATGGCTGTTAAAGAAATAAATGTTTTATACAGCACTGAGTGACCTGAGACTGTAGTGAATCAACTGATGCAGGCGCCTGTACATTTTGAGTCATAATAAGTACTTTAACTTTTATCAACACCACCTCCATATCTGTTTGAATTCTCATTTAAAAACCCCTTTTGTTGTTTAATAAAAACATGTTCCTCCTTTTTTTGCTGACTTGGATTCTCTCCTTAAGCTCCAGCCAGGCCTCCCAAGCCATTCCCCAGAAACCTCCCTTCTGACACCCAGCCTGGAAAAGCCCACAGCCCCGAGTCGGACCACGAGGATGCAAAGATCGCCAAGCTGATGGGGGAGGGTTACTCTTTCGACGACGTGAAGCGGGCACTGGTGATCGCTGATTACAAAGTGGACGTAGCCCGCAACATCCTGAGAGAGTTTGCCTTAGTGAACCCGAGACTGAACCTCTAGTCCTAAAGGTTAAATGGGGCGGGAGGGGCTCGTCCATGAAGCTGTGCCTAAAAAAAGGGCTTCTTTTCTCTGCCGGGACTCTGAATGTTGGAGAAATCAGAGCTTCGCGGAAACAGAAGTGTTTTTAAGAGAGATTTGCCTTGAATTGCCAAACAGAGATGTCCATGCACAAAGTGGCTGAAACCAAATGACAGAGGAGATGAAAAGAGTAAATGGTGGATGTGAGGGATTCAGACTTGGAAACAAAAGAGGCTTTTTGTTTACAACAAGCTTTGCCAGTGCTGGCCTCTGGTTTTAAACGCTCCTGTTAGACTCAGGACTGTGTCTGCTTAAAAAAAAAAAAATCTGCTACCGCTGCTATGAAATATTTTACATCCTGTCACTCCCCACTGCTTTAGGGCCTCAAAAATAAGATTTACTTGAGTTTACATTCACAATCAGTGGCTAACCTTTATTTCCTATGCAACCAGTAGGGGGAGCCACAGTCAGCCATTTCTTGTGTCATGCCAACTTTTCCACCTTTGTTCTTAGACAACTTTGTTGATTGGACTGTACTATTCCTCCTGATAGAAGGGGGTGTATTTCCTGTTTTTAATTCAGGAATTTTGGAGTTTTAAGAAGAAATGTGACTTAATCTGCCTTAAAGCAAGAAGGTCATTGTTCTTGGGTGTAATTTCTCTGCATGTTCTTGTGCCTGCAATGGGTTCTCCATATATCCCATGGACATCGACCACGGACAACAGATTTCCATTGATAGAACTGCTGATCGTCTGTTTGTGCGAGTGGTTACCTCTGGGCCCCGGCGACGCCACTCCTGGCAGATGCCGCGTGTTGAGACCTGACAGACTGCTCACTCCGCAGCCTCATCCTCCTGTCTCCACGTCAATTACACAGCCATCATATGGTTAAATGGTTGCCATTCTCCACACGTTTGAGCGATGACTCTTTGGATTTGTTTGATTTGATTTGGGAGGCGCAGGGAGCTGGGCGGCGCCGCCACTGATAGCATTATGTAAAGGTCTATCATTTTACTAGAAAACATGAAAAAACGTGATATCAGCTACAAACGTGCAGTGCAGCAGATGTTAAAACCTCCTTACATCAGAGTCTGGATCAGCTGCATCTCCAACCCAGATGACTGCAAAATATTTACTCTGAAATAGTTCAGTTTTAGCTGTTTGGGTTTTTATTGTCTTATTTATATTTATTTAAAAGTTTTATAGTCAATCTGTGCCAGTAGCTTAAAGGGATTTCTTGTATTTCAGTTTTCTTTTGTCCAAAAGAGTGAGAAGTCATGGTTAAACATGGAGGAGGCGGCGGTCAGAGCTCTGACCTCAGAGAGGAGACCTGAGGCGCGAAACCGCAAACTCCTATGTTGTTTTTAATTTATCAGTATTGGGACGAAGGATTTTGTAGAAACATTGATCTCACCTAAGTCACATAAAAAATGATGATAAGGTTTTATTGAGCTCCTGGCAGTATTTTAGAGTCGAAAAATTATGAATGACTCCGACTTGATCTCATTTTTGAGAAGAAAAAAAAGTTTCAAATTATAATTCTAACCATCTGGCAGTAAAACAATGGCTGCTGATGGCTTTCTAAAAAGAAATCATTCTTCTGATGCTAGAGGTAATCCAATTAATGATGTAGTAACCTTTTCCTTTATTGTTTTTTTAGGATCTTTATAGTCTGGTGCTGACCTCCAAGTATTAAGTTAACAGATCAATTGTCACTGGAGAGCTGAAAATCAGAAACATTTGAATGGAAAATATATGTTTTTGTAAACCAGAGTAGAATTTTAAATAAAATTGTGTGTTTATTTGACGCACACCCAAGAATCGAAACATTTCTCCTAATAATAATACATTCTTAGCAGGTTCTGTCCTGCCTGGTTTTACCTTAAAATACTTGGAATGCAATCTGGTTGCCATAGCTACCTGTCAAACACAAGCATCCATGGGTAGTTTGTTTCTATCATAGGAATGAAAATGAGGCTTTTTGGTGCATGTGAGTGTGTTTGCTATCTAAGGCAGGGTTTTTCTTTTCCTGTTGGCTTTAAAAAATTATTCCACATGAAAGATGAACATGTATTGCCCCGACTGCACACTTTTTCTTCCCGTGTTTAACCAGCTCTTTAGAAGAGCCTACTGCTGTTATTGAACACCTTCATCCCATGGCGTCTTAATGAAGATTCTCTACAGCCAAGACTCACATTGATATGACATTGTCACACAAAGGGCACATACACAAATGTCTAAATGAGAATTAAAAGAATTTTGTACCTTTTTTTTAGGGTATATTTTTAAATTCAAAATATTTTTTTCTAAAAGCATAAAATATCCCAATATCCCAAGCTGCCCAGAGAAAAACTAAGAAGTCATCTAATGTATGTTTTATATATACACACACACACACCCCGGTATATATGTGTGTGTATGTATGTGTGTGTATATACATATTTTATTTTTTTTGCAGGTTAACGTCTTTTCTTTTTTACCTGTGAGCTCTAAAGTGTTCATTCCATCAGGCCCTCTTTTGAAGGGGGTAAGTGGCCTTAAAGGTGTAATCCTTTATATTTTTTATTTGATTTTAGTTTTGTACTAATGTGTTTCTTTTGGCAAAAATGTGACAATGTGTAAAGCATAGAGCAAATTTCCAGTAATTTAAATTAATTCTTTATTCTCTTATGTTATTTACCATAGATGAATAAAAAAATCTCAACTCCTTCATTGTATGTTTCATTTAATGTGTAGATTTTTCCCTGACAGAGGACCTGACCGACTTCAACAAACTGTTACTTTATGCAATGAGCTCCAGGTGAGTCTTCATGAAGTAGAGGGAAGCGGTGTAACCAAAATAAAAGCAAAATATTTTCTGAAATATTCAAGCTAAGAATGATATGCTCATTTTAACACCGCTAACAAAGTGGGAAGCTAAAAGAAGCATACCTATAGGATGCCATTAGGCCTGCACAATATACCGCACATTTATCGTTATCGCAATATCCAGCTCTGCAATAGGCATATCGCAAAAGACTGCGAATATCGCAATAAATCGTAAACCCAAAATGTGTTAAAACAATCTTATGGCAGCTTGACGCTTTTAACGAATCAAATAAATCCCTTTATGCTTTGACCAATCAGATGGACGCTTTCTCATTGTTTACCAATCAGATGGAGGCCTATCATGTTAGATGTTTGTCACCTATGTCAATGAGGGTCATTTGGAGTGTAAGTTTAAACTGTTGCAATGAAATGGGAATGATGTTTTTGGCATTTTTCTATTTTTTTATATACCACAAATTATTTCGTTATCGCAATATTAATCTCTAATATCGCATATCGCAAGTTTTCCTCAAATCGTGCAGCCCTACATGCCATAGATTATTATTTGAAGTTGTTTAATTCTTCTGTACATTCTGGGTGATCTATTCTTAAAATGACATGTTTTGTTAATTTATAAAAAACATTTCTGAATTTTTGACTAATTTTTTGAGGCATGTTTTTTCAGTGTAGTTTTTCTACTCAATGGTTTCGTTTAAAGGCTGGGTATAGGTGGAGATAGAATATGTCACCTCTGCACCTGGTTTTTGAAGGACTCTCTGCTTAACCATGTTTAAACTCAGTGGAAGTGCACCGAGGTTCCATTAGATGTTTCCTCATTCTAATGAAAATGATTGAGCTATGGTCTTCTCGAGACGCAGCATCAGGACATCATCTGGGTTCTTAAATTTATTCCTTACTGATTTTAGCAACACCTGGGATGTTTTCATGAGACAATCTGCAGACAATTTAGCAGGTCTTTCCACCTTTGGGTAGATGTCAAAGAGTTATATTAAAGTCGAAAAAACAAACAGGAAACAAGCATATTATACTAGATAATAAAAAAATAAATGTTTACTTTATTATGTCATTCACAATCTAAATATCTGGATTAATGACTTCATCTATTTTTGTGCTATGGTTGCCAAGAGTGGGTCAGGAAAAGAAAAGAAATCCCAATTATAAATTATGAAAATGGTCAAATAATTGGATAAAACATAAAGATACGCAGTTCAAAAGTTAATATTGCATTTTAATGAATAAAATGAACTTCTGCTTTTTAACTTCCAGCTGTTTTATAGCTCCATATTTCAGTAATACAGACCTTTTTGTAATCTGGGTTTCAGCGTTTCAATACTGCTATATTTATGTATTTTAGTTACCTCATTGTTGTAATTTTAAAAATAAAAAATTTAAATCAATTAAGGGACCTCGCAGGGTTTTTCTCCTCTTTGCCTAACAGTGGATGGGATAGGCTCCAGCAACCTCCTGACCCTGAAAGGGGTTAGACTTAAAAAAACGGGTGGATGGAATTCAATTTAACACTTGAGCTCCTCTTCACTATTCAAAGATGGACTGTTTAAACTCTTACAGACATCCACAGCCTATGGACATCATAGCATATGATGTGATATTTGGACATTAAACTCTGTTTGAGTCCAGCCTGAAATGTCCCTTAATTCCCCTCTGAGAAATAAACAAACAAAGGGTTTTCCCAAAAAAATGCACAGAGATCGGAATTACCCAGACACAGCAATGATGTCACACTTAGAAGTCATGTGACTCCATAAATCGTGCTGCGTTCACAGGCACCTTGTAAAGCGCAGAACCAGTCGTGAAAGGGATTTGTGACTTATACAACATGCCAGAGAAATATGCAACACGTTCACTTGCATTTTTACTTGACATGTTTCCCTTATTGTTAGGTCTACCTTCAGATCTTTTTAGGAAACATAAAGTAGTCTGCTTACATTCACTGTTTTAATGCTTGTGGTTCGCAAACTCTAAAGTCTGTGGGAACCAATCAGCTGGTGGAGCTTTGAGTCGGAATCAAACTGGGTAAACCTGCACAATAAAATAAAAAAAACAGCTTCCTGAAAAGCCCTGAAGTCCTTTAACCATATTTACATTGAAGCCCAAAGTAAATGTTCTTTTCTATTTTCTGTACTTTCAGATACTAAACTCTTAATGGTCTTGTTTGTTTTTGTTTCTTAAAGCACTTCCCATTCACTCCTGCATTTGGAATGTGTCACAAGCAAAGCTGCCTCACCTTACCATAATAAAGATAGTCATCTAATTAATCATGACTACATTGTTGGAGTGTTTGAAGGGTGCCGCCTAAACGCTCTCAAATCTAGAGGTTTACAACGAAAACACTGAAAAAAACTAACAAAATTCAAATGATGAACTAATTTTGTAACAGTTGTGTGTGTGATGTGTGTGAAAAAGACAAATTCTAAACTTTGAAAAGATTTTCCCCGACCTTTTTTCTGTTTAGGTCAGGAAAATGTTTCTGTTCCCTGAAGGCAGGGGATGAGGAGGAGCTTATTGGGCCCTTAACAGGAATAACACCTAGTCCCTGGTCTTCCTGGAATTAGCCTCTCCACACACACACACACACACACACGCGCACACACAACACACTGTTCTACCTCAGCTGTTTCTTAACAGAAGACTCACTACACAATCTCTGCACAGTCTTGACACTTTACGAGGTTGCTACACTTTGCAGCTCATGAACACTTTGCTGGATATACTGTATAGTAGGCTATAGAGTCAAATATTTTATTGCATTTTTTTTAATACTTACTTACTTTAATACTAATACCTTTTTATAAAAACTGTTCTTATACTTGAGACCCACCCCGATGAAAAATGTGTTTTTGGTGTTTTTAACATGTTCTTTTAGAATTTTTCTAATGATGGAGGACATATTAAGAAAATTACGCTCAAAATAGATTTTCTAAGTTTTTCTTTATTCAAATCGTTGTGAAAAACCTTTTAGTAGTGATGTAGGAGCTACAACTAACTAACTAACTAACTAGTCGTAGTAAGACAGAATACATGTGTCTGAACGAGAGGGATCAAGGTAGAAGCGTTAGGTTACAGGGGGCTGAGGTGAAGAAGGTGCAGGAGTTTAAGTACTTGGGGTCAACAGTTCAGTGTGATGGGGAGTGTGGAAAAGAGGTGAAGAGGCGAGTGCAGGCAGGTTGGAGCGGGTGGAGGAAAGTGTCAGGAGTGTTGTGTGACAGAAGAGTGTCAGCAAGACTCAAAGGAAAGGTGTACAAGACAGTGGTGAGACCAGCTCTGCTCTATGGGTTAGAGACGGTAGCAGTGAGACAGAGACAAGAGGCTGAGATGGTGGTAGCGGAGATGAAGATGTTGAGGTTCTCCTTAGGAGTGACCAGGTTAGACAGGATAAGGAACGAGTACATCAGAGGGACGGCTCATGTTGCCTGTGTTAGCGACAAAGTCAGAGAAGCCAGACTGAGATGGTTTGGACATGTTCAGAGGAGGGATAGTGGATATATTGGTAGAAAGATGTTGGAGATGGAGCTGCCTGGCCGGAGGGCAAGAGGACGGCCAAAGAGGAGATACATGGATGTCTTAACAGAGGACATGAAGTTGGCTAATGTTAGGGTAGAAGATGTTCATGATAGCGTGAGGTGGAAAAGGATGATTCGCTGTGGCGACCCCTGATGGGAAAAGCCGAAAGAGAAAGAAGAAGTAGGAGCTACAACTAAAAGCCACAGTCTACCTACCTGTAGATCCATATACATTTTCGTTTTCCTTGTCTAAGTTGGCATCTGACTCAAAACTCTGCGGCTGGATAGCTCCAATATTGCCAACAGATTGATGATGGGAAGTGAGAGCAAGCTTACTCCCCGCCATTGGTCCCACTCACATCTCAGAGGCAAATTTTAAGGAACCACTCTGCAGAAGCCATGTTCTTATGGAGCCCGTGTCCTGACATTAAAAAATTAAAATATATCTTGTTCCCACGAAATACTATTCCGTTCCCACAAGATAATATTGCGTTCCCACAAGATACTATTGCGTTCCCTCGAAATTATTAACTCGTGTGAACGAAATATCGAATTCTTTCGAACGCAATCATTATTCACGTCATAAGTCATTCATAAACACGGATATGCTCTCTGTCCGGCCGCAAAAGCCGCTTTCAGCGGTAACTTCCGTGTCTCTGTGACCCACATTTGTTCAAGAAAGGAAATAGAAAAACAAGAATGAACCGGACTTAGCTTTTAACTCCTAGCATTACAAACATGGCTGTGAGCAATATCCCGTCATGCATCACACATACCCAAGATGCATTACGGCCAATCACCGTGTTCCTGTAACTGAGGTGTAACAACAAGACCAATGATTGGCTGATCGAAATGCATCTTGGGTAAGCGTGATGCATCTTGGGATATTGCTCACATCCATGTTTGTGATGCTATGAGCATAAGTCTGGTAAGTGAAGTAGCCAGCCTAATCTTATGATATTTTTCTGATTTTCATCGGGACAATAATAGATCGATCATTCTAACTTTTATTTTTACTCCTATTGAATGCTCACAGAGACACGGAAGTAGCGGCAGAAAGCGGATTTTGCAGCAAGATGGACGGAGAGCGTACCAGGATCGTGTGAATGAACGTTATTTCCGATCGATGCTCTTGTGCTTTTTAAAATAAATAAATCTGATCTCTAAACATCCTCTGTGTCTTGTAATGTAATGCAATGTAATGAGACACACACAGACAGAAATGTGAAGGTATCTGTAAATCTATGACGTGAATAACAGGATAAATGATCGGCTAGTTAGCATGTAGCCTTCGTAAAGCGACTGCTAAAGAGTAAGTTAATAAAAGACAAGTCCTGAATATTATTATTCCTATTCGACCCTAAACTACAATATCAGCTGGCTGTCTGTCTACCGGCCAGCTAGCTGCCTGAATGCCGGCAAGACAAGCAAAAGAGCTCCACAGCGGAGCTAGGAACTATGTCCGGTGAATCGTATGGCAAGGCAGCAAGCTTAGGTATCATAAATCTTATATATTTTTATATTCATTGAGACAATAATCATTGATCATCATTCTTGTTTTTCTATTTCCTTTCTTGAACAAATGTGGGTCACAGAGACACGGAAGTTACCGCTGAAAGCGGCTTTTGGGGCCGGACAGAGAGCATATCCGTGTTTATGAATGACTTATGACGTGAATAATTATTGCGTTCGAACGAATTAATTTTTTCGTTCGCACAAGTTAATCATTTCAAGGGAACGCAAAAGTATCAAGTGGGAATGCAATATTATCTTGTGGGAATGGAATCGTATTTTGTGGGAACAAGATATATTGTAATTTTTTAATGTCATTACACGGGCTCCGTATGTTCTAAAATCAACATCAGAAAATGACCAGACTGAAACCTTTGGTACTCTCTTGTGCAATACATTTTACTACATTTTGTAGTATATGTGACCCAAAAAAAATTGAATTGAAAGTTCCCTCAAAACTAATAAGTTTTTGTTTTAAAAAAAATCCCTAATTGTCTGCAGCAGTGGTTATAATGTTGAGTCTGTTAGTTTAAACAAGTTTAAAAGTGCTAATTCTCTGTATTTCCACAAGTTTTTTATTTTATCCCGGGATAACTTTTTTTTCCCACAGCACTCTAAGGCTTCACGAAGGCTTCACGAATGACACCGTGAAAACGGAGAACCTCCCCCTTCATGTCGTAAACTGCTTTCACTTCTTCCTACCTGCCCCTTTGCTGTATGGACGGGCTCTGGAGTTTGTGGTTTTTGACCTCGTGTCGTCAAACGCAGCTGAGACACTGATCTACCTTCTTCTCACGCCGGCAAGGTTGCTCCTCTCAGGGTCATGGATTTGACTGCGTTCCTCCCGCTGGTTCTCCTCTGCGTCGCAGGTAAGCCTCGTTAGATCAAAGGCGAGTCGAAGCTCACCTGCTTGAATTACTTTACTCTCCAAAATGCCTCGAAGCCTGCCTGTCTGAGTACGAAACTGTCGGCTCCTTCAGGGGAAACTGGGAAAAAAGAGGTTCCGCTCGCGCTAAAGTGAAACATTTCCTCTTAAAAGCGACTCAGAGCCTAACCTAGAGGAGAATTTTGCTTTTCAAATTTAAAAATAAAAGCTTGACGTCTTCACAATTTCTTGTGTTTGGTTATTACTGTGCGTTTTATCATGGTAACATGACTAATAATGTAACTTCAAAGTCGTTTTGTTTCTAGAGAATAAAAGTCGGAAAGTCAGTGACTTCAGATGAATGAATGACTTCAAATGAATGTCTTTTGTGTTATCCGTCAAGATCAACGCAATTCTCCATAACATGTGATTTACTGTGAACAATACTTGAACTACACCAAACTGAACCATCTTTCAAAAGAAACTACTGTCATTGAAGGAGATTTTGGAATCTCATAATCATAACTATTGATAATAGTTCGGCTACCAGTGAGTATGATAACATCGTCCATAAAGATGTTGATACATAGCGATTGCATTGACTCTATCAGAATTACAGTCAGCATGTGTTCGAATAAAGAATTCATTAACGATTCACAGAGTATTCAGAATTACAGAAGTCAAGCAAACTCTAAAAAACAAACAAACAAAAGAAAAAACAATGGTTATACTTTGGATGACACATCAAAACTATTTCAGTAAAATGCCATCCAACTGCAAAACCTGATGGGTGAGTTTGGTAGTTCCGTCTTAACTTAACCCATAAGAGCCCATGGTGACTTCAGTGGAACAGAACAATATCAGAAATGGATTCTGTGTCATAAAATAAACATTTATATATATACATAAAAGTTTATAAATGTCTTCCTAATGGTACTCAGGGGTTATAAAAAATATTCTTCAATGTTTCTGACGTTTAAATATATTGAGAGGAGGATATGGTAAGTTGCAAAGTAGCGACATATGGCATGAAGTTTAACAGTTTCAAGCATATGTCATAGGGTCACAATGCTTTAAGGTGAAGATAAACTCAATTTTCTTTTTCTGTTTCCCCACCTGAACACAACTCACTCCATTATTTTCCCAGTCAGCACGGTGAAGTAAATTTATGTAAACACAGTTTAAATAGCTTTCCATTCATCCCATTCTCACTAGCCTGAAGATGAAAAACAAGGTGTGGTTGATCTGCAAATAAAAGTGGGAAAAAAAGTTTAAATTGGTGTGGATTGAACTTTGTGCTGCACTGGGGAAAAGCTGTGGCCTCATACGGCCCATGTTTGTACCAGGCGGGGCAGGGATTCCCCTTCTGATGTGATGACCTAACCAGAAAAGCACCTGACTCTCCAAAATGATAGCACCCAAAAATACAGGGACGGGTCTTCAAAAGTAGAACTGATATCAGTCATGTGTGAACGGTTGCCCTTAGACACAAGACACTCCTTAGGTGAGGAAGTGTGACTCACAGGAGACTGGTTTACATATAACTCAGAGAACCATATCATTCCACCTTAAAATGATGACACATGTCATTTGATAGCTACAAAAGCGTGACTGTGGGAGAATTTCCGCCTGAGAACTTCCAGCGCAGTGAAAAGTGCTGAGCGACATGCTAAGAAAAAAAAACATGTGGAAGAATGTCAGAGGGAGATGGCAGCAAGTGAAGGCACCATTGTACACTCAGATTTATGGGCTGTTTGTCTGTGCCTCTATTGGTAGTAATGCAGTTAGTTCCCAAAACACTGTTTTAGTTATTCTCATTCATTGTGTTACAAATACTTGGCAAATTGCACCTAAACGTATCTAGTCAGTGTGTGAAGGCGTTTATCCACCTCCAACTGTGGAGCGGAAAATGAAAGAAAGGCAATTTCATTGTTTATGAAAAGATGTTTTAGGTTTTTTTTTCATTTAATTTAGTCACAAATGTGGTAATGGATATAAATAACAAAATGCATTATGACCAATTCAATTCAATTATATTTATAAAGCCCAATATTACAGCAATAGTCGTCTCAATAAGATTCTTACTTATAATTGTAAACATGAAATCATAAGGAACATGAAGTCATAGAATTCAATAGGTCAATTCTAAACCATCTAAACAGACTAAACTAAACTGGGCATCCCTGCCCTTAGACCCTCCTTCGGCGTAACAAAAAAATAGACATAAATATTAGAGTATAGGTTGAAGCCCAGCTTAGTTTGTCTCTGTGTGGCCCTGCGATGGACTGGTCTGTGGTGCACCCCGCCTTCACTACCTATAGTGGTTCCAGCAACCCTGAGCCTGAGCAAGACAAGGTGGGTTTAGAAATTTGGATGAAAGGAAGTGTAACGACACAACAATAAGTCCCTATCACAGTTTTTCCATGCTACATTTTCATCCACTTTTTGTGTTGGTTCTTCCCCTGCCTGCACATGTTGAAAGGCTTTGTGCCCCAGAGGTCACACTGGGTGTCTCAGAATGACATCAGTTCTGTAAACTAAGAGGAAGCAGTCAACTGTTGACTTTGAAAAAAATGTTCTTTGGGCTCGCCCACAACTCTCAGGTGAATTTCTGATGAACTATCGTACTGTTTGTTGTGCACCATGGGTTCTTGAGGGTTAAAATATATTAAGAACAACTTAGGACTGAGGATGGATCCCTGAAGCACCCCAATAACTTTTTTAATTTTAATTTCTATTTGACTTTTTTAACATACTGACATCTAACCCTCTCTCCAACAAACTAGTGTTAAAATACTTTTTTTTTTACCTTCCACATACTTTTATGTTGACTTAAAAATTGCCTCAACAAGGTTTACAGCCAGTGTGGTGCATCAGTTATTTTTGATTTTCACATAGTAGACTGTGTTTTCAAAGAATCCTTCATATCTTAAAACAAAAATAATTACTCTAAAGTAAAAAATAAACTACAGTTTTTAATTAAAGTGTGATAAAGGAAAATTCCAGAATGATCTGACTAGAAAATGTTTCAGAATTTTCAATCATTCTTTTTTTTGTGCTCATGCAAAAAGTAGAACCAATTTTCCCTGTTCCTACCCAAAAGTTTCTGGTTCCGCATCTCATTTATCAATCGGTCAATCAATCAATCAAACTTTATTTATAAAGCACTTTTCATATAAAAGCACAACACAAAGTGCTTTACATTCAAACAAAACAAAATAATATAAAAACAAGCATGAAAATTAAAAAAAACAAGCACAAAAAGAAAAAAAAAGAAAATAGGGCCCCCTCCCTGTACCTACAGACAGCCCCCCACTCCTTTCACACATCCAACCCCCTAACTGATGGGGAAAGACAATGAGAAAAGAGAAATAGGCAGAGCACGAAAACAATTTAGACCCTACAGGACCTTTGTACAGAACAAATGATCAGTGTTTGTAGAAGAACAACAGTAAGAAACAGACAGTTTTGAATTGTAAATGAAAATTCCAAATGAAGAATTAGAAATAAAAATAAACATGACATGAATATTTTTAAATCTTCCTAATAGGTGCATCATTGATACAGCCATTTATTTCGTAATATTTATGCACCAAACTCATTATTTGAAAAACTTCCCTCAGTTTGCTAAGTTTTTTTTTCTTTTTTAAATACATCAGTATTTAAAAGTAACATCAGAAACATCAGTTACAGTCACCAACGTGAACTTTGACAACACATTTCTCGGAAAAATCCAGAACATCTAAAACTCTTGTATCTATTATGTAATGTAAGGTTATAATTACCTTTTGTTTGAATTTTGGCCGTACACCTGGAAATAGTTGTTTTTATTGGTTGTTTTATTGGTAAATTATATTATATTTTATTTATTTTACGTAACTTTCCTTACAAGTTGAGTGTATTGTAATTCCAAAAAATCAACATTTTAAGGAAGCCTCTTCTGTTAAGCTTTACTTTTCAGATGTACTTAATTAAAAATGAAAGACTTTGGAATAGAAAAATCAATTCTCTGAAAGTACATTGTTTTGTGTGGTGGTGTTCTGGATAAAAACAGACCTAAGAACAGAGTATTACAAATTGCACTGTGTCCTACTCTGCTTGGCTCCACTGGGACTCATCATCAACCTATTTCACTGTGAAAAGGATCTGCATTCCTCACTTTTTCTCCAAATATCTTTCTGTCCAGTAATAAATCGGTTTTCATGTACCGGTAGTTTTACATTTTTGGAACCTGACACACAAATGATGTAATTTAATTTTCAAACTGCTGTTGGTTTCAAGTTGCCACAGATACAGGCAATACTACTTTAGTTTTCCCCAATACTTAATGTTAGGGAAAAGTATAAGTTAAGGCTTTAAAAAAAATCATCAGATTTGTTGAAATCTAAATATTGTGAGGGTCAGTCTAAAACTATTGAAATGTGTTATTGGTTATTCTGTCATTTTTACTTCTGGAAGGAAAATGATCGGAAGAAAAAAATAAAACAAAAGTTGGTGGCAACTCAATTCCTCATAGCTGTAAGTGATATTCAAAGTATTAAAGTGACTTAATAGGGTAGAGAATAATTCTTGGGGGAAAAAAGTTGGATTTTCAGAGAAAAGAAGAAGAAGCTACGCACCTCATGGCAACGTGACCAAGTTTCATCCTTTGGTGGAACCTCCACATACCATTGCTCTGATTCACAGCCTCAAGGCCTCAACAAAACCAACTTCACTACATTCCTGTTATGCAGCCACTGTAATTAAGCTCCTCAGAATTTGTCTATTGACATGCTGTATGAAGATCACCATGCTCTTTATCATAAATAAACGCTTAACTGGTGCTCCACTGGGCCACTAGTTCACTATTGGTTGAACATGGTTAAGCTTCTTGGTGCTTTTTTTAAAGTAAATGTATCAGTTTCTCTGTGTTGTTTGTTGTTCTGCATGTTTTTGGAGGCTCCAGTCAAACCTGCCTTTGTACACTAAGGCTGTCATCAAGCCTTTAAGGCTATGTCTGAATTCCCTACCTACTCCCTAACTACTAAAAAACTATATAGTGTGGGACTATCACGTGTCCTGGATTTTAAAAACAATATGAGCACCATGCTCACTGCAGTTTTTGTATTTTAAACGGCAAATATGACATCACCGATTTCCTAAAGTAAAAACCTATTCCATATGAACATTTTACAAAGACTATTTATGAATCCACTGTGTTCTGAAGATGTAAACTTGAATGATTTAAAAAAAATATATTAAAATGCTTTTTTTTCACATGAAAAATTGTTCAAAGGCAATGCATTGTGGTCTATATTCGCCAATCTACTGCGCATTGATGACTTTTTTACAGAGACTTCTGGGAAATTTCTAAGGCACTCCATTTTGGAAGTGTGGATTTGGACAGCAGCACTACAAAATGGCACAGGCACTATATAGTGCACTAAGTAGTGAAGGAATTCAGACACAACCTACATTTGCGGTGTCTCTTCCCAATCTTGATTCATTTTTAGAGTCACAGGTTGAGCTGAAGCGTCATATACTGTAAAGTCACATGAAACCGATGCAACAACAAGAGCTGCTCCAGCCAGAACCAGGAAGCCATGAAACTGAAAGAAGTTGAGCTTTGAAAGGCACGTCTTGAATTTCAGAGTCAGATTTTTCTGTAGATTTTCCTTTTCTTTTTTTCCTCTCCACATACATATAATTGGATTTGGGAAGATTTAGCTGTTTTTTCCTGTTTAGAATCAGATTTATTCAGTAGCTATAACAAGTTAGCAAGAAATCAGGCTGCAGATTTTAGCCTCTTTCCTATAAAGAAATCTGGAGTTAAGTGCATTTCCCGCTCCGATCATCTTATGAGGTTTTTCAAAGCGTTTCCAGTGGTCTTTAATTATGATTATGCCGGTTTTAGCCACACCAAAAAATGTCTGTCATTTACTAGGACATAGTTTTGGCAGAGCAGCAGTAGTTCATTAAAAATTCACCACTGAGTTGAGGGTGGGACTCAGTTATGAAGCGGAGCAGGAAGCTGGTGGCCCGCCCAGCGTATTTTCGACATCACAACTAAGGTCTTTTCCTCCCAGCTTTTTTTTCTTTTATCTGCTCCTGGTTCACAACAATTTGAAAAAAGAAAAAAAAATACTTAATATATGTCTTGCCACAAGAACACGTTAAAAACACAATTTTCATCATCTTTAAACTTCATTTCTCTTTTGAACTCAGTTAAACTATCTCTGCTTCCGGTCCTGGACCTCCGCTGAGTAACCGACTCCCCTCATCCAAAATGTGACCAATATGGAGAATAATGGAAACTGGTATTTCCCAGAGATTCAAATTCCTTTCCTTAGAGGCTAATTAGCTGCAATTTTCTCGGACATTGCCTCCAGAGTTCCAAAAACAAGAGTGATAGTATCCATTGTTTGTTTAGATTAAGGGGTTATGAAGTAATGAAAGACATTTTTGTTTGTTTTGGTTTTTTTAACAAGGGACTCAGAGGTTTGTGTGGCCCAAAAGGACAAGGATCTTGCTGCTCCTCAGACAGGCTGGTGGCTCCCCATCCTGCTGACTGAAACAGTTCATTCTCTTCCTCTGCATCTGTGCAGTCCGTTTGCTCAACACACTAAAGGAGGTTGTTGCTTCTGTGGGAAATTTTGTAGCCGAGGCCCAAACACAGTGATGAAAGACATTATTTTTTGGTGTACTTTTGGAACAAATAGGAAGTTGCTTTGTGTGGGTGCGTGTTCCCCCTGCCAGAAATCATCTGCTCTTTGTCAGCTGTCTTCCGGCACTATAGCCATGACCCCTGACAAGAACATTTCATGTGATTTAAGAGCACTTGAACTCTGGCACAAAAATGACCATCATAGTACTTCCCACTGAAAATGTATTTTTTTAAATCAGAAACCATTTCACAGAAATTATAAAATAAATTACTGATTAAATACAATTGGGAACAATTAATGAAAAAACCTGAAACCATATCGTCTACGAAAGGCTGATTCTGCATTTCAGACCTACAAAATTAATTTGCAACTAGACTCCATAAGATTTTGTAAAAATAACTGGGGCGAGACTTTGCTTTTCTTTCAAGAGTATGTTTTTGTTTTTCAAAAATTCAACACATAAGTCTTGTAAATGAAAAATATAAGTATTCTGACACTTATCATCATTTATCAATCTGTCTTCCTTTTGTTGAGAAGCACTTTGGTACCCCAAAGGAGTTGTAAAGTGCTTTATAACTAAAGACTCATTCATTCATTCATTCATTCATTCATTCATTCATTCATTCATTCATTCATTCATTCATTATGTCAATTGGGATGTCAACATTGGTTACAAACTGCTGTTTCCACTGAACCGGGTTTAGTTTAATTTGGAATCTGTTTTTAAATGGTGCAGAGGGAATCTTCCTTGTAGAACGCTTCTTTGGATATGTGTTATCTGGAATATTTCAGCAGAAGTGAAAGTTCAGCCAGGACTGGTTGTTGGTCATCACAAATTCTTATGTCCTCTTGATCATCACTAGTCAACCACTATCAAAGGAACTTCTGTAGCCCATCATAAGAGCTGTCAAGTTGAAATGACTCATTTTCCTCCATTACCACCATAGCAGAGCCCTAAAGCAGTTTTTCTCCTCCCTCACATGGAACCTTTTCAGTTCCTTGTAAGGTTTCTCTAAAGTCCTCTTCATCACCTCCAGGGTTGATTCTGTGCTGCTTCCTAAAAATGTACACTCCCCTGTCATTTACACTGTCTACCGTTCTCAATAAATGTGGAAATCAATCAACACTGTGCAACTCTAAATTTCCCTTCGGGGATCAATAAAATTGTTCTTGAATCTTGAATCTTCAACTAAATTGTGTGAATTCTAGAATAAATGTCTTAAATGTGTGTTAATGGTAGAGGGCATCTAAGACATCATTGGAGTTAAAAAAAAAAGTCTGTGGTATTTGACCCTAAAGGTCATTTAGGTGATAACAATAATAGTCTGACCATACTTTTATTAAGTCACACTTTTCATATAGATGTAGCCCTTTGGTAAATTTTATTCTCTTATATAGACAATTTTCATCTCTAAAAGTTTAAATCCATAACCTAAACGATAAGGTTTGTGTTGTAGATTTAAAAAAAACAGTATCGCTGATGTCTGCCAGGGAGTCTGTTGGTGAGCTGGATATCACTAGTGACCCTCAGATTTCTCCATATCTTTGTGAGGATGAGAACAGAACCCTGTGACACACCAGTGGAGAAGCAGTGGGAGCTAAAATCCTCCCCCTGGCAGAATACTTTCATAGTTTTTCAAGTATGTTGGAGTAAAGCCAACTGAGAGCCGCGGTAGATATGTGCAGTGTCAAGCAGAAAAGCCAAGCATGAAGCAAACAAGGATTGGTCTGAAGCTTCAGCTATGCAAAGACAGTTTCTGTAAAATGACCCCACCTATAATTTAGTTGAATTCCCCTCATGGTCTTGACCTGAGATAGAAGAAGGCGGACTGTTTTGTAATTAAGGGCTCCATGTGGGTTATCTAAGCAGTCCCAGTTAAGAAAAATACCTCAAAGATTTTTGGCATTCCTCGGTTAAGTATGGACCCAAGACGCAGAAAAAAATCCATCTTACAAATGTCTAGGTGTTTGTTTGTGTGAATTAGAGTTGTGATCGATCTTTTTGTTTGTATGAATAGTAACCCTGTATTATTGTTTCATTTCAGTGCAAGGACATGAAAATATCACCGCATGGTATGGAAAGACCATCACCGTACCCTGCAATGGTGGAAAGGTGCCTGTAGATGGTTTGGTTTTTGTCAAGTGGAAATACGTAAGTATCTTCAGTTTGTTTTTTTGTTTGTTTGTAGTCTTTTAAAATAATGTTGTAATTTTTTTGTTTATTGATTTTGGGTAGCAGCAAATAACAGTCACCCAAAAAAAAAATTGGAAAAGAAATTTATACAATTGCCAAATTTGACCCCCATGGGGTTTTCATGAATTAAAATATTGGCCAGTGGAAGTTACTGCATTTGAAACTTTAGTGTTTCCTGTAGGTTTAGAGTCACATGCTACAGGAAGTTTAAATAAAATCAATTATTCCTTAATTTAATTTAATGCATTTACAGCAAGCTGTCTTATTCTGTGTTAAGATAACGTAAAACTATGACCAAAAAAACCTACTTTTCAATATGGTGTTTCTGCTCAGAAGGACGCTTTTAATTCTGCATTCTTGTCTCACCACTTATACTGCCTCCCAATCTCTTTCTTTACGGACTCATGCTTTAGGCAAAGGACGATGGGACCCCAGGAGATCTATTGATTAAACAAAGCACCAGCGATCAGGTCACTATTCTGGCTTCAGAGGAATATGCTTCTCGCATCAGCATGGAGAAGGATTTCTCCTTGCTCATCAGCCAAGCATCACTCAGAGATCAGAGAATCTTCACCTGTATGGCAGTGTCCCCCTCTAACGTGAACGAGTATTCCGTCAATGTTGAAGTGAAGAGTACGTTTAAAAGTGACTTCTAACTTTACGATTTCTGTGTCGAATTAAGCTACTTCGTTTCTGTTAGTTATTTTTTTCACAAAATGCTTTACAGGTTATAGAAAAAAAATTAAAAGTTAACATTTATCTGAAGCTAAACTACAAAAAAACAATCCATTCAGACATTAACTTCATCTATGACGTTTTACAACAGGAACTAAAAACTGACTTTATTTTATCTCATCTGAAAAACAAACTGCCATAACTTTTGATTATCAAATGCCTTTTGTTATGTTTGCAGAAAAACCGTCTTCAGTGGAGATAATTGACAAGCCGGAAGCACTGAAGAAGGATATACTGACCACAGTAAGATAACGCTTTGTTTTTAGGTTTAGATGATTTTATGCAGAGAATTACACCACATTTTTGGAAAATTAGAAAAAGCTGTCCCCCAAATATTAAGTCAATATTATTATTTACAAAGATTAAGAAACCATCAATACAAGCTTCTTGAAGTAACTCAAAAATAACAAAAGCAATATTGTTAAATGAAATCTTGAGCTCCTCAAATATTTCCCTGCGCCCTGGTATTGTGAATGCTGGCCCATCTGGGCTGTAAGCACCCCGCACAACTTATGTACTGCTTCCATGCTATGGAAAGAGGAAATTCTTATTTTTGGAACACAAATGAATAATAACTCATCAATAATAATATTGTTTGAAATACTTATATTTGATCCTTTAATTTGTAATGGCCTTCCACTCAGCTGTTCTCATTTGCCCCCCTACCAAACTCGTCTGCCCCCCTCCCCCCTTCATATAAAATGTTCTAGCTCAGCCACGGTTTTAGTGTCTGGAAAAACAGCAAATATTTATTGCTTTTTCTTCTTCTTTTTCTTTAAAATAATGAACGTCTTTGACAGTTATTCAGTATCTGACACAAAAACATGTGTTTGGTTTATGGAGATGACTTAAAGATGTAGTTTTGTCGGCTAAACCAAAAGTTGCCTAAGTCCTGGAGAGGTGAGTTCACTGATTCATCAGGAAAAAGATTGAGAGGCTTTGTGTCAAGACGGAAGCAAAGCTACAAAAGGCTGACCAGCATTCTCCCAGTCAGACTTTTATGCTATTGTGATCATATAAAAGCCACTCCTCCTCACACAAAGAACACGATGGCCATAGAAAACTGCAGCTCATAAACAATGCTAACCTAGCCTGAGAACGATGGAACATTTGCCAAAATGGCCCTGTTAAGTTAACTAGAGCATTGTTGAGAGTTGGATCGGTGAATCTTTGAGTGAGTTTACACTCTTTAACACTTTAACAAAATAAAGCATTGAAAACCAAGCAATAGTGAAATGAAATAAACTGAAACCCTAAAATAATCTTAAAATTTTTGTGTCCAGATGTGATCAAACTATCAGGTTTTAAACTTGGGCTCTACATGACTTATCTTGATTATCAATGTTTAATTAAAAAGAACTCTAACGACAATTAATGATAACCATTTAACTGCATTTATAATAGTTTAGCTTGATATTTTTATGTTTGTGTGTCCAGGTGGGAACTTGCATTGTAAAAGATTCAAATCCTGCAGCCACCATTACATGGACAAAAAATAAAAGCACCTTAAATGCTGACGGAAAAGGTAACGCTGTGTTGTTAATGATTCGTTTTGCTTTTTTATTTTAACCAATGAACCCCAATAACGTCTGAGTAGGAACACAGATGTAAAAAAAAGTATTTCCACATGTGCAGAACTAACTGTTTGAGTGTGTCAAATGTCCTCCAGGTGTCTTCATCACTCCCAGTGTGAAGGTGGATCCTGCTACAGGCCTGTCCACATCCCACTCCACGCTCCAGTATGTAGCAGCCAAAGAAGATGGTGGGGCTGTGTTCACCTGTGTGTCCACTTATGAGGGGATTCACAATGAGACCAACCTGGAACCGCTAGCTGTTCATTGTGAGTGAAACAGAACAATCCAGTTTGTGCAAAGAAGTCCAGATGTTGTCAAATTAAGCTACGCCTGTACTCGGACAATTTAATTAATTTTTTGGACTGAGCATTACAGAATATTAACGTAACAAATGTGAGATAGCATTTGTACTGATACAATATTAAGCTATTTAGTTCATTTAGCTGTTTTCTTTATTTTACTTGTTTCTCTTGCTCAATGAAATCCACTCTTTCTGACCAAACATCAAACAATTTCTAATCTAATACGTTTTGCAGCAACAGAAACATTTAATCAACAACTGTGCCGCTGCAGGGTCAAGATGCAGCAATGATCCTTAGTGTGTTTTAGGGAAAAACTTTTATTTTACAGCCAGCCCTTAAACATTGGGTTTACAAGGATCTATTTTGTAAAACACCTAACATATGACACAAGGCATGCACTTCTTGCTGTTGCATGGAAACCAACATATATTTAGGTTTGTTTATGCAGACTCACAGTGGGCTGATCCAGGCTCTGCATTGTCCAATGAAGGCTGTCATAAATAACAATGGTCAAGGTTTTTGTCAAAGTGAGGTTACGTGTGCGAGTGTGTGTGTGTGTGTGTTTACGCCCTGTGTTAAAAAAGCAGGGGGTTTACCTGATCTCGATTATTAAAAATAAGTAAAAATCTTTCCAAATCTTTGTTTCTCCACAATACTTTACTTGATCTGTGTCCAGAGATTTACTGCTGGGACGCCACTTCATGTTTTTTTAGTAGACTACTTGTGTAACGCTTCTTTCTGTTTGTCTCAGATCCATCCGAGAGAGTTCGTCTTGATATTGTATCCAAGACCCCAATTGTGGAGGGGGCCAATGTGACGCTGAAGTGTGCCGGTGATGGAAACCCACCACCGAACTCCTTTTTCTTTCATAAAAAGGTTGGTTGAAGCTCATCTGATGTTCAGCCAAGGCTAGGAAACGTCTCCAATGATAGTTGCAGAGTAGCTGTGATGGTACGTTCCCACTGGGCTCGGCAGCGCGGCGTTCAAGTGACCACTTCAAATGAAAAGTAAAGAAACATTTCCCGTTCAAAACTCGTGTTAAGCAGCCATTGAACACTCATTGAAAGTTAAACCAGGTTTGACCAATCTGTAACTTCGATTTGGTTGTGTCATTTGGATGGCGCCCCTCTTAATTCACTGAAGTACCAACCGTTTGAAAATTGATCGTGGAAGTGAAATTGATCATTGCGGTTTGTGCCCAACTGGAATCCTCTGACACCAAGTATTTCATATCACAATAGAGCTGTGAAAGAAAGAAAAAAGGAGCGAGATTCACGAGATTTGCATCGCTTCAGTATTTCCCACTTCCAACTGTAGGAGGCGGTCATGCTCTAGTATCAGGCAGCAACAGTCCAATGTGAACACCCTATGCTGAAAGCACGTTCAAGACCACGCATTTAGCATGTTCTAGAATGCCTAGCACAAGCCCAGTGTCAACGTAGTATGAAAGGAATTCACCAATGGCGGCAGTCATGCTCTAGTATCAGGCAGCAAGAGCCCAATTTGAACACCCTATGCTGAAAGCACGATAAACTTGACTTGTTTTGAAGTGACATCCAAATTGTCTTCCCCTTTAAACATCAGTCTTTAGTTGCCTATTTTTGTTGATAAAACCACAAACTATAACTGCTATTTGCATTCTTCTACTAGGGCACGAAAACACGGGTTGAAAAAACAGACATCTTCACTTTAACTTTGGTCAGCAAAGAAGACACAGGCCTTTACAAATGCTCTCTTCCTGAGAATGAGAAACTCAAAGCCTCTCAAAACATCACTGTTCACTGTGAGTATTTGTGCCATTAATCCCTCATGCTTCCTTTTAGGTTTCTGGAACAGCATTTTAAAGTCCAAGCAGGTTACATTTCCAGTGCATTCAACACTCATTACTTATGACAGGCATGTGAATTTGTAGAATGAGGAAGTAGCATTAGCTGGTTGCCACAAAGTGATAGTGACGTCATCAGCCGCTAACCTCTTTCGGTTTCCTTACCAAAAAGTCCAGTACAAGCAGCTCTAAAGCAAACATTCATCAAGTACATTTAATTCATGCATTCTAACAATACTCAGCAAAGTAATTGAACTTCAACTACATTACCTGGAAAGGAAAGTAGCATTAGTGCATTAGTATAGAATAAACCATTTCAAAAACAAACAAAAAATTATAACTCAGCTTGACTGTAACTTGTGTGTTTTCAGATGTTCATCTGGATCTCAGCCCCTCTGGGAGGGTTGTCAAAATGATCAGGGACCCATTTTCTATCAAAATTGACCTGAATACTTCAGTGGACCCTCAAATCGTATGGACAAAGGTAAAGTTTGAGCTCAAACAAAAGAAATACAGACATTTTCAAACTAGATAAAATTTGTCGTCACATTTTTACTAGTTTCTGACGGCATAATTTTCAAATTTTCTGACTAATGTGGTCATGACTCTCCACTGATCTGGTACTGACTCCATCTGTTTCAATTATCAGTGCGTGCTTTGATAGGTTAGATATAGAACAATAAAGTCAAACTAAAGGATTACATTAGTCAATAAACAGTTATGTGAAACGCTGTTCCCCTGAAGCGTGGCATCAGTGGAACTTCCTTTAACCTTTAAATAGAGGGGTTTTTGTGAAATTAGTGTTCAAATTTGAATTCCTGTTTTTCTAGCTTTTCAGTAGTAAAGCCAAATGAAAGAAAGGAAGTGAACATGTCCCTTTTTAATTAAACAAAAAAGAGGTTTCACTGACTGCAATTTTTTATTCCACTAAAAACAAAGTGTCATTTCCATTTTTCAGGATGGAAATTTGGTGAGTCAGCCAGAGTTTCTGAGGCTACACTACGGGGATGCAGGTTCTTACTCCTGTAAGGTCTCCATACCTGGACTAACAGTGAAGAAAAGCGTTGAACTCGTCGTAGAAGGTGAGCGAATGTTTGCTTCATGCAGTTTTTCATGTTTTTCAGATGCGTCAGAACTGGACTATAATTTCAAAACTGAGTCAAATTAAGAGAACAATGGGGAGAAAAGCTTGCAAAAGACCCTATGAGCTAAGATTCCACGTTTTCCCCTTTTTTAGTTTCTAATCTAAATCCGAAGGAACCTATTATTTTACTACTGGATTCTTTCCTGCACGTTCGACTAATTCTTGATGCATGTCAAGTTGCTCTTCACGTGTCGAAAATACATTTCCTACTTTCTTAAAGTAGCCGTTCTGTCCGCTTATGTGAAGCCCGAAAGTTAACATAAACATAAAACTGTTGATGTCCTAAAATGTATTCTAACCAACTGTCAACTAATCTGTTTGTTATCAGGAATACCTGTGATCACCAATCTGACTCAAAACAATGACGAACTAAAAGTTCTGACATGTGAGGCTGAGGGAGCACCACAACCCCAGTTCAAGTGGAGCATCAACGGCACCGTTGTGAGTTTGTTGTAGGAAGATCAAAAAGGGGTTGGGTTCCACTGTTCAAAGTCATGACAAAATAATGTTTATATCATCTTAGATAAAAACCTCATACACTAAAGGAAAGGCCATTGAAATATTTAGCATCTCTGACACAAACCTGCTGGTCGCCTGCAATGTCAGCAACAAACTCGGAGACGATGTGAGGACCATCAATGTTACCTCTGGTAAGTTCAAGATGCTTTCAAATCTACAGAAACGGGTATTTGCAACAAATGGACTTTTTTACAGATTTTACAAGTTTGTTGTATCTTATTTCCTTCATTGACACCGTATTTTTTTGCATGTACCGTGAGATGATATGTTTCAGTCATATAATGATTAGGCATCTCACAATTAGTACAAAATCCTAAACTTAAATAAGTCGGTAAAATTAAGGGTCCCTAAGAAAGTATGATCATGAATGGAAAAAAAGACTGCTGTTAAGGTTTTTCAAAATTTACATTTGAAAACAGTAAAGAAAGAAAACCATTTAAAAGGCCTGAAGTCATACAATACACCCATTTAGATCTAAAAAACTCAAATTATTGGTGTGACATTTTATCACAACATGCACCTCTGGCAGCTACTTTCTACCTTCATATATTTACTAAAAGCTTGTTACTGCCCCCTTCTGGTCACTGTGGGTATTACTTTAAGGGTTAATCCAATGAAAATTGTGTTTTGGGTGTTATTACCATGTTCTTGTGACATTTTCTCATGATGGAGGGCATATGTAAAGAAAATTAAGATTAAAACTGCTTTTCTGACTAATTCTTTATTCAAATCATTGTGAATTAGGAGCAGATGCAAAAATGCTGTGTAAAAAAGAGCTTATATGTGACATAGAAGCTACACTGAGCAGGCCACAAGCTCCCTGCTTGATCCCCTGTTCTGCAGCCTCCACCTGAAAATAAATAGAATCATGTACGTCTTTGTTTTCCTCGTCCAAACTGGCATTTGGGAAAAACAGTGCAATATAACGGTACAACTGGATAGGTATAATGTTGCTCGTCATTTTTGTTGCACCAATAATGTTAGGTGGAGATTGTGAGGGACTGTAAGCTAGTGGGAGAAAGTTTAAAGAAAGGGATTTTGGGAAGTAAGGGCGGGGTTACTTCTTGCGAGCGGTCCCACCCACAACTTGGTGGCAAATTTCTAATGAACGACTGTCGCTACGCAGAAACTTTGTCCTAGAAAACAACACTTTATTTTATGTGGCTACAATTGGCATAATCATAATTAAAAGACAAGTGGGAACACTTTTACAATAGATCAAAGGATGATCAGAGTGGAACAGCATGTAAAAACTGAAAGTATAGTCAGTGTCTTCAGGTGTGGTTTACGTTTACATTTTTTGTTGCGAATGTTGTGATGTTTAAGTTGTGCCTTCATTTGTTGGCAGCATTTTATAGTAGAACTGCCTCGTTTAAAAAAAGGATAATTTGTTTCTACACTTTTCGGTTCTAGTTCATGCAAATAGCATAGAGAAAAAAATGTAAAATGTAAATTAAAACAAAATGTAAACCCATAAAGATTTCAGGTCTTAGGAGGCAAAAAAAGTATTCATATCATATAATTTTTCAACCTCACTAATGTTTTTAAAAACAATCAATATTACAGTTTCCAGCGAGTTTAAAGCTCATAAATAATTGCTAATTAGCAAAGTAGAGTTAGTTGAATGTTAGAAAATATTTCTCAGTTGTCTGATCATTATAAACTTACTCCTAATCTTTTGTATCTAATTTTTTTTCTGATGATGCTTTTTTTTTAGAAAATGCATCAAAAGAAGAACACCTAAGTGAGTTTATCTCTTCTTTTTAACTATCTTTTTTTCAATTAACTTTTTGCAACAGCCTCTAAACTAAATTCTATTTGTGTCTTTCTGAGAGTGACAGTTCTTTATGCTTTAATTGGTGAATGTGTTGCTGTCTATTTCCAGATGACTCAACAAACACCTCAACTATCGTCATGGTGGTCTTAATTCTGTTCGTACTGGCTGTTGCAGTCCTGGGAATCGGCTATTGTTTGTACACAAAGAGCCGGTGAGTTAATGCACAAAATGTGAAGTTATCTACTAATGTTTTTATCCAACAGATTGTTATAATAGTAAGGAAATACAGGATTGTGATTCATAGTGAGAATTTAGGGGAAAAAAATAGGATGGGAATGCAAAAAAAGAAAAAGGTCTCAAATATGTATAATTTTAAGAAAGGGGAAATAAAATGCAAATTAAACTTTACATTTAAAAAAAGTGTAAAAAAAAGTAATTCAATCTTTATAAAGAAACACAAATACACTATTTGTCACCTGTTTTCTTCTTTTTCAAAATGAAATTATTTCAGCTTTTTTTATGCTCAGATCAAAAGTTAAAAATTTTAATAAGGGTGCTTCAGATTAAAAAGGTTTAATTCAAATAAAGTGTATACGGTGACGGGCGTTTTTGTATATGTAACATAAAATGAACATTTTAAATGGCAAAAAAATTGTATTGTAAGGGCGGGGAGGGGGGGGGGTTATAAGTTTGGGTTTCTACATCGGTTGTGACAAAGACATTACTTCGGCAAGCCACAAGCTCGCTTTGGTCGGCATAATTGTTACACCTGCAGTGTTAGGTTCGGGTGTGAGGTGCTGTAAGATAGCGAGAAAGAATGTAAACAGAGGGATGTCGGGAAGTGGAGTCTGGCTTACTCCACACCAACAACTCAGAGGTGAATTTCTAATGAACGACTGCTGCTCTGCAGAAACTTTGTGCTAAAAAACAACACAGGTTATTTAACTTTGCCATGCTTTTAAAAAAAACAACATCATCATATTTAAAAGACCACTGGGAACACTTTTTAAAATGAATGAAAAGATGATCGGAGTGGGACTTTACAGACAGTCGTCTCTCTTTTTGAAGTTTAAGCAAATGGGACTTTATTACGCACTGTAATCTTGGCAGCTGTTTCCCAAAGGCAGGGTCACTTGGGCTTATCTATTATTTCCTTTTTATACTTGATTAAGACTGGGTATCACCAATAATTTTCTGAATGAATTCGATTCACCAGAGCCTGGATTCTTTTGATCCACTTCATTTGATTCAATTCGATTTTGCATTTACATGGTTTACATATTTCGACATATTTTTATAGAAATATATGTTTTGAATGTAATCATATTAATCTGATACAGTTCGTATACTGTAAAATTGTAAAAAGAAGAAGCTCCAACAAAAATCAGCGGATCATTATGTTCTGCCTCTCCTGGATGGTGTATCAGTTTGGCCACTAGATGGAGCTCGAGCTGTAGAATGATACTTTAGTGCAGAAGATTTGAGCAAAAAACAGTGCTTTAAATGGTACTACTATACTATATAATATTACTACAAATGGTTACTTTAAACTTTTAAAAAAGTTTGTAAAATTCATGCCTGTGAGTATATAAAGCTGTTTATTTAGTCAGCAATGTATGGTTAGGGCAAACGAGCCTTAGCATTAGCCGTCCAATGGGAAATTCCATCATACGTTGGCATCAAGGTAGAGGACTTTCGCTTTACTGTTGTTTTGCGTTAGGCCAAAAATGAAAGGTGTAAAATATCGATCTCTACTTTTATGGATCAACTATTTATTTTTTAAGCTTGGATAGATTCAGAATGATGAACCATTTGTATCAACCCAGCCCTAGACCTGGTTTGGTCCTTTTGTATTTGATGTTTTTAAAAAGTGAAATTGGGCTCCTTGTATGAGGTCTGAACACAAGTGTTCTCAAAGTGCAAATGTATCTGTTTTTTTTTTCTTTTTTACCACAGGGCAGGAGAATTTAGTCCTGTGCCGGGAAATGAGACACAGAACGTACAAACACCACCGGACAGCTCCAACCACACTGCTTAAAAGGTGTCCAAGCAGAACTACTAAAGACTGAGGAAGTATTATTTAAATCTTAAATATTATAAAAAAAATATTTAAACCATTATGAAGGAGCCTTTTGGTTTTTAAATACTAGCACATTAATAAAAAATGTGTGTGCCCTTAACAGATCTTGAATGAATTCCAATTTGACTAGTCTATTATTTATTATGTTTAAATTTTTACGCTTTTTTTTTTTATAGAATATTGTTTAAATTTGTCTCGTAATTTTCAGTTAAAAAGAACAACAATTTGATCAGAAATATATTATAATCAGAAAACTCAACTAAGAACTATGTTGTTTTGAAAATTCATACACCACTTTGTCTTTAATCATACTGTAGTGAAACAGTACAACTGTGTGAGGCACTTTTTTAAACCAACTTGTCAATACTAGAGAAGAATCAGCTAGTTAAAAAAAATAGAAAATTTGAGATGATGTTAAAGTGTTGGATGAAAATATATTCCACTTTTTGTTTCCTCCTCTGTTAGTGCCAGAGAAAGAGCTAAAAGAGGCCTTTTGCATGATAGACAACAGCTTCCCTAGTGGCTGCACATGTGCAATGCAGCAAACAAGTCTGATTACAGGCCTGTCAATAGCCGCGGTTACATGTACAAAATATCTTGATCGGATCAATGGTCGGATTAGAATTCAACCGGGTACATGGCCCAGAAAAACTTTTCCCAATTAGAACAAACTTTCACTTTCGGTCGGGATAAATCATTGGCACATGCGCAGTAGTGTTGAAAATACCTGAAGCGGAAATGAGTCCTGATGTAAACAAGTCGAGTGGCTACATACATATGTTTAGCAGCTCTGTAATATACGAGATGATCTTCTAAACATGCTTTTATTATTGTTATGGTTATTATGAAGTGCCTGTTCGCTCGTCATTTTATTTTTAATCTGTGTGGTCAGTGTTTTTTTGTGGTAGAACGAAGCCGGAAGAACGGTTAGGTGAAGGCTAACATGCGCTAACAACAACATTTAGCCTGGATGAACATAAAATCCATCCGGGAAATGCCGCAATCTGCATCTTGGCTGCACGTAAATATGTGGGAATAACATAAGCCTGTATTTTGTCGGGTCACGACTGGAAACACAAATCCACGTGATTGCTCGGTTTCTAAGGACTGAGCGGCATTTCTGCTTTGATAAGCTCACACCGCCCCAAAGCCGCTATGTGAGCTGGAGACATGGTTCTCCTGAATTCGGCTGCTCGTTCACATAGAGTTGCGGGACGGATGGCAGTCCAAAACCTCCCACACGTAACAAAGCATCCTCCCCTCCCCTTCAACACAAAACTTTAAGTCCAGCTGCTCTGCTCAGAGACACGGTTCGCTCCGTCCACCGGCAGCCGCACAGGGTCCGGACGTCAGGGGGCACGAAGCGCTCCTCCCTGGCGCCCCACTAGCGAGGGGTGTCGGAGAAGATGGGAAGGGAGAGGCAAGGAGCCCACGGGGCAAGGGCGGAGCGCAGAGGCGTCCGCGCTTCGCACCGGGCATCCGCGGAGCAGCCGGTCGGTCCTGTTTGAGCTCCAAAGCTTTCTCTGGAGCAAAACATCCGTCTATGCATGACGTTAAACCAGAGCAGTAGTGACACACAATCGGAATGAACTGTTTACATGCAACACAATCGGATCAACAATCGGCATAACCCACCTATCTCGATCAGAAAGAAATTTTGATCCGGCGTGTTGACATGGCGCAGTTTTCTTCCGATAAGGCATTCTTTCCGATTACTTTTGTCCATGTAAACACAGCTAATGATCGGCCCTGAGGGAGTCCTGGACATATGTGTCAATATTTAATACTAAGCTGTTTTTTTTTTGTTTTTCTTTTATACATTGCTTTCTACTAAGATGTTTGACTTTTTATGTGAGGCTGTGTGTTGCACTTGTTTGTTGCTTATGTTGTCCTTCAGGATTTTTTGGTTGTTATCGAATATCACCAAAGCTTTTTTTTGTACATTTGTGGTAGTTTGTAAAGCAGTTCATGATCATTGACATTCCTCAAATAATGACATTGATGCTAAATACTATGTTTTTATTTCATTTTTATTTTGTCTAGAAAATGTTGAGCCATTGCTGTGTTCACTTTATAAAAACACATTTTATTTGGGGTTTTTTGTGATGTTAAAGAAATGTACTCAAAAGTACACACTTGTATATTTTCTAATGTGCTGTCACTGGTTCTCAACACTGGTTAATGTCTTGACTGCACAAATTGTGTAACACTGCAGACGTTTTATTTAAGAATTTTTTTTAAGTTTGTCCTATTTATTTATTCGTGTTTAATTATCTTGTTTAGAAAAAAATGAATCAAAGAAATACTGGCGCTGATATTTACGAAAAGACAATGGAGACTGCTACCAGCTTTACCATCTGTGCTGAAATGAGGACTGCTTTGTGACTCTCATGGCAGCTTGTAGGTAATTTGATTATGTAAAATAAGATGTTACAAGGCAGTCATTGCCCCTCTAAAAGTCAGAGTGTAAGGGTGAAGGATTTGCCCGGTTGCACTGCAGAAGCTGTCTGCATCTGTGAGTGGACTGTAAACTGTCATTCACCTTTTGGCATATCCCATCCGGGATGGCCACAGCAAATCCGCTTTCGCTGATTGGACAGGTGGCTTGGCAGAGAGTTTTAAGTTGTATGCCCTTCCTGACACAACCTTGTATTTTATCCTGGCTGGGGATCAGTACATGGAGACCCAGACTTGGGGCCCCCTTGTGGCTACATAGTTGGGCAGTAGCGTGAAAGATCCTGTGAGTGGACTGCAAGCAATGGAAATAAAAGCTACAGCTTCACAAATATCAAAGCGGACTCCTGTGTTTTGTTTACGCTGCTGGTATAGTGCATGACATGAACATAGAACATAGAGCATAACAGCATAATTGTAATTTCTAGTGTTCTATTTTTGAAGAAATTATTGGGGAAAAAAAAGTTAAAGAGAGGAAATTGGAAAGAAATGCTCAAGTCATGTAATATTTAGATATTGAATTTTGTTTTACGAACATTACAATTAAAACAAGTCTTTTAAACTTCACCAATTACGATTATTTATCCCACAGAATCTCTGAGCTAAGAATGACTCAGCAACACCTGGATTTAATATCCTGCACTCTTACTGTCTTTATCTGTCTTTGAACTGTCCATGTGTGAATGGGGAAGGGTGAGTGGCCAATGAAACCAGTAGGCATACAGATTTAGATCACTAGCCCTCTTCTGGATAAACAAAGTGAGCATTTCCTTAAAGCCTAAGATGATTTGAACCCACAGGTTCTTAACCGACTGGTGTTTTTATTATTTATTTGGCTCCTGGAAATTGTTGCAAACAAAAGAACAAAAGTCAAAATAACTTTAAAAGACCAGCAGAAAATTGTTCATGGTGCCTCTATCAGTCTCCTCCCCCTCCCCCTCTGCTATGCTCCTGACTCCACCAGCTGTGACCACTCACTTCTTCAAGCCTCTGACCTACTTAAGGAGACCCAGCTCCAGCATTCAACACCAGTTTGTTGCCCCTCATGGTGACTATACCTGGTCGAGTCTAGTTTATGCTTCGCTCTCTTGATCTTTGTACCACGCTAATCCTATTTTTCTGTCTTAGTTCTCAATACCACGAGTGTCACCTGAGTGGATGTCACCACGAGCAGCTCCAGCCTCCCTGAAGCATCCTGAGCGCCACGCCGCGTCAAGATCTGTCTCTCGCCAGAAACCACATCGGAGAAAATAAATCATTACTTACCTATCCACATACCTGTGTGTTCCTTCCAGGTTCCAGCGTCTGGATCTGTCTCGCAGCTGAATCATGACACATGGGTTCTCCAGGGTTACGGCTCAGACAAAACCCAATGAGATTCTACTCCAGCATGCAGTTTCTCCTTCCCCTTCTCCAGTTCTTCCCATTTAAGATCTTTCATCTTAGCCCTTTAGCTCCCCGATGTGAAGGCATGAATTCCGTTATATTTGTATACTCTTTTGATTCCATATATATGCATGAGCATTGCATTGTGAAATATGCATGCTTGCTGCAAAGTAAACAGTGAAACAAGCGTGCATTGCCAGATAACATGTGCCGAGGTCAGCAGTTGTTATAGAAAAGAAATACATGTTGATTCCAGACTAGGTAGACCAGACCTTGCCATCTACACGGTGAGAACAGATAGGCCTTTCCCCATGGATTTGGAGTGAAGAAGCAGCAAGTTTGAAAGCAAATGATAACAAAAGCTTTGATTGAGGGGAAAGCACCGTCGTGGACATAGCCAACATTTTGCGGTTGAGAGGAACATTCTGTACAGCTATGAGCCTATGTGTTACTGGATGGCTGCTGGCAAGAGCTGTACAAAATCTGTGCCTTGTGTGAGACAGATTATAAGACTGATGCTCTGCCTACAGCGCCAATGAGGGCGTGCAAAGCAGTGAACACGCACAGACACAGTCCGTTTCCTATGAAATCGCACTTTAAACAGTTTCTTTGGGATCCTCTTTGCAAGTGGTTTCAGATGCTGATTTCCAACAGTAAAGCTTCTTTTGTGGTCTGCCCATTTGGGTTATTTACAAGGTATGATTGGTAAGACAGCAATGTCTGAAAGGACTCCATCCAGCCGGAATTGAACAAGCAACCTAAGGTGTTACTTTGGGATATTCTGACTTGACTAGTTCCATGCATCACTAAGGTTTTTTAGGGTAATGAGAGCACATGATGACAATGTGCTGCCATTGGGGCTGGACAACATTTTGCAGTTGAGGTGAACGACAGCCATGAGCCTAGGTGTTCCTGGGTGACTGCTGGGAAGAGCTGTGCAAAATCAGTGCCTCGTGTGAGGGTCGAACTCACGACCTTCAGATTATGAGACTGACGCGCTGCCAACTGCGCCAACGAGGCCATAAAAAGCAAAGTACACACAAACCATCCCCTATGACTTTCCTATGACTATTATTTATTTATTTATTCAAGCTTTATTTAATAGGGACAGTGCACATTAATGAACATCTACCAAACAATGATAGTGATAATGATAGGCGTAAACATGCTGGATTATAGCAATGATGCTAATTTGCATCCATAGTCCCTAGGCAGGAAACATAAAACAGGACAAAACAAAAGACAGAATCACAGATACAATAAGAACACAAGAAGGTGGTACATTATGAGAGTTAAAAGTCAGTGGCTACAGGACTGGTTTGCTTTCAGCCACTGCTTGAGCTGTGTTTTGAAGGCCTGTAATGTTTGACACTCCCTGATGTACAGTGGAAGACTGTTCCAGAGTTTACTGGCCTTTACAGAGAGAGCGTTTTGTCCAAAGGCTGTTTTTCTGTATGGAACCTCACAGTCCCCCCGAGACGAGGCCCTAGTCTTGAGAGCGCTGTGAGCCCTTTTTTTTAAAAAGTCAGACATGGGAGGCGGAGCAAGTCCATGTAACACCTTGTACATCAAACAAGCAAATTTAAAATTTTTAAAATTCTCAAAGCTTAACAACTTGTACTTTTTCAAGATATTACAGACATGGAATGACATTGGTTTTCTATATAAGACCTTAAGGGATTTTTTATAAAGTGATTCTATGGTTTTGCTCTTATTTACACCCGCCAAGGACCAACATGTAATACAGTATTCAATATGTGATAGAATCATTGAATGCAGAAACGTTCTAGCAGCTCCAAGTGTTATGAATGGTCGTATTTGTTTAAAATTATTCAAGTTGAATTTTACTGTATTCGATATTTTTTTAATATGGCTCTTGAAGCTTAGAGTTGAATCAAGAGTCACACCAAGATACTTAAATTTAGAGACAATTTCCAGTTCCTGTCCTTCCAAAAATATACCTGAATGCTTGATGTCCAATGGTTGCTTAGTGAACATCATACAAACAGTTTTAGTTGTATTTAACAATAAGCAAGATTTAGAAAGCCATTCATTTACAGGAACCAGAGCTGAGGTAAGAATAGAGGCTGCTTCTTGAATATTTTTTGCGCTAGTGAAGATGACAGCATCATCTGCATACATTTGAAATTCAACATTACCACATGTGTTTGGCAGATCATTAATATACATAGAAAACAATAAAGGCCCAAGTATTGATCCCTGTGGTAGACCAACAGGGACATCTAAGAAAGTTGATTTGACACTGTTAATACAAACACACTGTTTTCTGAATTCTAGATATGATTTTATCCACTGAATTGCATCCATAGAAAAGTTGAAGTATGTTAATTTAGACAAAAGAATCTCATGATTCACTGTGTCAAATGCCTTTTTTAGATCGAGAAATACAGCGCCGACGCAAGGATTAGAATCCAACATGTGTTTGATCTTTTCTATAAATAGACAGTTTGCAAACTCTGTTGAATGATGTTCACGAAAACCAAATTGCATTGGATGTAAAAGAGAATGGCCTTTATTTAAATGCTCATTTATCAGTTTTGTTACCCACTTCTCAGCAACTTTAGAGACCACAGGAAGGATACTGATCGGCCGATAATTGCCTATGTTTGAACTATCACCAGATTTAAAAATTGGGGTGACAGTAGCCATTTTCCAAGACAATGGCACACATTTTTGCTTAAATGATAAATTGACCATATGTGTTATTGGTAGAAGTAAGGATTCTTTGCATAGTTTGATGATATTTGTGTCCAGCCCATGGACATCCTTGGCTTTAGAATTTTTTAATGAGCCAATAATTTTAGCAACATCCAGCTCTGTGATTTCTTGTAGAGAAAAAACAGGTTCTGCAGGATCAATAGGTCTGGCAGTCAGAGTAGGTTCTTGAAACATTTCTGTTATCTCCCTAACTGAGTTAATGAAAAAATGGTTAAATTCATTAGTTAGAACAGTTGGATTGATTTCCATTACATTGTTAATTGTGAGCTCAATATTTTTGTTTGAGTCATTCACTTCTTTGCCAATTAATTTATTAAGATTTTGCCAGATCTTTTTGGCGTTTCCCTTTGCTTCAACGATAATATCCATGAAGAATTTTGCTTTAGCCTTTCGCAAACTTTGGGTTAATTTATTTCTTAAAAATGTGAATTTGTATCTATCTGTAGCGAGGCCAGTTTTTAATGATTTTTTAAGTTGTTCATCTCGGTCCTTCATTATTTTTCTACATTCATCATTTAACCATGGTAACGAGTTCCGCTTTCTCTTATGTCGTTTTACTGTTCTGGTGAAATCTGATAAAATTTCATTTATTTTTGCGAAAAACAAATTGCTAGAAGTTTCAATGTCCATGCTTTGTGTTGTTTCACTCCAGTCAGTCCTTTGCAAAGCTGCCTCCAGGTTTTGCATTTGAGTTTTTGGGACTGTACTGTAAGAAACTGTGAGTCTATGTGACTCATGAAAACGTTTTTTTGTGAGCTTTCTTAAGAAAAAAATAGCATTATGATCCGATAACCCAATCATATAGTTAAAAGTCTTAGTGATTCTTTCAGGCTGGCTTGCAAATAGTAAATCTATAAGTGTTTTTGAGTGTGATGTTATCCGAGTGGGTTGTTTTATTAATTGTGTGAGGTTAAAATGGTCAGTAACTTGTTTAAGATTTTTTATAATCATTTTTTCATTCCAGTTTATATTAAAATCTCCAACAATTATTATCTCTTTATGTAAATCGCGATGATTAAGAAGACATTTTAGTTCATCATAAAAATCCAATTTACTAGATGGTTTACGATATACACAAATTAAGCTAAATGACATGACAGTAGAGAGTGAAATATTCACGCCAATACATTCAATGTGCATGTCTTCTGGCCATATAATCTGTTGACATTTTAAACTGCTTTTGACATACAATAAAACTCCTCCACCCCTGCCATGTGTCCTGTCCTTCCTGTAAACATTATACTCAGGTATAGTTATTACTGCATCTGAAGAGGAAGATGTCAACCATGTTTCAGAAAGACAGAGAAAGTCAATGTTTGAGTTGCACAATAGGTGTTCCAGCTCTTCGTGTTTGGATGCCATACTCCGTATGTTTATATGTCCACCCAACAGCCCTTTTGGTTTGGCTTGTGGGTCCCAAATTGTCCTTGCTTGGTTTAAGGTATGAAAAATCTTTGTAGACCTGTGTCTTCTTAACACCGGATTTCTAGTTTTCTTCATTACTTTTACATCAGAAGTGGGTAAGGGGTGTAATGTACAGCGCTCACCAATCGATGTTCCTCTAGTGCACACATTTGGCTGTGTCTCTGGTAAATTTGGTGATGGTCGGGCTGCCTGTAGTGGTTTGGCTAGCTGTGGTGGTAATCCATCTTGCAGTGAAGTAGGACCAGCAAGCACTGGTGGTGGAAATCCAGCTAGCTGTGAAGAAAGCCCAGCTAGCAGTGGTTGTGGAAATCCAGCTAACTGTGAAGAAAGCCCAGCAAGCAGTGGTTGTGGAAATCCAGCTAACTGTGAAGTAGGCCCAGCCAGCAATGGTGATGGAAATCCAGCTAGCTGTGGAGTAGGCCCAGCCATAAATGGTGGTGGAAATCCAGCTAGCTGTGGAGTAGGACCAGCAAGCACTGGTGGTGAAAATCCAGCTAGCTGTGGAGTAGGCCCAGCCAGCAATGGTGATGGAAATCCAGCTAGCTGTGGAGTAGGCCCAGCCAGCAATGGTGGTGGAAATCCAGCTAGCTGTGGAGTAGGCCCAGCCAGCAATGGTGATGGAAATCCAGCTAGCTGTGGAGTAGGCCCAGCAAGAAATGGTGGTGGAAATCCAGCTAGCTGTGGAGTAGGCCCAGCCAGAAATAGTGGTGGAAATCCAGAAGGCTGTAAAGTAGGCCCAGCTAGCAATGGTAACGATGGCCTGGGTAACTGTAGCTGTAGCCAAGGCTGGTGTAAATGTAGCCCAGCTAGCCGAAGGCTCAGATGTAATCCAGTTAGCAGTGGTTGTGAAGCATTCAGAAAATTTGTGTTCAAAGATTGAGGACCAGGGTTTAGTTCAACATCTCCGGCTAAGAGCAGTATAAGCACGAGATTAAAAACACTCAGAAATGGTCTGCTTGAAACGGACTGTTCTGGTTTACCTGGTGGCTTGGCATGGCCATAGTCCAGTACTCTTGAAAATTGCAGGTGCTGACTGCATTTGGCTGGATACTGGGTTACTTTGTCCCTTTTTCTTAGACATGTAGAACTTAGCAAAAGATAGAAAGTCACACAAGTAATGACAAAGTACATTGGTAGCAAACTCCGAGGTCTTTTTTGCTTTATGAATGACTTTTTGAGCACACACACAGGACCTGCCAAACTGCGTGTCTGCACCTCGGCAGCCATCTTCCCTCCCAAAGAAATGGCTATCACTTTCAGCTATTTCTTTGGGATACTCTTTACAAGTTGACGCGACTGTTGATTTGCAACACTAAGGCTTCTTTGGTCTGCTACACACAATGGGTGCTTTACATTTGCTTGGCTAATCTGGTTAGTGGCAAAAACCTGCTAACAGGTGAAATCCCTATGCCTGATTTGCGCTCTCTTTTCATTGCTCGGAAAGGTGTACACACACTCCATGTGTATCATCTGCGTTACCCCATAAGACCTAAAACCATATTCAAGTCAGGCACCTCTTTCACGAAGACATTTGAATAGACAGCAGGAGTGAGGTTGAAGTCAAGGACAAAGGTCACAAGAAAGCTCACCGGGAAAAGTAAGCATTCTTAGCGTAATAAGGAACGTATGAATGGTAAGATGACGGTGCCCGAAAAATGTCGTTCGAGCCGGAATTGAACCAGCGACCTAAGGATGCCTATGTTTTTTCACCTACAGTCCTCCGCTCTACCAACTGAGCTATCGAAGGGAGCTGCTGATGGATGCCATTGTGTGACTCACTCATACAAAGAGCGGAATGCACACTTTACTGCACAAAGAAAATAACAATGACACAATTGCCAAGTGACCTTGCATATGGGAGATTTTTCCATAATTGGGCACTAAGGGCACAAAAGTACAAATGGTTGAGACTTTTTTGATTACACAGAAAAATGGCTAGCATACGTGGCTTATTTAACACAACAAAGCTTGCCATCTAAACGGTGAGAACAGATAGGCCTTTCCCCATGGGCTTGGAGTAAAGAAGCAGCAAGTTTGAAAGCAAATGATAACAAAAGCTTTGATTGAGAGGAAAGCACTGTCGTGGACATAGCCAACATTTTGCGGTTGAGAGGAACATTCTGTACAGCTATGAGCCTATGTGTTACTGGATGGCTGCTGGCAAGAGCTGTACAAAATCTGTGCCTTGTGTGAGACAGATTATAAGACTGATGCTCTGCCTACAGCGCCAATGAGGGCGTGCAAAGCAGTGAACACGCACAGACACAGTCCGTTTCCTATGAAATCGCACTTTAAACAGTTTCTTTGGGATCCTCTTTGCAAGTGGTTTCAGATGCTGATTTCCAACAGAAAAGCTTCTTTTGTGGTCTGCCCATTTGGGTTATTTACAAGGTATGATTGGTAAGACAGCATTGTCTGAGAGGACTCCATCCAGCCGGAATTGAACAAGCAACCTAAGGTGTTACTTTGGGATATTCTGACTTGACTGGTTCCATGCATCACTAAGGTTTCTCGGGTAATGAGAGCACATGATGACAATGTGCTGCCATTGGGGCTGGACAACATTTTGCAGTTGAGGTGAACGACAGCCATGAGCCTAGGTGTTGCTGGGTGACTGCTGGGAAGAGCTGTGCAAAATCAGTGTCTCGTGTGAGGCTCGAACTCACGACCTTCAGATTATGAGACTGACGCGCTGCCAACTGCGCCAACGAGGCCATGAAAAGCAAAGCACACACAAACCATCCCCTATGACTTTCCTATGACTATCACTTTCAGCCATTTCTTTGGGATACTCTTTACAAGTTGACGCGACTGTTGATTTGCAACACTAAGGCTTCTTTGGTCTGCTACACACAATGGGTGCTTTACATTTGCTTGGCTAATCTGGTTAGTGGCAAAAACCTGCTAACAGGTGAAATCCCTATGCCTGATTTGCGCTCTCTTTTCATTGCTCGGAAAGGTGAACACACACTCCATGTGTATCATCTGCGTTACCCCATAAGACCTAAAACCATATTCAAGTCAGGCACCTCTTTCACGAAGACATTTGAATAGACAGCAGGAGTGAGGTTGAAGTCAAGGACAAAGGTCACAAGAAAGCTCACTGGGAAAATTAAGCATTCTTAGCGTAATAAGGAACGTATGAATGGTAAGATGACGGTGCCCGAAAAATGTCCTTCGAGCCGGAATTGAACCAGCGACCTAAGGATGCCTATGTTTTTTCACCTACAGTCCTCCGCTCTACCAACTGAGCTATCGAAGGGAGCTGCTGATGGATGCCATTGTGTGACTCACTCATACAAAGAGCGGAATGCACACTTTACTGCACAAAGAAAATAACAATAACACAATTGCCAACTGACCTTGCATATGGGAGATTTTTCCATAATTGGGCACTAAAGGCACAAAAGTACAAATGGTTGAGACTTTTGTGATTACGCAGAAAAATGGCTAGCATACGTGGCTTATTTAACACAACAAAGCTTGCCATCTAAACGGTGAGAACAGATAGGCCTTTCCCCATGGGCTTGGAGTAAAGAAGCAGCAAGCTTGAAAGCAAATGATAACAAAAGCTTTGATTGAGGGGAAAGCACCGTCGTGGACATAGCCAACATTTTGCGGTTGAGAGGAACATTCTGTACAGCTATGAGCCTATGTGTTACTGGATGGCTGCTGGCAAGAGCTGTACAAAATCTGTGCCTTGTGTGAGACAGATTATAAGACTGATGCTCTGCCTACAGCGCCAATGAGGGCGTGCAAAGCAGTGAACACGCACAGACACAGTCCGTTTCCTATGAAATCGCACTTTAAACAGTTTCTTTGGGATCCTCTTTGCAAGTGGTTTCAGATGCTGATTTCCAACAGAAAAGCTTCTTTTGTGGTCTGCCCGTTTGGGTTATTTACAAGGTATGATTGGTAAGACAGCATTGTCTGAGAGGACTCCATCCAGCCGGAATTGAACAAGCAACCTAAGGTGTTACTTTGGGATATTCTGACTTGACTGGTTCCATGCATCACTAAGGTTTTTTCGGGTAATGAGAGCACATGATGACAATGTGCTGCCATTGGGGCTGGACAACATTTTGCAGTTGAGGTGAACGACAGCCATGAGCCTAGGTGTTGCTGGGTGACTGCTGGGAAGAGCTGTGCAAAATCAGTGCCTTGTGTGAGGGTCGAACTCACGACCTTCAGATTATGAGACTGACGCGCTGCCAACTGCGCCAACGAGGCCATGAAAAGCAAAGTACACACAAACCATCCCCTATGACTTTCCTATGACTATCACTTTCAGCCATTTCTTTGGGATACTCTTTACAAGTTGACGCGACTGTTGATTTGCAACACTAAGGCTTCTTTGGTCTGCTACACACAATGGGTGCTTTACATTTGCTTGGCTAATCTGGTTAGTGGCAAAAACCTGCTAACAGGTGAAATCCCTATGCCTGATTTGCACTCTCTTTTCATTGCTCGGAAAGGTGTACACACACTCCATGTGTATCATCTGCGTTACCCCATAAGACCTAAAACCATATTCAAGTCAGGCACCTCTTTCACAAAGACATTTGAATAGACAGCAGGAGTGAGGTTGAAGTCAAGGACAAAGGTCACAAGAAAGCTCACTGGGAAAAGTAAGCATTCTTAGCGTAATAAGGAACGTATGAATGGTAAGATGACGGTGCCCGAAAAATGTCGTTCGAGCCGGAATTGAACCAGCGACCTAAGGATGCCTATGTTTTTTCACCTACAGTCCTCCGCTCTACCAACTGAGCTATCGAAGGGAGCTGCTGATGGATGCCATTGTGTGACTCACTCATACAAAGAGCGGAATGCACACTTTACTGCACAAAGAAAATAACAATAACACAATTGCCAACTGACCTTGCATATGGGAGATTTTTCCTTTCTTGGGCACTAAGGGCACAAAAGTACAAATGGTTGAGACTTTTTTGATTACGCAGAAAAATGGCTAGCATACGTGGCTTATTTAACACAACAAAGCTTGCCATCTAAACGGTGAGAACAGATAGGCCTTTCCCCATGGGCTTGGAGTAAAGAAGCAGCAAGCTTGAAAGCAAATGATAACAAAAGCTTTGATTGAGGGGAAAGCACCGTCGTGGACATAGCCAACATTTTGCGGTTGAGAGGAACATTCTGTACAGCTATGAGCCTATGTGTTACTGGATGGCTGCTGGCAAGAGCTGTACAAAATCTGTGCCTTGTGTGAGACAGATTATAAGACTGATGCTCTGCCTACAGCGCCAATGAGGGCGTGCAAAGCAGTGAACACGCACAGACACAGTCCGTTTCCTATGAAATCGCACTTTAAACAGTTTCTTTGGGATCCTCTTTGCAAGTGGTTTCAGATGCTGATTTCCAACAGAAAAGCTTCTTTGGTGGTCTGCCCGTTTGGGTTATTTACAAGGTATGATTGGTAAGACAGCATTGTCTGAAAGGACTCCATCCAGCCGGAATTGAACAAGCAACCTAAGGTGTTACTTTGGGAATTTCTGACTTGACTGGTTCCATGCATCACTAAGGTTTTTTCGGGTAATGAGAGCACATGATGACAATGTGCTGCCATTGGGGCTGGACAACATTTTGCAGTTGAGGTGAACGACAGCCATGAGCCTAGGTGTTGCTGGGTGACTGTTGGGAAGAGCTGTGCAAAATCAGTGCCTTGTGTGAGGCTCGAACTCACGACCTTCAGATTATGAGACTGACGCGCTGCCAAATGCGCCAACGAGGCCATGAAAAGCAAAGTACACACAAACCATCCCCTATGACTTTCCTATGACTATCACTTTCAGCCATTTCTTTGGGATACTCTTTACAAGTTGACGCGACTGTTGATTTGCAACACTAAGGCTTCTTTGGTCTGCTACACACAATGGGTGCTTTACATTTGCTTGGCTAATCTGGTTAGTGGCAAAAACCTGCTAACAGGTGAAATCCCTATGCCTGATTTGCACTCTCTTTTCATTGCTCGGAAAGGTGTACACACACTCCATGTGTATCATCTGCGTTACCCCATAAGACCTAAAACCATATTCAAGTCAGGCACCTCTTTCACAAAGACATTTGAATAGACAGCAGGAGTGAGGTTGAAGTCAAGGACAAAGGTCACAAGAAAGCTCACTGGGAAAAGTAAGCATTCTTAGCGTAATAAGGAACGTATGAATGGTAAGATGACGGTGCCCGAAAAATGTCGTTCGAGCCGGAATTGAACCAGCGACCTAAGGATGCCTATGTTTTTTCACCTACAGTCCTCCGCTCTACCAACTGAGCTATGGAAGGGAGCTGCTGATGGATGCCATTGTGTGACTCACTCATACAAAGAGCGGAATGCACACTTTACTGCACAAAGAAAATAACAATAACACAATTGCCAACTGACCTTGCATATGGGAGATTTTTCCTTTCTTGGGCACTAAGGGCACAAAAGTACAAATGGTTGAGACTTTTTTGATTACGCAGAAAAATGGCTAGCATACGTGGCTTATTTAACACAACAAAGCTTGCCATCTAAACGGTGAGAACAGATAGGCCTTTCCCCATGGGCTTGGAGTAAAGAAGCAGCAAGCTTGAAAGCAAATGATAACAAAAGCTTTGATTGAGGGGAAAGCACCGTCGTGGACATAGCCAACATTTTGCGGTTGAGAGGAACATTCTGTACAGCTATGAGCCTATGTGTTACTGGATGGCTGCTGGCAAGAGCTGTACAAAATCTGTGCCTTGTGTGAGACAGATTATAAGACTGATGCTCTGCCTACAGCGCCAATGAGGGCGTGCAAAGCAGTGAACACGCACAGACACAGTCCGTTTCCTATAAAATCGCACTTTAAACAGTTTCTTTGGGATCCTCTTTGCAAGTGGTTTCAGATGCTGATTTCCAACAGAAAAGCTTCTTTTGTGGTCTGCCCGTTTGGGTTATTTACAAGGTATGATTGGTAAGACAGCATTGTCTGAAAGGACTCCATCCAGCCGGAATTGAACAAGCAACCTAAGGTGTTACTTTGGGATATTCTGACTTGACTGGTTCCATGCATCGCTAAGGTTTTTTCGGGTAATGAGAGCACATGATGACAATGTGCTGCCATTGGGGCTGGACAACATTTTGCAGTTGAGGTGAACGACAGCCATGAGCCTAGGTGTTGCTGGGTGACTGCTGGGAAGAGCTGTGCAAAATCAGTGCCTCGTGTGAGGCTCGAACTCACGACCTTCAGATTATGAGACTGACGCGCTGCCAACTGCGCCAACGAGGCCATGAAAAGCAAAGTACACACAAACCATCCCCTATGACTTTCCTATGACTATCACTTTCAGCCATTTCTTTGGGATACTCTTTACAAGTTGACGCGACTGTTGATTTGCAACACTAAGGCTTCTTTGGTCTGCTACACACAATGGGTGCTTTACATTTGCTTGGCTAATCTGGTTAGTGGCAAAAACCTGCTAACAGGTGAAATCCCTATGCCTGATTTGCGCTCTCTTTTCATTGCTCGGAAAGGTGTACACACACTCCATGTGTATCATCTGCGTTACCCCATAAGACCTAAAACCATATTCAAGTCAGGCACCTCTTTCACGAAGACATTTGAATAGACAGCAGGAGTGAGGTTGAAGTCAAGGACAAAGGTCACAAGAAAGCTCACTGGGAAAATTAAGCATTCTTAGCGTAATAAGGAACGTATGAATGGTAAGATGACGGTGCCCGAAAAATGTCCTTCGAGCCGGAATTGAACCAGCGACCTAAGGATGCCTATGTTTTTTCACCTACAGTCCTCCGCTCTATCAACTGAGCTATCGAAGGGAGCTGCTGATGGATGCCATTGTGTGACTCACTCATACAAAGAGCGGAATGCACACTTTACTGCACAAAGAAAATAACAATAACACAATTGCCAACTGACCTTGCATATGGGAGATTTTTCCTTTCTTGGGCACTAAGGGCACAAAAGTACAAATGGTTGAGACTTTTTTGATTACGCAGAAAAATGGCTAGCATACGTGGCTTATTTAACACAACAAAGCTTGCCATCTAAACGGTGAGAAAAGATAGGCCTTTCCCCATGGGCTTGGAGTAAAGAAGCAGCAAGCTTGAAAGCAAATGATAACAAAAGCTTTGATTGAGGGGAAAGCACCGTCGTGGACATAGCCAACATTTTGCGGTTGAGAGGAACATTCTGTACAGCTATGAGCCTATGTGTTACTGGATGGCTGCTGGCAAGAGCTGTACAAAATCTGTGCCTTGTGTGAGACAGATTATAAGACTGATGCTCTGCCTACAGCGCCAATGAGGGCGTGCAAAGCAGTGAACACGCACAGACACAGTCCGTTTCCTATGAAATCGCACTTTAAACAGTTTCTTTGGGATCCTCTTTGCAAGTGGTTTCAGATGCTGATTTCCAACAGAAAAGCTTCTTTTGTGGTCTGCCCGTTTGGGTTATTTACAAGGTATGATTGGTAAGACAGCATTGTCTGAAAGGACTCCATCCAGCCGGAATTGAACAAGCAACCTAAGGTGTTACTTTGGGATATTCTGACTTGACTGGTTCCATGCATCACTAAGGTTTTTTCGGGGTAATGAGAGCACATGATGACAATGTGCTGCCATTGGGGCTGGACAACATTTTGCAGTTGAGGTGAACGACAGCCATGAGCCTAGGTGTTCCTGGGTGACTGCTGGGAAGAGCTGTGCAAAATCAGTGCCTCGTGTGAGGCTCGAACTCACGACCTTCAGATTATGAGACTGACGCGCTGCCAACTGCGCCAACGAGGCCATGAAAAGCAAAGTACACACAAACCATCCCCTATGACTTTCCTACGACTATCACTTTCAGCCATTTCTTTGGGATACTCTTTACAAGTTGACGCGACTGTTGATTTGCAACACTATGGCTTCTTTGGTCTGCTACACACAATGGGTGCTTTACATTTGCTTGGCTAATCTGGTTAGTGGCAAAAACCTGCTAACAGGTGAAATCCCTATGCCTGATTTGCGCTCTCTTTTCATTGCTCGGAAAGGTGTACACACACTCCATGTGTATCATCTGCGTTACCCCATAAGACCTAAAACCATATTCAAGTCAGGCACCTCTTTCACGAAGACATTTGAATAGACAGCAGGAGCGAGGTTGAAGTCAAGGACAAAGGTCACAAGAAAGCTCACTGGGAAAAGTAAGCATTCTTAGCGTAATAAGGAACGTATGAATGGTAAGATGACGGTGCCCGAAAAATGTCCTTCGAGCCGGAATTGAACCAGCGACCTAAGGATGCCTATGTTTTTTCACCTACAGTCCTCCGCTCTACCAACTGAGCTATCGAAGGGAGCTGCTGATGGATGCCATTGTGTGACTCACTCATACAAAGAGCGGAATGCACACTTTACTGCACAAAGAAAATAACAATAACACAATTGCCAAGTGACCTTGCATATGGGAGATTTTTCCTTTCTTGGGCACTAAGGGCACAAAAGTACAAATGGTTGAGACTTTTTTGGTTACGCAGAAAAATGGCTAGCATACGTGGCTTATTTAACACAACAAAGCTTGCCATCTAAACGGTGAGAACAGATAGGCCTTTCCCCATGGGCTTGGAGTAAAGAAGCAGCAAGCTTGAAAGCAAATGATAACAAAAGCTTTGATTGAGGGGAAAGCACCGTCGTGGACATAGCCAACATTTTGCGGTTGAGAGGAACATTCTGTACAGCTATGAGCCTATGTGTTACTGGATGGCTGCTGGCAAGAGCTGTACAAAATCTGTGCCTTGTGTGAGACAGATTATAAGACTGATGCTCTGCCTAGAGCGCCAATGAGGGCGTGCAAAGCAGTGAACACGCACAGACACAGTCCGTTTCCTATGAAATCGCACTTTAAACAGTTTCTTTGGGATCCTCTTTGCAAGTGGTTTCAGATGCTGATTTCCAACAGAAAAGCTTCTTTTGTGGTCTGCCCGTTTGGGTTATTTACAAGGTATGATTGGTAAGACAGCATTGTCTGAAAGGACTCCATCCAGCCGGAATTGAACAAGCAACCTAAGGTGTTACTTTGGGATATTCTGACTTGACTGGTTCCATGCATCACTAAGGTTTTTTCGGGTAATGAGAGCACATGATGACAATGTGCTGCCATTGGGGCTGGACAACATTTTGCAGTTGAGGTGAACGACAGCCATGAGCCTAGGTGTTCCTGGGTGACTGCTGGGAAGAGCTGTGCAAAATCAGTGCCTCGTGTGAGGCTCGAACTCACGACCTTCAGATTATGAGACTGACGCGCTGCCAACTGCGCCAACGAGGCCATGAAAAGCAAAGTACACACAAACCATCCCCTATGACTTTCCTATGACTATCACTTTCAGCCATTTCTTTGGGATACTCTTTACAAGTTGACGCGACTGTTGATTTGCAACACTAAGGCTTCTTTGGTCTGCTACACACAATGGGTGCTTTACATTTGCTTGGCTAATCTGGTTAGTGGCAAAAACCTGCTAACAGGTGAAATCCCTATGCCTGATTTGCGCTCTCTTTTCATTGCTCGGAAAGGTGTACACACACTCCATGTGTATCATCTGCGTTACCCCATAAGACCTAAAACCATATTCAAGTCAGGCACCTCTTTCACAAAGACATTTGAATAGACAGCAGGAGTGAGGTTGAAGTCAAGGACAAAGGTCACAAGAAAGCTCACTGGGAAAATTAAGCATTCTTAGCGTAATAAGGAACGTATGAATGGTAAGATGACGGTGCCCGAAAAATGTCCTTCGAACCGGAATTGAACCAGCGACCTAAGGATTCCTATGTTTTTTCACCTACAGTCCTCCGCTCTACCAACTGAGCTATCGAAGGGAGCTGCTGATGGATGCCATTGTGTGACTCACTCATACAAAGAGCGGAATGCACACTTTACTGCACAAAGAAAATAACAATAACACAATTGCCAACTGACCTTGCATATGGGAGATTTTTCCTTTCTTGGGCACTAAGGGCACAAAAGTACAAATGGTTGAGACTTTTTTGATTACGCAGAAAAATGGCTAGCATACGTGGCTTATTTAACACAACATAGCTTGCCATCTAAACAGAGAGAAAAGATAGGCCTTTCCCCATGGGCTTGGAGTAAAGAAGCAGCAAGCTTGAAAGCAAATGATAACAAAAGCTTTGATTGAGGGGAAAGCACCGTCGTGGACATAGCCAACATTTTGCGGTTGAGAGGAACATTCTGTACAGCTATGAGCCTATGTGTTACTGGATGGCTGCTGGCAAGAGCTGTACAAAATCTGTGCCTTGTGTGAGACAGATTATAAGACTGATGCTCTGCCTACAGCGCCAATGAGGGCGTGCAAAGCAGTGAACACGCACAGACACAGTCCGTTTCCTATGAAATCGCACTTTAAACAGTTTCTTTGGGATCCTCTTTGCAAGTGGTTTCAGATGCTGATTTCCAACAGAAAAGCTTCTTTTGTGGTCTGCCCGTTTGGGTTATTTACAAGGTATGATTGGTAAGACAGCATTGTCTGAAAGGACTCCATCCAGCCGGAATTGAACAAGCAACCTAAGGTGTTACTTTGGGATATTCTGACTTGACTGGTTCCATGCATCACTAAGGTTTTTTCGGGTAATGAGAGCACATGATGACAATGTGCTGCCATTGGGGCTGGACAACATTTTGCAGTTGAGGTGAACGACAGCCATGAGCCTAGGTGTTCCTGGGTGACTGCTGGGAAGAGCTGTGCAAAATCAGTGCCTCGTGTGAGGCTCGAACTCACGACCTTCAGATTATGAGACTGACGCGCTGCCAACTGCGCCAACGAGGCCATGAAAAGCAAAGTACACACAAACCATCCCCTATGACTTTCCTATGACTATCACTTTCAGCCATTTCTTTGGGATACTCTTTACAAGTTGACGCGACTGTTGATTTGCAACACTAAGGCTTCTTTGGTCTGCTACACACAATGGGTGCTTTACATTTGCTTGGCTAATCTGGTTAGTGGCAAAAACCTGCTAACAGGTGAAATCCCTATGCCTGATTTGCACTCTCTTTTCATTGCTCGGAAAGGTGTACACACACTCCATGTGTATCATCTGCGTTACCCCATAAGACCTAAAACCATATTCAAGTCAGGCACCTCTTTCACAAAGACATTTGAATAGACAGCAGGAGTGAGGTTGAAGTCAAGGACAAAGGTCACAAGAAAGCTCACTGGGAAAATTAAGCATTCTTAGCGTAATAAGGAACGTATGAATGGTAAGATGACGGTGCCCGAAAAATGTCCTTCGAACCGGAATTGAACCAGCGACCTAAGGATGCCTATGTTTTTTCACCTACAGTCCTCCGCTCTACCAACTGAGCTATCGAAGGGAGCTGCTGATGGATGCCATTGTGTGACTCACTCATACAAAGAGCGGAATGCACACTTTACTGCACAAAGAAAATAACAATAACACAATTGCCAACTGACCTTGCATATGGGAGATTTTTCCTTTCTTGGGCACTAAGGGCACAAAAGTACAAATGGTTGAGACTTTTTTGATTACGCAGAAAAATGGCTAGCATACGTGGCTTATTTAACACAACAAAGCTTGCCATCTAAACGGTGAGAACAGATAGGCCTTTCCCCATGGGCTTGGAGTAAAGAAGCAGCAAGCTTGAAAGCAAATGATAACAAAAGCTTTGATTGAGGGGAAAGCACCGTCGTGGACATAGCCAACATTTTGCGGTTGAGAGGAACATTCTGTACAGCTATGAGCCTATGTGTTACTGGATGGCTGCTGGCAAGAGCTGTACAAAATCTGTGCCTTGTGTGAGACAGATTATAAGACTGATGCTCTGCCTACAGCGCCAATGAGGGCGTGGAAAGCAGTGAACACGCACAGACACAGTCCGTTTCCTATGAAATCGCACTTTAAACAGTTTCTTTGGGATCCTCTTTGCAAGTGGTTTCAGATGCTGATTTCCAACAGAAAAGCTTCTTTTGTGGTCTGCCCGTTTGGGTTATTTACAAGGTATGATTGGTAAGACAGCAATGTCTGAAAGGACTCCATCCAGCCGGAATTGAACAAGCAACCTAAGGTGTTACTTTGGGAATTTCTGACTTGACTGGTTCCATGCATCACTAAGGTTTTTTCGGGGTAATGAGAGCACATGATGACAATGTGCTGCCATTGGGGCTGGACAACATTTTGCAGTTGAGGTGAACGACAGCCATGAGCCTAGGTGTTGCTGGGTGACTGCTGGGAAGAGCTGTGCAAAATCAGTGCCTCGTGTGAGGGTCGAACTCACGACCTTCAGATTATGAGACTGACGCGCTGCCAACTGCGCCAACGAGGCCATGAAAAGCAAAGTACACACAAACCATCCCCTATGACTTTCCTATGACTATCACTTTCAGCCATTTCTTTGGGATACTCTTTACAAGTTGACGCGACTGTTGATTTGCAACACTAAGGCTTCTTTGGTCTGCTACACACAATGGGTGCTTTACATTTGCTTGGCTAATCTGGTTAGTGGCAAAAACCTGCTAACAGGTGAAATCCCTATGCCTGATTTGCACTCTCTTTTCATTGCTCGGAAAGGTGTACACACACTCCAAGTGTATCATCTGCGTTACCCCATAAGACCTAAAACCATATTCAAGTCAGGCACCTCTTTCACAAAGACATTTGAATAGACAGCAGGAGTGAGGTTGAAGTCAAGGACAAAGGTCACAAGAAAGCTCACTGGGAAAAGTAAGCATTCTTAGCGTAATAAGGAACGTATGAATGGTAAGATGACGGTGCCCGAAAAATGTCCTTCGAACCGGAATTGAACCAGCGACCTAAGGATGCCTATGTTTTTTCACCTACAGTCCTCCGCTCTACCAACTGAGCTATCGAAGGGAGCTGCTGATGGATGCCATTGTGTGACTCACTCATACAAAGAGCGGAATGCACACTTTACTGCACAAAGAAAATAACAATGACACAATTGCCAACTGACCTTGCATATGGGAGATTTTTCCTTTCTTGGGCACTAAGGGCACAAAAGTACAAATGGTTGAGACTTTTTTGATTACGCAGAAAAATGGCTAGCATACGTGGCTTATTTAACACAACAAAGCTTGCTATCTAAACGGTGAGAACAGATAGGCCTTTCCCCATGGGCTTGGAGTAAAGAAGCAGCAAGCTTGAAAGCAAATGATAACAAAAGCTTTGATTGAGGGGAAAGCACCGTCGTGGACATAGCCAACATTTTGCGGTTGAGAGGAACATTCTGTACAGCTATGAGCCTATGTGTTACTGGATGGCTGCTGGCAAGAACTGTACAAAATCTGTGCCTTGTGTGAGACAGATTATAAGACTGATGCTCTGCCTACAGCGCCAATGAGGGTGTGCAAAGCAGTGAACACGCACAGACACAGTCCGTTTCCTATGAAATCGCACTTTAAACAGTTTCTTTGGGATCCTCTTTGCAAGTGGTTTCAGATGCTGATTTCCAACAGAAAAGCTTCTTTTGTGGTCTGCCCGTTTGGGTTATTTACAAGGTATGATTGGTAAGACAGCATTGTCTGAAAGGACTCCATCCAGCCGGAATTGAACAAGCAACCTAAGGTGTTACTTTGGGATATTCTGACTTGACTGGTTCCATGCATCACTAAGGTTTTTTCGGGTAATGAGAGCACATGATGACAATGTGCTGCCATTGGGGCTGGACAACATTTTGCAGTTGAGGTGAACGACAGCCATGAGCCTAGGTGTTCCTGGGTGACTGCTGGGAAGAGCTGTGCAAAATCAGTGCCTCGTGTGAGGCTCGAACTCACGACCTTCAGATTATGAGACTGACGCGCTGCCAACTGCGCCAACGAGGCCATGAAAAGCAAAGTACACACAAACCATCCCCTATGACTTTCCTATGACTATCACTTTCAGCCATTTCTTTGGGATACTCTTTACAAGTTGACGCGACTGTTGATTTGCAACACTAAGGCTTCTTTGGTCTGCTACACACAATGGGTGCTTTACATTTGCTTGGCTAATCTGGTTAGTGGCAAAAACCTGCTAACAGGTGAAATCCCTATGCCTGATTTGCGCTCTCTTTTCATTGCTCGGAAAGGTGTACACACACTCCATGTGTATCATCTGCGTTACCCCATAAGACCTAAAACCATATTCAAGTCAGGCACCTCTTTCACGAAGACATTTGAATAGACAGCAGGAGTGAGGTTGGAGTCAAGGACAAAGGTCACAAGAAAGCTCACTGGGAAAAGTAAGCATTCTTAGCGTAATAAGGAACGTATGAATGGTAAGATGACGGTGCCCGAAAAATGTCCTTTGAACCGGAATTGAACCAGCGACCTAAGGATGCCTATGTTTTTTCACCTACAGTCCTCCGCTCTACCAACTGAGCTATCGAAGGGAGCTGCTGATGGATGCCATTGTGTGACTCACTCATACAAAGAGCGGAATGCACACTTTACTGCACAAAGAAAATAACAATAACACAATTGCCAACTGACCTTGCATATGGGAGATTTTTCCTTTCTTGGGCACTAAGGGCACAAAAGTACAAATGGTTGAGACTTTTTTGATTACGCAGAAAAATGGCTAGCATACGTGGCTTATTTAACACAACAAAGCTTGCCATCTAAACGGTGAGAACAGATAGGCCTTTCCCCATGGGCTTGGAGTAAAGAAGCAGCAAGCTTGAAAGCAAATGATAACAAAAGCTTTGATTGAGGGGAAAGCACCGTCGTGGACATAGCCAACATTTTGCGGTTGAGAGGAACATTCTGTACAGCTATGAGCCTATGTGTTACTGGATGGCTGCTGGCAAGAACTGTACAAAATCTGTGCCTTGTGTGAGACAGATTATAAGACTGATGCTCTGCCTACAGCGCCAATGAGGGCGTGCAAAGCAGTGAACACGCACAGACACAGTCCGTTTCCTATGAAATCGCACTTTAAACAGTTTCTTTGGGATCCTCTTTGCAAGTGGTTTCAGATGCTGATTTCCAACAGAAAAGCTTCTTTTGTGGTCTGCCCGTTTGGGTTATTTACAAGGTATGATTGGTAAGACAGCAATGTCTGAAAGGACTCCATCCAGCCGGAATTGAACAAGCAACCTAAGGTGTTACTTTGGGATATTCTGACTTGACTGGTTCCATGCATCACTAAGGTTTTTTCGGGTAATGAGAGCACATGATGACAATGTGCTGCCATTGGGGCTGGACAACATTTTGCAGTTGAGGTGAACGACAGCCATGAGCCTAGGTGTTCCTGGGTGACTGCTGGGAAGAGCTGTGCAAAATCAGTGCCTCGTGTGAGGCTCGAACTCACGACCTTCAGATTATGAGACTGACGCGCTGCCAACTGCGCCAACGAGGCCATGAAAAGCAAAGTACACACAAACCATCCCCTATGACTTTCCTATGACTATCACTTTCAGCCATTTCTTTGGGATACTCTTTACAAGTTGACGCGACTGTTGATTTGCAACACTAAGGCTTCTTTGGTCTGCTACACACAATGGGTGCTTTACATTTGCTTGGCTAATCTGGTTAGTGGCAAAAACCTGCTAACAGGTGAAATCCCTATGCCTGATTTGCGCTCTCTTTTCATTGCTCGGAAAGGTGTACACACACTCCATGTGTATCATCTGCGTTACCCCATAAGACCTAAAACCATATTCAAGTCAGGCACCTCTTTCATGAAGACATTTGAATAGACAGCAGGAGTGAGGTTGAAGTCAAGGACAAAGGTCACAAGAAAGCTCACTGGGAAAAGTAAGCATTCTTAGCGTAATAAGGAACGTATGAATGGTAAGATGACGGTGCCCGAAAAATGTCCTTCGACCCGGAATTGAACCAGCGACCTAAGGATGCCTATGTTTTTTCACCTACAGTCCTCCGCTCTACCAACTGAGCTATCGAAGGGAGCTGCAGATGGATGCCATTGTGTGACTCACTCATACAAAGAGCGGAATGCACACTTTACTGCACAAAGAAAATAACAATGACACAATTGCCAACTGACCTTGCATATGGGAGATTTTTCCTTTCTTGGGCACTAAGGGCACAAAAGTACAAATGGTTGAGACTTTTTTGATTACGCAGAAAAATGGCTAGCATACGTGGCTTATTTAACACAACATAGCTTGCCATCTAAACAGAGAGAAAAGATAGGCCTTTCCCCATGGGCTTGGAGTAAAGAAGCAGCAAGCTTGAAAGCAAATGATAACAAAAGCTTTGATTGAGGGGAAAGCACCGTCGTGGACATAGCCAACATTTTGCGGTTGAGAGGAACATTCTGTACAGCTATGAGCCTATGTGTTACTGGATGGCTGCTGGCAAGAACTGTACAAAATCTGTGCCTTGTGTGAGACAGATTATAAGACTGATGCTCTGCCTACAGCGCCAATGAGGGCGTGCAAAGCAGTGAACACGCACAGACACAGTCCGTTTCCTATGAAATCGCACTTTAAACAGTTTCTTTGGGATCCTCTTTGCAAGTGGTTTCAGATGCTGATTTCCAACAGAAAAGCTTCTTTTGTGGTCTGCCCGTTTGGGTTATTTACAAGGTATGATTGGTAAGACAGCAATGTCTGAAAGGACTCCATCCAGCCGGAATTGAACAAGCAACCTAAGGTGTTACTTTGGGATATTCTGACTTGACTGGTTCCATGCATCACTAAGGTTTTTTCGGGTAATGAGAGCACATGATGACAATGTGCTGCCATTGGGGCTGGACAACATTTTGCAGTTGAGGTGAACGACAGCCATGAGCCTAGGTGTTCCTGGGTGACTGCTGGGAAGAGCTGTGCAAAATCAGTGCCTCGTGTGAGGCTCGAACTCACGACCTTCAGATTATGAGACTGACGCGCTGCCAACTGCGCCAACGAGGCCATGAAAAGCAAAGTACACACAAACCATCCCCTATGACTTTCCTATGACTATCACTTTCAGCCATTTCTTTGGGATACTCTTTACAAGTTGACGCGACTGTTGATTTGCAACACTAAGGCTTCTTTGGTCTGCTACACACAATGGGTGCTTTACATTTGCTTGGCTAATCTGGTTAGTGGCAAAAACCTGCTAACAGGTGAAATCCCTATGCCTGATTTGCGCTCTCTTTTCATTGCTCGGAAAGGTGTACACACACTCCATGTGTATCATCTGCGTTACCCCATAAGACCTAAAACCATATTCAAGTCAGGCACCTCTTTCACGAAGACATTTGAATAGACAGCAGGAGTGAGGTTGAAGTCAAGGACAAAGGTCACAAGAAAGCTCACTGGGAAAAGTAAGCATTCTTAGCGTAATAAGGAACGTATGAATGGTAAGATGACGGTGCCCGAAAAATGTCCTTCGAGCCGGAATTGAACCAGCGACCTAAGGATGCCTATGTTTTTTCACCTACAGTCCTCCGCTCTACCAACTGAGCTATGGAAGGGAGCTGCAGATGGATGCCATTGTGTGACTCACTCATACAAAGAGCGGAATGCACACTTTACTGCACAAAGAAAATAACAATGACACAATTGCCAACTGACCTTGCATATGGGAGATTTTTCCTTTCTTGGGCACTAAGGGCACAAAAGTACAAATGGTTGAGACTTTTTTGATTACGCAGAAAAATGGCTAGCATACGTGGCTTATTTAACACAACAAAGCTTGCCATCTAAACGGTGAGAAAAGATAGGCCTTTCCCCATGGGCTTGGAGTAAAGAAGCAGCAAGCTTGAAAGCAAATGATAACAAAAGCTTTGATTGAGGGGAAAGCACCGTCGTGGACATAGCCAACATTTTGCGGTTGAGAGGAACATTCTGTACAGCTATGAGCCTATGTGTTACTGGATGGCTGCTGGCAAGAGCTGTACAAAATCTGTGCCTTGTGTGAGACAGATTATAAGACTGATGCTCTGCCTACAGCGCCAATGAGGGCGTGCAAAGCAGTGAACACGCACAGACACAGTCCGTTTCCTATGAAATCGCACTTTAAACAGTTTCTTTGGGATCCTCTTTGCAAGTGGTTTCAGATGCTGATTTCCAACAGAAAAGCTTCTTTTGTGGTCTGCCCGTTTGGGTTATTTACAAGGTATGATTGGTAAGACAGCAATGTCTGAAAGGACTCCATCCAGCCGGAATTGAACAAGCAACCTAAGGTGTTACTTTGGGATATTCTGACTTGACTGGTTCCATGCATCACTAAGGTTTTTTCGGGGTAATGAGAGCACATGATGACAATGTGCTGCCATTGGGGCTGGACAACATTTTGCAGTTGAGGTGAACGACAGCCATGAGCCTAGGTGTTCCTGGGTGACTGCTGGGAAGAGCTGTGCAAAATCAGTGCCTCGTGTGAGGCTCGAACTCACGACCTTCAGATTATGAGACTGACGCGCTGCCAACTGCGCCAACGAGGCCATGAAAAGCAAAGTACACACAAACCATCCCCTATGACTTTCCTATGACTATCACTTTCAGCCATTTCTTTGGGATACTCTTTACAAGTTGACGCGACTGTTGATTTGCAACACTAAGGCTTCTTTGGTCTGCTACACACAATGGGTGCTTTACATTTGCTTGGCTAATCTGGTTAGTGGCAAAAACCTGCTAACAGGTGAAATCCCTATGCCTGATTTGCGCTCTCTTTTCATTGCTCGGAAAGGTGTACACACACTCCATGTGTATCATCTGCGTTACCCCATAAGACCTAAAACCATATTCAAGTCAGGCACCTCTTTCACGAAGACATTTGAATAGACAGCAGGAGTGAGGTTGAAGTCAAGGACAAAGGTCACAAGAAAGCTCACTGGGAAAAGTAAGCATTCTTAGCGTAATAAGGAACGTATGAATGGTAAGATGACGGTGCCCGAAAAATGTCCTTCGACCCGGAATTGAACCAGCGACCTAAGGATGCCTATGTTTTTTCACCTACAGTCCTCCGCTCTACCAACTGAGCTATCGAAGAGAGCTGCAGATGGATGCCATTGTGTGACTCACTCATACAAAGAGCGGAATGCACACTTTACTGCACAAAGAAAATAACAATAACACAATTGCCAACTGACCTTGCATATGGGAGATTATTCCTTTCTTGGGCACTAAGGGCACAAAAGTACAAATGGTTGAGACTTTTTTGATTACGCAGAAAAATGGCTAGCATACGTGGCTTATTTAACACAACAAAGCTTGCCATCTAAACGGTGAGAACAGATAGGCCTTTCCCCATGGGCTTGGAGTAAAGAAGCAGCAAGCTTGAAAGCAAATGATAACAAAAGCTTTGATTGAGGGGAAAGCACCGTCGTGGACATAGCCAACATTTTGCGGTTGAGAGGAACATTCTGTACAGCTATGAGCCTATGTGTTACTGGATGGCTGCTGGCAAGAGCTGTACAAAATCTGTGCCTTGTGTGAGACAGATTATAAGACTGATGCTCTGCCTACAGCGCCAATGAGGGCGTGCAAAGCAAAGTACACACAAACATTCCCCTATGACTTTCCTATGACTATCACTTTCAGCCATTTCTTTGGGATACTCTTTACAAGTTGACGCGACTGTTGATTTGCAACACTAAGGCTTCTTTGGTCTGCTACACACAATGGGTGCTTTACATTTGCTTGGCTAATCTGGTTAGTGGCAAAAACCTGCTAACAGGTGAAATCCCTATGCCTGATTTGCGCTCTCTTTTCATTGCTCGGAAAGGTGTACACACACTCCATGTGTATCATCTGCGTTACCCCATAAGACCTAAAACCATATTCAAGTCAGGCACCTCTTTCACAAAGACATTTGAATAGACAGCAGGAGTGAGGTTGAAGTCAAGGACAAAGGTCACAAGAAAGCTCACTGGGAAAAGTAAGCATTCTTAGCGTAATAAGGAACGTATGAATGGTAAGATGACGGTGCCCGAAAAATGTCCTTCGAGCCGGAATTGAACCAGCGACCTAAGGATGCCTATGTTTTTTCACCTACAGTCCTCCGCTCTACCAACTGAGCTATCGAAGGGAGCTGCTGATGGATGCCATTGTGTGACTCACTCATACAAAGAGCGGAATGCACACTTTACTGCACAAAGAAAATAACAATGACACAATTGCCAAGTGACCTTGCATATGGGAGATTTTTCCTTTCTTGGGCACTAAGGGCACAAAAGTACAAATGGTTGAGACTTTTTTGATTACGCAGAAAAATGGCTAGCATACGTGGCTTATTTAACACAACAAAGCTTGCCATCTAAACGGTGAGAAAAGATAGGCCTTTCCCCATGGGCTTGGAGTAAAGAAGCAGCAAGCTTGAAAGCAAATGATAACAAAAGCTTTGATTGAGGGGAAAGCACCGTCGTGGACATAGCCAACATTTTGCGGTTGAGAGGAACATTCTGTACAGCTATGAGCCTATGTGTTACTGGATGGCTGCTGGCAAGAGCTGTACAAAATCTGTGCCTTGTGTGAGACAGATTATAAGACTGATGCTCTGCCTACAGCGCCAATGAGGGCGTGCAAAGCAGTGAACACGCACAGACACAGTCCGTTTCCTATGAAATCGCACTTTAAACAGTTTCTTTGGGATCCTCTTTGCAAGTGGTTTCAGATGCTGATTTCCAACAGAAAAGCTTCTTTTGTGGTCTGCCCGTTTGGTTTATTTACAAGGTATGATTGGTAAGACAGCATTGTCTGAAAGGACTCCATCCAGCCGGAATTGAACAAGCAACCTAAGGTGTTACTTTGGGATATTCTGACTTGACTGGTTCCATGCATCACTAAGGTTTTTTCGGGTAATGAGAGCACATGATGACAATGTCCTGCCATTGGGGCTGGACAACATTTTGCAGTTGAGGTGAACGACAGCCATGAGCCTAGGTGTTGCTGGGTGACTGCTGGGAAGAGCTGTGCAAAATCAGTGCCTCGTGTGAGGGTCGAACTCACGACCTTCAGATTATGAGACTGACGCGCTGCCAACTGCACCAACGAGGCCATGAAAAGCAAAGTACACACAAACCATCCCCTATGACTTTCCTATGACTATCACTTTCAGCCATTTCTTTGGGGTACTCTTTACAAGTTGACGCGACTGTTGATTTGCAACACTAAGGCTTCTTTGGTCTGCTACACACAATGGGTGCTTTACATTTGCTTGGCTAATCTGGTTAGTGGCAAAAACCTGCTAACAGGTGAAATCCCTATGCCTGATTTGCGCTCTCTTTTCATTGCTCGGAAAGGTGTACACACACTCCATGTGTATCATCTGCGTTACCCCATAAGACCTAAAACCATATTTGAGTCAGGCACCTCTTTCACGAAGACATTTGAATAGACAGCAGGAGTGAGGTTGAAGTCAAGGACAAAGGTCACAAGAAAGCTCACTGGGAAAAGTAAGCATTCTTAGCGTAATAAGGGACGTATGAATGGTAAGATGACGGTGCCCGAAAAATGTCCTTCGAGCCGGAATTGAACCAGCGACCTAAGGATGCCTATGTTTTTTCACCTACAGTCCTCCGCTCTACCAACTGAGCTATCGAAGGGAGCTGCTGATGGATGCCATTGTGTGACTCACTCATACAAAGAGCGGAATGCACACTTTACTGCACAAAGAAAATAACAATAACACAATTGCCAACTGACCTTGCATATGGGAGATTTTTCCTTTCTTGGGCACTAAGGGCACAAAAGTACAAATGGTTGAGACTTTTTTGATTACGCAGAAAAATGGCTAGCATACGTGGCTTATTTAACACAACAAAGCTTGCCATCTAAACGGTGAGAACAGATAGGCATTTCCCCATGGGCTTGGAGTAAAGAAGCAGCAAGCTTGAAAGCAAATGATAACAAAAGCTTTGATTGAGGGGAAAGCACCGTCGTGGACATAGCCAACATTTTGCGGTTGAGAGGAACATTCTGTACAGCTATGAGCCTATGTGTTACTGGATGGCTCCTGGCAAGAGCTGTACAAAATCTGTGCCTTGTGTGAGACAGATTATAAGACTGATGCTCTGCCTACAGCGCCAATGAGGGCGTGGAAAGCAGTGAACACGCACAGACACAGTCCGTTTCCTATGAAATCGCACTTTAAACAGTTTCTTTGGGATCCTCTTTGCAAGTGGTTTCAGATGCTGATTTCCAACAGAAAAGCTTCTTTTGTGGTCTGCCCGTTTGGGTTATTTACAAGGTATGATTGGTAAGACAGCAATGTCTGAAAGGACTCCATCCAGCCGGAATTGAACAAGCAACCTAAGGTGTTACTTTGGGATATTCTGACTTGACTGGTTCCATGCATTACTAAGGTTTTTTCGGGGTAATGAGAGCACATGATGACAATGTGCTGCCATTGGGGCTGGACAACATTTTGCAGTTGAGGTGAACGACAGCCATGAGCCTAGGTGTTCCTGGGTGACTGCTGGGAAGAGCTGTGCAAAATCAGTGCCTCGTGTGAGGGTCGAACTCACGACCTTCAGATTATGAGACTGACGCGCTGCCATCTGCACCAACGAGGCCATGAAAAGCAAAGTACACACAAACCATCCCCTATGACTTTCCTATGACTATCACTTTCAGCCATTTCTTTGGGGTACTCTTTACAAGTTGACGCGACTGTTGATTTGCAACACTAAGGCTTCTTTGGTCTGCTACACACAATGGGTGCTTTACATTTGCTTGGCTAATCTGGTTAGTGGCAAAAACCTGCTAACAGGTGAAATCCCTATGCCTGATTTGCGCTCTCTTTTCATTGCTCGGAAAGGTGTACACACACTCCATGTGTATCATCTGCGTTACCCCATAAGACCTAAAACCATATTTGAGTCAGGCACCTCTTTCACGAAGACATTTGAATAGACAGCAGGAGTGAGGTTGAAGTCAAGGACAAAGGTCACAAGAAAGCTCACTGGGAAAAGTAAGCATTCTTAGCGTAATAAGGGACGTATGAATGGTAAGATGACGGTGCCCGAAAAATGTCCTTCGAGCCGGAATTGAACCAGCGACCTAAGGATGCCTATGTTTTTTCACCTACAGTCCTCCGCTCTACCAACTGAGCTATTGAAGGGAGCTGCTGATGGATGCCATTGTGTGACTCACTCATACAAAGAGCGGAATGCACACTTTACTGCACAAAGAAAATAACAATGACACAATTGCCAAGTGACCTTGCATATGGGAGATTTTTCCTTTCTTGGGCACTAAGGGCACAAAAGTACAAATGGTTGAGACTTTTTTGATTACGCAGAAAAATGGCTAGCATACGTGGCTTATTTAACACAACAAAGCTTGCCATCTAAACGGTGAGAACAGATAGGCCTTTCCCCATGGGCTTGGAGTAAAGAAGCAGCAAGCTTGAAAGCAAATGATAACAAAAGCTTTGATTGAGGGGAAAGCACCGTCGTGGACATAGCCAACATTTTGCGGTTGAGAGGAACATTCTGTACAGCTATGAGCCTATGTGTTACTGGATGGCTCCTGGCAAGAGCTGTACAAAATCTGTGCCTTGTGTGAGACAGATTATAAGACTGATGCTCTGCCTACAGCGCCAATGAGGGCGTGGAAAGCAGTGAACACGCACAGACACAGTCCGTTTCCTATGAAATCGCACTTTAAACAGTTTCTTTGGGATCCTCTTTGCAAGTGGTTTCAGATGCTGATTTCCAACAGAAAAGCTTCTTTTGTGGTCTGCCCGTTTGGGTTATTTACAAGGTATGATTGGTAAGACAGCAATGTCTGAAAGGACTCCATCCAGCCGGAATTGAACAAGCAACCTAAGGTGTTACTTTGGGATATTCTGACTTGACTGGTTCCATGCATTACTAAGGTTTTTTCGGGGTAATGAGAGCACATGATGACAATGTGCTGCCATTGGGGCTGGACAACATTTTGCAGTTGAGGTGAACGACAGCCATGAGCCTAGGTGTTCCTGGGTGACTGCTGGGAAGAGCTGTGCAAAATCAGTGCCTCGTGTGAGGGTCGAACTCACGACCTTCAGATTATGAGACTGACGCGCTGCCAACTGCGCCAACGAGGCCATGAAAAGCAAAGTACACACAAACCATCCCCTATGACTTTCCTATGACTATCACTTTCAGCCATTTCTTTGGGATACTCTTTACAAGTTGACGCGACTGTTGATTTGCAACACTAAGGCTTCTTTGGTCTCCTACACACAATGGGTGCTTTACATTTGCTTGGCTAATCTGGTTAGTGGCAAAAACCTGCTAACAGGTGAAATCCCTATGCCTGATTTGCGCTCTCTTTTCATTGCTCGGAAAGGTGTACACACACTCCATGTGTATCATCTGCGTTACCCATAAGACCTAAAACCATATTCAAGTCAGGCACCTCTTTCACAAAGACATTTGAATAGACAGCAGGAGTGAGGTTGAAGTCAAGGACAAAGGTCACAAGAAAGCTCACTGGGAAAAGTAAGCATTCTTAGCGTAATAAGGGACGTATGAATGGTAAGATGACGGTGCCCGAAAAATGTCGTTCGAGCCGGAATTGAACCAGCGACCTAAGGATGCCTATGTTTTTTCACCTACAGTCCTCCGCTCTACCAACTGAGCTATCGAAGGGAGCTGCTGATGGATGCCATTGTGTGACTCACTCATACAAAGAGCGGAATGCACACTTTACTGCACAAAGAAAATAACAATAACACAATTGCCAAGTGACCTTGCATATGGGAGATTTTTCCATAATTGGGCACTAAGGGCACAAAAGTACAAATGGTTGAGACTTTTTTGATTACGCAGAAAAATGGCTAGCATACGTGGCTTATTTAACACAACAAAGCTTGCCATCTAAACGGTGAGAACAGATAGGCCTTTCCCCATGGGCTTGGAGTAAAGAAACAGCAAGTTTGAAAGCAAATGATAACAAAAGCTTTGATTGAGAGGAAAGCACTGTCGTGGACATAGCCAACATTTTGCGGTTGAGAGGAACATTCTGTACAGCTATGAGCCTATGTGTTACTGGATGGCTGCTGGCAAGAGCTGTACAAAATCTGTGCCTTGTGTGAGACAGATTATAAGACTGATGCTCTGCCTACAGCGCCAATGAGGGCGTGCAAAGCAGTGAACACGCACAGACACAGTCCGTTTCCTATGAAATCGCACTTTAAACAGTTTCTTTGGGATCCTCTTTGCAAGTGGTTTCAGATGCTGATTTCCAACAGAAAAGCTTCTTTTGTGGTCTGCCCGTTTGGGTTATTTACAAGGTATGATTGGTAAGACAGCATTGTCTGAAAGGACTCCATCCAGCCGGAATTGAACAAGCAACCTAAGGTGTTACTTTGGGATATTCTGACTTGACTGGTTCCATGCATCACTAAGGTTTTTTCGGGTAATGAGAGCTCATGATGACAATGTGCTGCCATTGGGGCTGGACAACATTTTGCAGTTGAGGTGAACGACAGCCATGAGCCTAGGTGTTGCTGGGTGACTGCTGGGAAGAGCTGTGCAAAATCAGTGCCTCGTGTGAGGCTCGAACTCACGAGCTTCAGATTATGAGACTGACGCGCTGCCAACTGCGCCAACGAGGCCATGAAAAGCAAAGTACACACAAACAATCCCCTATGACTTTCCTATGACTATCACTTTCAGCCATTTCTTTGGGATACTCTTTACAAGTTGACGCGACTGTTGATTTGCAACACTAAGGCTTCTTTGGTCTGCTACACACAATGGGTGCTTTACATTTGCTTGGCTAATCTGGTTAGTGGCAAAAACCTGCTAACAGGTGAAATCCCTATGCCTGATTTGCGCTCTCTTTTCATTGCTCGGAAAGGTGTACACACACTCCATGTGTATCATCTGCGTTACCCCATAAGACCTAAAACCATATTCAAGTCAGGCACCTCTTTCACAAAGACATTTGAATAGACAGCAGGAGTGAGGTTGAAGTCAAGGACAAAGGTCACAAGAAAGCTCACTGGGAAAAGTAAGCATTCTTAGCGTAATAAGGAACGTATGAATGGTAAGATGACGGTGCCCGAAAAATGTCCTTCGAGCCGGAATTGAACCAGCGACCCAAGGATGCCTATGTTTTTTCACCTACAGTCCTCCGCTCTACCAACTGAGCTATCGAAGGGAGCTACAGGATGCCATTGTGTGACTCACTCATACAAAGAGCGGAATGCACACTTTACTGCACAAAGAAAATAACAATAACACAATTGCCAACTGACCTTGCATATGGGAGATTTTTCCTTTCTTGGGCACTAAGGGCACAAAAGTACAAATGGTTGAGACTTTTTTGATTACGCAGAAAAATGGCTAGCATACGTGGCTTATTTAACACAACAAAGCTTGCCATCTAAACGGTGAGAAAAGATAGGCCTTTCCCCATGGGCTTGGAGTAAAGAAGCAGCAAGCTTGAAAGCAAATGATAACAAAAGCTTTGATTGAGGGGAAAGCACCGTCGTGGACATAGCCAACATTTTGCGGTTGAGAGGAACATTCTGTACAGCTATGAGCCTATGTGTTACTGGATGGCTGCTGGCAAGAGCTGTACAAAATCTGTGCCTTGTGTGAGACAGATTATAAGACTGATGCTCTGCCTACAGCGCCAATGAGGGCGTGCAAAGCAGTGAACACGCACAGACACAGTCCGTTTCCTATGAAATCGCACTTTAAACAGTTTCTTTGGGATCCTCTTTGCAAGTGGTTTCAGATGCTGATTTCCAACAGAAAAGCTTCTTTTGTGGTCTGCCCGTTTGGTTTATTTACAAGGTATGATTGGTAAGACAGCATTGTCTGAAAGGACTCCATCCAGCCGGAATTGAACAAGCAACCTAAGGTGTTACTTTGGGATATTCTGACTTGACTGGTTCCATGCATCACTAAGGTTTTTTCGGGTAATGAGAGCACATGATGACAATGTCCTGCCATTGGGGCTGGACAACATTTTGCAGTTGAGGTGAACGACAGCCATGAGCCTAGGTGTTGCTGGGTGACTGCTGGGAAGAGCTGTGCAAAATCAGTGCCTCGTGTGAGGGTCGAACTCACGACCTTCAGATTATGAGACTGACGCGCTGCCAACTGCACCAACGAGGCCATGAAAAGCAAAGTACACACAAACCATCCCCTATGACTTTCCTATGACTATCACTTTCAGCCATTTCTTTGGGGTACTCTTTACAAGTTGACGCGACTGTTGATTTGCAACACTAAGGCTTCTTTGGTCTGCTACACACAATGGGTGCTTTACATTTGCTTGGCTAATCTGGTTAGTGGCAAAAACCTGCTAACAGGTGAAATCCCTATGCCTGATTTGCGCTCTCTTTTCATTGCTCGGAAAGGTGTACACACACTCCATGTGTATCATCTGCGTTACCCCATAAGACCTAAAACCATATTTGAGTCAGGCACCTCTTTCACGAAGACATTTGAATAGACAGCAGGAGTGAGGTTGAAGTCAAGGACAAAGGTCACAAGAAAGCTCACTGGGAAAAGTAAGCATTCTTAGCGTAATAAGGGACGTATGAATGGTAAGATGACGGTGCCCGAAAAATGTCCTTCGAGCCGGAATTGAACCAGCGACCTAAGGATGCCTATGTTTTTTCACCTACAGTCCTCCGCTCTACCAACTGAGCTATCGAAGGGAGCTGCTGATGGATGCCATTGTGTGACTCACTCATACAAAGAGCGGAATGCACACTTTACTGCACAAAGAAAATAACAATAACACAATTGCCAACTGACCTTGCATATGGGAGATTTTTCCTTTCTTGGGCACTAAGGGCACAAAAGTACAAATGGTTGAGACTTTTTTGATTACGCAGAAAAATGGCTAGCATACGTGGCTTATTTAACACAACAAAGCTTGCCATCTAAACGGTGAGAACAGATAGGCCTTTCCCCATGGGCTTGGAGTAAAGAAGCAGCAAGCTTGAAAGCAAATGATAACAAAAGCTTTGATTGAGGGGAAAGCACCGTCGTGGACATAGCCAACATTTTGCGGTTGAGAGGAACATTCTGTACAGCTATGAGCCTATGTGTTACTGGATGGCTCCTGGCAAGAGCTGTACAAAATCTGTGCCTTGTGTGAGACAGATTATAAGACTGATGCTCTGCCTACAGCGCCAATGAGGGCGTGGAAAGCAGTGAACACGCACAGACACAGTCCGTTTCCTATGAAATCGCACTTTAAACAGTTTCTTTGGGATCCTCTTTGCAAGTGGTTTCAGATGCTGATTTCCAACAGAAAAGCTTCTTTTGTGGTCTGCCCGTTTGGGTTATTTACAAGGTATGATTGGTAAGACAGCAATGTCTGAAAGGACTCCATCCAGCCGGAATTGAACAAGCAACCTAAGGTGTTACTTTGGGATATTCTGACTTGACTGGTTCCATGCATTACTAAGGTTTTTTCGGGGTAATGAGAGCACATGATGACAATGTGCTGCCATTGGGGCTGGACAACATTTTGCAGTTGAGGTGAACGACAGCCATGAGCCTAGGTGTTCCTGGGTGACTGCTGGGAAGAGCTGTGCAAAATCAGTGCCTCGTGTGAGGGTCGAACTCACGACCTTCAGATTATGAGACTGACGCGCTGCCATCTGCACCAACGAGGCCATGAAAAGCAAAGTACACACAAACCATCCCCTATGACTTTCCTATGACTATCACTTTCAGCCATTTCTTTGGGGTACTCTTTACAAGTTGACGCGACTGTTGATTTGCAACACTAAGGCTTCTTTGGTCTGCTACACACAATGGGTGCTTTACATTTGCTTGGCTAATCTGGTTAGTGGCAAAAACCTGCTAACAGGTGAAATCCCTATGCCTGATTTGCGCTCTCTTTTCATTGCTCGGAAAGGTGTACACACACTCCATGTGTATCATCTGCGTTACCCCATAAGACCTAAAACCATATTTGAGTCAGGCACCTCTTTCACGAAGACATTTGAATAGACAGCAGGAGTGAGGTTGAAGTCAAGGACAAAGGTCACAAGAAAGCTCACTGGGAAAAGTAAGCATTCTTAGCGTAATAAGGGACGTATGAATGGTAAGATGACGGTGCCCGAAAAATGTCCTTCGAGCCGGAATTGAACCAGCGACCTAAGGATGCCTATGTTTTTTCACCTACAGTCCTCCGCTCTACCAACTGAGCTATCGAAGGGAGCTGCTGATGGATGCCATTGTGTGACTCACTCATACAAAGAGCGGAATGCACACTTTACTGCACAAAGAAAATAACAATGACACAATTGCCAAGTGACCTTGCATATGGGAGATTTTTCCTTTCTTGGGCACTAAGGGCACAAAAGTACAAATGGTTGAGACTTTTTTGATTACGCAGAAAAATGGCTAGCATACGTGGCTTATTTAACACAACAAAGCTTGCCATCTAAACGGTGAGAACAGATAGGCCTTTCCCCATGGGCTTGGAGTAAAGAAGCAGCAAGCTTGAAAGCAAATGATAACAAAAGCTTTGATTGAGGGGAAAGCACCGTCGTGGACATAGCCAACATTTTGCGGTTGAGAGGAACATTCTGTACAGCTATGAGCCTATGTGTTACTGGATGGCTCCTGGCAAGAGCTGTACAAAATCTGTGCCTTGTGTGAGACAGATTATAAGACTGATGCTCTGCCTACAGCGCCAATGAGGGCGTGGAAAGCAGTGAACACGCACAGACACAGTCCGTTTCCTATGAAATCGCACTTTAAACAGTTTCTTTGGGATCCTCTTTGCAAGTGGTTTCAGATGCTGATTTCCAACAGAAAAGCTTCTTTTGTGGTCTGCCCGTTTGGGTTATTTACAAGGTATGATTGGTAAGACAGCAATGTCTGAAAGGACTCCATCCAGCCGGAATTGAACAAGCAACCTAAGGTGTTACTTTGGGATATTCTGACTTGACTGGTTCCATGCATTACTAAGGTTTTTTCGGGGTAATGAGAGCACATGATGACAATGTGCTGCCATTGGGGCTGGACAACATTTTGCAGTTGAGGTGAACGACAGCCATGAGCCTAGGTGTTGCTGGGTGACTGCTGGGAAGAGCTGTGCAAAATCAGTGCCTCGTGTGAGGGTCGAACTCACGACCTTCAGATTATGAGACTGACGCGCTGCCAACTGCGCCAACGAGGCCATGAAAAGCAAAGTACACACAAACCATCCCCTATGACTTTCCTATGACTATCACTTTCAGCCATTTCTTTGGGATACTCTTTACAAGTTGACGCGACTGTTGATTTGCAACACTAAGGCTTCTTTGGTCTCCTACACACAATGGGTGCTTTACATTTGCTTGGCTAATCTGGTTAGTGGCAAAAACCTGCTAACAGGTGAAATCCCTATGCCTGATTTGCGCTCTCTTTTCATTGCTCGGAAAGGTGTACACACACTCCATGTGTATCATCTGCGTTACCCATAAGACCTAAAACCATATTCAAGTCAGGCACCTCTTTCACAAAGACATTTGAATAGACAGCAGGAGTGAGGTTGAAGTCAAGGACAAAGGTCACAAGAAAGCTCACTGGGAAAAGTAAGCATTCTTAGCGTAATAAGGGACGTATGAATGGTAAGATGACGGTGCCCGAAAAATGTCGTTCGAGCCGGAATTGAACCAGCGACCTAAGGATGCCTATGTTTTTTCACCTACAGTCCTCCGCTCTACCAACTGAGCTATCGAAGGGAGCTGCTGATGGATGCCATTGTGTGACTCACTCATACAAAGAGCGGAATGCACACTTTACTGCACAAAGAAAATAACAATAACACAATTGCCAAGTGACCTTGCATATGGGAGATTTTTCCATAATTGGGCACTAAGGGCACAAAAGTACAAATGGTTGAGACTTTTTTGATTACGCAGAAAAATGGCTAGCATACGTGGCTTATTTAACACAACAAAGCTTGCCATCTAAACGGTGAGAACAGATAGGCCTTTCCCCATGGGCTTGGAGTAAAGAAACAGCAAGTTTGAAAGCAAATGATAACAAAAGCTTTGATTGAGAGGAAAGCACTGTCGTGGACATAGCCAACATTTTGCGGTTGAGAGGAACATTCTGTACAGCTATGAGCCTATGTGTTACTGGATGGCTGCTGGCAAGAGCTGTACAAAATCTGTGCCTTGTGTGAGACAGATTATAAGACTGATGCTCTGCCTACAGCGCCAATGAGGGCGTGCAAAGCAGTGAACACGCACAGACACAGTCCGTTTCCTATGAAATCGCACTTTAAACAGTTTCTTTGGGATCCTCTTTGCAAGTGGTTTCAGATGCTGATTTCCAACAGAAAAGCTTCTTTTGTGGTCTGCCCGTTTGGGTTATTTACAAGGTATGATTGGTAAGACAGCATTGTCTGAAAGGACTCCATCCAGCCGGAATTGAACAAGCAACCTAAGGTGTTACTTTGGGATATTCTGACTTGACTGGTTCCATGCATCACTAAGGTTTTTTCGGGTAATGAGAGCTCATGATGACAATGTGCTGCCATTGGGGCTGGACAACATTTTGCAGTTGAGGTGAACGACAGCCATGAGCCTAGGTGTTGCTGGGTGACTGCTGGGAAGAGCTGTGCAAAATCAGTGCCTCGTGTGAGGCTCGAACTCACGAGCTTCAGATTATGAGACTGACGCGCTGCCAACTGCGCCAACGAGGCCATGAAAAGCAAAGTACACACAAACAATCCCCTATGACTTTCCTATGACTATCACTTTCAGCCATTTCTTTGGGATACTCTTTACAAGTTGACGCGACTGTTGATTTGCAACACTAAGGCTTCTTTGGTCTGCTACACACAATGGGTGCTTTACATTTGCTTGGCTAATCTGGTTAGTGGCAAAAACCTGCTAACAGGTGAAATCCCTATGCCTGATTTGCGCTCTCTTTTCATTGCTCGGAAAGGTGTACACACACTCCATGTGTATCATCTGCGTTACCCCATAAGACCTAAAACCATATTCAAGTCAGGCACCTCTTTCACGAAGACATTTGAATAGACAGCAGGAGTGAGGTTGAAGTCAAGGACAAAGGTCACAAGAAAGCTCACTGGGAAAAGTAAGCATTCTTAGCGTAATAAGGAACGTATGAATGGTAAGATGACGGTGCCCGAAAAATGTCCTTCGAGCCGGAATTGAACCAGCGACCTAAGGATGCCTATGTTTTTTCACCTACAGTCCTCCGCTCTACCAACTGAGCTATCGAAGGGAGCTGCTGATGGATGCCATTGTGTGACTCACTCATACAAAGAGTGGAATGCACACTTTACTGCACAAAGAAAATAACAATGACACAATTGCCAACTGACCTTGCATATGGGAGATTTTTCCATAATTGGGCACTAAGGGCACAAAAGTACAAATGGTTGAGACTTTTTTGATTACACAGAAAAATGGCTAGCATACGTGGCTTATTTAACACAACAAAGCTTGCCATCTAAACGGTGAGAACAGATAGGCCTTTCCCCATGGGCTTGGAGTAAAGAAGCAGCAAGTTTGAAAGCAAATGATAACAAAAGCTTTGATTGAGAGGAAAGCACTGTCGTGGACATAGCCAACATTTTGCGGTTGAGAGGAACATTCTGTACAGCTATGAGCCTATGTGTTACTGGATGGCTGCTGGCAAGAGCTGTACAAAATCTGTGCCTTGTGTGAGACAGATTATAAGACTGATGCTCTGCCTACAGCGCCAATGAGGGCGTGCAAAGCAGTGAACACGCACAGACACAGTCCGTTTCCTATGAAATCGCACTTTAAACAGTTTCTTTGGGATCCTCTTTGCAAGTGGTTTCAGATGCTGATTTCCAACAGAAAAGCTTCTTTTGTGGTCTGCCCGTTTGGGTTATTTACAAGGTATGATTGGTAAGACAGCATTGTCTGAGAGGACTCCATCCAGCCGGAATTGAACAAGCAACCTAAGGTGTTACTTTGGGATATTCTGACTTGACTGGTTCCATGCATCACTAAGGTTTCTCGGGTAATGAGAGCACATGATGACAATGTGCTGCCATTGGGGCTGGACAACATTTTGCAGTTGAGGTGAAAGACAGCCATGAGCCTAGGTGTTGCTGGGTGACTGCTGGGAAGAGCTGTGCAAAATCAGTGCCTCGTGTGAGGCTCGAACTCACGACCTTCAGATTATGAGACTGACGCGCTGCCAACTGCGCCAACGAGGCCATGAAAAGCAAAGTACACACAAACCATCCCCTATGACTTTCCTATGACTATCACTTTCAGCCATTTCTTTGGGATACTGTTTACAAGTTGACGCGACTGTTGATTTGCAACACTATGGCTTCTTTGGTCTGCTACACACAATGGGTGCTTTACATTTGCTTGGCTAATCTGGTTAGTGGCAAAAACCTGCTAACAGGTGAAATCCCTATGCCTGATTTGCGCTCTCTTTTCATTGCTCGGAAAGGTGTACACACACTCCATGTGTATCATCTGCGTTACCCCATAAGACCTAAAACCATATTCAAGTCAGGCACCTCTTTCACAAAGACATTTGAATAGACAGCAGGAGTGAGGTTGAAGTCAAGGACAAAGGTCACAAGAAAGCTCACTGGGAAAAGTAAGCATTCTTAGCGTAATAAGGAACGTATGAATGGTAAGATGACGGTGCCCGAAAAATGTCCTTCGAGCCGGAATTGAACCAGCGACCTAAGGATGCCTATGTTTTTTCACCTACAGTCCTCCGCTCTACCAACTGAGCTATCGAAGGGAGCTACAGGATGCCATTGTGTGACTCACTCATACAAAGAGCGGAATGCACACTTTACTGCACAAAGAAAATAACAATGACACAATTGCCAAGTGACCTTGCATATGGGAGATTTTTCCTTTCTTGGGCACTAAGGGCACAAAAGTACAAATGGTTGAGACTTTTTTGATTACGCAGAAAAATGGCTAGCATACGTGGCTTATTTAACACAACAAAGCTTGCCATCTAAACGGTGAGAAAAGATAGGCCTTTCCCCATGGGCTTGGAGTAAAGAAGCAGCAAGCTTGAAAGCAAATGATAACAAAAGCTTTGATTGAGGGGAAAGCACCGTCGTGGACATAGCCAACATTTTGCGGTTGAGAGGAACATTCTGTACAGCTATGAGCCTATGTGTTACTGGATGGCTGCTGGCAAGAGCTGTACAAAATCTGTGCCTTGTGTGAGACAGATTATAAGACTGATGCTCTGCCTACAGCGCCAATGAGGGCGTGCAAAGCAGTGAACACGCACAGACACAGTCCGTTTCCTATGAAATCGCACTTTAAACAGTTTCTTTGGGATCCTCTTTGCAAGTGGTTTCAGATGCTGATTTCCAGCAGAAAAGCTTCTTTTGTGGTCTGCCCGTTTGGGTTATTTACAAGGTATGATTGGTAAGACAGCATTGTCTGAAAGGACTCCATCCAGCCGGAATTGAACAAGCAACCTAAGGTGTTACTTTGGGATATTCTGACTTGACTGGTTCCATGCATCACTAAGGTTTTTTCGGGTAATGAGAGCTCATGATGACAATGTGCTGCCATTGGGGCTGGACAACATTTTGCAGTTGAGGTGAACGACAGCCATGAGCCTAGGTGTTGCTGGGTGACTGCTGGGAAGAGCTGTGCAAAATCAGTGCCTCGTGTGAGGGTCGAACTCACGACCTTCAGATTATGAGACTGACGCGCTGCCAACTGCGCCAACGAGGCCATGAAAAGCAAAGTACACACAAACCATCCCCTATGACTTTCCTATGACTATCACTTTCAGCCATTTCTTTGGGATACTCTTTACAAGTTGACGCGACTGTTGATTTGCAACACTATGGCTTCTTTGGTCTGCTACACACAATGGGTGCTTTACATTTGCTTGGCTAATCTGGTTAGTGGCAAAAACCTGCTAACAGGTGAAATCCCTATGCCTGATTTGCGCTCTCTTTTCATTGCTCGGAAAGGTGTACACACACTCCATGTGTATCATCTGCGTTACCCCATAAGACCTAAAACCATATTCAAGTCAGGGACCTCTTTCACGAAGACATTTGAATAGACAGCAGGAGTGAGGTTGAAGTCAAGGACAAAGGTCACAAGAAAGCTCACTGGGAAAAGTAAGCATTCTTAGCGTAATAAGGAACGTATGAATGGTAAGATGACGGTGCCCGAAAAATGTCCTTCGAGCCGGAATTGAACCAGCGACCTAAGAATGCCTATGTTTTTTCACCTACAATCCTCCACTCTACCAACTGAGCTATCGAAGGGAGCTGCTGATGGATGCAATTGTGTGACTCACTCATACAAAGAGCGGAATGCACACTTTACTGCACAAAGAAAATAACAATGACACAATTGCCAAGTGACCTTGCATATGGGAGATTTTTCCTGTCTTGGGCACTAAGGGCACAAAAGTACAAATGGTTGAGACTTTTTTGATTACGCAGAAAAATGGCTAGCATACGTGGCTTATTTAACGCAACAAAGCTTGCCATCTAAACGGTGAGAAAAGATAGGCCTTTCCCCATGGGCTTGGAGTAAAGAAGCAGCAAGCTTGAAAGCAAATGATAACAAAAGCTTTGATTGAGAGGAAAGCACTGTCGTGGACATAGCCAACATTTTGCGGTTGAGAGGAACATTCTGTACAGCTATGAGCCTATGTGTCACTGGATGGCTGCTGGCAAGAGCTGTACAAAATCTGTGCCTTGTGTGAGACAGATTATAAGACTGATGCCCTGCCTACAGCGCCAATGAGGGCGTGCAAAGCAGTGAACACGCACAGACACAGTCCGTTTCCTATGAAATCGCACTTTAAACAGTTTCTTTGGGATCCTCTTTGCAAGTGGTTTCAGATGCTGATTTCCAACAGAAAAGCTTCTTTTGTGGTCTGCCCGTTTGGGTTATTTACAAGGTATGATTGGTAAGACAGCATTGTCTGAAAGGACTCCATCCAGCCGGAATTGAACAAGCAACCTAAGGTGTTACTTTGGGATATTCTGACTTGACTGGTTCCATGCATCGCTAAGATTTTTTCGGGTAATGAGAGCACATGATGACAATGTGCTGCCATTGGGGCTGGACAACATTTTGCAGTTGAGGTGAACGACAGCCATGAGCCTAGGTGTTGCTGGGTGACTGCTGGGAAGAGCTGTGCAAAATCAGTGCCTCGTGTGAGGGTCGAACTCACGACCTTCAGATTATGAGACTGACGCGCTGCCAACTGCGCCAACCAGGCCATGAAAAGCAAAGTACACACAAACCATCCCCTATGACTTTCCTATGACTATCACTTTCAGCCATTTCTTTGGGATACTCTTTACAAGTTGACGCGACTGTTGATTTGCAACACTAAGGCTTCTTTGGTCTGCTACACACAATGGGTGCTTTACATTTGCTTGGCTAATCTGGTTAGTGGCAAAAACCTGCTAACAGGTGAAATCCCTATGCCTGATTTGCGCTCTCTTTTCATTGCTCGGAAAGGTGTACACACACTCCATGTGTATCATCTGCGTTACCCCATAAGACCTAAAACCATATTCAAGTCAGGGACCTCTTTCACGAAGACATTTGAATAGACAGCAGGAGTGAGGTTGAAGTCAAGGACAAAGGTCACAAGAAAGCTCACTGGGAAAAGTAAGCATTCTTAGCGTAATAAAGAACGTATGAATGGTAAGATGACGGTGCCCGAAAAATGTCCTTCAAGCCGGAATTGAACCAGCGACCTAAGAATGCCTATGTTTTTTCACCTACAATCCTCCACTCTACCAACTGAGCTATCGAAGGGAGCTGCTGATGGATGCCATTGTGTGACTCACTCATACAAAGAGCGGAATGCACACTTTACTGCACAAAGAAAATAACAATGACACAATTGCCAAGTGACCTTGCATATGGGAGATTTTTCCTTTCTTGGGCACTAAGGACACAAAAGTACAAATGGTTGAGACTTTTTTGATTACGCAGAAAAATGGCTAGCATACGTGGCTTATTTAACACAACAAAGCTTGCCATCTAAACGGTGAGAAAAGATAGGCCTTTCCCCATGGGCTTGGAGTAAAGAAGCAGCAAGCTTGAAAGCAAATGATAACAAAAGCTTTGATTGAGGGGAAAGCACCGTCGTGGACATAGCCAACATTTTGCGGTTGAGAGGAACATTCTGTACAGCTATGAGCCTATGTGTTACTGGATGGCTGCTGGCAAGAGCTGTACAAAATCTGTGCCTTGTGTGAGACAGATTATAAGACTGATGTTCTGCCTACAGCGCCAATGAGGGCGTGCAAAGCAGTGAACACGCACAGACACAGTCCGTTTCCTATGAAATCGCACTTTAAACAGTTTCTTTGGGATCCTCTTTGCAAGTGGTTTCAGATGCTGATTTCCAACAGAAAAGCTTCTTTTGTGGTCTGCCCGTTTGGGTTATATACAAGGTATGATTGGTAAGACAGCATTGTCTGAAAGGACTCCATCCAGCCGGAATTGAACAAGCAACCTAAGGTGTTACTTTGGGATATTCTGACTTGACTGGTTCCATGCATCACTAAGGTTTTTTCGGGTAATGAGAGCTCATGATGACAATGTGCTGCCATTGGGGCTGGACAACATTTTGCAGTTGAGGTGAACGACAGCCATGAGCCTAGGTGTTGCTGGGTGACTGCTGGGAAGAGCTGTTCAAAATCAGTGCCTCGTGTGAGGCTCGAACTCACGACCTTCAGATTATGAGACTGACGCGCTGCCAACTGCGCCAACGAGGCCATGAAAAGCAAAGTACACACAAACAATCCCCTATGACTTTCCTATGACTATCACTTTCAGCCAATTCTTTGGGATACTCTTTACAAGTTGACGCGACTGTTGATTTGCAACACTAAGGCTTCTTTGGTCTGCTACACACAATGGGTGCTTTACATTTGCTTGGCTAATCTGGTTAGTGGCAAAAACCTGCTAACAGGTGAAATCCCTATGCCTGATTTGCGCTCTCTTTTCATTGCTCGGAAAGGTGTACACACACTCCATGTGTATCATCTGCGTTACCCCATAAGACCTAAAACCATATTCAAGTCAGGCACCTCTTTCACAAAGACATTTGAATAGACAGCAGGAGTGAGGTTGAAGTCAAGGACAAAGGTCACAAGAAAGCTCACTGGGAAAAGTAAGCATTCTTAGCGTAATAAGGAACGTATGAATGGTAAGATGACGGTGCCCGAAAAATGTCGTTTGAGCCGGAATTCAACCAGCGACCTAAGGATGCCTATGTTTTTTCACCTACAGTCCTCCGCTCTACCAACTGAGCTATCGACGGGAGCTGCTGATGGATGCCATTGTGTGACTCACTCATACAAAGAGCGGAATGCACACTTTACTGCACAAAGAAAATAACAATGACACAATTGCCAACTGACCTTGCATATGGGAGATTTTTCCTTTCTTGGGCACTAAGGACACAAAAGTACAAATGGTAGAGACTTTTTTGATTACGCAGAAAAATGGCTAGCATACGTGGCTTATTTAACACAACAAAGCTTGCCATCTAAACGGTGAGAAAAGATAGGCCTTTCCCCATGGGCTTGGAGTAAAGAAGCAGCAAGCTTGAAAGCAAATGATAACAAAAGCTTTGATTGAGGGGAAAGCACCGTCGTGGACATAGCCAACATTTTGCGGTTGAGAGGAACATTCTGTACAGCTATGAGCCTATGTGTTACTGGATGGCTGCTGGCAAGAGCTGTACAAAATCTGTGCCTTGTGTGAGACAGATTATAAGACTGATGCTCTGCCTACAGCGCCAATGAGGGCGTGCAAAGCAGTGAACACGCACAGACACAGTCCGTTTCCTATGAAATCGCACTTTAAACAGTTTCTTTGGGATCCTCTTTGCAAGTGGTTTCAGATGCTGATTTCCAACAGAAAAGCTTCTTTTGTGGTCTGCCCGTTTGGGTTATTTACAAGGTATGATTGGTAAGACAGCATTGTCTGAAAGGACTCCATCCAGCCGGAATTGAACAAGCAACCTAAGGTGTTACTTTGGGATATTCTGACTTGACTGGTTCCATGCATCACTAAGGTTTTTTCGGGTAATGAGAGCACATGATGACAATGTGCTGCCATTGGGGCTGGACAACATTTTGCAGTTGAGGTGAACGACAGCCATGAGCCTAGGTGTTGCTGGGTGACTGCTGGGAAGAGCTGTGCAAAATCAGTGCCTCGTGTGAGGGTCGAACTCACGACCTTCAGATTATGAGACTGACGCGCTGCCAACTGCGCCAACGAGGCCATGAAAAGCAAAGTACACACAAACCATCTCCTATGACTTTCCTATGACTATCACTTTCAGCCATTTCTTTGGGATACTCTTTACAAGTTGACGCGACTGTTGATTTGCAACACTAAGGCTTCTTTGGTCTGCTACACACAATGGGTGCTTTACATTTGCTTGGCTAATCTGGTTAGTGGCAAAAACCTGCTAACAGGTGAAATCCCTATGCCTGATTTGCGCTCTCTTTTCATTGCTCGGAAAGGTGTACACACACTCCATGTGTATCATCTGCGTTACCCCATAAGACCTAAAACCATATTCAAGTCAGGCACCTCTTTCACAAAGACATTTGAATAGACAGCAGGAGTGAGGTTGAAGTCAAGGACAAAGGTCACAAGAAAGCTCACTGGGAAAAGTAAGCATTCTTAGCGTAATAAGGAACGTATGAATGGTAAGATGACGGTGCCCGAAAAATGTCTTTCAAGCCGGAATTGAACCAGCGACCTAAGAATGCCTATGTTTTTTCACCTACAATCCTCCACTCTACCAACTGAGCTATCGAAGGGAGCTGCTGATGGATGCCATTGTGTGACTCACTCATACAAAGAGCGGAATGCACACTTTACTGCACAAAGAAAATAACAATGACACAATTGCCAAGTGACCTTGCATATGGGAGATTTTTCCTTTCTTGGGCACTAAGGGCACAAAAGTACAAATGGTTGAGACTTTTTTGATTACGCAGAAAAATGGCTAGCATACGTGGCTTATTTAACACAACAAAGCTTGCCATCTAAACGCTGAGAAAAGATAGGCCTTTCCCCATGGGCTTGGAGTAAAGAAGCAGCAAGCTTGAAAGCAAATGATAACAAAAGCTTTGATTGAGGGGAAAGCACCGTCGTGGACATAGCCAACATTTTGCGGTTGAGAGGAACATTCTGTACAGCTATGAGCCTATGTGTTACTGGATGGCTGCTGGCAAGAGCTGTACAAAATCTGTGCCTTGTGTGAGACAGATTATAAGACTGATGCTCTGCCTACAGCGCCAATGAGGGCGTGCAAAGCAGTGAACACGCACAGACACAGTCCGTTTCCTATGAAATCGCACTTTAAACAGTTTCTTTGGGATCCTCTTTGCAAGTGGTTTCAGATGCTGATTTCCAACAGAAAAGCTTCTTTTGTGGTCTGCCCGTTTGGGTTATTTACAAGGTATGATTGGTAAGACAGCATTGTCTGAAAGGACTCCATCCAGCCGGAATTGAACAAGCAACCTAAGGTGTTACTTTGGGATATTCTGACTTGACTGGTTCCATGCATCACTAAGGTTTTTTCGGGTAATGAGAGCTCATGATGACAATGTGCTGCCATTGGGGCTGGACAACATTTTGCAGTTGAGGTGAACGACAGCCATGAGCCTAGGTGTTGCTGGGTGACTGCTGGGAAGAGCTGTGCAAAATCAGTGCCTCGTGTGAGGGTCGAACTCACGACCTTCAGATTATGAGACTGACGCGCTGCAAACTGCGCCAACGAGGCCATGAAAAGCAAAGTACACACAAACAATCCCCTATGACTTTCCTATGACTATCACTTTCAGCCAATTCTTTGGGATACTCTTTACAAGTTGACGCGACTGTTGATTTGCAACACTAAGGCTTCTTTGGTCTGCTACACACAATGGGTGCTTTACATTTGCTTGGCTAATCTGGTTAGTGGCAAAAACCTGCTAACAGGTGAAATCCCTATGCCTGATTTGCGCTCTCTTTTCATTGCTCGGAAAGGTGTACACACACTCCATGTGTATCATCTGCGTTACCCCATAAGACCTAAAACCATATTCAAGTCAGGCACCTCTTTCACGAAGACATTTGAATAGACAGCAGGAGTGAGGTTGAAGTCAAGGACAAAGGTCACAAGAAAGCTCACTGGGAAAAGTAAGCATTCTTAGCGTAATAAGGAACGTATGAATGGTAAGATGACGGTGCCCGAAAAATGTCCTTCGAGCCGGAATTGAACCAGCGACCTAAGAATGCCTATGTTTTTTCACCTACAATCCTCCACTCTACCAACTGAGCTATCGAAGGGAGCTGCTGATGGATGCCATTGTGTGACTCACTCATACAAAGAGCGGAATGCACACTTTACTGCACAAAGAAAATAACAATAACACAATTGCCAACTGACCTTGCATATGGGAGATTTTTCCTTTCTTGGGCACTAAAGGCACAAAAGTACAAATGGTTGAGACTTTTTTGATTACGCAGAAAAATGGCTAGCATACGTGGCTTATTTAACACAACAAAGCTTGCCATCTAAACGGTGAGAAAAGATAGGCCTTTCCCCATGGGCTCGGAGTAAAGAAGCAGCAAGCTTGAAAGCAAATGATAACAAAAGCTTTGATTGAGGGGAAAGCACCGTCGTGGACATAGCCAACATTTTGCGGTTGAGAGGAACATTCTGTACAGCTATGAGCCTATGTGTTACTGGATGGCTGCTGGCAAGAGCTGTACAAAATCTGTGCCTTGTGTGAGACAGATTATAAGACTGATGCTCTGCCTACAGCGCCAATGAGGGCGTGCAAAGCAGTGAACACGCACAGACACAGTCCGTTTCCTATGAAATCGCACTTTAAACAGTTTCTTTGGGATCCTCTTTGCAAGTGGTTTCAGATGCTGATTTCCAACAGAAAAGCTTCTTTTGTGGTCTGCCCGTTTGGGTTATTTACAAGGTATGATTGGTAAGACAGCATTGTCTGAAAGGACTCCATCCAGCCGGAATTGAACAAGCAACCTAAGGTGTTACTTTGGGATATTCTGACTTGACTGGTTCCATGCATCACTAAGGTTTTTTCGGGTAATGAGAGCTCATGATGACAATGTGCTGCCATTGGGGCTGGACAACATTTTGCAGTTGAGGTGAACGACAGCCATGAGCCTAGGTGTTGCTGGGTGACTGCTGGGAAGAGCTGTGCAAAATCAGTGCCTCGTGTGAGGGTCGAACTCACGACCTTCAGATTATGAGACTGACGCGCTGCCAACTGCGCCAACGAGGCCATGAAGAGCAAAGTACACACAAACCATCCCCTATGACTTTCCTACGACTATCACTTTCAGCCATTTCTTTGGGATACTCTTTACAAGTTGACGCGACTGTTGATTTGCAACACCATGGCTTCTTTGGTCTGCTACACACAATGGGTGCTTTACATTTGCTTGGCTAATCTGGTTAGTGGCAAAAACCTGCTAACAGGTGAAATCCCTATGCCTGATTTGCACTCTCTTTTCATTGCTCGGAAAGGTGTACACACACTCCATGTGTATCATCTGCGTTACCCCATAAGACCTAAAACCATATTCAAGTCAGGCAACTCTTTCACAAAGACATTTGAATAGACAGCAGGAGTGAGGTTGAAGTCAAGGACAAAGGTCACAAGAAAGCTCACTGGGAAAAGTAAGCATTCTTAGCGTAATAAGGAACGTATGAATGGTAAGATGACGGTGCCCGAAAAATGTCCTTCCAGCCGGAATTGAACCAGCGACCTAAGGATGCCTATGTTTTTTCACCTACAGTCCTCCGCTCTACCAACTGAGCTATCGAAGGGAGCTGCAGATGGATGCAATTGTGTGACTCACACATACAAAGAGCGGAATGCACACTTTACTGCACAAAGAAAATAACAATGACACAATTGCCAAGTGACCTTGCATATGGGAGATTTTTCCTTTCTTGGGCACTAAGGGCACAAAAGTACAAATGGTTGAGACTTTTTTGATTACGCAGAAAAATGGCTAGCATACGTGGCTTATTTAACACAACAAAGCTTGCCATCTAAACGGTGAGAACAGATAGGCCTTTCCCCATGGGCTTGGAGTAAAGAAGCAGTAAGCTTGAAAGCAAATGATAACAAAAGCTTTGATTGAGGGGAAAGCACCGTCGTGGACATAGCCAACATTTTGCGGTTGAGAGGAACATTCTGTACAGCTATGAGCCTATGTGTTACTGGATGGCTGCTGGCAAGAGCTGTACAAAATCTGTGCCTTGTGTGAGACAGATTATAAGACTGATGCTCTGCCTACAGCGCCAATGAGGGCGTGCAAAGCAGTGAACACGCACAGACACAGTCCGTTTCCTATGAAATCGCACTTTAAACAGTTTCTTTGGGATCCTCTTTGCAAGTGGTTTCAGATGCTGATTTCCAACAGAAAAGCTTCTTTTGTGGTCTGCCCGTTTGGGTTATTTACAAGGTATGATTGGTAAGACAGCATTGTCTGAAAGGACTCCATCCAGCCGGAATTGAACAAGCAACCTAAGGTGTTACTTTGGGATATTCTGACTTGACTGGTTCCATGCATCGCTAAGGTTTTTTCAGGGTAATGAGAGCACATGATGACAATGTGCTGCCATTGGGGCTGGACAACATTTTGCAGTTGAGGTGAACGACAGCCATGAGCCTAGGTGTTGCTGGGTGACTGCTGGGAAGAGCTGTGCAAAATCAGTGCCTCGTGTGAGGCTCGAACTCACGACCTTCAGATTATGAGACTGACGCGCTGCCAACTGCGCCAACGAGGCCATGAAAAGCAAAGTACACACAAACCATCCCCTATGACTTTCCTATGACTATCACTTTCAGCCATTTCTTTGGGATACTCTTTACAAGTTGACGCGACTGTTGATTTGCAACACTAAGGCTTCTTTGGTCTGCTACACACAATGGGTGCTTTACATTTGCTTGGCTAATCTGGTTAGTGGCAAAAACCTGCTAACAGGTGAAATCCCTATGCCTGATTTGCGCTCTCTTTTCATTGCTCGGAAAGGTGTACACACACTCCATGTGTATCATCTGCGTTACCCCATAAGACCTAAAACCATATTCAAGTCAGGCACCTCTTTCACGAAGACATTTGAATAGACAGCAGGAGTGAGGTTGAAGTCAAGGACAAAGGTCACAAGAAAGCTCACTGGGAAAAGTAAGCATTCTTAGCGTAATAAGGAACGTATGAATGGTAAGATGACGGTGCCCGAAAAATGTCCTTCGAGCCGGAATTGAACCAGCGACCTAAGAATGCCTATGTTTTTTCACCTACGATCCTCCATTCTACCAACTGAGCTATCGAAGGGAGCTGCTGATGGATGCCATTGTGTGACTCACTCATACAAAGAGCGGAATGCACACTTTACTGCACAAAGAAAATAACAATGACACAATTGCCAAGTGACCTTGCATATGGGAGATTTTTCCTTTCTTGGGCACTAAGGGCACAAAAGTACAAATGGTTGAGACTTTTTTGATTACGCAGAAAAATGGCTAGCATACGTGGCTTATTTAACACAACAAAGCTTGCCATCTAAACGGTGAGAACAGATAGGCCTTTCCCCATGGGCTTGGAGTAAAGAAGCAGCAAGCTTGAAAGCAAATGATAACAAAAGCTTTGATTGAGAGGAAAGCACCGTCGTGGACATAGCCAACATTTTGCGGTTGAGAGGAACATTCTGTACAGCTATGAGCCTATGTGTTACTGGATGGCTGCTGGCAAGAGCTGTACAAAATCTGTGCCTTGTGTGAGACAGATTATAAGACTGATGCTCTGCCTACAGCGCCAATGAGGGCGTGCAAAGCAGTGAACACGCACAGACACAGTCCGTTTCCTATGAAATCGCACTTTAAACAGTTTCTTTGGGATCCTCTTTGCAAGTGGTTTCAGATGCTGATTTCCAACAGAAAAGCTTCTTTTGTGGTCTGCCCATTTGGGTTATTTACAAGGTATGATTGGTAAGACAGCATTGTCTGAGAGGACTCCATCCAGCCGGAATTGAAAAAGCAACCTAAGGTGTTACTTTGGGATATTCTGACTTGACTGGTTCCATGCATCACTAAGGTTTCTTGGGTAATGAGAGCACATGATGACAATGTGCTGCCATTGGGGCTGGACAACATTTTGCAGTTGAGGTGAACGACAGCCATGAGCCTAGGTGTTGCTGGGTGACTGCTGGGAAGAGCTGTGCAAAATCAGTGTCTCGTGTGAGGCTCGAACTCACGACCTTCAGATTATGAGACTGACGCGCTGCCAACTGCGCCAACGAGGCCATGAAAAGCAAAGTACACACAAACCATCCCCTATGACTTTCCTATGACTATCACTTTCAGCCATTTCTTTGGGATACTCTTTACAAGTTGACGCGACTGTTGATTTGCAACACTAAGGCTTCTTTGGTCTGCTACACACAATGGGTGCTTTACATTTGCTTGGCTAATCTGGTTAGTGGCAAAAACCTGCTAACAGGTGAAATCCCTATGCCTGATTTGCGCTCTCTTTTCATTGCTCGGAAAGGTGTACACACACTCCATGTGTATCATCTGCGTTACCCCATAAGACCTAAAACCATATTCAAGTCAGGCACCTCTTTCACGAAGACATTTGAATAGACAGCAGGAGTGAGGTTGAAGTCAAGGACAAAGGTCACAAGAAAGCTCACTGGGAAAATTAAGCATTCTTAGCGTAATAAGGAACGTATGAATGGTAAGATGACGGTGCCCGAAAAATGTCCTTCGAGCCGGAATTGAATCAGCGACCTAAGGATGCCTATGTTTTTTCACCTACAGTCCTCCGCTCTACCAACTGAGCTATCGAAGGGAGCTGCTGATGGATGCCATTGTGTGACTCACTCATACAAAGAGCGGAATGCACACTTTACTGCACAAAGAAAATAACAATAACACAATTGCCAACTGACCTTGCATATGGGAGATTTTTCCTTTCTTGGGCACTAAGGGCACAAAAGTACAAATGGTTGAGACTTTTTTGATTACGCAGAAAAATGGCTAGCATACGTGGCTTATTTAACACAACAAAGCTTGCCATCTAAACGGTGAGAACAGATAGGCCTTTCCCCATGGGCTTGGAGTAAAGAAGCAGCAAGCTTGAAAGCAAATGATAACAAAAGCTTTGATTGAGAGGAAAGCACCGTCGTGGACATAGCCAACATTTTGCGGTTGAGAGGAACATTCTGTACAGCTATGAGCCTATGTGTTACTGGATGGCTGCTGGCAAGAGCTGTACAAAATCTGTGCCTTGTGTGAGACAGATTATAAGACTGATGCTCTGCCTACAGCGCCAATGAGGGCGTGCAAAGCAGTGAACACGCACAGACACAGTCCGTTTCCTATGAAATCGCACTTTAAACAGTTTCTTTGGGATCCTCTTTGCAAGTGGTTTCAGATGCTGATTTCCAACAGAAAAGCTTCTTTTGTGGTCTGCCCATTTGGGTTATTTACAAGGTATGATTGGTAAGACAGCATTGTCTGAAAGGACTCCATCCAGCCGGAATTGAACAAGCAACCTAAGGTGTTACTTTGGGATATTCTGACTTGACTGGTTCCATGCATCACTAAGGTTTTTTCGGGTAATGAGAGCACATGATGACAATGTGCTGCCATTGGGGCTGGACAACATTTTGCAGTTGAGGTGAACGACAGCCATGAGCCTAGGTGTTGCTGGGTGACTGCTGGGAAGAGCTGTGCAAAATCAGTGCCTCGTGTGAGGGTCGAACTCACGACCTTCAGATTATGAGACTGACGCGCTGCCAACTGCGCCAACGAGGCCATGAAAAGCAAAGTACACACAAACCATCTCCTATGACTTTCCTATGACTATCACTTTCAGCCATTTCTTTGGGATACTCTTTACAAGTTGACGCGACTGTTGATTTGCAACACTAAGGCTTCTTTGGTCTGCTACACACAATGGGTGCTTTACATTTGCTTGGCTAATCTGGTTAGTGGCAAAAACCTGCTAACAGGTGAAATCCCTATGCCTGATTTGCGCTCTCTTTTCATTGCTCGGAAAGGTGTACACACACTCCATGTGTATCATCTGCGTTACCCCATAAGACCTAAAACCATATTCAAGTCAGGCACCTCTTTCACAAAGACATTTGAATAGACAGCAGGAGTGAGGTTGAAGTCAAGGACAAAGGTCACAAGAAAGCTCACTGGGAAAAGTAAGCATTCTTAGCGTAATAAGGAACGTATGAATGGTAAGATGACGGTGCCCGAAAAATGTCTTTCAAGCCGGAATTGAACCAGCGACCTAAGAATGCCTATGTTTTTTCACCTACAATCCTCCACTCTACCAACTGAGCTATCGAAGGGAGCTGCTGATGGATGCCATTGTGTGACTCACTCATACAAAGAGCGGAATGCACACTTTACTGCACAAAGAAAATAACAATGACACAATTGCCAAGTGACCTTGCATATGGGAGATTTTTCCTTTCTTGGGCACTAAGGGCACAAAAGTACAAATGGTTGAGACTTTTTTGATTACGCAGAAAAATGGCTAGCATACGTGGCTTATTTAACACAACAAAGCTTGCCATCTAAACGGTGAGAACAGATAGGCCTTTCCCCATGGGCTTGGAGTAAAGAAGCAGCAAGCTTGAAAGCAAATGATAACAAAAGCTTTGATTGAGGGGAAAGCACCGTCGTGGACATAGCCAACATTTTGCGGTTGAGAGGAACATTCTGTACAGCTATGAGCCTATGTGTTACTGGATGGCTGCTGGCAAGAGCTGTACAAAATCTGTGCCTTGTGTGAGACAGATTATAAGACTGATGCTCTGCCTACAGCGCCAATGAGGGCGTGCAAAGCAGTGAACACGCACAGACACAGTCCGTTTCCTATGAAATCGCACTTTAAACAGTTTCTTTGGGATCCTCTTTGCAAGTGGTTTCAGATGCTGATTTCCAACAGAAAAGCTTCTTTTGTGGTCTGCCCGTTTGGGTTATTTACAAGGTATGATTGGTAAGACAGCATTGTCTGAAAGGACTCCATCCAGCCGGAATTGAACAAGCAACCTAAGGTGTTACTTTGGGATATTCTGACTTGACTGGTTCCATGCATCACTAAGGTTTTTTCGGGTAATGAGAGCTCATGATGACAATGTGCTGCCATTGGGGCTGGACAACATTTTGCAGTTGAGGTGAACGACAGCCATGAGCCTAGGTGTTGCTGGGTGACTGCTGGGAAGAGCTGTGCAAAATCAGTGCCTCGTGTGAGGGTCGAACTCACGACCTTCAGATTATGAGACTGACGCGCTGCAAACTGCGCCAACGAGGCCATGAAAAGCAAAGTACACACAAACAATCCCCTATGACTTTCCTATGACTATCACTTTCAGCCAATTCTTTGGGATACTCTTTACAAGTTGACGCGACTGTTGATTTGCAACACTAAGGCTTCTTTGGTCTGCTACACACAATGGGTGCTTTACATTTGCTTGGCTAATCTGGTTAGTGGCAAAAACCTGCTAACAGGTGAAATCCCTATGCCTGATTTGCGCTCTCTTTTCATTGCTCGGAAAGGTGTACACACACTCCATGTGTATCATCTGCGTTACCCCATAAGACCTAAAACCATATTCAAGTCAGGCACCTCTTTCACGAAGACATTTGAATAGACAGCAGGAGTGAGGTTGAAGTCAAGGACAAAGGTCACAAGAAAGCTCACTGGGAAAAGTAAGCATTCTTAGCGTAATAAGGAACGTATGAATGGTAAGATGACGGTGCCCGAAAAATGTCCTTCGAGCCGGAATTGAACCAGCGACCTAAGAATGCCTATGTTTTTTCACCTACAATCCTCCACTCTACCAACTGAGCTATCGAAGGGAGCTGCTGATGGATGCCATTGTGTGACTCACTCATACAAAGAGCGGAATGCACACTTTACTGCACAAAGAAAATAACAATAACACAATTGCCAACTGACCTTGCATATGGGAGATTTTTCCTTTCTTGGGCACTAAAGGCACAAAAGTACAAATGGTTGAGACTTTTTTGATTACGCAGAAAAATGGCTAGCATACGTGGCTTATTTAACACAACAAAGCTTGCCATCTAAACGGTGAGAAAAGATAGGCCTTTCCCCATGGGCTCGGAGTAAAGAAGCAGCAAGCTTGAAAGCAAATGATAACAAAAGCTTTGATTGAGGGGAAAGCACCGTCGTGGACATAGCCAACATTTTGCGGTTGAGAGGAACATTCTGTACAGCTATGAGCCTATGTGTTACTGGATGGCTGCTGGCAAGAGCTGTACAAAATCTGTGCCTTGTGTGAGACAGATTATAAGACTGATGCTCTGCCTACAGCGCCAATGAGGGCGTGCAAAGCAGTGAACACGCACAGACACAGTCCGTTTCCTATGAAATCGCACTTTAAACAGTTTCTTTGGGATCCTCTTTGCAAGTGGTTTCAGATGCTGATTTCCAACAGAAAAGCTTCTTTTGTGGTCTGCCCGTTTGGGTTATTTACAAGGTATGATTGGTAAGACAGCATTGTCTGAAAGGACTCCATCCAGCCGGAATTGAACAAGCAACCTAAGGTGTTACTTTGGGATATTCTGACTTGACTGGTTCCATGCATCACTAAGGTTTTTTCGGGTAATGAGAGCTCATGATGACAATGTGCTGCCATTGGGGCTGGACAACATTTTGCAGTTGAGGTGAACGACAGCCATGAGCCTAGGTGTTGCTGGGTGACTGCTGGGAAGAGCTGTGCAAAATCAGTGCCTCGTGTGAGGGTCGAACTCACGACCTTCAGATTATGAGACTGACGCGCTGCCAACTGCGCCAACGAGGCCATGAAGAGCAAAGTACACACAAACCATCCCCTATGACTTTCCTACGACTATCACTTTCAGCCATTTCTTTGGGATACTCTTTACAAGTTGACGCGACTGTTGATTTGCAACACCATGGCTTCTTTGGTCTGCTACACACAATGGGTGCTTTACATTTGCTTGGCTAATCTGGTTAGTGGCAAAAACCTGCTAACAGGTGAAATCCCTATGCCTGATTTGCACTCTCTTTTCATTGCTCGGAAAGGTGTACACACACTCCATGTGTATCATCTGCGTTACCCCATAAGACCTAAAACCATATTCAAGTCAGGCAACTCTTTCACAAAGACATTTGAATAGACAGCAGGAGTGAGGTTGAAGTCAAGGACAAAGGTCACAAGAAAGCTCACTGGGAAAAGTAAGCATTCTTAGCGTAATAAGGAACGTATGAATGGTAAGATGACGGTGCCCGAAAAATGTCCTTCCAGCCGGAATTGAACCAGCGACCTAAGGATGCCTATGTTTTTTCACCTACAGTCCTCCGCTCTACCAACTGAGCTATCGAAGGGAGCTGCAGATGGATGCAATTGTGTGACTCACACATACAAAGAGCGGAATGCACACTTTACTGCACAAAGAAAATAACAATGACACAATTGCCAAGTGACCTTGCATATGGGAGATTTTTCCTTTCTTGGGCACTAAGGGCACAAAAGTACAAATGGTTGAGACTTTTTTGATTACGCAGAAAAATGGCTAGCATACGTGGCTTATTTAACACAACAAAGCTTGCCATCTAAACGGTGAGAACAGATAGGCCTTTCCCCATGGGCTTGGAGTAAAGAAGCAGTAAGCTTGAAAGCAAATGATAACAAAAGCTTTGATTGAGGGGAAAGCACCGTCGTGGACATAGCCAACATTTTGCGGTTGAGAGGAACATTCTGTACAGCTATGAGCCTATGTGTTACTGGATGGCTGCTGGCAAGAGCTGTACAAAATCTGTGCCTTGTGTGAGACAGATTATAAGACTGATGCTCTGCCTACAGCGCCAATGAGGGCGTGCAAAGCAGTGAACACGCACAGACACAGTCCGTTTCCTATGAAATCGCACTTTAAACAGTTTCTTTGGGATCCTCTTTGCAAGTGGTTTCAGATGCTGATTTCCAACAGAAAAGCTTCTTTTGTGGTCTGCCCGTTTGGGTTATTTACAAGGTATGATTGGTAAGACAGCATTGTCTGAAAGGACTCCATCCAGCCGGAATTGAACAAGCAACCTAAGGTGTTACTTTGGGATATTCTGACTTGACTGGTTCCATGCATCGCTAAGGTTTTTTCAGGGTAATGAGAGCACATGATGACAATGTGCTGCCATTGGGGCTGGACAACATTTTGCAGTTGAGGTGAACGACAGCCATGAGCCTAGGTGTTGCTGGGTGACTGCTGGGAAGAGCTGTGCAAAATCAGTGCCTCGTGTGAGGCTCGAACTCACGACCTTCAGATTATGAGACTGACGCGCTGCCAACTGCGCCAACGAGGCCATGAAAAGCAAAGTACACACAAACCATCCCCTATGACTTTCCTATGACTATCACTTTCAGCCATTTCTTTGGGATACTCTTTACAAGTTGACGCGACTGTTGATTTGCAACACTAAGGCTTCTTTGGTCTGCTACACACAATGGGTGCTTTACATTTGCTTGGCTAATCTGGTTAGTGGCAAAAACCTGCTAACAGGTGAAATCCCTATGCCTGATTTGCGCTCTCTTTTCATTGCTCGGAAAGGTGTACACACACTCCATGTGTATCATCTGCGTTACCCCATAAGACCTAAAACCATATTCAAGTCAGGCACCTCTTTCACGAAGACATTTGAATAGACAGCAGGAGTGAGGTTGAAGTCAAGGACAAAGGTCACAAGAAAGCTCACTGGGAAAAGTAAGCATTCTTAGCGTAATAAGGAACGTATGAATGGTAAGATGACGGTGCCCGAAAAATGTCCTTCGAGCCGGAATTGAACCAGCGACCTAAGAATGCCTATGTTTTTTCACCTACGATCCTCCATTCTACCAACTGAGCTATCGAAGGGAGCTGCTGATGGATGCCATTGTGTGACTCACTCATACAAAGAGCGGAATGCACACTTTACTGCACAAAGAAAATAACAATGACACAATTGCCAAGTGACCTTGCATATGGGAGATTTTTCCTTTCTTGGGCACTAAGGGCACAAAAGTACAAATGGTTGAGACTTTTTTGATTACGCAGAAAAATGGCTAGCATACGTGGCTTATTTAACACAACAAAGCTTGCCATCTAAACGGTGAGAACAGATAGGCCTTTCCCCATGGGCTTGGAGTAAAGAAGCAGCAAGCTTGAAAGCAAATGATAACAAAAGCTTTGATTGAGAGGAAAGCACCGTCGTGGACATAGCCAACATTTTGCGGTTGAGAGGAACATTCTGTACAGCTATGAGCCTATGTGTTACTGGATGGCTGCTGGCAAGAGCTGTACAAAATCTGTGCCTTGTGTGAGACAGATTATAAGACTGATGCTCTGCCTACAGCGCCAATGAGGGCGTGCAAAGCAGTGAACACGCACAGACACAGTCCGTTTCCTATGAAATCGCACTTTAAACAGTTTCTTTGGGATCCTCTTTGCAAGTGGTTTCAGATGCTGATTTCCAACAGAAAAGCTTCTTTTGTGGTCTGCCCATTTGGGTTATTTACAAGGTATGATTGGTAAGACAGCATTGTCTGAGAGGACTCCATCCAGCCGGAATTGAAAAAGCAACCTAAGGTGTTACTTTGGGATATTCTGACTTGACTGGTTCCATGCATCACTAAGGTTTCTTGGGTAATGAGAGCACATGATGACAATGTGCTGCCATTGGGGCTGGACAACATTTTGCAGTTGAGGTGAACGACAGCCATGAGCCTAGGTGTTGCTGGGTGACTGCTGGGAAGAGCTGTGCAAAATCAGTGTCTCGTGTGAGGCTCGAACTCACGACCTTCAGATTATGAGACTGACGCGCTGCCAACTGCGCCAACGAGGCCATGAAAAGCAAAGTACACACAAACCATCCCCTATGACTTTCCTATGACTATCACTTTCAGCCATTTCTTTGGGATACTCTTTACAAGTTGACGCGACTGTTGATTTGCAACACTAAGGCTTCTTTGGTCTGCTACACACAATGGGTGCTTTACATTTGCTTGGCTAATCTGGTTAGTGGCAAAAACCTGCTAACAGGTGAAATCCCTATGCCTGATTTGCGCTCTCTTTTCATTGCTCGGAAAGGTGTACACACACTCCATGTGTATCATCTGCGTTACCCCATAAGACCTAAAACCATATTCAAGTCAGGCACCTCTTTCACGAAGACATTTGAATAGACAGCAGGAGTGAGGTTGAAGTCAAGGACAAAGGTCACAAGAAAGCTCACTGGGAAAATTAAGCATTCTTAGCGTAATAAGGAACGTATGAATGGTAAGATGACGGTGCCCGAAAAATGTCCTTCGAGCCGGAATTGAATCAGCGACCTAAGGATGCCTATGTTTTTTCACCTACAGTCCTCCGCTCTACCAACTGAGCTATCGAAGGGAGCTGCTGATGGATGCCATTGTGTGACTCACTCATACAAAGAGCGGAATGCACACTTTACTGCACAAAGAAAATAACAATAACACAATTGCCAACTGACCTTGCATATGGGAGATTTTTCCTTTCTTGGGCACTAAGGGCACAAAAGTACAAATGGTTGAGACTTTTTTGATTACGCAGAAAAATGGCTAGCATACGTGGCTTATTTAACACAACAAAGCTTGCCATCTAAACGGTGAGAACAGATAGGCCTTTCCCCATGGGCTTGGAGTAAAGAAGCAGCAAGCTTGAAAGCAAATGATAACAAAAGCTTTGATTGAGAGGAAAGCACCGTCGTGGACATAGCCAACATTTTGCGGTTGAGAGGAACATTCTGTACAGCTATGAGCCTATGTGTTACTGGATGGCTGCTGGCAAGAGCTGTACAAAATCTGTGCCTTGTGTGAGACAGATTATAAGACTGATGCTCTGCCTACAGCGCCAATGAGGGCGTGCAAAGCAGTGAACACGCACAGACACAGTCCGTTTCCTATGAAATCGCACTTTAAACAGTTTCTTTGGGATCCTCTTTGCAAGTGGTTTCAGATGCTGATTTCCAACAGAAAAGCTTCTTTTGTGGTCTGCCCATTTGGGTTATTTACAAGGTATGATTGGTAAGACAGCATTGTCTGAGAGGACTCCATCCAGCCGGAATTGAAAAAGCAACCTAAGGTGTTACTTTGGGATATTCTGACTTGACTGGTTCCATGCATCACTAAGGTTTCTCGGGTAATGAGAGCACATGATGACAATGTGCTGCCATTGGGGCTGGACAACATTTTGCAGTTGAGGTGAACGACAGCCATGAGCCTAGGTGTTGCTGGGTGACTGCTGGGAAGAGCTGTGCAAAATCAGTGTCTCGTGTGAGGCTCGAACTCACGACCTTCAGATTATGAGACTGACGCGCTGCCAACTGCGCCAACGAGGCCATGAAAAGCAAAGTACACACAAACCATCCCCTATGACTTTCCTATGACTATCACTTTCAGCCATTTCTTTGGGATACTCTTTACAAGTTGACGCGACTGTTGATTTGCAACACTAAGGCTTCTTTGGTCTGCTACACACAATGGGTGCTTTACATTTGCTTGGCTAATCTGGTTAGTGGCAAAAACCTGCTAACAGGTGAAATCCCTATGCCTGATTTGCGCTCTCTTTTCATTGCTCGGAAAGGTGTACACACACTCCATGTGTATCATCTGCGTTACCCCATAAGACCTAAAACCATATTCAAGTCAGGCACCTCTTTCACGAAGACATTTGAATAGACAGCAGGAGTGAGGTTGAAGTCAAGGACAAAGGTCACAAGAAAGCTCACTGGGAAAATTAAGCATTCTTAGCGTAATAAGGAACGTATGAATGGTAAGATGACGGTGCCCGAAAAATGTCCTTCGAGCCGGAATTGAATCAGCGACCTAAGGATGCCTATGTTTTTTCACCTACAGTCCTCCGCTCTACCAACTGAGCTATCGAAGGGAGCTGCTGATGGATGCCATTGTGTGACTCACTCATACAAAGAGCGGAATGCACACTTTACTGCACAAAGAAAATAACAATAACACAATTGCCAACTGACCTTGCATATGGGAGATTTTTCCTTTCTTGGGCACTAAGGGCACAAAAGTACAAATGGTTGAGACTTTTTTGATTACGCAGAAAAATGGCTAGCATACGTGGCTTATTTAACACAACAAAGCTTGCCATCTAAACGGTGAGAACAGATAGGCCTTTCCCCATGGGCTTGGAGTAAAGAAGCAGCAAGCTTGAAAGCAAATGATAACAAAAGCTTTGATTGAGGGGAAAGCACCGTCGTGGACATAGCCAACATTTTGCGGTTGAGAGGAACATTCTGTACAGCTATGAGCCTATGTGTTACTGGATGGCTGCTGGCAAGAGCTGTACAAAATCTGTGCCTTGTGTGAGACAGATTATAAGACTGATGCTCTGCCTACAGCGCCAATGAGGGCGTGCAAAGCAGTGAACACGCACAGACACAGTCCGTTTCCTATGAAATCGCACTTTAAACAGTTTCTTTGGGATCCTCTTTGCAAGTGGTTTCAGATGCTGATTTCCAACAGAAAAGCTTCTTTTGTGGTCTGCCCGTTTGGGTTATTTACAAGGTATGATTGGTAAGACAGCAATGTCTGAAAGGACTCCATCCAGCCGGAATTGAACAAGCAACCTAAGGTGTTACTTTGGGATATTCTGACTTGACTGGTTCCATGCATCACTAAGGTTTTTTCGGGGTAATGAGAGCACATGATGACAATGTGCTGCCATTGGGGCTGGACAACATTTTGCAGTTGAGGTGAACGACAGCCATGAGCCTAGGTGTTGCTGGGTGACTGCTGGGAAGAGCTGTGCAAAATCAGTGCCTCGTGTGAGGGTCGAACTCACGACCTTCAGATTATGAGACTGACGCGCTGCCTACTGCGCCAACGAGGCCATGAAAAGCAAAGTACACACAAACCATCCCCTATGACTTTCCTATGACTATCACTTTCAGCCATTTCTTTGGGATACTCTTTACAAGTTGACGCGACTGTTGATTTGCAACACTAAGGCTTCTTTGGTCTGCTACACACAATGGGTGCTTTACATTTGCTTGGCTAATCTGGTTAGTGGCAAAAACCTGCTAACAGGTGAAATCCCTATGCCTGATTTGCACTCTCTTTTCATTGCTCGGAAAGGTGTACACACACTCCATGTGTATCATCTGCGTTACCCCATAAGACCTAAAACCATATTCAAGTCAGGCACCTCTTTCACAAAGACATTTGAATAGACAGCAGGAGTGAGGTTGAAGTCAAGGACAAAGGTCACAAGAAAGCTCACTGGGAAAAGTAAGCATTCTTAGCGTAACAAGGAACGTATGAATGGTAAGATGACGGTGCCCGAAAAATGTCCTTCCAGCCGGAATTGAACCAGCGACCTAAGAATGCCTATGTTTTTTCACCTACAATCCTCCACTCTACCAACTGAGCTATCGAAGGGAGCTGCTGATGGATGCCATTGTGTGACTCACTCATACAAAGAGCGGAATGCACACTTTACTGCACAAAGAAAATAACAATAACACAATTGCCAACTGACCTTGCATATGGGAGATTTTTCCTTTCTTGGGCACTAAGGGCACAAAAGTACAAATGGTTGAGACTTTTTTGATTACGCAGAAAAATGGCTAGCATACGTGGCTTATTTAACACAACAAAGCTTGCCATCTAAACGGTGAGAACAGATAGGCCTTTCCCCATGGGCTTGGAGTAAAGAAGCAGCAAGCTTGAAAGCAAATGATAACAAAAGCTTTGATTGAGGAGAAAGCACCGTCGTGGACATAGCCAACATTTTGCGGTTGAGAGGAACATTCTGTACAGCTATGAGCCTATGTGTTACTGGATGGCTGCTGGCAAGAGCTGTACAAAATCTGTGCCTTGTGTGAGACAGATTATAAGACTGATGCTCTGCCTACAGCGCCAATGAGGGCGTGCAAAGCAGTGAACACGCACAGACACAGTCCGTTTCCTATGAAATCGCACTTTAAACAGTTTCTTTGGGATCCTCTTTGCAAGTGGTTTCAGATGCTGATTTCCAACAGAAAAGCTTCTTTGGTGGTCTGCCCGTTTGGGTTATTTACAAGGTATGATTGGTAAGACAGCATTGTCTGAAAGGACTCCATCCAGCCGGAATTGAACAAGCAACCTAAGGTGTTACTTTGGGAATTTCTGACTTGACTGGTTCCATGCATCACTAAGGTTTTTTCGGGTAATGAGAGCACATGATGACAATGTGCTGCCATTGGGGCTGGACAACATTTTGCAGTTGAGGTGAACGACAGCCATGAGCCTAGGTGTTGCTGGGTGACTGCTGGGAAGAGCTGTGCAAAATCAGTGCCTTGTGTGAGGCTCGAACTCACGACCTTCAGATTATGAGACTGACGCGCTGCCAAATGCGCCAACGAGGCCATGAAAAGCAAAGTACACACAAACCATCCCCTATGACTTTCCTATGACTATCACTTTCAGCCATTTCTTTGGGATACTCTTTACAAGTTGACGCGACTGTTGATTTGCAACACTAAGGCTTCTTTGGTCTGCTACACACAATGGGTGCTTTACATTTGCTTGGCTAATCTGGTTAGTGGCAAAAACCTGCTAACAGGTGAAATCCCTATGCCTGATTTGCGCTCTCTTTTCATTGCTCGGAAAGGTGTACACACACTCCATGTGTATCATCTGCGTTACCCCATAAGACCTAAAACCATATTCAAGTCAGGCACCTCTTTCACAAAGACATTTGAATAGACAGCAGGAGTGAGGTTGAAGTCAAGGACAAAGGTCACAAGAAAGCTCACTGGGAAAAGTAAGCATTCTTAGCGTAACAAGGAACGTATGAATGGTAAGATGACGGTGCCCGAAAAATGTCCTTCCAGCCAGAATTGAACCAGCGACCTAAGAATGCCTATGTTTTTTCACCTACAATCCTCCACTCTACCAACTGAGCTATCGAAGGGAGCTGCTGATGGATGCCATTGTGTGACTCACTCATACAAAGAGCGGAATGCACACTTTACTGCACAAAGAAAATAACAATAACACAATTGCCAACTGACCTTGCATATGGGAGATTTTTCCTTTCTTGGGCACTAAGGGCACAAAAGTACAAATGGTTGAGACTTTTTTGATTACGCAGAAAAATGGCTAGCATACGTGGCTTATTTAACACAACAAAGCTTGCCATCTAAACGGTGAGAACAGATAGGCCTTTCCCCATGGGCTTGGAGTAAAGAAGCAGCAAGCTTGAAAGCAAATGATAACAAAAGCTTTGATTGAGGGGAAAGCACCGTCGTGGACATAGCCAACATTTTGCGGTTGAGAGGAACATTCTGTACAGCTATGAGCCTATGTGTTACTGGATGGCTGCTGGCAAGAGCTGTACAAAATCTGTGCCTTGTGTGAGACAGATTATAAGACTGATGCTCTGCCTACAGCGCCAATGAGGGCGTGCAAAGCAGTGAACACGCACAGACACAGTCCGTTTCCTATGAAATCGCACTTTAAACAGTTTCTTTGGGATCCTCTTTGCAAGTGGTTTCAGATGCTGATTTCCAACAGAAAAGCTTCTTTTGTGGTCTGCCCGTTTGGGTTATTTACAAGGTATGATTGGTAAGACAGCATTGTCTGAAAGGACTCCATCCAGCCGGAATTGAACAAGCAACATAAGGTGTTACTTTGGGATATTCTGACTTGACTGGTTCCATGCATCACTAAGGTTTTTTCGGGTAATGAGAGCACATGATGACAATGTGCTGCCATTGGGGCTGGACAACATTTTGCAGTTGAGGTGAACGACAGCCATGAGCCTAGGTGTTCCTGGGTGACTGCTGGGAAGAGCTGTGCAAAATCAGTGCTTCGTGTGAGGGTCCAACTCACGACCTTCAGATTATGAGACTGACGCGCTGCCAACTGCGCCAACGAGGCAATGAAAAGCAAAGTACACACAAACCATCCCCTATGACTTTCCTATGACTATCACTTTCAGCCATTTCTTTGGGATACTCTTTACAAGTTGACGCGACTGTTGATTTGCAACACTAAGGCTTCTTTGGTCTGCTACACACAATGGGTGCTTTACATTTGCTTGGCTAATCTGGTTAGTGGCAAAAGCCTGCTAACAGGTGAAATCCCTATGCCTGATTTGCGCTCTCTTTTCATTGCTCGGAAAGGTGTACACACACTCCATGTGTATCATCTGCGTTACCCCATAAGACCTAAAACCATATTCAAGTCAGGCACCTCTTTCACAAAGACATTTGAATAGACAGCAGGAGTGAGGTTGAAGTCAAGGACAAAGGTCACAAGAAAGCTCACTGGGAAAAGTAAGCATTCTTAGCGTAATAAGGAACGTATGAATGGTAAGATGACGGTGCCCGAAAAAAGTCCTTCGAGCCGGAATTGAACCAGCGACCTAAGGATGCCTATGTTTTTTCACCTACAGTCCTCCGCTATACCAACTGAGCTATCGAAGGGAGCTGCTGATGGATGCCATTGTGTGACTCACTCATACAAAGAGCGGAATGCACACTTTACTGCACAAAGAAAATAACAATGATACAATTGCCAACTGACTTTGCATATGGGAGATTTTTCCTTTCTTGGGCACTAAGGGCACAAAAGTACAAATGGTTGAGACTTTTTTGATTACGCAGAAAAATGGCTAGCATACGTGGCTTATTTAACACAACAAAGCTTGCCATCTAAACGGTGAGAACAGATAGGCCTTTCCCCATGGGCTTGGAGTAAAGAAGCAGCAAGCTTGAAAGCAAATGATAACAAAAGCTTTGATTGAGGGGAAAGCACCGTCGTGGACATAGCCAACATTTTGCGGTTGAGAGGAACATTCTGTACAGCTATGAGCCTATGTGTTACTGGATGGCTGCTGGCAAGAGCTGTACAAAATCTGTGCCTTGTGTGAGACAGATTATAAGACTGATGCTCTGCCTACAGCGCCAATGAGGGCGTGCAAAGCAGTGAACACGCACAGACACAGTCCGTTTCCTATGAAATCGCACTTTAAACAGTTTCTTTGGGATCCTCTTTGCAAGTGGTTTCAGATGCTGATTTCCAACAGAAAAGCTTCTTTTGTGGTCTGCCCGTTTGGGTTATTTACAAGGTATGATTGGTAAGACAGCAATGTCTGAAAGGACTCCATCCAGCCGGAATTGAACAAGCAACCTAAGGTGTTACTTTGGGATATTCTGACTTGACTGGTTCCATGCATCACTAAGGTTTTTTCGGGGTAATGAGAGCACATGATGACAATGTGCTGCCATTGGGGCTGGACAACATTTTGCAGTTGAGGTGAACGACAGCCATGAGCCTAGGTGTTGCTGGGTGACTGCTGGGAAGAGCTGTGCAAAATCAGTGCCTCGTGTGAGGGTCGAACTCACGACCTTCAGATTATGAGACTGACGCGCTGCCAACTGCGCCAACGAGGCCATGAAAAGCAAAGTACACACAAACCATCCCCTATGACTTTCCTATGACTATCACTTTCAGCCATTTCTTTGGGATACTCTTTACAAGTTGACGCGACTGTTGATTTGCAACACTAAGGCTTCTTTGGTCTGCTACACACAATGGGTGCTTTACATTTGCTTGGCTAATCTGGTTAGTGGCAAAAACCTGCTAACAGGTGAAATCCCTATGCCTGATTTGCACTCTCTTTTCATTGCTCGGAAAGGTGTACACACACTCCATGTGTATCATCTGCGTTACCCCATAAGACCTAAAACCATATTCAAGTCAGGCACCTCTTTCACAAAGACATTTGAATAGACAGCAGGAGTGAGGTTGAAGTCAAGGACAAAGGTCACAAGAAAGCTCACTGGGAAAAGTAAGCATTCTTAGCGTAACAAGGAACGTATGAATGGTAAGATGACGGTGCCCGAAAAATGTCCTTCCAGCCGGAATTGAACCAGCGACCTAAGAATGCCTATGTTTTTTCACTTACAATCCTCCACTCTACCAACTGAGCTATCGAAGGGAGCTGCTGATGGATGCCATTGTGTGACTCACTCATACAAAGAGCGGAATGCACACTTTACTGCACAAAGAAAATAACAATAACACAATTGCCAACTGACCTTGCATATGGGAGATTTTTCCTTTCTTGGGCACTAAGGGCACAAAAGTACAAATGGTTGAGACTTTTTTGATTACGCAGAAAAATGGCTAGCATACGTGGCTTATTTAACACAACAAAGCTTGCCATCTAAACGGTGAGAACAGATAGGCCTTTCCCCATGGGCTTGGAGTAAAGAAGCAGCAAGCTTGAAAGCAAATGATAACAAAAGCTTTGATTGAGGGGAAAGCACCGTCGTGGACATAGCCAACATTTTGCGGTTGAGAGGAACATTCTGTACAGCTATGAGCCTATGTGTTACTGGATGGCTGCTGGCAAGAGCTGTACAAAATCTGTGCCTTGTGTGAGACAGATTATAAGACTGATGCTCTGCCTACAGCGCCAATGAGGGCGTGCAAAGCAGTGAACACGCACAGACACAGTCCGTTTCCTATGAAATCGCACTTTAAACAGTTTCTTTGGGATCCTCTTTGCAAGTGGTTTCAGATGCTGATTTCCAACAGAAAAGCTTCTTTGGTGGTCTGCCCGTTTGGGTTATTTACAAGGTATGATTGGTAAGACAGCATTGTCTGAAAGGACTCCATCCAGCCGGAATTGAACAAGCAACCTAAGGTGTTACTTTGGGAATTTCTGACTTGACTGGTTCCATGCATCACTAAGGTTTTTTCGGGTAATGAGAGCACATGATGACAATGTGCTGCCATTGGGGCTGGACAACATTTTGCAGTTGAGGTGAACGACAGCCATGAGCCTAGGTGTTGCTGGGTGACTGCTGGGAAGAGCTGTGCAAAATCAGTGCCTTGTGTGAGGCTCGAACTCACGACCTTCAGATTATGAGACTGACGCGCTGCCAAATGCGCCAACGAGGCCATGAAAAGCAAAGTACACACAAACCATCCCCTATGACTTTCCTATGACTATCACTTTCAGCCATTTCTTTGGGATACTCTTTACAAGTTGACGCGACTGTTGATTTGCAACACTAAGGCTTCTTTGGTCTGCTACACACAATGGGTGCTTTACATTTGCTTGGCTAATCTGGTTAGTGGCAAAAACCTGCTAACAGGTGAAATCCCTATGCCTGATTTGCGCTCTCTTTTCATTGCTCGGAAAGGTGTACACACACTCCATGTGTATCATCTGCGTTACCCCATAAGACCTAAAACCATATTCAAGTCAGGCACCTCTTTCACAAAGACATTTGAATAGACAGCAGGAGTGAGGTTGAAGTCAAGGACAAAGGTCACAAGAAAGCTCACTGGGAAAAGTAAGCATTCTTAGCGTAATAAGGAACGTATGAATGGTAAGATGACGGTGCCCGAAAAATGTCCTTCGAGCCGGAATTGAACCAGCGACCTAAGGATGCCTATGTTTTTTCACCTACAGTCCTCCGCTCTACCAACTGAGCTATCGAAGGGAGCTGCTGATGGATGCCATTGTGTGACTCACTCATACAAAGAGCGGAATGCACACTTTACTGCACAAAGAAAATAACAATGACACAATTGCCAAGTGACCTTGCATATGGGAGATTTTTCCTTTCTTGGGCACTAAGGGCACAAAAGTACAAATGGTTGAGACTTTTTTGATTACGCAGAAAAATGGCTAGCATACGTGGCTTATTTAACACAACAAAGCTTGCCATCTAAACGGTGAGAACAGATAGGCCTTTCCCCATGGGCTTGGAGTAAAGAAGCAGCAAGTTTGAAAGCAAATGATAACAAAAGCTTTGATTGAGAGGAAAGCACTGTCGTGGACATAGCCAATATTTTGCGGTTGAGAGGAACATTCTTTACAGCTATGAGCCTATGTGTTACTGGATGGCTGCTGGCAAGAGCTGTACAAAATCTGTGCCTTGTGTGAGACAGATTATAAGACTGATGCTCTGCCTACAGCGCCAATGAGGGCGTGCAAAGCAGTGAACACGCACAGACACAGTCCGTTTCCTATGAAATCGCACTTTAAACAGTTTCTTTGGGATCCTCTTTGCAAGTGGTTTCAGATGCTGATTTCCAACAGAAAAGCTTCTTTTGTGGTCTGCCCGTTTGGGTTATTTACAAGGTATGATTGGTAAGACAGCATTGTCTGAAAGGACTCCATCCAGCCGGAATTGAACAAGCAACCTAAGGTGTTACTTTGGGATATTCTGACTTGACTGGTTCCATGCATCACTAAGGTTTTTTCGGGTAATGAGAGCACATGATGACAATGTGCTGCCATTGGGGCTGGACAACATTTTGCAGTTGAGGTGAACGACAGCCATGAGCCTAGGTGTTCCTGGGTGACTGCTGGGAAGAGCTGTGCAAAATCAGTGCCTCGTGTGAGGCTCGAACTCACGACCTTCAGATTATGAGACTGACGCGCTGCCAACTGCGCCAACGAGGCCATGAAAAGCAAAGTACACACAAACCATCCCCTATGACTTTCCTATGACTATCACTTTCAGCCATTTCTTTGGGATACTCTTTACAAGTTGACGCGACTGTTGATTTGCAACACTAAGGCTTCTTTGGTCTGCTACACACAATGGGTGCTTTACATTTGCTTGGCTAATCTGGTTAGTGGCAAAAACCTGCTAACAGGTGAGATCCCTATGCCTGATTTGCGCTCTCTTTTCATTGCTCGGAAAGGTGTACACACACTCCATGTGTATCATCTGCGTTACCCCATAAGACCTAAAACCATATTCAAGTCAGGCACCTCTTTCACAAAGACATTTGAATAGACAGCAGGAGTGAGGTTGAAGTCAAGGACAAAGGTCACAAGAAAGCTCACTGGGAAAAGTAAGCATTCTTAGCGTAATAAGGAACGTATGAATGGTAAGATGACAGTGCCCGTAAAATGTCCTTCGAGCCGGAATTGAACCAGCGACCTAAGGATGCCTATGTTTATTCACCTACAGTCCTCCGCTCTACCAACTGAGCTATCGAAGGGAGCTCCTAATTCATGCCATTGTGTGACTCACTCATACAAAGAGCGGAATGCACACTTTACTGCACAAAGAAAAAAATAACACAACAATGACACAATTGCCAAGTGACCTTGCATATGGGAGATTTTTCCTTTCTTGGGCACTAAGGGCACAAAAGTACAAATGGTTGAGACTTTTTTGATTACGCAGAAAAATGGCTAGCATACGTGGCTTATTTAACACAACAAAGCTTGCCATCTAAACGGTGAGAACAGATAGGCCTTTCCCCATGGGCTTGGAGTAAAGAAGCAGTAAGCTTGAAAGCAAATGATAACAAAAGCTTTGATTGAGAGGAAAGCACTGTCGTGGACATAGCCAATATTTTGCGGTTGAGAGGAACATTCTGTACAGCTATGAGCCTATGTGTTACTGGATGGCTGCTGGCAAGAGCTGTACAAAATCTGTGCCTTGTGTGAGACAGATTATAAGACTGATGCTCTGCCTACAGCGCCAATGAGGGCGTGCAAAGCAGTGAACACGCACAGACACAGTCCGTTTCCTATGAAATCGCACTTTAAACAGTTTCTTTGGGATCCTCTTTGCAAGTGGTTTCAGATGCTGATTTCCAACAGAAAAGCTTCTTTTGTGGTCTGCCCGTTTGGGTTATTTACAAGGTATGATTGGTAAGACAGCATTGTCTGAAAGGACTCCATCCAGCCGGAATTGAACAAGCAACCTAAGGTGTTACTTTGGGATATTCTGACTTGACTGGTTCCATGCATCACTAAGGTTTTTTCGGGTAATGAGAGCACATGATGACAATGTGCTGCCATTGGGGCTGGACAACATTTTGCAGTTGAGGTGAACGACAGCCATGAGCCTAGGTGTTCCTGGGTGACTGCTGGGAAGAGCTGTGCAAAATCAGTGCCTCGTGTGAGGGTCGAACTCACGACCTTCAGATTATGAGACTGACGCGCTGCCAACTGCGCCAACGAGGCAATGAAAAGCAAAGTACACACAAACCATCCCCTATGACTTTCCTATGACTATCACTTTCAGCCATTTCTTTGGGATACTCTTTACAAGTTGACGCGACTGTTGATTTGCAACACTAAGGCTTCTTTGGTCTGCTACACACAATGGGTGCTTTACATTTGCTTGGCTAATCTGGTTAGTGGCAAAAGCCTGCTAACAGGTGAAATCCCTATGCCTGATTTGCGCTCTCTTTTCATTGCTCGGAAAGGTGTACACACACTCCATGTGTATCATCTGCGTTACCCCATAAGACCTAAAACCATATTCAAGTCAGGCACCTCTTTCACAAAGACATTTGAATAGACAGCAGGAGTGAGGTTGAAGTCAAGGACAAAGGTCACAAGAAAGCTCACTGGGAAAAGTAAGCATTCTTAGCGTAATAAGGAACGTATGAATGGTAAGATGACGGTGCCCGAAAAAAGTCCTTCGAGCCGGAATTGAACCAGCGACCTAAGGATGCCTATGTTTTTTCACCTACAGTCCTCCGCTCTACCAACTGAGCTATCGAAGGGAGCTGCTGATGGATGCCATTGTGTGACTCACTCATACAAAGAGCGGAATGCACACTTTACTGCACAAAGAAAAAAATAACACAACAATGACACAATTGCCAACTGACCTTGCATGTGGGAGATTTTTCCTTTCTTGGGCACTAAGGGCACAAAAGTACAAATGGTTGAGACTTTTTTGATTACGCAGAAAAATGGCTAGCATACGTGGCTTATTTAACACAACAAAGCTTGCCATCTAAACGGTGAGAACAAATAGGCCTTTCCCCATGGGCTTGGAATAAAGAAGCAGCAAGCTTGAAAGCAAATGATAACAAAAGCTTTGATTGAGAGGAAAGCACTGTCGTGGACATGGCCAACATTTTGCGGTTGAAAGGAACATTCTGTACAGCTATGAGCCTATGTGTTACTGGATGGCTGCTGGCAAGAGCTGTACAAAATCTGTGCCTTGTGTGAGACAGATTATAAGACTGATGCTCTGCCTACAGCGCCAATGAGGGCGTGCAAAGCAGTGAACACGCACAGACACAGTCCGTTTCCTATGAAATCGCACTTTAAACAGTTTCTTTGGGATCCTCTTTGCAAGTGGTTTCAGATGCTGATTTCCAACAGAAAAGCTTCTTTTGTGGTCTGCCCGTTTGGGTTATTTACAAGGTATGATTGGTAAGACAGCATTGTCTGAAAGGACTCCATCCAGCCGGAATTGAACAAGCAACCTAAGGTGTTACTTTGGGATATTCTGACTTGACTGGTTCCATGCATCACTAAGGTTTTTTCGGGTAATGAGAGCACATGATGACAATGTGCTGCCATTGGGGCTGGACAACATTTTGCAGTTGAGGTGAACGACAGCCATGAGCCTAGGTGTTCCTGGGTGACTGCTGGGAAGAGCTGTGCAAAATCAGTGCCTCGTGTGAGGGTCGAACTCACGACCTTCAGATTATGAGACTGACGCGCTGCCAACTGCGCCAACGAGGCAATGAAAAGCAAAGTACACACAAACCATCCCCTATGACTTTCCTATGACTATCACTTTCAGCCATTTCTTTGGGATACTCTTTACAAGTTGACGCGACTGTTGATTTGCAACACTAAGGCTTCTTTGGTCTGCTACACACAATGGGTGCTTTACATTTGCTTGGCTAATCTGGTTAGTGGCAAAAGCCTGCTAACAGGTGAAATCCCTATGCCTGATTTGCGCTCTCTTTTCATTGCTCGGAAAGGTGTACACACACTCCATGTGTATCATCTGCGTTACCCCATAAGACCTAAAACCATATTCAAGTCAGGCACCTCTTTCACAAAGACATTTGAATAGACAGCAGGAGTGAGGTTGAAGTCAAGGACAAAGGTCACAAGAAAGCTCACTGGGAAAAGTAAGCATTCTTAGCGTAATAAGGAACGTATGAATGGTAAGATGACGGTGCCCGAAAAAAGTCCTTCGAGCCGGAATTGAACCAGCGACCTAAGGATGCCTATGTTTTTTCACCTACAGTCCTCCGCTCTACCAACTGAGCTATCGAAGGGAGCTGCTGATGGATGCCATTGTGTGACTCACTCATACAAAGAGCGGAATGCACACTTTACTGCACAAAGAAAAAAATAACACAACAATGACACAATTGCCAACTGACCTTGCATATGGGAGATTTTTCCTTTCTTGGGCACTAAGGGCACAAAAGTACAAATGGTTGAGACTTTTTTGATTACGCAGAAAAATGGCTAGCATACGTGGCTTATTTAACACAACAAAGCTTGCCATCTAAACGGTGAGAACAGATAGGCCTTTCCCCATGGGCTTGGAATAAAGAAGCAGCAAGCTTGAAAGCAAATGATAACAAAAGCTTTGATTGAGAGGAAAGCACTGTCGTGGACATGGCCAACATTTTGCGGTTGAAAGGAACATTCTGTACAGCTATGAGCCTATGTGTTACTGGATGGCTGCTGGCAAGAGCTGTACAAAATCTGTGCCTTGTGTGAGACAGATTTTAAGACTGATGCTCTGCCTACAGCGCCAATGAGGGCGTGCAAAGCAGTGAACACGCACAGACACAGTCCGTTTCCTATGAAATCGCACTTTAAACAGTTTCTTTGGGATCCTCTTTGCAAGTGGTTTCAGATGCTGATTTCCAACAGAAAAGCTTCTTTTGTGGTCTGCCCGTTTGGGTTATTTACAAGGTATGATTGGTAAGACAGCATTGTCTGAAAGGACTCCATCCAGCCGGAATTGAACAAGCAACCTAAGGTGTTACTTTGGGATATTCTGACTTGACTGGTTCCATGCATCACTAAGGTTTTTTCGGGTAATGAGAGCACATGATGACAATGTGCTGCCATTGGGGCTGGACAACATTTTGCAGTTGAGGTGAACGACAGCCATGAGCCTAGGTGTTGCTGGGTGACTGCTGGGAAGAGCTGTGCAAAATCAGTGCCTCGTGTGAGGCTCGAACTCACGACCTTCAGATTATGAGACTGACGCGCTGCCAACTGCGCCAACGAGGCCATGAAAAGCAAAGTACACACAAACCATCCCCTATGACTTTCCTATGACTATCACTTTCAGCCATTTCTTTGGGATACTCTTTACAAGTTGACGCGACTGTTGATTTGCAACACTAAGGCTTCTTTGGTCTGCTACACACAATGGGTGCTTTACATTTGCTTGGCTAATCTGGTTAGTGGCAAAAACCTGCTAACAGGTGAGATCCCTATGCCTGATTTGCGCTCTCTTTTCATTGCTCGGAAAGGTGTACACACACTCCATGTGTATCATCTGCGTTACCCCATAAGACCTAAAACCATATTCAAGTCAGGCACCTCTTTCACAAAGACATTTGAATAGACAGCAGGAGTGAGGTTGAAGTCAAGGACAAAGGTCACAAGAAAGCTCACTGGGAAAAGTAAGCATTCTTAGCGTAATAAGGAACGTATGAATGGTAAGATGACAGTGCCCGTAAAATGTCCTTCGAGCCGGAATTGAACCAGCGACCTAAGGATGCCTATGTTTATTCACCTACAGTCCTCCGCTCTACCAACTGAGCTATCGAAGGGAGCTGCTAATTCATGCCATTGTGTGACTCACTCATACAAAGAGCGGAATGCACACTTTACTGCACAAAGAAAAAAATAACACAACAATGACACAATTGCCAACTGACCTTGCATATGGGAGATTTTTCCTTTCTTGGGCACTAAGGGCACAAAAGTACAAATGGTTGAGACTTTTTTGATTACGCAGAAAAATGGCTAGCATACGTGGCTTATTTAACACAACAAAGCTTGCCATCTAAACGGTGAGAACAGATAGGCCTTTCCCCATGGGCTTGGAGTAAAGAAGCAGCAAGCTTGAAAGCAAACGATAACAAAAGCTTTGATTGAGGGGAAAGCACCGTCGTGGACATGGCCAACATTTTGCGGTTGAGAGGAACATTCTGTACAGCTATGAGCCTATGTGTTACTGGATGGCTGCTGGCAAGAGCTGTACAAAATCTGTGCCTTGTGTGAGACAGATTATAAGACTGATGCTCTGCCTACAGCGCCAATGAGGGCGTGCAAAGCAGTGAACACGCACAGACACAATCCGTTTCCTATGAAATCGCACTTTAAACAGTTTCTTTGGGATCCTCTTTGCAAGTGGTTTCAGATGCTGATTTCCAACAGAAAAGCTTCTTTTGTGGTCTGCCCGTTTGGGTTATTTACAAGGTATGATTGGTAAGACAGCATTGTCTGAAAGGACTCCATCCAGCCGGAATTGAACAAGCAACATAAGGTGTTACTTTGGGATATTCTGACTTGACTGGTTCCATGCATCACTAAGGTTTTTTCGGGTAATGAGAGCACATGATGACAATGTGCTGCCATTGGGGCTGGACAACATTTTGCAGTTGAGGTGAACGACAGCCATGAGCCTAGGTGTTCCTGGGTGACTGCTGGGAAGAGCTGTGCAAAATCAGTGCCTCGTGTGAGGGTCGAACTCACGACCTTCAGATTATGAGACTGACGCGCTGCCAACTGCGCCAACGAGGCAATGAAAAGCAAAGTACACACAAACCATCCCCTATGACTTTCCTATGACTATCACTTTCAGCCATTTCTTTGGGATACTCTTTACAAGTTGACGCGACTGTTGATTTGCAACACTAAGGCTTCTTTGGTCTGCTACACACAATGGGTGCTTTACATTTGCTTGGCTAATCTGGTTAGTGGCAAAAGCCTGCTAACAGGTGAAATCCCTATGCCTGATTTGCGCTCTCTTTTCATTGCTCGGAAAGGTGTACACACACTCCATGTGTATCATCTGCGTTACCCCATAAGACCTAAAACCATATTCAAGTCAGGCACCTCTTTCACAAAGACATTTGAATAGACAGCAGGAGTGAGGTTGAAGTCAAGGACAAAGGTCACAAGAAAGCTCACTGGGAAAAGTAAGCATTCTTAGCGTAATAAGGAACGTATGAATGGTAAGATGACGGTGCCCGAAAAAAGTCCTTCGAGCCGGAATTGAACCAGCGACCTAAGGATGCCTATGTTTTTTCACCTACAGTCCTCCGCTCTACCAACTGAGCTATCGAAGGGAGCTGCTGATGGATGCCATTGTGTGACTCACTCATACAAAGAGCGGAATGCACACTTTACTGCACAAAGAAAATAACAATGACACAATTGCCAAGTGACCTTGCATATGGGAGATTTTTCCTTTCTTGGGCACTAAGGGCACAAAAGTACAAATGGTTGAGACTTTTTTGATTACGCAGAAAAATGGCTAGCATACGTGGCTTATTTAACACAACAAAGCTTGCCATCTAAACGGTGAGAACAGATAGGCCTTTCCCCATGGGCTTGGAGTAAAGAAGCAGCAAGCTTGAAAGCAAATGATAACAAAAGCTTTGATTGAGGGGAAAGCACCGTCGTGGACATAGCCAACATTTTGCGGTTGAGAGGAACATTCTCTACAGCTATGAGCCTATGTGTTACTGGATGGCTCCTGGCAAGAGCTGTACAAAATCTGTGCCTTGTGTGAGACAGATTATAAGACTGATGCTCTGCCTACAGCGCCAATGAGGGCGTGGAAAGCAGTGAACACGCACAGACACAGTCCGTTTCCTATGAAATCGCACTTTAAACAGTTTCTTTGGGATCCTCTTTGCAAGTGGTTTCAGATGCTGATTTCCAACAGAAAAGCTTCTTTTGTGGTCTGCCCGTTTGGGTTATTTACAAGGTATGATTGGTAAGACAGCAATGTCTGAAAGGACTCCATCCAGCCGGAATTGAACAAGCAACCTAAGGTGTTACTTTGGGATATTCTGACTTGACTGGTTCCATGCATTACTAAGGTTTTTTCGGGGTAATGAGAGCACATGATGACAATGTGCTGCCATTGGGGCTGGACAACATTTTGCAGTTGAGGTGAACGACAGCCATGAGCCTAGGTGTTCCTGGGTGACTGCTGGGAAGAGCTGTGCAAAATCAGTGCCTCGTGTGAGGGTCGAACTCACGACCTTCAGATTATGAGACTGACGCGCTGCCAACTGCGCCAACGAGGCAATGAAAAGCAAAGTACACACAAACCATCCCCTATGACTTTCCTATGACTATCACTTTCAGCCATTTCTTTGGGATACTCTTTACAAGTTGACGCGACTGTTGATTTGCAACACTAAGGCTTCTTTGGTCTGCTACACACAATGGGTGCTTTACATTTGCTTGGCTAATCTGGTTAGTGGCAAAAGCCTGCTAACAGGTGAAATCCCTATGCCTGATTTGCGCTCTCTTTTCATTGCTCGGAAAGGTGTACACACACTCCATGTGTATCATCTGCGTTACCCCATAAGACCTAAAACCATATTCAAGTCAGGCACCTCTTTCACAAAGACATTTGAATAGACAGCAGGAGTGAGGTTGAAGTCAAGGACAAAGGTCACAAGAAAGCTCACTGGGAAAAGTAAGCATTCTTAGCGTAATAAGGAACGTATGAATGGTAAGATGACGGTGCCCGAAAAAAGTCCTTCGAGCCGGAATTGAACCAGCGACCTAAGGATGCCTATGTTTTTTCACCTACAGTCCTCCGCTCTACCAACTGAGCTATCGAAGGGAGCTGCTGATGGATGCCATTGTGTGACTCACTCATACAAAGAGCGGAATGCACACTTTACTGCACAAAGAAAATAACAATGACACAATTGCCAAGTGACCTTGCATATGGGAGATTTTTCCTTTCTTGGGCACTAAGGGCACAAAAGTACAAATGGTTGAGACTTTTTTGATTACGCAGAAAAATGGCTAGCATACGTGGCTTATTTAACACAACAAAGCTTGCCATCTAAACGGTGAGAACAGATAGGCCTTTCCCCATGGGCTTGGAGTAAAGAAGCAGCAAGCTTGAAAGCAAATGATAACAAAAGCTTTGATTGAGGGGAAAGCACCGTCGTGGACATAGCCAACATTTTGCGGTTGAGAGGAACATTCTGTACAGCTATGAGCCTATGTGTTACTGGATGGCTGCTGGCAAGAGCTGTACAAAATCTGTGCCTTGTGTGAGACAGATTATAAGACTGATGCTCTGCCTACAGCGCCAATGAGGGCGTGCAAAGCAGTGAACACGCACAGACACAGTCCGTTTCCTATGAAATCGCACTTTAAACAGTTTCTTTGGGATCCTCTTTGCAAGTGGTTTCAGATGCTGATTTCCAACAGAAAAGCTTCTTTTGTGGTCTGCCCGTTTGGGTTATTTACAAGGTATGATTGGTAAGACAGCATTGTCTGAAAGGACTCCATCCAGCCGGAATTGAACAAGCAACCTAAGGTGTTACTTTGGGATATTCTGACTTGACTGGTTCCATGCATCACTAAGGTTTTTTCGGGTAATGAGAGCTCATGATGACAATGTGCTGCCATTGGGGCTGGACAACATTTTGCAGTTGAGGTGAACGACAGCCATGAGCCTAGGTGTTGCTGGGTGACTGCTGGGAAGAGCTGTGCAAAATCAGTGCCTCGTGTGAGGCTCGAACTCACGAGCTTCAGATTATGAGACTGACGCGCTGCCAACTGCGCCAACGAGGCCATGAAAAGCAAAGTACACACAAACAATCCGCTATGACTTTCCTATGACTATCACTTTCAGCCATTTCTTTGGGATACTCTTTACAAGTTGACGCGACTGTTGATTTGCAACACTAAGGCTTCTTTGGTCTGCTACACACAATGGGTGCTTTACATTTGCTTGGCTAATCTGGTTAGTGGCAAAAACCTGCTAACAGGTGAAATCCCTATGCCTGATTTGCGCTCTCTTTTCATTGCTCGGAAAGGCGTACACACACTCCATGTGTATCATCTGCGTTACCCCATAAGACCTAAAACCATATTCAAGTCAGGCACCTCTTTCACGAAGACATTTGAATAGACAGCAGGAGTGAGGTTGAAGTCAAGGACAAATGTCACAAGAAAGCTCACTGGGAAAAGTAAGCATTCTTAGCGTAATAAGGAACGTATGAATGGTAAGATGACGGTGCCCGAAAAATGTCCTTCGAGCCGGAATTGAACCAGCGTCCCAAGGATGCCTATGTTTTTTCACCTACAGTCCTCCGCTCTACCAACTGAGCTATCGAAGGGAGCTACAGGATGCCATTGTGTGACTCACTCATACAAAGAGCGGAATGCACACTTTACTGCACAAAGAAAATAACAATAACACAATTGCCAACTGACCTTGCATATGGGAGATTTTTCCATAATTGGGCACTAAGGGCACAAAAGTACAAATGGTTGAGACTTTTTTGATTACACAGAAAAATGGCTAGCATACGTGGCTTATTTAACACAACAAAGCTTGCCATCTAAACGGTGAGAACAGATAGGCCTTTCCCCATGGGCTTGGAGTAAAGAAGCAGCAAGTTTGAAAGCAAATGATAACAAAAGCTTTGATTGAGAGGAAAGCACTGTCGTGGACATAGCCAACATTTTGCGGTTGAGAGGAACATTCTGTACAGCTATGAGCCTATGTGTTACTGGATGGCTGCTGGCAAGAGCTGTACAAAATCTGTGCCTTGTGTGAGACAGATTATAAGACTGATGCTCTGCCTACAGCGCCAATGAGGGCGTGCAAAGCAGTGAACACGCACAGACACAGTCCGTTTCCTATGAAATCGCACTTTAAACAGTTTCTTTGGGATCCTCTTTGCAAGTGGTTTCAGATGCTGATTTCCAACAGAAAAGCTTCTTTTGTGGTCTGCCCGTTTGGGTTATTTACAAGGTATGATTGGTAAGACAGCATTGTCTGAAAGGACTCCATCCAGCCGGAATTGAACAAGCAACCTAAGGTGGTACTTTGGGATATTCTGACTTGACTGGTTCCATGCATCACTAAGGTTTTTTCGGGTAATGAGAGCTCATGATGACAATGTGCTGCCATTGGGGCTGGACAACATTTTGCAGTTGAGGTGAACGACAGCCATGAGCCTAGGTGTTGCTGGGTGACTGCTGGGAAGAGCTGTGCAAAATCAGTGCCTCGTGTGAGGCTCGAACTCACGACCTTCAGATTATGAGACTGACGCGCTGCCAACTGCGCCAACGAGGCCATGAAAAGCAAAGTACACACAAACCATCCCCTATGACTTACCTATGACTATCACTTTCAGCCATTTCTTTGGGATACTCTTTACAAGTTGACGCGACTGTTGATTTGAAACACTAAGGCTTCTTTGGTCTGCTACACACAATGGGTGCTTTACATTTGCTTGGCTAATCTGGTTAGTGGCAAAAACCTGCTAACAGGTGAAATCCCTATGCCTGATTTGCGCTCTCTTTTCATTGCTCGGAAAGGTGTACACACACTCCATGTGTATCATCTGCGTTACCCCATAAGACCTAAAACCATATTCAAGTCAGGCACCTCTTTCACGAAGACATTTGAATAGACAGCAGGAGTGAGGTTGAAGTCAAGGACAAAGGTCACAAGAAAGCTCACTGGGAAAAGTAAGCATTCTTAGCGTAATAAGGAACGTATGAATGGTAAGATGACGGTGCCCGAAAAATGTCCTTCGAGCCGGAATTGAACCAGCGACCTAAGGATGCCTATGTTTTTTCACCTACAGTCCTCCGCTCTACCAACTGAGCTATCGAAGGGAGCTGCTGATGGATGCCATTGTGTGACTCACTCATACAAAGAGTGGAATGCACACTTTACTGCACAAAGAAAATAACAATGACACAATTGCCAACTGACCTTGCATATGGGAGATTTTTCCATAATTGGGCACTAAGGGCACAAAAGTACAAATGGTTGAGACTTTTTTGATTACACAGAAAAATGGCTAGCATACGTGGCTTATTTAACACAACAAAGCTTGCCATCTAAACGGTGAGAACAGATAGGCCTTTCCCCATGGGCTTGGAGTAAAGAAGCAGCAAGTTTGAAAGCAAATGATAACAAAAGCTTTGATTGAGAGGAAAGCACTGTCGTGGACATAGCCAATATTTTGCGGTTGAGAGGAACATTCTGTACAGCTATGAGCCTATGTGTTACTGGATGGCTGCTGGCAAGAGCTGTACAAAATCTGTGCCTTGTGTGAGACAGATTATAAGACTGATGCTCTGCCTACAGCGCCAATGAGGGCGTGCAAAGCAAAGTACACACAAACATTCCCCTATGACTTTCCTATGACTATCACTTTCAGCCATTTCTTTGGGATACTCTTTACAAGTTGACGCGACTGTTGATTTGCAACACTAAGGCTTCTTTGGTCTGCTACACACAATGGGTGCTTTACATTTGCTTGGCTAATCTGGTTAGTGGCAAAAACCTGCTAACAGGTGAAATCCCTATGCCTGATTTGCGCTCTCTTTTCATTGCTCGGAAAGGTGTACACACACTCCATGTGTATCATCTGCGTTACCCCATAAGACCTAAAACCATATTCAAGTCAGGCACCTCTTTCACAAAGACATTTGAATAGACAGCAGGAGTGAGGTTGAAGTCAAGGACAAAGGTCACAAGAAAGCTCACTGGGAAAAGTAAGCATTCTTAGCGTAATAAGGAACGTATGAATGGTAAGATGACGGTGCCCGAAAAATGTCCTTCGAGCCGGAATTGAACCAGCGACCTAAGGATGCCTATGTTTTTTCACCTACAGTCCTCCGCTCTACCAACTGAGCTATCGAAGGGAGCTGCTGATGGATGCCATTGTGTGACTCACTCATACAAAGAGCGGAATGCACACTTTACTGCACAAAGAAAATAACAATGACACAATTGCCAACTGACCTTGCATATGGGAGATTTTTCCTTTCTTGGGCACTAAGGGCACAAAAGTACAAATGGTTGAGACTTTTTTGATTACGCAGAAAAATGGCTAGCATACGTGGCTTATTTAACACAACAAAGCTTGCCATCTAAACGGTGAGAAAAGATAGGCCTTTCCCCATGGGCTTGGAGTAAAGAAGCAGCAAGCTTGAAAGCAAACGATAACAAAAGCTTTGATTGAGGGGAAAGCACCGTCGTGGACATGGCCAACATTTTGCGGTTGAGAGGAACATTCTGTACAGCTATGAGCCTATGTGTTACTGGATGGCTGCTGGCAAGAGCTGTACAAAATCTGTGCCTTGTGTGAGACAGATTATAAGACTGATGCTCTGCCTACAGCGCCAATGAGGGCGTGCAAAGCAGTGAACACGCACAGACACAGTCCGTTTCCTATGAAATCGCACTTTAAACAGTTTCTTTGGGATCCTCTTTGCAAGTGGTTTCAGATGCTGATTTCCAACAGAAAAGCTTCTTTTGTGGTCTGCCCGTTTGGGTTATTTACAAGGTATGATTGGTAAGACAGCATTGTCTGAAAGGACTCCATCCAGCCGGAATTGAACAAGCAACCTAAGGTGTTACTTTGGGATATTCTGACTTGACTGGTTCCATGCATCACTAAGGTTTTTTCGGGTAATGAGAGCACATGATGACAATGTGCTGCCATTGGGGCTGGACAACATTTTGCAGTTGAGGTGAACGACAGCCATGAGCCTAGGTGTTCCTGGGTGACTGCTGGGAAGAGCTGTGCAAAATCAGTGCCTCGTGTGAGGCTCGAACTCACGACCTTCAGATTATGAGACTGACGCGCTGCCAACTGCGCCAACGAGGCCATGAAAAGCAAAGTACACACAAACCATCCCCTATGACTTTCCTATGACTATCACTTTCAGCCATTTCTTTGGGATACTCTTTACAAGTTGACGCGACTGTTGATTTGCAACACTAAAGCTTCTTTGGTCTGCTACACACAATGGGTGCTTTACATTTGCTTGGCTAATCTGGTTAGTGGCAAAAACCTGCTAACAGGTGAAATCCCTATGCCTGATTTGCGCTCTCTTTTCATTGCTCGGAAAGGTGTACACACACTCCATGTGTATCATCTGCGTTACCCCATAAGACCTAAAACCATATTCAAGTCAGGCACCTCTTTCACGAAGACATTTGAATAGACAGCAGGAGTGAGGTTGAAGTCAAGGACAAAGGTCACAAGAAAGCTCACTGGGAAAAGTAAGCATTCTTAGCGTAATAAGGAACGTATGAATGGTAAGATGACGGTGCCCGAAAAATGTCCTTCGAGCCGGAATTGAACCAGCGACCTAAGGATGCCTATGTTTTTTCACCTACAGTCCTCCGCTCTACCAACTGAGCTATCGAAGGGAGCTGCTGATGGATGCCATTGTGTGACTCACTCATACAAAGAGTGGAATGCACACTTTACTGCACAAAGAAAATAACAATGACACAATTGCCAACTGACCTTGCATATGGGAGATTTTTCCATAATTGGGCACTAAGGGCACAAAAGTACAAATGGTTGAGACTTTTTTGATTACACAGAAAAATGGCTAGCATACGTGGCTTATTTAACACAACAAAGCTTGCCATCTAAACGGTGAGAACAGATAGGCCTTTCCCCATGGGCTTGGAGTAAAGAAGCAGCAAGTTTGAAAGCAAATGATAACAAAAGCTTTGATTGAGAGGAAAGCACTGTCGTGGACATAGCCAATATTTTGCGGTTGAGAGGAACATTCTGTACAGCTATGAGCCTATGTGTTACTGGATGGCTGCTGGCAAGAGCTGTACAAAATCTGTGCCTTGTGTGAGACAGATTATAAGACTGATGCTCTGCCTACAGCGCCAATGAGGGCGTGCAAAGCAAAGTACACACAAACATTCCCCTATGACTTTCCTATGACTATCACTTTCAGCCATTTCTTTGGGATACTCTTTACAAGTTGACGCGACTGTTGATTTGCAACACTAAGGCTTCTTTGGTCTGCTACACACAATGGGTGCTTTACATTTGCTTGGCTAATCTGGTTAGTGGCAAAAACCTGCTAACAGGTGAAATCCCTATGCCTGATTTGCGCTCTCTTTTCATTGCTCGGAAAGGTGTACACACACTCCATGTGTATCATCTGCGTTACCCCATAAGACCTAAAACCATATTCAAGTCAGGCACCTCTTTCACAAAGACATTTGAATAGACAGCAGGAGTGAGGTTGAAGTCAAGGACAAAGGTCACAAGAAAGCTCACTGGGAAAAGTAAGCATTCTTAGCGTAATAAGGAACGTATGAATGGTAAGATGACGGTGCCCGAAAAATGTCCTTCGAGCCGGAATTGAACCAGCGACCTAAGGATGCCTATGTTTTTTCACCTACAGTCCTCCGCTCTACCAACTGAGCTATCGAAGGGAGCTGCTGATGGATGCCATTGTGTGACTCACTCATACAAAGAGCGGAATGCACACTTTACTGCACAAAGAAAATAACAATGACACAATTGCCAACTGACCTTGCATATGGGAGATTTTTCCTTTCTTGGGCACTAAGGGCACAAAAGTACAAATGGTTGAGACTTTTTTGATTACGCAGAAAAATGGCTAGCATACGTGGCTTATTTAACACAACAAAGCTTGCCATCTAAACGGTGAGAAAAGATAGGCCTTTCCCCATGGGCTTGGAGTAAAGAAGCAGCAAGCTTGAAAGCAAACGATAACAAAAGCTTTGATTGAGGGGAAAGCACCGTCGTGGACATGGCCAACATTTTGCGGTTGAGAGGAACATTCTGTACAGCTATGAGCCTATGTGTTACTGGATGGCTGCTGGCAAGAGCTGTACAAAATCTGTGCCTTGTGTGAGACAGATTATAAGACTGATGCTCTGCCTACAGCGCCAATGAGGGCGTGCAAAGCAGTGAACACGCACAGACACAGTCCGTTTCCTATGAAATCGCACTTTAAACAGTTTCTTTGGGATCCTCTTTGCAAGTGGTTTCAGATGCTGATTTCCAACAGAAAAGCTTCTTTTGTGGTCTGCCCGTTTGGGTTATTTACAAGGTATGATTGGTAAGACAGCAATGTCTGAAAGGACTCCATCCAGCCGGAATTGAACAAGCAACCTAAGGTGTTACTTTGGGATATTCTGACTTGACTGGTTCCATGCATCACTAAGGTTTTTTCGGGTAATGAGAGCACATGATGACAATGTGCTGCCATTGGGGCTGGACAACATTTTGCAGTTGAGGTGAACGACAGCCATGAGCCTAGGTGTTCCTGGGTGACTGCTGGGAAGAGCTGTGCAAAATCAGTGCCTCGTGTGAGGCTCGAACTCACGACCTTCAGATTATGAGACTGACGCGCTGCCAACTGCGCCAACGAGGCCATGAAAAGCAAAGTACACACAAACCATCCCCTATGACTTTCCTATGACTATCACTTTCAGCCATTTCTTTGGGATACTCTTTACAAGTTGACGCGACTGTTGATTTGCAACACTAAAGCTTCTTTGGTCTGCTACACACAATGGGTGCTTTACATTTGCTTGGCTAATCTGGTTAGTGGCAAAAACCTGCTAACAGGTGAGATCCCTATGCCTGATTTGTGCTCTCTTTTCATTGCTCGGAAAGGTGTACACACACTCCATGTGTATCATCTGCGTTACCCCATAAGACCTAAAACCATATTCAAGTCAGGCACCTCTTTCACAAAGACATTTGAATAGACAGCAGGAGTGAGGTTGAAGTCAAGGACAAAGGTCACAAGAAAGCTCACTGGGAAAAGTAAGCATTCTTAGCGTAATAAGGAACGTATGAATGGTAAGATGACAGTGCCCGTAAAATGTCCTTCGAGCCGGAATTGAACCAGCGACCTAAGGATGCCTATGTTTATTCACCTACAGTCCTCCGCTCTACCAACTGAGCTATCGAAGGGAGCTGCTAATTCATGCCATTGTGTGACTCACTCATACAAAGAGCGGAATGCACACTTTACTGCACAAAGAAAAAAATAACACAACAATGACACAATTGCCAAGTGACCTTGCATATGGGAGATTTTTCCTTTCTTGGGCACTAAGGGCACAAAAGTACAAATGGTTGAGACTTTTTTGATTACGCAGAAAAATGGCTAGCATACGTGGCTTATTTAACACAACAAAGCTTGCCATCTAAACGGTGAGAACAGATAGGCCTTTCCCCATGGGCTTGGAGTAAAGAAGCAGCAAGTTTGAAAGCAAATGATAACAAAAGCTTTGATTGAGAGGAAAGCACTGTCGTGGACATAGCCAATATTTTGCGGTTGAGAGGAACATTCTTTACAGCTATGAGCCTATGTGTTACTGGATGGCTGCTGGCAAGAGCTGTACAAAATCTGTGCCTTGTGTGAGACAGATTATAAGACTGATGCTCTGCCTACAGCGCCAATGAGGGCGTGCAAAGCAGTGAACACGCACAGACACAGTCCGTTTCCTATGAAATCGCACTTTAAACAGTTTCTTTGGGATCCTCTTTGCAAGTGGTTTCAGATGCTGATTTCCAACAGAAAAGCTTCTTTTGTGGTCTGCCCGTTTGGGTTATTTACAAGGTATGATTGGTAAGACAGCATTGTCTGAAAGGACTCCATCCAGCCGGAATTGAACAAGCAACCTAAGGTGTTACTTTGGGATATTCTGACTTGACTGGTTCCATGCATCACTAAGGTTTTTTCGGGTAATGAGAGCACATGATGACAATGTGCTGCCATTGGGGCTGGACAACATTTTGCAGTTGAGGTGAACGACAGCCATGAGCCTAGGTGTTCCTGGGTGACTGCTGGGAAGAGCTGTGCAAAATCAGTGCCTCGTGTGAGGGTCGAACTCACGACCTTCAGATTATGAGACTGACGCGCTGCCAACTGCGCCAACGAGGCAATGAAAAGCAAAGTACACACAAACCATCCCCTATGACTTTCCTATGACTATCACTTTCAGCCATTTCTTTGGGATACTCTTTACAAGTTGACGCGACTGTTGATTTGCAACACTAAGGCTTCTTTGGTCTGCTACACACAATGGGTGCTTTACATTTGCTTGGCTAATCTGGTTAGTGGCAAAAGCCTGCTAACAGGTGAAATCCCTATGCCTGATTTGCGCTCTCTTTTCATTGCTCGGAAAGGTGTACACACACTCCATGTGTATCATCTGCGTTACCCCATAAGACCTAAAACCATATTCAAGTCAGGCACCTCTTTCACAAAGACATTTGAATAGACAGCAGGAGTGAGGTTGAAGTCAAGGACAAAGGTCACAAGAAAGCTCACTGGGAAAAGTAAGCATTCTTAGCGTAATAAGGAACGTATGAATGGTAAGATGACGGTGCCCGAAAAAAGTCCTTCGAGCCGGAATTGAACCAGCGACCTAAGGATGCCTATGTTTTTTCACCTACAGTCCTCCGCTCTACCAACTGAGCTATCGAAGGGAGCTGCTGATGGATGCCATTGTGTGACTCACTCATACAAAGAGCGGAATGCACACTTTACTGCACAAAGAAAAAAATAACACAACAATGACACAATTGCAAACTGACCTTGCATATGGGAGATTTTTCCTTTCTTGGGCACTAAGGGCACAAAAGTACAAATGGTTGAGACTTTTTTGATTACGCAGAAAAATGGCTAGCATACGTGGCTTATTTAACACAACAAAGCTTGCCATCTAAACGGTGAGAACAGATAGGCCTTTCCCCATGGGCTTGGAATAAAGAAGCAGCAAGTTGAAAGCAAATGATAACAAAAGCTTTGATTGAGAGGAAAGCACTGTCGTGGACATGGCCAACATTTTGCGGTTGAAAGGAACATTCTGTACAGCTATGAGCCTATGTGTTACTGGATGGCTGCTGGCAAGAGCTGTACAAAATCTGTGCCTTGTGTGAGACAGATTTTAAGACTGATGCTCTGCCTACAGCGCCAATGAGGGCGTGCAAAGCAGTGAACACGCACAGACACAGTCCGTTTCCTATGAAATCGCACTTTAAACAGTTTCTTTGGGATCCTCTTTGCAAGTGGTTTCAGATGCTGATTTCCAACAGAAAAGCTTCTTTTGTGGTCTGCCCGTTTGGGTTATTTACAAGGTATGATTGGTAAGACAGCATTGTCTGAAAGGACTCCATCCAGCCGGAATTGAACAAGCAACCTAAGGTGTTACTTTGGGATATTCTGACTTGACTGGTTCCATGCATCACTAAGGTTTTTTCAGGTAATGAGAGCACATGATGACAATGTGCTGCCATTGGGGCTGGACAACATTTTGCAGTTGAGGTGAACGACAGCCATGAGCCTAGGTGTTGCTGGGTGACTGCTGGGAAGAGCTGTGCAAAATCAGTGCCTCGTGTGAGGGTCGAACTCACGACCTTCAGATTATGAGACTGACGCGCTGCCAACTGCGCCAACGAGGCCATGAAAAGCAAAGTACACACAAACCATCCCCTATGACTTTCCTATGACTATCACTTTCAGCCATTTCTTTGGGATACTCTTTACAAGTTGACGCGACTGTTGATTTGCAACACTAAGGCTTCTTTGGTCTGCTACACACAATGGGTGCTTTACATTTGCTTGGCTAATCTGGTTAGTGGCAAAAGCCTGCTAACAGGTGAAATCCCTATGCCTGATTTGCGCTCTCTTTTCATTGCTCGGAAAGGTGTACACACACTCCATGTGTATCATCTGCGTTACCCCATAAGACCTAAAACCATATTCAAGTCAGGCACCTCTTTCACAAAGACATTTGAATAGACAGCAGGAGTGAGGTTGAAGTCAAGGACAAAGGTCACAAGAAAGCTCACTGGGAAAAGTAAGCATTCTTAGCGTAATAAGGAACGTATGAATGGTAAGATGACGGTGCCCGAAAAAAGTCCTTCGAGCCGGAATTGAACCAGCGACCTAAGGATGCCTATGTTTTTTCACCTACAGTCCTCCGCTCTACCAACTGAGCTATCGAAGGGAGCTGCTGATGGATGCCATTGTGTGACTCACTCATACAAAGAGCGGAATGCACACTTTACTGCACAAAGAAAAAAATAACACAACAATGACACAATTGCCAACTGACCTTGCATATGGGAGATTTTTCCTTTCTTGGGCACTAAGGGCACAAAAGTACAAATGGTTGAGACTTTTTTGATTACGCAGAAAAATGGCTAGCATACGTGGCTTATTTAACACAACAAAGCTTGCCATCTAAACGGTGAGAACAGATAGGCCTTTCCCCATGGGCTTGGAATAAAGAAGCAGCAAGCTTGAAAGCAAATGATAACAAAAGCTTTGATTGAGAGGAAAGCACTCTCGTGGACATGGCCAACATTTTGCGGTTGAAAGGAACATTCTGTACAGCTATGAGCCTATGTGTTACTGGATGGCTGCTGGCAAGAGCTGTACAAAATCTGTGCCTTGTGTGAGACAGATTTTAAGACTGATGCTCTGCCTACAGCGCCAATGAGGGCGTGCAAAGCAGTGAACACGCACAGACACAGTCCGTTTCCTATGAAATCGCACTTTAAACAGTTTCTTTGGGATCCTCTTTGCAAGTGGTTTCAGATGCTGATTTCCAACAGAAAAGCTTCTTTTGTGGTCTGCCCGTTTGGGTTATTTACAAGGTATGATTGGTAAGACAGCATTGTCTGAAAGGACTCCATCCAGCCGGAATTGAACAAGCAACCTAAGGTGTTACTTTGGGATATTCTGACTTGACTGGTTCCATGCATCACTAAGGTTTTTTCGGGTAATGAGAGCACATGATGACAATGTGCTGCCATTGGGGCTGGACAACATTTTGCAGTTGAGGTGAACGACAGCCATGAGCCTAGGTGTTCCTGGGTGACTGCTGGGAAGAGCTGTGCAAAATCAGTGCCTCGTGTGAGGGTCGAACTCACGACCTTCAGATTATGAGACTGACGCGCTGCCAACTGCGCCAACGAGGCCATGAAAAGCAAAGTACACACAAACCATCCCCTATGACTTTCCTATGACTATCACTTTCAGCCATTTCTTTGGGATACTCTTTACAAGTTGACGCGACTGTTGATTTGCAACACTAAGGCTTCTTTGGTCTGCTACACACAATGGGTGCTTTACATTTGCTTGGCTAATCTGGTTAGTGGCAAAAGCCTGCTAACAGGTGAAATCCCTATGCCTGATTTGCGCTCTCTTTTCATTGCTCGGAAAGGTGTACACACACTCCATGTGTATCATCTGCGTTACCCCATAAGACCTAAAACCATATTCAAGTCAGGCACCTCTTTCACAAAGACATTTGAATAGACAGCAGGAGTGAGGTTGAAGTCAAGGACAAAGGTCACAAGAAAGCTCACTGGGAAAAGTAAGCATTCTTAGCGTAATAAGGAACGTATGAATGGTAAGATGACGGTGCCCGAAAAATGTCCTTCGAGCCGGAATTGAACCAGCGACCTAAGGATGCCTATGTTTTTTCACCTACAGTCCTCCGCTCTACCAACTGAGCTATCGAAGGGAGCTGCTGATGGATGCCATTGTGTGACTCACTCATACAAAGAGCGGAATGCACACTTTACTGCACAAAGAAAATAACAATGACACAATTGCCAACTGACCTTGCATATGGGAGATTTTTCCTTTCTTGGGCACTAAGGGCACAAAAGTACAAATGGTTGAGACTTTTTTGATTACGCAGAAAAATGGCTAGCATACGTGGCTTATTTAACACAACAAAGCTTGCCATCTAAACGGTGAGAACAGATAGGCCTTTCCCCATGGGCTTGGAGTAAAGAAGCAGCAAGTTTGAAAGCAAATGATAACAAAAGCTTTGATTGAGAGGAAAGCACTGTCGTGGACATAGCCAATATTTTGCGGTTGAGAGGAACATTCTTTACAGCTATGAGCCTATGTGTTACTGGATGGCTGCTGGCAAGAGCTGTACAAAATCTGTGCCTTGTGTGAGACAGATTATAAGACTGATGCTCTGCCTACAGCGCCAATGAGGGCGTGCAAAGCAGTGAACACGCACAGACACAGTCCGTTTCCTATGAAATCGCACTTTAAACAGTTTCTTTGGGATCCTCTTTGCAAGTGGTTTCAGATGCTGATTTCCAACAGAAAAGCTTCTTTTGTGGTCTGCCCGTTTGGGTTATTTACAAGGTATGATTGGTAAGACAGCATTGTCTGAAAGGACTCCATCCAGCCGGAATTGAACAAGCAACCTAAGGTGTTACTTTGGGATATTCTGACTTGACTGGTTCCATGCATCACTAAGGTTTTTTCGGGTAATGAGAGCACATGATGACAACGTGCTGCCATTGGGGCTGGACAACATTTTGCAGTTGAGGTGAACGACAGCCATGAGCCTAGGTGTTCCTGGGTGACTGCTGGGAAGAGCTGTGCAAAATCAGTGCCTCGTGTGAGGCTCGAACTCACGACCTTCAGATTATGAGACTGACGCGCTGCCAACTGCGCCAACGAGGCCATGGAAAGCAAAGTACACACAAATCCCCTATGACTTTCCTATGACTATCACTTTCAGCCATTTCTTTGGGATACTCTTTACAAGTTGACGCGACTGTTGATTTGCAACACTAAGGCTTCTTTGGTCTTCTACACACAATGGGTGCTTTACATTTGCTTGGCTAATCTGGTTAGTGGCAAAAACCTGCTAACAGGTGAAATCACTATGCCTGATTTGCGCTCTCTTTTCATTGCTCGGAAAGGTGTACACACACTCTATGTGTATCATCTGCGTTACCCCATAAGACCTAAAACCATATTCAAGTCAGGCACCTCTTTCACAAAGACATTTGAATAGACAGCAGGAGTGAGGTTGAAGTCAAGGACAAAGGTCACAAGAAAGCTCACTGGGAAAAGTAAGCATTCTTAGCGTAATAAGGAACGTATGAATGGTAAGATGACGGTGCCCGAAAAATGTCCTTCGAGCCGGAATTGAACCAGCGACCTAAGGATGCCTATGTTTTTTCACCTACAGTCCTCCGCTCTACCAACTGAGCTATCGAAGGGAGCTGCTGATGGATGCCATTGTGTGACTCACTCATACAAAGAGCGGAATGCACACTTTACTGCACAAAGAAAATAACAATGACACAATTGCCAACTGACCTTGCATATGGGAGATTTTTCCTTTCTTGGGCACTAAGGGCACAAAAGTACAAATGGTTGAGACTTTTTTGATTACGCAGAAAAATGGCTAGCATACGTGGCTTATTTAACACAACAAAGCTTGCCATCTAAACGGTGAGAACAGATAGGCCTTTCCCCATGGGCTTGGAGTAAAGAAGCAGCAAGCTTGAAAGCAAATGATAACAAAAGCTTTGATTGAGAGGAAAGCACCGTCGTGGACATGGCCAACATTTTGCGGTTGAAAGGAACATTCTGTACAGCTATGAGCCTATGTGTTACTGGATGGCTGCTGGCAAGAGCTGTACAAAATCTGTGCCTTGTGTGAGACAGATTTTAAGACTGATGCTCTGCCTACAGCGCCAATGAGGGCGTGCAAAGCAGTGAACACGCACAGACACAGTCCGTTTCCTATGAAATCGCACTTTAAACAGTTTCTTTGGGATCCTCTTTGCAAGTGGTTTCAGATGCTGATTTCCAACAGAAAAGCTTCTTTTGTGGTCTGCCCGTTTGGGTTATTTACAAGGTATGATTGGTAAGACAGCATTGTCTGAAAGGACTCCATCCAGCCGGAATTGAACAAGCAACCTAAGGTGTTACTTTGAGATATTCTGACTTGACTGGTTCCATGCATCACTAAGGTTTTTTCGGGTAATGAGAGCACATGATGACAATGTGCTGCCATTGGGGCTGGACAACATTTTGCAGTTGAGGTGAACGACAGCCATGAGCCTAGGTGTTCCTGGGTGACTGCTGGGAAGAGCTGTGCAAAATCAGTGCCTCGTGTGAGGCTCGAACTCACGACCTTCAGATTATGAGACTGACGCGCTGCCAACTGCGCCAACGAGGCCATGAAAAGCAAAGTACACACAAACCATCCCCTATGACTTTCCTATGACTATCACTTTCAGCCATTTCTTTGGGATACTCTTTACAAGTTGACGCGACTGTTGATTTGCAACACTAAGGCTTCTTTGGTCTTCTACACACAATGGGTGCTTTACATTTGCTTGGCTAATCTGGTTAGTGGCAAAAACCTGCTAACAGGTGAAATCCCTATGCCTGATTTGCGCTCTCTTTTCATTGCTCGGAAAGGTGTACACACACTCCATGTGTATCATCTGCGTTACCCCATAAGACCTAAAACCATATTCAAGTCAGGCACCTCTTTCACAAAGACATTTGAATAGACAGCAGGAGTGAGGTTGAAGTCAAGGACAAAGGTCACAAGAAAGCTCACTGGGAAAAGTAAGCATTCTTAGCGTAATAAGGAACGTATGAATGGTAAGATGACGGTGCCCGAAAAATGTCCTTCGAGCCGGAATTAAACCAGCGACCTAAGGATGCCTATGTTTTTTCACCTACAGTCCTCCGCTCTACCAACTGAGCTATCGAAGGGAGCTGCTGATGGATGCCATTGTGTGACTCACTCATACAAAGAGCGGAATGCACACTTTACTGCACAAAGAAAATAACAATGACACAATTGCCAACTGACCTTGCATATGGGAGATTTTTCCTTTCTTGGGCACTAAGGGCACAAAAGTACAAATGGTTGAGACTTTTTTGATTACGCAGAAAAATGGCTAGCATACGTGGCTTATTTAACACAACAAAGCTTGCCATCTAAACGGTGAGAACAGATAGGCCTTTCCCCATGGGCTTGGAGTAAAGAAGCAGCAAGCTTGAAAGCAAATGATAACAAAAGCTTTGATTGAGAGGAAAGCACCGTCGTGGACATGGCCAACATTTTGCGGTTGAAAGGAACATTCTGTACAGCTATGAGCCTATGTGTTACTGGATGGCTGCTGGCAAGAGCTGTACAAAATCTGTGCCTTGTGTGAGACAGATTTTAAGACTGATGCTCTGCCTACAGCGCCAATGAGGGCGTGCAAAGCAGTGAACACGCACAGACACAGTCCGTTTCCTATGAAATCGCACTTTAAACAGTTTCTTTGGGATCCTCTTTGCAAGTGGTTTCAGATGCTGATTTCCAACAGAAAAGCTTCTTTTGTGGTCTGCCCGTTTGGGTTATTTACAAGGTATGATTGGTAAGACAGCATTGTCTGAAAGGACTCCATCCAGCCTGAATTGAACAAGCAACCTAAGGTGTTACTTTGGGATATTCTGACTTGACTGGTTCCATGCATCACTAAGGTTTTTTCGGGTAATGAGAGCACATGATGACAATGTGCTGCCATTGGGGCTGGACAACATTTTGCAGTTGAGGTGAACGACAGCCATGAGCCTAGGTGTTCCTGGGTGACTGCTGGGAAGAGCTGTGCAAAATCAGTGCCTCGTGTGAGGCTCGAACTCACGACCTTCAGATTATGAGACTGACGCGCTGCCAACTGCGCCAACGAGGCCATGAAAAGCAAAGTACACACAAACCATCCCCTATGACTTTCCTATGACTATCACTTTCAGCCATTTCTTTGGGATACTCTTTACAAGTTGACGCGACTGTTGATTTGCAACACTAAGGCTTCTTTGGTCTGCTACACACAATGGGTGCTTTACATTTGCTTGGCTAATCTGGTTAGTGGCAAAAGCCTGCTAACAGGTGAAATCCCTATGCCTGATTTGCGCTCTCTTTTCATTGCTCGGAAAGGTGTACACACACTCCATGTGTATCATCTGCGTTACCCCATAAGACCTAAAACCATATTCAAGTCAGGCACCTCTTTCACAAAGACATTTGAATAGACAGCAGGAGTGAGGTTGAAGTCAAGGACAAAGGTCACAAGAAAGCTCACTGGGAAAAGTAAGCATTCTTAGCGTAATAAGGAACGTATGAATGGTAAGATGACGGTGCCCGAAAAAAGTCCTTCGAGCCCGAATTGAACCAGCGACCTAAGGATGCCTATGTTTTTTCACCTACAGTCCTCCGCTCTACCAACTGAGCTATCGAAGGGAGCTGCTGATGGATGCCATTGTGTGACTCACTCATACAAAGAGCGGAATGCACACTTTACTGCACAAAGAAAAAAATAACACAACAATGACACAATTGCCAACTGACCTTGCATATGGGAGATTTTTCCTTTCTTGGGCACTAAGGGCACAAAAATACAAATGGTTGAGACTTTTTTGATTACGCAGAAAAATGGCTAGCATACGTGGCTTATTTAACACAACAAAGCTTGCCATCTAAACGGTGAGAACAGATAGGCCTTTCCCCATGGGCTTGGAATAAAGAAGCAGCAAGCTTGAAAGCAAATGATAACAAAAGCTTTGATTGAGAGGAAAGCACTGTCGTGGACATGGCCAACATTTTGCGGTTGAAAGGAACATTCTGTACAGCTATGAGCCTATGTGTTACTGGATGGCTGCTGGCAAGAGCTGTACAAAATCTGTGCCTTGTGTGAGACAGATTTTAAGACTGATGCTCTGCCTACAGCGCCAATGAGGGCGTGCAAAGCAGTGAACACGCACAGACACAGTCCGTTTCCTATGAAATCGCACTTTAAACAGTTTCTTTGGGATCCTCTTTGCAAGTGGTTTCAGATGCTGATTTCCAACAGAAAAGCTTCTTTTGTGGTCTGCCCGTTTGGGTTATTTACAAGGTATGATTGGTAAGACAGCATTGTCTGAAAGGACTCCATCCAGCCGGAATTGAACAAGCAACCTAAGGTGTTACTTTGGGATATTCTGACTTGACTGGTTCCATGCATCACTAAGGTTTTTTCGGGTAATGAGAGCACATGATGACAATGTGCTGCCATTGGGGCTGGACAACATTTCGCAGTTGAGGTGAACGACAGCCATGAGCCTAGGTGTTCCTGGGTGACTGCTGGGAAGAGCTGTGCAAAATCAGTGCCTCGTGTGAGGCTCGAACTCACGACCTTCAGATTATGAGACTGACGCGCTGCCAACTGCGCCAACGAGGCCATGAAAAGCAAAGTACACACAAACCATCCCCTATGACTTTCCTATGACTATCACTTTCAGCCATTTCTTTGGGATACTCTTTACAAGTTGACGCGACTGTTGATTTGCAACACTAAGGCTTCTTTGGTCTGCTACACACAATGGGTGCTTTACATTTGCTTGGCTAATCTGGTTAGTGGCAAAAACCTGCTAACAGGTGAGATCCCTATGCCTGATTTGCGCTCTCTTTTCATTGCTCGGAAAGGTGTACACACACTCCATGTGTATCATCTGCGTTACCCCATAAGACCTAAAACCATATTCAAGTCAGGCACCTCTTTCACAAAGACATTTGAATAGACAGCAGGAGTGAGGTTGAAGTCAAGGACAAAGGTCACAAGAAAGCTCACTGGGAAAAGTAAGCATTCTTAGCGTAACAAGGAACGTATGAATGGTAAGATGACGGTGCCCGAAAAATGTCCTTCCAGCCGGAATTGAACCAGCGACCTAAGAATGCCTATGTTTTTTCACCTACAATCCTCCACTCTACCAACTGAGCTATCGAAGGGAGCTGCTGATGGATGCCATTGTGTGACTCACTCATACAAAGAGCGGAATGCACACTTTACTGCACAAAGAAAATAACAATAACACAATTGCCAACTGACCTTGCATATGGGAGATTTTTCCTTTCTTGGGCACTAAGGGCACAAAAGTACAAATGGTTGAGACTTTTTTGATTACGCAGAAAAATGGCTAGCATACGTGGCTTATTTAACACAACAAAGCTTGCCATCTAAACGGTTAGAACAGATAGGCCTTTCCCCATGGGCTTGGAGTAAAGAAGCAGCAAGCTTGAAAGCAAACGATAACAAAAGCTTTGATTGAGGGGAAAGCACCGTCGTGGACATGGCCAACATTTTGCGGTTGAGAGGAACATTCTGTACAGCTATGAGCCTATGTGTTACTGGATGGCTGCTGGCAAGAGCTGTACAAAATCTGTGCCTTGTGTGAGACAGATTATAAGACTGATGCTCTGCCTACAGCGCCAATGAGGGCGTGCAAAGCAGTGAACACGCACAGACACAGTCCGTTTCCTATGAAATCGCACTTTAAACAGTTTCTTTGGGATCCTCTTTGCAAGTGGTTTCAGATGCTGATTTCCAACAGAAAAGCTTCTTTTGTGGTCTGCCCGTTTGGGTTATTTACAAGGTATGATTGGTAAGACAGCATTGTCTGAAAGGACTCCATCCAGCCGGAATTGAACAAGCAACATAAGGTGTTACTTTGGGATATTCTGACTTGACTGGTTCCATGCATCACTAAGGTTTTTTCGGGTAATGAGAGCACATGATGACAATGTGCTGCCATTGGGGCTGGACAACATTTTGCAGTTGAGGTGAACGACAGCCATGAGCCTAGGTGTTCCTGGGTGACTGCTGGGAAGAGCTGTGCAAAATCAGTGCTTCGTGTGAGGGTCCAACTCACGACCTTCAGATTATGAGACTGACGCGCTGCCAACTGCGGCAACGAGGCAATGAAAAGCAAAGTACACACAAACCATCCCCTATGACTTTCCTATGACTATCACTTTCAGCCATTTCTTTGGGATACTCTTTACAAGTTGACGCGACTGTTGATTTGCAACACTAAGGCTTCTTTGGTCTGCTACACACAATGGGTGCTTTACATTTGCTTGGCTAATCTGGTTAGTGGCAAAAGCCTGCTAACAGGTGAAATCCCTATGCCTGATTTGCGCTCTCTTTTCATTGCTCGGAAAGGTGTACACACACTCCATGTGTATCATCTGCGTTACCCCATAAGACCTAAAACCATATTCAAGTCAGGCACCTCTTTCACAAAGACATTTGAATAGACAGCAGGAGTGAGGTTGAAGTCAAGGACAAAGGTCACAAGAAAGCTCACTGGGAAAAGTAAGCATTCTTAGCGTAATAAGGAACGTATGAATGGTAAGATGACGGTGCCCGAAAAATGTCCTTCGAGCCGGAATTGAACCAGCGACCTAAGGATGCCTATGTTTTTTCACCTACAGTCCTCCGCTCTACCAACTGAGCTATCGAAGGGAGCTGCTGATGGATGCCATTGTGTGACTCACTCATACAAAGAGCGGAATGCACACTTTACTGCACAAAGAAAATAACAATGACACAATTGCCAACTGACCTTGCATATGGGAGATTTTTCCTTTCTTGGGCACTAAGGGCACAAAAGTACAAATGGTTGAGACTTTTTTGATTACGCAGAAAAATGGCTAGCATACGTGGCTTATTTAACACAACAAAGCTTGCCATCTAAACGGTGAGAACAGATAGGCCTTTCCCCATGGGCTTGGAGTAAAGAAGCAGCAAGCTTGAAAGCAAATGATAACAAAAGCTTTGATTGAGAGGAAAGCACCGTCGTGGACATGGCCAACATTTTGCGGTTGAAAGGAACATTCTGTACAGCTATGAGCCTATGTGTTACTGGATGGCTGCTGGCAAGAGCTGTACAAAATCTGTGCCTTGTGTGAGACAGATTTTAAGACTGATGCTCTGCCTACAGCGCCAATGAGGGCGTGCAAAGCAGTGAACACGCACAGACACAGTCCGTTTCCTATGAAATCGCACTTTAAACAGTTTCTTTGGGATCCTCTTTGCAAGTGGTTTCAGATGCTGATTTCCAACAGAAAAGCTTCTTTTGTGGTCTGCCCGTTTGGGTTATTTACAAGGTATGATTGGTAAGACAGCATTGTCTGAAAGGACTCCATCCAGCCGGAATTGAACAAACAACCTAAGGTGTTACTTTGGGATATTCTGACTTGACTGGTTCCATGCATCACTAAGGTTTTTTCGGGTAATGAGAGCACATGATGACAATGTGCTGCCATTGGGGCTGGACAACATTTTGCAGTTGAGGTGAACGACAGCCATGAGCCTAGGTGTTCCTGGGTGACTGCTGGGAAGAGCTGTGCAAAATCAGTGCCTCGTGTGAGGCTCGAACTCACGACCTTCAGATTATGAGACTGACGCGCTGCCAACTGCGCCAACGAGGCCATGAAAAGCAAAGTACACACAAACCATCCCCTATGACTTTCCTATGACTATCACTTTCAGCCATTTCTTTGGGATACTCTTTACAAGTTGACGCGACTGTTGATTTGCAACACTAAGGCTTCTTTGGTCTTCTACACACAATGGGTGCTTTACATTTGCTTGGCTAATCTGGTTAGTGGCAAAAACCTGCTAACAGGTGAAATCACTATGCCTGATTTGCGCTCTCTTTTCATTGCTCGGAAAGGTGTACACACACTCCATGTGTATCATCTGCGTTACCCCATAAGACCTAAAACCATATTCAAGTCAGGCACCTCTTTCACAAAGACATTTGAATAGACAGCAGGAGTGAGGTTGAAGTCAAGGACAAAGGTCACAAGAAAGCTCACTGGGAAAAGTAAGCATTCTTAGCGTAATAAGGAACGTATGAATGGTAAGATGACGGTGCCCGAAAAATGTCCTTCGAGCCGGAATTAAACCAGCGACCTAAGGATGCCTATGTTTTTTCACCTACAGTCCTCCGCTCTACCAACTGAGCTATCGAAGGGAGCTGCTGATTCATGCCATTGTGTGACTCACTCATACAAAGAGCGGAATGCACACTTTACTGCACAAAGAAAAAAATAACACAACAATGACACAATTGCCAACTGACCTTGCATATGGGAGATTTTTCCTTTCTTGGGCACTAAGGGCACAAAAGTACAAATGGTTGAGACTTTTTTGATTACGCAGAAAAATGGCTAGCATACGTGGCTTATTTAACACAACAAAGCTTGCCATCTAAACGGTGAGAACAGATAGGCCTTTCCCCATGGGCTTGGAGTAAAGAAGCAGCAAGCTTGAAAGCAAACGATAACAAAAGCTTTGATTGAGGGGAAAGCACCGTCGTGGACATGGCCAACATTTTGCGGTTGAGAGGAACATTCTGTACAGCTATGAGCCTATGTGTTACTGGATGGCTGCTGGCAAGAGCTGTACAAAATCTGTGCCTTGTGTGAGACAGATTATAAGACTGATGCTCTGCCTACAGCGCCAATGAGGGCGTGCAAAGCAGTGAACACGCACAGACACAGTCCGTTTCCTATGAAATCGCACTTTAAACAGTTTCTTTGGGATCCTCTTTGCAAGTGGTTTCAGATGCTGATTTCCAACAGAAAAGCTTCTTTTGTGGTCTGCCCGTTTGGGTTATTTACAAGGTATGATTGGTAAGACAGCATTGTCTGAAAGGACTCCATCCAGCCGGAATTGAACAAGCAACCTAAGGTGTTACTTTGGGATATTCTGACTTGACTGGTTCCATGCAAGATGGCTGCCGCTCGTCCAGACGGAGTTTCATGCACTCCCGACCACTGTGACCCAGGACATTGCCAACTTAAGGAAACTGTTCAGAAACTTAGACTGGAGCTCAGAGAAAAATCTGCTCTGATAGAAAAAATTCTATCAGTATCTGCTTCCCAGTCGAAGTACATCCAACAACTACAGCTTTCAATTAACACCAACCGCTCCCTGTCTCAAACCCTTCCATGGTTTGGAGAAATTCCCGCCGAAGCCCATTTCACCGCCACGGAGAGTAACATCATTCAAATTTGTGGCCGTAAAAACAACGGGTGGGAGCGGATGGACGGGGCTCCGAGCACCACCAACACCAGCTCTGCAGTGGAGGCCAGGAGTCCACAGGACCTCCATGAAGACCAGGCCGATGCCGGACCCAGGGCTCCAGCCCTCTGCTCTACGCCCAAGCAGTCGTGGGCTGAGGTGACACGTCGCGGCCGGAGGATCTGTGGGTCCAAACCCAACAATGCCAGCTCGGAAAACCTAGCGCTGACCAACCGCTTTGCCCCGCTGGCTGAAGACCTCACCGCGGCGTCAGCGACCCGAGCGGGCTCACCGGGACCAACATCGGGCGGAACTCCTACCGTGGCATCCGCCTCTGCTGCTGGTCCCAGCCAGGCGACGACTCCCGCTTCCACCTCTACGGGTCCAACGGCGTCTGCTGCTTCGGGGCCCGCTTTGCTGGAGTCTGACCAACTCGCGCTTCTTCCTGGAGCCGCGGCACTGGCCCAGCCGCCCGGATCCTCCGCTGTTCCGCTGGCGCCCGGCACGAGAGGGAAACGCCGCCGTCTGCTGAAAGAGGCGGTGGCCCGACGCTCAGACGAGCTTCCCCGGGGCTCGCGCGCCGCATCCTGCGTTTCACCGGCTTCAGGGGATCCACTCTCCACAAGAAAAACAGGTCTTCATGCTGGATTACTGTCTGCCCGGAAACACCGCTCTGGAGCTCCCAACTCTCCACCTGAGCCCCCTTCAGCGGAGGCCGCTGCTCATCACCCCTCTGGGAGACCCGGACCTGTGCAGCAGCCCGTGCTCATCGTGGGAGACTCCGTTGTCCGGCATGTCCGGGTCAGAAGGTGCCACACACACTCACTCTCTGGAGCGGTCGTCAATGACATTAAAAACTCTGCTCACCAACTTTCTGTCAAACACCCCTCTGCGAAGACTTTCATCATACATGCAGGCACCAACAACATGAAACTGCAGCAATCAGAGACTCTGAAAATGGACTTCATCCACCTGATTCACACCATCCAACAGTTAAACATAAACTGCATCATATCTGGACCACTACCTGCACCCCGTTATGGAGACATCATGTTCTCACGCGTCCGTCAGCTTCACATTTGGTTAAAAACATACTGTCATTCCATAAGCATTCCATACGTTGATAACTTCACAACTTTTTACAATAGACCATACCTCTTCAAATCAGACGGTTTACACCCCAACTATAGTGGTTCCCGTCTTCTCACCATGAACATTGATCTCACCCTCCGTTCTTTCAAAACCATATCCAGCTGACGGTTGAACCAGGACACCCACACCCCTGATACATCATTCTCTGCCATACAGCATCACATACCAGTCCGCATCACCAATAGACATTCTAATCATTTGCATTCATATCCACGTGCCTCGCATGTTAGATGTCTCCGGCCAATTCACACATCAGTCACAAAACCTACGACAAGCACACATCAGATTGTACCCACAACCATGAAGATGGCTCTTTTAAATGTCAGATCCCTTTTAAATAAGTCTTTTATCATTAATGATCTGATTTTAGACCATGATTTAACCTGTTTGTTTTTAACTGAAACCTGGCTTGGCTCTGATGCACCAGCTATTCTCACTGAGGCTTCTCCACCCAATTTTAACTTTTTATTTTCAATCAGGGGAGGAAAGAAAGGTGGAGGTACAGCATCGATTGCTCACAAAACAATACCATCGGAAAATGTTTTAATTAGTAAATATTGTTCATTTGAGCATCATGCTTTTCTTTTTGGAGACCCACCTGTTTTAACTGTCACAGTATACAGACCACCAACCCCTCCTTCCTGTTTTATCGAGGAATTTTCTGAATTTTTATCATCTCTTCATATTAGGTACAATAGGATTTTAATTACTGGTGATTTTAATTTGCATGTTGATAATTATGATGATATCTATGCCTGTGAGTTTTTAAATCTTCTAAACAGCATGGATTTTCAGCAGCATGTCACACAGCCAACTCACAACAGGGGACACACCCTGGACCTTGTCATTACCTATGGTCTGTCCACTGGGGTGTCCTCTGTTGTTGATTTGGCCATATCAGACCATTATTGTGTGTTTTTTAATGTCACCAGTCAAATCCAGCAGGAAGCGTCAGTGAGAACTGTGAGGAAGCGGTATTTAACTCCTGAAGTGGCTGCAAGTTTTATTGATGTTTTTAAGCAAACTCCTGCTCAGATTTTACCTGCACCCTGTGATTTTATTGTTGATCATTTTAATAACAGACTTCAGTCTTCCATAGATGCAGTGGCTCCACTCAAAGCGAAAACAATAAGAGCCACTCCTAAAATGCCATGGAAGACTGACGACATTAAGGGTCTGAAGCAGAACTGCAGGAGAGCAGAGAGGAAATACCGGAAGACGAATTTAATCATTCATAAAGACATTTTAAAACAACAAATCAAAATCTACAATAACTCAGTTAAACGGGCCAGAACCTCTTATTTTTCAAAAATCATTTCAGAAAATAAAAACAACCCCAAATTTCTTTTTAAAACAATTGATATTTTAATAAACAAAGACTTCAACAAGTCCTCCATGCCATCATCTAATGCTGCATGTGAGGACTTTGCAGACCACTTCATGGGTAAAATCAATGCTATAAGATCAAACATTTCATCCATGCAGTACACGGATCTTAACAGACCTCCAGCATTGTTTTTACCAGAAGAAACACTGGGGAGTTTTGTCCTGGTTGATGCGGAGATGCTTGGTCGAGTTTTATCCCAAGTAAACACTACAACCTGCCTTTTAGATCCCATTCCCACTTCACTTTTTAAAACATTTTATGGATTCTTTGAGTCAGAGCTTTTAAATATAGTAAACTGCTCTCTTCAGACGGGGGTCTTCCCCTCTGCCTGTAAGACGGCGGTGGTGAGGCCCCTTCTGAAGAAGAGTCAATTAGATCCAAAAAATCTGGATAACTATAGACCCGTATCCAACTTACCATTTTTAAGTAAAATAATAGAAAAAAGTGTCGCTACTCAACTGCATGAGTTTTTAAATGCCCAAAAAATTTTAGAAAAATATCAGTCTGGTTTTAGGACAAACCATAGTACAGAGACGGCTCTTTTAAAGATCGTTAATGATCTAAGATTAAACTACGACTCACAGAAACTTTCTGTTCTGGTGCTGCTGGATCTCAGTGCTGCTTTTGATACAGTAGATCACCAGATTTTATTAGACAGACTTAGTAGTCTAGTGGGCCTCTCTGGAAATGTTCTTAAGTGGTTTTACTCTTACCTTACAGATCGACACTTTTATGTAAGTATGGATACGTGCTCTTCAGGAATCCACGAAATAAGTTGTGGGGTTCCCCAGGGGTCGATTTTAGGGCCAATACTTTTTAATTTATATATGTTGCCTCTTGGGGATGTCATCAGGAGACACGGCGTTGACTTTCACAGCTATGCTGATGATACACAGCTTTACATCGCCGTGTCTCCTGATGACCTGGAACCTGTCAACACTCTTTTAAACTGCATTTTAGATATAAAGTTGTGGATGGCAGAAAACTTTTTACAGCTCAACCAGGACAAAACTGAAGTATTAATCATCGGTCCTGAAGACAAGAGAGAGATGATTTTACCACATCTTCATAATTTTAAACCTTCTCAATGTGTGAGAAACCTGGGCGTACTTTTTGACTCTGAGCTAGATTTTATCCCACACATTAAAAATGTCGTTAAGACAGGATTTTATCATCTTAAAAACATTGCCAGAGTCCGCCCGTTCCTCTCTCTTGCCAGCACAGAAGTGCTAATGCATGCTTTTATTTTCAGTCGTTTAGATTACTGTAATGCCCTGCTCTCTGGTTTACCCAAAAAGTCTATTTCAAATCTACAGCTATTGCAGAACTCAGCAGCACGAGTTCTGACGAGAACCAGAGGGCGAGAACACATTACACCGATTTTAAAATCGCTGCATTGGCTCCCTGTGCGTTTCAGGATTGATTTTAAGATTCTTTTAATGGTTTATAAATGTTTTTATGGTCTTGGGCCTTCTTATTTAAATGATATTCTTTTAAAATATGAGCCCTCGCGGACCCTGAGGTCCTCCGGTGCTGGCCTCTTAGTTGTTCCTAAAGTGAGGACCAAAACTTATGGTGAGGCTTCGTTCTGCCATTACGGTCCTCGCCTGTGGAACGGCCTGCCGGAGGGCCTCAGGGCCGCAGAGACTGTAGAGGTTTTTAAGAAGAGGCTCAAGACCCACCTTTTTAATTTAGCTTTCAGTTGAATTTTAACTGCTAAATTATTCTATTAGTTTTAATATAGGCTATATTCTATACTATACTTCATTTCATTTTATGCATCTTATTCTCAGTTTTTATTTATTTATTTATTTATTTATTTATTTATTTATTTATTTATTTATTTATTTTTTAATAAATCTTATAATTTAATATCTTATTGTGATATTAGCCCCAGTGTTTCTTGTGGGAGTCTTTTCTGCCAGGGTTGCCGGCTTGCCCGGTGGCTGTTGTTGCAGTTCTTGCCCTTGCTGGGGCGGCTGGGGTTTAATTTTGCAGCCTCACGGCTGTGAAGTGGACCCTGGTGTTGTCCCGGTCTGGGTTGGCGCTGTGGCCATGCTCCCGTGGGCGGGCTGGCTCCTGGTATGAAGAGATTCCCAAATGCCGTTTCCTCGCAGCAGAGCCAAGCCTTGTTTGTTTGTTTGTTTGTTTGTTTGTTTGTTTGTTTGTTTGCTTGCTTTTTTATTTATTTATTCATTTATTTATTTATTTATTTTAACTTGCATTGGTAGTCAACATTCATTGTCGTGGGTCATGTGCCTTAATGGAGGGGAGTGGGAAGGGTGTAGGGTGGGTTGGGTTTTTACTGCAATGTTGTGTGTTTTGTTTTTTTTTTTTTTTGTTTTTGTTTTTAATGTTAAAGCGCTTCGAGCTGCACGAAATGCATGATAAGCGCTATTTTATAAATAAAGTTTGATTGATTGATGCATCACTAAGGTTTTTTCGGGTAATGAGAGCACATGATGACAATGTGCTGCCATTGGGGCTGGACAACATTTTGCAGTTGAGGTGAACGACAGCCATGAGCCTAGGTGTTCCTGGGTGACTGCTGGGAAGAGCTGTGCAAAATCAGTGCCTCGTGTGAGGCTCGAACTCACGACCTTCAGATTATGAGACTGACGCGCTGCCAACTGCGCCAACGAGGCAATGAAAAGCAAAGTACACACAAGCCATCCCCTATGACTTTCCTATGACTATCACTTTCAGCCATTTCTTTGGGATACTCTTTACAAGTTGACGCGACTGTTGATTTGCAACACTAAGGCTTCTTTGGTCTGCTACACACAATGGGTGCTTTACATTTGCTTGGCTAATCTGGTTAGTGGCAAAAGCCTGCTAACAGGTGAAATCACTATGCCTGATTTGCGCTCTCTTTTCATTGCTCGGAAAGGTGTACACACACTCCATGTGTATCATCTGCGTTACCCCATAAGACCTAAAACCATATTCAAGTCAGGCACCTCTTTCACAAAGACATTTGAATAGACAGCAGGAGTGAGGTTGAAGTCAAGGACAAAGGTCACAAGAAAGCTCACTGGGAAAAGTAAGCATTCTTAGCGTAATAAGGAACGTATGAATGGTAAGATGACGGTGCCCGAAAAAAGTCCTTCGAGCCGGAATTGAACCAGCGACCTAAGGATGCCTATGTTTTTTCACCTACAGTCCTCCGCTCTACCAACTGAGCTATCGAAGGGAGCTGCTGATGGATGCCATTGTGTGACTCACTCATACAAAGAGCGGAATGCACACTTTACTGCACAAAGAAAATAACAATGACACAATTGCCAAGTGACCTTGCATATGGGAGATTTTTTCTTTCTTGGGCACTAAGGGCACAAAAGTACAAATGGTTGAGACTTTTTTGATTACGCAGAAAAATGGCTAGCATACGTGGCTTATTTAACACAACAAAGCTTGCCATCTAAACGGTGAGAACAGATAGGCCTTTCCCCATGGGCTTGGAGTAAAGAAGCAGCAAGTTTGAAAGCAAATGATAACAAAAGCTTTGATTGAGAGGAAAGCATTGTCGTGGACATAGCCAATATTTTGCGGTTGAGAGGAACATTCTGTACAGCTATGAGCCTATGTGTTACTGGATGGCTGCTGGCAAGAGCTGTACAAAATCTGTGCCTTGTGTGAGACAGATTATAAGACTGATGCTCTGCTTACAGCGCCAATGAGGGCGTGCAAAGCAGTGAACACGCACAGACACAGTCCGTTTCCTATGAAATCGCACTTTAAACAGTTTCTTTGGGATCCTCTTTGCAAGTGGTTTCAGATGCTGATTTCCAACAGAAAAGCTTCTTTTGTGGTCTGCCCGTTTGGGTTATTTACAAGGTATGATTGGTAAGACAGCATTGTCTGAAAGGACTCCATCCAGCCGGAATTGAACAAGCAACCTAAGGTGTTACTTTGGGATATTCTGACTTGACTGGTTCCATGCATCACTAAGGTTTTTTCGGGGTGATGAGAGCACATGATGACAATGTGCTGCCATTGGGGCTGGACAACATTTTGCAGTTGAGGTGAACGACAGCCATGAGCCTAGGTGTTCCTGGGTGACTGCTGGGAAGAGCTGTGCAAAATCAGTGCCTCGTGTGAGGCTCGAACTCACGACCTTCAGATTATGAGACTGACGCGCTGCCAACTGCGCCAACGAGGCCATGAAAAGCAAAGTACACACAAACCATCCCCTATGACTTTCCTATGACTATCACTTTCAGCCATTTCTTTGGGATACTCTTTACAAGTTGACGCGACTGTTGATTTGCAACACTAAGGCTTCTTTGGTCTGCTACACACAATGGGTGCTTTACATTTGCTTGGCTAATCTGGTTAGTGGCAAAAACCTGCTAACAGGTGAAATCCCTATGCCTGATTTGCGCTCTCTTTTCATTGCTCGGAAAGGTGTACACACACTCCATGTGTATCATCTGCGTTACCCCATAAGACCTAAAACCATATTCAAGTCAGGCACCTCTTTCACAAAGACATTTGAATAGACAGCAGGAGTGAGGTTGAAGTCAAGGACAAAGGTCACAAGAAAGCTCACTGGGAAAAGTAAGCATTCTTAGCGTAATAAGGAACATATGAATGGTAAGATGACGGTGCCCGAAAAATGTCCTTCGAGCCGGAATTGAACCAGCGACCTAAGGATGCCTATGTTTTTTCACCTACAGTCCTCCGCTCTACCAACTGAGCTATCGAAGGGAGCTGCTGATGGATGCCATTGTGTGACTCACTCATACAAAGAGCGGAATGCACACTTTACTGCACAAAGAAAATAACAATGACACAATTGCCAAGTGACCTTGCATATGGGAGATTTTTCCTTTCTTGGGCACTAAGGGCACAAAAGTACAAATGGTTGAGACTTTTTTGATTACGCAGAAAAATGGCTAGCATACGTGGCTTATTTAACACAACAAAGCTTGCCATCTAAACGGTGAGAACAGATAGGCCTTTCCTTGTGGGCTTGAAGTAAAGAAGCAGCAAGTTTGAAAGCAAATGATAACAAAAGCTTTGATTGAGAGGAAAGCACTGTCGTGGACATAGCCAATATTTTGCGGTTGAGAGGAACATTCTGTACAGCTATGAGCCTATGTGTTACTGGATGGCTGCTGGCAAGAGCTGTACAAAATCTGTGCCTTGTGTGAGACAGATTATAAGACTGATGCTCTGCCTACAGCGCCAATGAGGGCATGCAAAGCAGTGAACACGCACAGACACAGTCCGTTTCCTATGAAATCGCACTTTAAACAGTTTCTTTGGGATCCTCTTTGCAAGTGGTTTCAGATGCTGATTTCCAACAGAAAAGCTTCTTTTGTGGTCTGCCCGTTTGGGTTATTTACAAGGTATGATTGGTAAGACAGCATTGTCTGAAAGGACTCCATCCAGCCGGAATTGAACAAGCAACCTAAGGTGTTACTTTGGGATATTCTGACTTGACTGGTTCCATGCATCACTAAGGTTTTTTCGGGTAATGAGAGCACATGATGACAATGTGCTGCCATTGGGGCTGGACAACATTTTGCAGTTGAGGTGAACGACAGCCATGAGCCTAGGTGTTCCTGGGTGACTGCTGGGAAGAGCTGTGCAAAATCAGTGCCTCGTGTGAGGCTCGAACTCACGACCTTCAGATTATGAGACTGACGCGCTGCCAACTGCGCCAACGAGGCCATGAAAAGCAAAGTACACACAAACCATCCCCTATGACTTTCCTATGACTATCACTTTCAGCCATTTCTTTGGGATACTCTTTACAAGTTGACGCGACTGTTGATTTGCAACACTAAGGCTTCTTTGGTCTGCTACACACAATGGGTGCTTTACATTTGCTTGGCTAATCTGGTTAGTGGCAAAAACCTGCTAACAGGTGAAATCCCTATGCCTGATTTGCGCTCTCTTTTCATTGCTCGGAAAGGTGTACACACACTCCATGTGTATCATCTGCGTTACCCCATAAGACCTAAAACCATATTCAAGTCAGGCACCTCTTTCACAAAGACATTTGAATAGACAGCAGGAGTGAGGTTGAAGTCAAGGACAAAGGTCACAAGAAAGCTCACTGGGAAAAGTAAGCATTCTTAGCGTAATAAGGAACGTATGAATGGTAAGATGACGGTGCCCGAAAAAAGTCCTTCGAGCCAGAATTGAACCAGCGACCTAAGGATGCCTATGTTTTTTCACCTACAGTCCTCCGCTCTACCAACTGAGCTATCGAAGGGAGCTGCTGATGGATGCCATTGTGTGACTCACTCATACAAAGAGCGGAATGCACACTTTACTGCACAAAGAAAATAACAATAACACAATTGCCAACTGACCTTGCATATGGGAGATTTTTCCTTTCTTGGGCACTAAGGGCACAAAAGTACAAATGGTTGAGACTTTTTTGATTACGCAGAAAAATGGCTAGCATACGTGGCTTATTTAACACAACAAAGCTTGCCATCTAAACGGTGAGAAAAGATAGGCCTTTCCCCGTGGGCTTGGAGTAAAGAAGCAGCAAGCTTGAAAGCAAATGATAACAAAAGCTTTGATTGAGAGGAAAGCACTGTCGTGGACATAGCCAATATTTTGCGGTTGAGAGGAACATTCTGTACAGCTATGAGCCTATGTGTTACTGGATGGCTGCTGGCAAGAGCTGTACAAAATCTGTGCCTTGTGTGAGACAGATTATAAGACTGATGCTCTGCCTACAGCGCCAATGAGGGCATGCAAAGCAGTGAACACGCACAGACACAGTCCGTTTCCTATGAAATCGCACTTTAAACAGTTTCTTTGGGATCCTCTTTGCAAGTGGTTTCAGATGCTGATTTCCAACAGAAAAGCTTCTTTTGTGGTCTGCCCGTTTGGGTTATTTACAAGGTATGATTGGTAAGACAGCATTGTCTGAAAGGACTCCATCCAGCCGGAATTGAACAAGCAACCTAAGGTGTTACTTTGGGATATTCTGACTTGACTGGTTCCATGCATCACTAAGGTTTTTTCGGGTAATGAGAGCACATGATGACAATGTGCTGCCATTGGGGCTGGACAACATTTTGCAGTTGAGGTGAACGACAGCCATGAGCCTAGGTGTTCCTGGGTGACTGCTGGGAAGAGCTGTGCAAAATCAGTGCCTCGTGTGAGGCTCGAACTCACGACCTTCAGATTATGAGACTGACGCGCTGCCAACTGCGCCAACGAGGCCATGAAAAGCAAAGTACACACAAACCATCCCCTATGACTTTCCTATGACTATCACTTTCAGCCATTTCTTTGGGATACTCTTTACAAGTTGACGCGACTGTTGATTTGCAACACTAAGGCTTCTTTGGTCTGCTACACACAATGGGTGCTTTACATTTGCTTGGCTAATCTGGTTAGTGGCAAAAACCTGCTAACAGGTGAAATCCCTATGCCTGATTTGCGCTCTCTTTTCATTGCTCGGAAAGGTGTACACACACTCCATGTGTATCATCTGCGTTACCCCATAAGACCTAAAACCATATTCAAGTCAGGCACCTCTTTCACAAAGACATTTGAATAGACAGCAGGAGTGAGGTTGAAGTCAAGGACAAAGGTCACAAGAAAGCTCACTGGGAAAAGTAAGCATTCTTAGCGTAATAAGGAACGTATGAATGGTAAGATGACGGTGCCCGAAAAAAGTCCTTCGAGCCAGAATTGAACCAGCGACCTAAGGATGCCTATGTTTTTTCACCTACAGTCCTCCGCTCTACCAACTGAGCTATCGAAGGGAGCTGCTGATGGATGCCATTGTGTGACTCACTCATACAAAGAGCGGAATGCACACTTTACTGCACAAAGAAAATAACAATAACACAATTGCCAACTGACCTTGCATATGGGAGATTTTTCCTTTCTTGGGCACTAAGGGCACAAAAGTACAAATGGTTGAGACTTTTTTGATTACGCAGAAAAATGGGTAGCATACGTGGCTTATTTAACACAACAAAGCTTGCCATCTAAACGGTGAGAACAGATAGGCCTTTCCCCATGGGCTTGGAGTAAAGAAGCAGCAAGCTTGAAAGCAAATGATAACAAAAGCTTTGATTGAGAGGAAAGCACCGTCGTGGACATGGCCAACATTTTGCGGTTGAAAGGAACATTCTGTACAGCTATGAGCCTATGTGTTACTGGATGGCTGCTGGCAAGAGCTGTACAAAATCTGTGCCTTGTGTGAGACAGATTTTAAGACTGATGCTCTGCCTACAGCGCCAATGAGGGCGTGCAAAGCAGTGAACACGCACAGACACAGTCCGTTTCCTATGAAATCGCACTTTAAACAGTTTCTTTGGGATCCTCTTTCCAAGTGGTTTCAGATGCTGATTTCCAACAGAAAAGCTTCTTTTGTGGTCTGCCCGTTTGGGTTATTTACAAGGTATGATTGGTAAGACAGCATTGTCTGAAAGGACTCCATCCAGCCGGAATTGAACAAACAACCTAAGGTGTTACTTTGGGATATTCTGACTTGACTGGTTCCATGCATCACTAAGGTTTTTTCGGGTAATGAGAGCACATGATGACAATGTGCTGCCATTGGGGCTGGACAACATTTTGCAGTTGAGGTGAACGACAGCCATGAGCCTAGGTGTTCCTGGGTGACTGCTGGGAAGAGCTGTGCAAAATCAGTGCCTCGTGTGAGGCTCGAACTCACGACCTTCAGATTATGAGACTGACGCGCTGCCAACTGCGCCAACGAGGCCATGAAAAGCAAAGTACACACAAACCATCCCCTATGACTTTCCTATGACTATCACTTTCAGCCATTTCTTTGGGATACTCTTTACAAGTTGACGCGACTGTTGATTTGCAACACTAAGGCTTCTTTGGTCTGCTACACACAATGGGTGCTTTACATTTGCTTGGCTAATCTGGTTAGTGGCAAAAACCTGCTAACAGGTGAAATCCCTATGCCTGATTTGCGCTCTCTTTTCATTGCTCGGAAAGGTGAACACACACTCCATGTGTATCATCTGCGTTACCCCATAAGACCTAAAACCATATTCAAGTCAGGCACCTCTTTCACGAAGACATTTGAATAGACAGCAGGAGTGAGGTTGAAGTCAAGGACAAAGGTCACAAGAAAGCTCACTGGGAAAATTAAGCATTCTTAGCGTAATAAGGAACGTATGAATGGTAAGATGACGGTGCCCGAAAAATGTCCTTCGAGCCGGAATTGAACCAGCGACCTAAGGATGCCTATGTTTTTTCACCTACAGTCCTCCGCTCTACCAACTGAGCTATCGAAGGGAGCTGCTGATGGATGCCATTGTGTGACTCACTCATACAAAGAGCGGAATGCACACTTTACTGCACAAAGAAAATAACAATAACACAATTGCCAACTGACCTTGCATATGGGAGATTTTTCCATAATTGGGCACTAAAGGCACAAAAGTACAAATGGTTGAGACTTTTGTGATTACGCAGAAAAATGGCTAGCATACGTGGCTTATTTAACACAACAAAGCTTGCCATCTAAACGGTGAGAACAGATAGGCCTTTCCCCATGGGCTTGGAGTAAAGAAGCAGCAAGCTTGAAAGCAAATGATAACAAAAGCTTTGATTGAGGGGAAAGCACCGTCGTGGACATAGCCAACATTTTGCGGTTGAGAGGAACATTCTGTACAGCTATGAGCCTATGTGTTACTGGATGGCTGCTGGCAAGAGCTGTACAAAATCTGTGCCTTGTGTGAGACAGATTATAAGACTGATGCTCTGCCTACAGCGCCAATGAGGGCGTGCAAAGCAGTGAACACGCACAGACACAGTCCGTTTCCTATGAAATCGCACTTTAAACAGTTTCTTTGGGATCCTCTTTGCAAGTGGTTTCAGATGCTGATTTCCAACAGAAAAGCTTCTTTTGTGGTCTGCCCGTTTGGGTTATTTACAAGGTATGATTGGTAAGACAGCATTGTCTGAGAGGACTCCATCCAGCCGGAATTGAACAAGCAACCTAAGGTGTTACTTTGGGATATTCTGACTTGACTGGTTCCATGCATCACTAAGGTTTTTTCGGGTAATGAGAGCACATGATGACAATGTGCTGCCATTGGGGCTGGACAACATTTTGCAGTTGAGGTGAACGACAGCCATGAGCCTAGGTGTTGCTGGGTGACTGCTGGGAAGAGCTGTGCAAAATCAGTGCCTTGTGTGAGGGTCGAACTCACGACCTTCAGATTATGAGACTGACGCGCTGCCAACTGCGCCAACGAGGCCATGAAAAGCAAAGTACACACAAACCATCCCCTATGACTTTCCTATGACTATCACTTTCAGCCATTTCTTTGGGATACTCTTTACAAGTTGACGCGACTGTTGATTTGCAACACTAAGGCTTCTTTGGTCTGCTACACACAATGGGTGCTTTACATTTGCTTGGCTAATCTGGTTAGTGGCAAAAACCTGCTAACAGGTGAAATCCCTATGCCTGATTTGCGCTCTCTTTTCATTGCTCGGAAAGGTGTACACACACTCCATGTGTATCATCTGCGTTACCCCATAAGACCTAAAACCATATTCAAGTCAGGCACCTCTTTCACAAAGACATTTGAATAGACAGCAGGAGTGAGGTTGAAGTCAAGGACAAAGGTCACAAGAAAGCTCACTGGGAAAAGTAAGCATTCTTAGCGTAATAAGGAACGTATGAATGGTAAGATGACGGTGCCCGAAAAATGTCCTTCGAGCCGGAATTGAACCAGCGACCTAAGGATGCCTATGTTTTTTCACCTACAGTCCTCCGCTCTACCAACTGAGCTATCGAAGGGAGCTGCTGATGGATGCCATTGTGTGACTCACTCATACAAAGAGCGGAATGCACACTTTACTGCACAAAGAAAATAACAATAACACAATTGCCAACTGACCTTGCATATGGGAGATTTTTCCTTTCTTGGGCACTAAGGGCACAAAAGTACAAATGGTTGAGACTTTTTTGATTACGCAGAAAAATGGCTAGCATACGTGGCTTATTTAACACAACAAAGCTTGCCATCTAAACGGTGAGAACAGATAGGCCTTTCCCCATGGGCTTGGAGTAAAGAAGCAGCAAGCTTGAAAGCAAATGATAACAAAAGCTTTGATTGAGGGGAAAGCACCGTCGTGGACATAGCCAACATTTTGCGGTTGAGAGGAACATTCTGTACAGCTATGAGCCTATGTGTTACTGGATGGCTGCTGGCAAGAGCTGTACAAAATCTGTGCCTTGTGTGAGACAGATTATAAGACTGATGCTCTGCCTACAGCGCCAATGAGGGCGTGCAAAGCAGTGAACACGCACAGACACAGTCCGTTTCCTATGAAATCGCACTTTAAACAGTTTCTTTGGGATCCTCTTTGCAAGTGGTTTCAGATGCTGATTTCCAACAGAAAAGCTTCTTTGGTGGTCTGCCCGTTTGGGTTATTTACAAGGTATGATTGGTAAGACAGCATTGTCTGAAAGGACTCCATCCAGCCGGAATTGAACAAGCAACCTAAGGTGTTACTTTGGGAATTTCTGACTTGACTGGTTCCATGCATCACTAAGGTTTTTTCGGGTAATGAGAGCACATGATGACAATGTGCTGCCATTGGGGCTGGACAACATTTTGCAGTTGAGGTGAACGACAGCCATGAGCCTAGGTGTTGCTGGGTGACTGTTGGGAAGAGCTGTGCAAAATCAGTGCCTTGTGTGAGGCTCGAACTCACGACCTTCAGATTATGAGACTGACGCGCTGCCAAATGCGCCAACGAGGCCATGAAAAGCAAAGTACACACAAACCATCCCCTATGACTTTCCTATGACTATCACTTTCAGCCATTTCTTTGGGATACTCTTTACAAGTTGACGCGACTGTTGATTTGCAACACTAAGGCTTCTTTGGTCTGCTACACACAATGGGTGCTTTACATTTGCTTGGCTAATCTGGTTAGTGGCAAAAACCTGCTAACAGGTGAAATCCCTATGCCTGATTTGCACTCTCTTTTCATTGCTCGGAAAGGTGTACACACACTCCATGTGTATCATCTGCGTTACCCCATAAGACCTAAAACCATATTCAAGTCAGGCACCTCTTTCACAAAGACATTTGAATAGACAGCAGGAGTGAGGTTGAAGTCAAGGACAAAGGTCACAAGAAAGCTCACTGGGAAAAGTAAGCATTCTTAGCGTAATAAGGAACGTATGAATGGTAAGATGACGGTGCCCGAAAAATGTCGTTCGAGCCGGAATTGAACCAGCGACCTAAGGATGCCTATGTTTTTTCACCTACAGTCCTCCGCTCTACCAACTGAGCTATGGAAGGGAGCTGCTGATGGATGCCATTGTGTGACTCACTCATACAAAGAGCGGAATGCACACTTTACTGCACAAAGAAAATAACAATAACACAATTGCCAACTGACCTTGCATATGGGAGATTTTTCCTTTCTTGGGCACTAAGGGCACAAAAGTACAAATGGTTGAGACTTTTTTGATTACGCAGAAAAATGGGTAGCATACGTGGCTTATTTAACACAACAAAGCTTGCCATCTAAACGGTGAGAACAGATAGGCCTTTCCCCATGGGCTTGGAGTAAAGAAGCAGCAAGCTTGAAAGCAAATGATAACAAAAGCTTTGATTGAGGGGAAAGCACCGTCGTGGACATAGCCAACATTTTGCGGTTGAGAGGAACATTCTGTACAGCTATGAGCCTATGTGTTACTGGATGGCTGCTGGCAAGAGCTGTACAAAATCTGTGCCTTGTGTGAGACAGATTATAAGACTGATGCTCTGCCTACAGCGCCAATGAGGGCGTGCAAAGCAGTGAACACGCACAGACACAGTCCGTTTCCTATGAAATCGCACTTTAAACAGTTTCTTTGGGATCCTCTTTGCAAGTGGTTTCAGATGCTGATTTCCAACAGAAAAGCTTCTTTTGTGGTCTGCCCGTTTGGGTTATTTACAAGGTATGATTGGTAAGACAGCATTGTCTGAAAGGACTCCATCCAGCCGGAATTGAACAAGCAACCTAAGGTGTTACTTTGGGATATTCTGACTTGACTGGTTCCATGCATCGCTAAGGTTTTTTCGGGTAATGAGAGCACATGATGACAATGTGCTGCCATTGGGGCTGGACAACATTTTGCAGTTGAGGTGAACGACAGCCATGAGCCTAGGTGTTGCTGGGTGACTGCTGGGAAGAGCTGTGCAAAATCAGTGCCTCGTGTGAGGCTCGAACTCACGACCTTCAGATTATGAGACTGACGCGCTGCCAACTGCGCCAACGAGGCCATGAAAAGCAAAGTACACACAAACCATCCCCTATGACTTTCCTATGACTATCACTTTCAGCCATTTCTTTGGGATACTCTTTACAAGTTGACGCGACTGTTGATTTGCAACACTAAGGCTTCTTTGGTCTGCTACACACAATGGGTGCTTTACATTTGCTTGGCTAATCTGGTTAGTGGCAAAAACCTGCTAACAGGTGAAATCCCTATGCCTGATTTGCGCTCTCTTTTCATTGCTCGGAAAGGTGTACACACACTCCATGTGTATCATCTGCGTTACCCCATAAGACCTAAAACCATATTCAAGTCAGGCACCTCTTTCACGAAGACATTTGAATAGACAGCAGGAGTGAGGTTGAAGTCAAGGACAAAGGTCACAAGAAAGCTCACTGGGAAAATTAAGCATTCTTAGCGTAATAAGGAACGTATGAATGGTAAGATGACGGTGCCCGAAAAAAGTCCTTCGAGCCAGAATTGAACCAGCGACCTAAGGATGCCTATGTTTTTTCACCTACAGTCCTCCGCTCTACCAACTGAGCTATCGAAGGGAGCTGCTGATGGATGCCATTGTGTGACTCACTCATACAAAGAGCGGAATGCACACTTTACTGCACAAAGAAAATAACAATAACACAATTGCCAACTGACCTTGCATATGGGAGATTTTTCCTTTCTTGGGCACTAAGGGCACAAAAGTACAAATGGTTGAGACTTTTTTGATTACGCAGAAAAATGGCTAGCATACGTGGCTTATTTAACACAACAAAGCTTGCCATCTAAACGGTGAGAAAAGATAGGCCTTTCCCCATGGGCTTGGAGTAAAGAAGCAGCAAGCTTGAAAGCAAATGATAACAAAAGCTTTGATTGAGGGGAAAGCACCGTCGTGGACATAGCCAACATTTTGCGGTTGAGAGGAACATTCTGTACAGCTATGAGCCTATGTGTTACTGGATGGCTGCTGGCAAGAGCTGTACAAAATCTGTGCCTTGTGTGAGACAGATTATAAGACTGATGCTCTGCCTACAGCGCCAATGAGGGCGTGCAAAGCAGTGAACACGCACAGACACAGTCCGTTTCCTATGAAATCGCACTTTAAACAGTTTCTTTGGGATCCTCTTTGCAAGTGGTTTCAGATGCTGATTTCCAACAGAAAAGCTTCTTTTGTGGTCTGCCCGTTTGGGTTATTTACAAGGTATGATTGGTAAGACAGCATTGTCTGAAAGGACTCCATCCAGCCGGAATTGAACAAGCAACCTAAGGTGTTACTTTGGGATATTCTGACTTGACTGGTTCCATGCATCACTAAGGTTTTTTCGGGGTAATGAGAGCACATGATGACAATGTGCTGCCATTGGGGCTGGACAACATTTTGCAGTTGAGGTGAACGACAGCCATGAGCCTAGGTGTTCCTGGGTGACTGCTGGGAAGAGCTGTGCAAAATCAGTGCCTCGTGTGAGGCTCGAACTCACGACCTTCAGATTATGAGACTGACGCGCTGCCAACTGCGCCAACGAGGCCATGAAAAGCAAAGTACACACAAACCATCCCCTATGACTTTCCTACGACTATCACTTTCAGCCATTTCTTTGGGATACTCTTTACAAGTTGACGCGACTGTTGATTTGCAACACTATGGCTTCTTTGGTCTGCTACACACAATGGGTGCTTTACATTTGCTTGGCTAATCTGGTTAGTGGCAAAAACCTGCTAACAGGTGAAATCCCTATGCCTGATTTGCGCTCTCTTTTCATTGCTCGGAAAGGTGTACACACACTCCATGTGTATCATCTGCGTTACCCCATAAGACCTAAAACCATATTCAAGTCAGGCACCTCTTTCACGAAGACATTTGAATAGACAGCAGGAGCGAGGTTGAAGTCAAGGACAAAGGTCACAAGAAAGCTCACTGGGAAAAGTAAGCATTCTTAGCGTAATAAGGAACGTATGAATGGTAAGATGACGGTGCCCGAAAAATGTCCTTCGAGCCGGAATTGAACCAGCGACCTAAGGATGCCTATGTTTTTTCACCTACAGTCCTCCGCTCTACCAACTGAGCTATCGAAGGGAGCTGCTGATGGATGCCATTGTGTGACTCACTCATACAAAGAGCGGAATGCACACTTTACTGCACAAAGAAAATAACAATAACACAATTGCCAACTGACCTTGCATATGGGAGATTTTTCCTTTCTTGGGCACTAAGGGCACAAAAGTACAAATGGTTGAGACTTTTTTGGTTACGCAGAAAAATGGCTAGCATACGTGGCTTATTTAACACAACAAAGCTTGCCATCTAAACGGTGAGAACAGATAGGCCTTTCCCCATGGGCTTGGAGTAAAGAAGCAGCAAGCTTGAAAGCAAATGATAACAAAAGCTTTGATTGAGGGGAAAGCACCGTCGTGGACATAGCCAACATTTTGCGGTTGAGAGGAACATTCTGTACAGCTATGAGCCTATGTGTTACTGGATGGCTGCTGGCAAGAGCTGTACAAAATCTGTGCCTTGTGTGAGACAGATTATAAGACTGATGCTCTGCCTAGAGCGCCAATGAGGGCGTGCAAAGCAGTGAACACGCACAGACACAGTCCGTTTCCTATGAAATCGCACTTTAAACAGTTTCTTTGGGATCCTCTTTGCAAGTGGTTTCAGATGCTGATTTCCAACAGAAAAGCTTCTTTTGTGGTCTGCCCGTTTGGGTTATTTACAAGGTATGATTGGTAAGACAGCATTGTCTGAAAGGACTCCATCCAGCCGGAATTGAACAAGCAACCTAAGGTGTTACTTTGGGATATTCTGACTTGACTGGTTCCATGCATCACTAAGGTTTTTTCGGGTAATGAGAGCACATGATGACAATGTGCTGCCATTGGGGCTGGACAACATTTTGCAGTTGAGGTGAACGACAGCCATGAGCCTAGGTGTTCCTGGGTGACTGCTGGGAAGAGCTGTGCAAAATCAGTGCCTCGTGTGAGGCTCGAACTCACGACCTTCAGATTATGAGACTGACGCGCTGCCAACTGCGCCAACGAGGCCATGAAAAGCAAAGTACACACAAACCATCCCCTATGACTTTCCTATGACTATCACTTTCAGCCATTTCTTTGGGATACTCTTTACAAGTTGACGCGACTGTTGATTTGCAACACTAAGGCTTCTTTGGTCTGCTACACACAATGGGTGCTTTACATTTGCTTGGCTAATCTGGTTAGTGGCAAAAACCTGCTAACAGGTGAAATCCCTATGCCTGATTTGCGCTCTCTTTTCATTGCTCGGAAAGGTGTACACACACTCCATGTGTATCATCTGCGTTACCCCATAAGACCTAAAACCATATTCAAGTCAGGCACCTCTTTCACAAAGACATTTGAATAGACAGCAGGAGTGAGGTTGAAGTCAAGGACAAAGGTCACAAGAAAGCTCACTGGGAAAATTAAGCATTCTTAGCGTAATAAGGAACGTATGAATGGTAAGATGACGGTGCCCGAAAAATGTCCTTCGAACCGGAATTGAACCAGCGACCTAAGGATTCCTATGTTTTTTCACCTACAGTCCTCCGCTCTACCAACTGAGCTATCGAAGGGAGCTGCTGATGGATGCCATTGTGTGACTCACTCATACAAAGAGCGGAATGCACACTTTACTGCACAAAGAAAATAACAATAACACAATTGCCAACTGACCTTGCATATGGGAGATTTTTCCTTTCTTGGGCACTAAGGGCACAAAAGTACAAATGGTTGAGACTTTTTTGATTACGCAGAAAAATGGCTAGCATACGTGGCTTATTTAACACAACATAGCTTGCCATCTAAACAGAGAGAAAAGATAGGCCTTTCCCCATGGGCTTGGAGTAAAGAAGCAGCAAGCTTGAAAGCAAATGATAACAAAAGCTTTGATTGAGGGGAAAGCACCGTCGTGGACATAGCCAACATTTTGCGGTTGAGAGGAACATTCTGTACAGCTATGAGCCTATGTGTTACTGGATGGCTGCTGGCAAGAGCTGTACAAAATCTGTGCCTTGTGTGAGACAGATTATAAGACTGATGCTCTGCCTACAGCGCCAATGAGGGCGTGCAAAGCAGTGAACACGCACAGACACAGTCCGTTTCCTATGAAATCGCACTTTAAACAGTTTCTTTGGGATCCTCTTTGCAAGTGGTTTCAGATGCTGATTTCCAACAGAAAAGCTTCTTTTGTGGTCTGCCCGTTTGGGTTATTTACAAGGTATGATTGGTAAGACAGCATTGTCTGAAAGGACTCCATCCAGCCGGAATTGAACAAGCAACCTAAGGTGTTACTTTGGGATATTCTGACTTGACTGGTTCCATGCATCACTAAGGTTTTTTCGGGTAATGAGAGCACATGATGACAATGTGCTGCCATTGGGGCTGGACAACATTTTGCAGTTGAGGTGAACGACAGCCATGAGCCTAGGTGTTCCTGGGTGACTGCTGGGAAGAGCTGTGCAAAATCAGTGCCTCGTGTGAGGCTCGAACTCACGACCTTCAGATTATGAGACTGACGCGCTGCCAACTGCGCCAACGAGGCCATGAAAAGCAAAGTACACACAAACCATCCCCTATGACTTTCCTATGACTATCACTTTCAGCCATTTCTTTGGGATACTCTTTACAAGTTGACGCGACTGTTGATTTGCAACACTAAGGCTTCTTTGGTCTGCTACACACAATGGGTGCTTTACATTTGCTTGGCTAATCTGGTTAGTGGCAAAAACCTGCTAACAGGTGAAATCCCTATGCCTGATTTGCACTCTCTTTTCATTGCTCGGAAAGGTGTACACACACTCCAAGTGTATCATCTGCGTTACCCCATAAGACCTAAAACCATATTCAAGTCAGGCACCTCTTTCACAAAGACATTTGAATAGACAGCAGGAGTGAGGTTGAAGTCAAGGACAAAGGTCACAAGAAAGCTCACTGGGAAAAGTAAGCATTCTTAGCGTAATAAGGAACGTATGAATGGTAAGATGACGGTGCCCGAAAAATGTCCTTCGAACCGGAATTGAACCAGCGACCTAAGGATGCCTATGTTTTTTCACCTACAGTCCTCCGCTCTACCAACTGAGCTATCGAAGGGAGCTGCTGATGGATGCCATTGTGTGACTCACTCATACAAAGAGCGGAATGCACACTTTACTGCACAAAGAAAATAACAATGACACAATTGCCAACTGACCTTGCATATGGGAGATTTTTCCTTTCTTGGGCACTAAGGGCACAAAAGTACAAATGGTTGAGACTTTTTTGATTACGCAGAAAAATGGCTAGCATACGTGGCTTATTTAACACAACAAAGCTTGCTATCTAAACGGTGAGAACAGATAGGCCTTTCCCCATGGGCTTGGAGTAAAGAAGCAGCAAGCTTGAAAGCAAATGATAACAAAAGCTTTGATTGAGGGGAAAGCACCGTCGTGGACATAGCCAACATTTTGCGGTTGAGAGGAACATTCTGTACAGCTATGAGCCTATGTGTTACTGGATGGCTGCTGGCAAGAACTGTACAAAATCTGTGCCTTGTGTGAGACAGATTATAAGACTGATGCTCTGCCTAGAGCGCCAATGAGGGCGTGCAAAGCAGTGAACACGCACAGACACAGTCCGTTTCCTATGAAATCGCACTTTAAACAGTTTCTTTGGGATCCTCTTTGCAAGTGGTTTCAGATGCTGATTTCCAACAGAAAAGCTTCTTTTGTGGTCTGCCCGTTTGGGTTATTTACAAGGTATGATTGGTAAGACAGCATTGTCTGAAAGGACTCCATCCAGCCGGAATTGAACAAGCAACCTAAGGTGTTACTTTGGGATATTCTGACTTGACTGGTTCCATGCATCACTAAGGTTTTTTCGGGTAATGAGAGCACATGATGACAATGTGCTGCCATTGGGGCTGGACAACATTTTGCAGTTGAGGTGAACGACAGCCATGAGCCTAGGTGTTCCTGGGTGACTGCTGGGAAGAGCTGTGCAAAATCAGTGCCTCGTGTGAGGCTCGAACTCACGACCTTCAGATTATGAGACTGACGCGCTGCCAACTGCGCCAACGAGGCCATGAAAAGCAAAGTACACACAAACCATCCCCTATGACTTTCCTATGACTATCACTTTCAGCCATTTCTTTGGGATACTCTTTACAAGTTGACGCGACTGTTGATTTGCAACACTAAGGCTTCTTTGGTCTGCTACACACAATGGGTGCTTTACATTTGCTTGGCTAATCTGGTTAGTGGCAAAAACCTGCTAACAGGTGAAATCCCTATGCCTGATTTGCGCTCTCTTTTCATTGCTCGGAAAGGTGTACACACACTCCATGTGTATCATCTGCGTTACCCCATAAGACCTAAAACCATATTCAAGTCAGGCACCTCTTTCACGAAGACATTTGAATAGACAGCAGGAGTGAGGTTGGAGTCAAGGACAAAGGTCACAAGAAAGCTCACTGGGAAAATTAAGCATTCTTAGCGTAATAAGGAACGTATGAATGGTAAGATGACGGTGCCCGAAAAATGTCCTTTGAACCGGAATTGAACCAGCGACCTAAGGATGCCTATGTTTTTTCACCTACAGTCCTCCGCTCTACCAACTGAGCTATCGAAGGGAGCTGCTGATGGATGCCATTGTGTGACTCACTCATACAAAGAGCGGAATGCACACTTTACTGCACAAAGAAAATAACAATAACACAATTGCCAACTGACCTTGCATATGGGAGATTTTTCCTTTCTTGGGCACTAAGGGCACAAAAGTACAAATGGTTGAGACTTTTTTGATTACGCAGAAAAATGGCTAGCATACGTGGCTTATTTAACACAACAAAGCTTGCCATCTAAACGGTGAGAACAGATAGGCCTTTCCCCATGGGCTTGGAGTAAAGAAGCAGCAAGCTTGAAAGCAAATGATAACAAAAGCTTTGATTGAGGGGAAAGCACCGTCGTGGACATAGCCAACATTTTGCGGTTGAGAGGAACATTCTGTACAGCTATGAGCCTATGTGTTACTGGATGGCTGCTGGCAAGAACTGTACAAAATCTGTGCCTTGTGTGAGACAGATTATAAGACTGATGCTCTGCCTACAGCGCCAATGAGGGCGTGCAAAGCAGTGAACACGCACAGACACAGTCCGTTTCCTATGAAATCGCACTTTAAACAGTTTCTTTGGGATCCTCTTTGCAAGTGGTTTCAGATGCTGATTTCCAACAGAAAAGCTTCTTTTGTGGTCTGCCCGTTTGGGTTATTTACAAGGTATGATTGGTAAGACAGCAATGTCTGAAAGGACTCCATCCAGCCGGAATTGAACAAGCAACCTAAGGTGTTACTTTGGGATATTCTGACTTGACTGGTTCCATGCATCACTAAGGTTTTTTCGGGTAATGAGAGCACATGATGACAATGTGCTGCCATTGGGGCTGGACAACATTTTGCAGTTGAGGTGAACGACAGCCATGAGCCTAGGTGTTCCTGGGTGACTGCTGGGAAGAGCTGTGCAAAATCAGTGCCTCGTGTGAGGCTCGAACTCACGACCTTCAGATTATGAGACTGACGCGCTGCCAACTGCGCCAACGAGGCCATGAAAAGCAAAGTACACACAAACCATCCCCTATGACTTTCCTATGACTATCACTTTCAGCCATTTCTTTGGGATACTCTTTACAAGTTGACGCGACTGTTGATTTGCAACACTAAGGCTTCTTTGGTCTGCTACACACAATGGGTGCTTTACATTTGCTTGGCTAATCTGGTTAGTGGCAAAAACCTGCTAACAGGTGAAATCCCTATGCCTGATTTGCGCTCTCTTTTCATTGCTCGGAAAGGTGTACACACACTCCATGTGTATCATCTGCGTTACCCCATAAGACCTAAAACCATATTCAAGTCAGGCACCTCTTTCATGAAGACATTTGAATAGACAGCAGGAGTGAGGTTGAAGTCAAGGACAAAGGTCACAAGAAAGCTCACTGGGAAAAGTAAGCATTCTTAGCGTAATAAGGAACGTATGAATGGTAAGATGACGGTGCCCGAAAAATGTCCTTCGACCCGGAATTGAACCAGCGACCTAAGGATGCCTATGTTTTTTCACCTACAGTCCTCCGCTCTACCAACTGAGCTATCGAAGGGAGCTGCAGATGGATGCCATTGTGTGACTCACTCATACAAAGAGCGGAATGCACACTTTACTGCACAAAGAAAATAACAATGACACAATTGCCAACTGACCTTGCATATGGGAGATTTTTCCTTTCTTGGGCACTAAGGGCACAAAAGTACAAATGGTTGAGACTTTTTTGATTACGCAGAAAAATGGCTAGCATACGTGGCTTATTTAACACAACATAGCTTGCCATCTAAACAGAGAGAAAAGATAGGCCTTTCCCCATGGGCTTGGAGTAAAGAAGCAGCAAGCTTGAAAGCAAATGATAACAAAAGCTTTGATTGAGGGGAAAGCACCGTCGTGGACATAGCCAACATTTTGCGGTTGAGAGGAACATTCTGTACAGCTATGAGCCTATGTGTTACTGGATGGCTGCTGGCAAGAGCTGTACAAAATCTGTGCCTTGTGTGAGACAGATTATAAGACTGATGCTCTGCCTACAGCGCCAATGAGGGCGTGCAAAGCAGTGAACACGCACAGACACAGTCCGTTTCCTATGAAATCGCACTTTAAACAGTTTCTTTGGGATCCTCTTTGCAAGTGGTTTCAGATGCTGATTTCCAACAGAAAAGCTTCTTTTGTGGTCTGCCCGTTTGGGTTATTTACAAGGTATGATTGGTAAGACAGCATTGTCTGAAAGGACTCCATCCAGCCGGAATTGAACAAGCAACCTAAGGTGTTACTTTGGGATATTCTGACTTGACTGGTTCCATGCATCACTAAGGTTTTTTCGGGTAATGAGAGCACATGATGACAATGTGCTGCCATTGGGGCTGGACAACATTTTGCAGTTGAGGTGAACGACAGCCATGAGCCTAGGTGTTCCTGGGTGACTGCTGGGAAGAGCTGTGCAAAATCAGTGCCTCGTGTGAGGCTCGAACTCACGACCTTCAGATTATGAGACTGACGCGCTGCCAACTGCGCCAACGAGGCCATGAAAAGCAAAGTACACACAAACCATCCCCTATGACTTTCCTATGACTATCACTTTCAGCCATTTCTTTGGGATACTCTTTACAAGTTGACGCGACTGTTGATTTGCAACACTAAGGCTTCTTTGGTCTGCTACACACAATGGGTGCTTTACATTTGCTTGGCTAATCTGGTTAGTGGCAAAAACCTGCTAACAGGTGAAATCCCTATGCCTGATTTGCGCTCTCTTTTCATTGCTCGGAAAGGTGTACACACACTCCATGTGTATCATCTGCGTTACCCCATAAGACCTAAAACCATATTCAAGTCAGGCACCTCTTTCACGAAGACATTTGAATAGACAGCAGGAGTGAGGTTGAAGTCAAGGACAAAGGTCACAAGAAAGCTCACTGGGAAAAGTAAGCATTCTTAGCGTAATAAGGAACGTATGAATGGTAAGATGACGGTGCCCGAAAAATGTCCTTTGAACCGGAATTGAACCAGCGACCTAAGGATGCCTATGTTTTTTCACCTACAGTCCTCCGCTCTACCAACTGAGCTATCGAAGGGAGCTGCTGATGGATGCCATTGTGTGACTCACTCATACAAAGAGCGGAATGCACACTTTACTGCACAAAGAAAATAACAATAACACAATTGCCAACTGACCTTGCATATGGGAGATTTTTCCTTTCTTGGGCACTAAGGGCACAAAAGTACAAATGGTTGAGACTTTTTTGATTACGCAGAAAAATGGCTAGCATACGTGGCTTATTTAACACAACAAAGCTTGCCATCTAAACGGTGAGAACAGATAGGCCTTTCCCCATGGGCTTGGAGTAAAGAAGCAGCAAGCTTGAAAGCAAATGATAACAAAAGCTTTGATTGAGGGGAAAGCACCGTCGTGGACATAGCCAACATTTTGCGGTTGAGAGGAACATTCTGTACAGCTATGAGCCTATGTGTTACTGGATGGCTGCTGGCAAGAACTGTACAAAATCTGTGCCTTGTGTGAGACAGATTATAAGACTGATGCTCTGCCTACAGCGCCAATGAGGGCGTGCAAAGCAGTGAACACGCACAGACACAGTCCGTTTCCTATGAAATCGCACTTTAAACAGTTTCTTTGGGATCCTCTTTGCAAGTGGTTTCAGATGCTGATTTCCAACAGAAAAGCTTCTTTTGTGGTCTGCCCGTTTGGGTTATTTACAAGGTATGATTGGTAAGACAGCATTGTCTGAAAGGACTCCATCCAGCCGGAATTGAACAAGCAACCTAAGGTGTTACTTTGGGATATTCTGACTTGACTGGTTCCATGCATCACTAAGGTTTTTTCGGGTAATGAGAGCACATGATGACAATGTGCTGCCATTGGGGCTGGACAACATTTTGCAGTTGAGGTGAACGACAGCCATGAGCCTAGGTGTTCCTGGGTGACTGCTGGGAAGAGCTGTGCAAAATCAGTGCCTCGTGTGAGGCTCGAACTCACGACCTTCAGATTATGAGACTGACGCGCTGCCAACTGCGCCAACGAGGCCATGAAAAGCAAAGTACACACAAACCATCCCCTATGACTTTCCTATGACTATCACTTTCAGCCATTTCTTTGGGATACTCTTTACAAGTTGACGCGACTGTTGATTTGCAACACTAAGGCTTCTTTGGTCTGCTACACACAATGGGTGCTTTACATTTGCTTGGCTAATCTGGTTAGTGGCAAAAACCTGCTAACAGGTGAAATCCCTATGCCTGATTTGCGCTCTCTTTTCATTGCTCGGAAAGGTGTACACACACTCCATGTGTATCATCTGCGTTACCCCATAAGACCTAAAACCATATTCAAGTCAGGCACCTCTTTCATGAAGACATTTGAATAGACAGCAGGAGTGAGGTTGAAGTCAAGGACAAAGGTCACAAGAAAGCTCACTGGGAAAAGTAAGCATTCTTAGCGTAATAAGGAACGTATGAATGGTAAGATGACGGTGCCCGAAAAATGTCCTTCGACCCGGAATTGAACCAGCGACCTAAGGATGCCTATGTTTTTTCACCTACAGTCCTCCGCTCTACCAACTGAGCTATCGAAGGGAGCTGCAGATGGATGCCATTGTGTGACTCACTCATACAAAGAGCGGAATGCACACTTTACTGCACAAAGAAAATAACAATGACACAATTGCCAACTGACCTTGCATATGGGAGATTTTTCCTTTCTTGGGCACTAAGGGCACAAAAGTACAAATGGTTGAGACTTTTTTGATTACGCAGAAAAATGGCTAGCATACGTGGCTTATTTAACACAACATAGCTTGCCATCTAAACAGAGAGAAAAGATAGGCCTTTCCCCATGGGCTTGGAGTAAAGAAGCAGCAAGCTTGAAAGCAAATGATAACAAAAGCTTTGATTGAGGGGAAAGCACCGTCGTGGACATAGCCAACATTTTGCGGTTGAGAGGAACATTCTGTACAGCTATGAGCCTATGTGTTACTGGATGGCTGCTGGCAAGAGCTGTACAAAATCTGTGCCTTGTGTGAGACAGATTATAAGACTGATGCTCTGCCTACAGCGCCAATGAGGGCGTGCAAAGCAGTGAACACGCACAGACACAGTCCGTTTCCTATGAAATCGCACTTTAAACAGTTTCTTTGGGATCCTCTTTGCAAGTGGTTTCAGATGCTGATTTCCAACAGAAAAGCTTCTTTTGTGGTCTGCCCGTTTGGGTTATTTACAAGGTATGATTGGTAAGACAGCATTGTCTGAAAGGACTCCATCCAGCCGGAATTGAACAAGCAACCTAAGGTGTTACTTTGGGATATTCTGACTTGACTGGTTCCATGCATCACTAAGGTTTTTTCGGGTAATGAGAGCACATGATGACAATGTGCTGCCATTGGGGCTGGACAACATTTTGCAGTTGAGGTGAACGACAGCCATGAGCCTAGGTGTTCCTGGGTGACTGCTGGGAAGAGCTGTGCAAAATCAGTGCCTCGTGTGAGGCTCGAACTCACGACCTTCAGATTATGAGACTGACGCGCTGCCAACTGCGCCAACGAGGCCATGAAAAGCAAAGTACACACAAACCATCCCCTATGACTTTCCTATGACTATCACTTTCAGCCATTTCTTTGGGATACTCTTTACAAGTTGACGCGACTGTTGATTTGCAACACTAAGGCTTCTTTGGTCTGCTACACACAATGGGTGCTTTACATTTGCTTGGCTAATCTGGTTAGTGGCAAAAACCTGCTAACAGGTGAAATCCCTATGCCTGATTTGCGCTCTCTTTTCATTGCTCGGAAAGGTGTACACACACTCCATGTGTATCATCTGCGTTACCCCATAAGACCTAAAACCATATTCAAGTCAGGCACCTCTTTCACGAAGACATTTGAATAGACAGCAGGAGTGAGGTTGAAGTCAAGGACAAAGGTCACAAGAAAGCTCACTGGGAAAAGTAAGCATTCTTAGCGTAATAAGGAACGTATGAATGGTAAGATGACGGTGCCCGAAAAATGTCCTTCGAGCCGGAATTGAACCAGCGACCTAAGGATGCCTATGTTTTTTCACCTACAGTCCTCCGCTCTACCAACTGAGCTATCGAAGGGAGCTGCAGATGGATGCCATTGTGTGACTCACTCATACAAAGAGCGGAATGCACACTTTACTGCACAAAGAAAATAACAATGACACAATTGCCAACTGACCTTGCATATGGGAGATTTTTCCTTTCTTGGGCACTAAGGGCACAAAAGTACAAATGGTTGAGACTTTTTTGATTACGCAGAAAAATGGCTAGCATACGTGGCTTATTTAACACAACAAAGCTTGCCATCTAAACGGTGAGAAAAGATAGGCCTTTCCCCATGGGCTTGGAGTAAAGAAGCAGCAAGCTTGAAAGCAAATGATAACAAAAGCTTTGATTGAGGGGAAAGCACCGTCGTGGACATAGCCAACATTTTGCGGTTGAGAGGAACATTCTGTACAGCTATGAGCCTATGTGTTACTGGATGGCTGCTGGCAAGAGCTGTACAAAATCTGTGCCTTGTGTGAGACAGATTATAAGACTGATGCTCTGCCTACAGCGCCAATGAGGGCGTGCAAAGCAGTGAACACGCACAGACACAGTCCGTTTCCTATGAAATCGCACTTTAAACAGTTTCTTTGGGATCCTCTTTGCAAGTGGTTTCAGATGCTGATTTCCAACAGAAAAGCTTCTTTTGTGGTCTGCCCGTTTGGGTTATTTACAAGGTATGATTGGTAAGACAGCAATGTCTGAAAGGACTCCATCCAGCCGGAATTGAACAAGCAACCTAAGGTGTTACTTTGGGATATTCTGACTTGACTGGTTCCATGCATCACTAAGGTTTTTTCGGGGTAATGAGAGCACATGATGACAATGTGCTGCCATTGGGGCTGGACAACATTTTGCAGTTGAGGTGAACGACAGCCATGAGCCTAGGTGTTCCTGGGTGACTGCTGGGAAGAGCTGTGCAAAATCAGTGCCTCGTGTGAGGCTCGAACTCACGACCTTCAGATTATGAGACTGACGCGCTGCCAACTGCGCCAACGAGGCCATGAAAAGCAAAGTACACACAAACCATCCCCTATGACTTTCCTATGACTATCACTTTCAGCCATTTCTTTGGGATACTCTTTACAAGTTGACGCGACTGTTGATTTGCAACACTAAGGCTTCTTTGGTCTGCTACACACAATGGGTGCTTTACATTTGCTTGGCTAATCTGGTTAGTGGCAAAAACCTGCTAACAGGTGAAATCCCTATGCCTGATTTGCGCTCTCTTTTCATTGCTCGGAAAGGTGTACACACACTCCATGTGTATCATCTGCGTTACCCCATAAGACCTAAAACCATATTCAAGTCAGGCACCTCTTTCACGAAGACATTTGAATAGACAGCAGGAGTGAGGTTGAAGTCAAGGACAAAGGTCACAAGAAAGCTCACTGGGAAAAGTAAGCATTCTTAGCGTAATAAGGAACGTATGAATGGTAAGATGACGGTGCCCGAAAAATGTCCTTCGACCCGGAATTGAACCAGCGACCTAAGGATGCCTATGTTTTTTCACCTACAGTCCTCCGCTCTACCAACTGAGCTATCGAAGGGAGCTGCAGATGGATGCCATTGTGTGACTCACTCATACAAAGAGCGGAATGCACACTTTACTGCACAAAGAAAATAACAATAACACAATTGCCAACTGACCTTGCATATGGGAGATTTTTCCTTTCTTGGGCACTAAGGGCACAAAAGTACAAATGGTTGAGACTTTTTTGATTACGCAGAAAAATGGCTAGCATACGTGGCTTATTTAACACAACAAAGCTTGCCATCTAAACGGTGAGAACAGATAGGCCTTTCCCCATGGGCTTGGAGTAAAGAAGCAGCAAGCTTGAAAGCAAATGATAACAAAAGCTTTGATTGAGGGGAAAGCACCGTCGTGGACATAGCCAACATTTTGCGGTTGAGAGGAACATTCTGTACAGCTATGAGCCTATGTGTTACTGGATGGCTGCTGGCAAGAGCTGTACAAAATCTGTGCCTTGTGTGAGACAGATTATAAGACTGATGCTCTGCCTACAGCGCCAATGAGGGCGTGCAAAGCAAAGTACACACAAACATTCCCCTATGACTTTCCTATGACTATCACTTTCAGCCATTTCTTTGGGATACTCTTTACAAGTTGACGCGACTGTTGATTTGCAACACTAAGGCTTCTTTGGTCTGCTACACACAATGGGTGCTTTACATTTGCTTGGCTAATCTGGTTAGTGGCAAAAACCTGCTAACAGGTGAAATCCCTATGCCTGATTTGCGCTCTCTTTTCATTGCTCGGAAAGGTGTACACACACTCCATGTGTATCATCTGCGTTACCCCATAAGACCTAAAACCATATTCAAGTCAGGCACCTCTTTCACAAAGACATTTGAATAGACAGCAGGAGTGAGGTTGAAGTTAAGGACAAAGGTGACAAGAAAGCTCACTGGGAAAAGTAAGCATTCTTAGCGTAATAAGGAACGTATGAATGGTAAGATGACGGTGCCCGAAAAATGTCCTTCGAGCCGGAATTGAACCAGCGACCTAAGGATGCCTATGTTTTTTCACCTACAGTCCTCCGCTCTACCAACTGAGCTATCGAAGGGAGCTGCTGATGGATGCCATTGTGTGACTCACTCATACAAAGAGCGGAATGCACACTTTACTGCACAAAGAAAATAACAATGACACAATTGCCAAGTGACCTTGCATATGGGAGATTTTTCCTTTCTTGGGCACTAAGGGCACAAAAGTACAAATGGTTGAGACTTTTTTGATTACGCAGAAAAATGGCTAGCATACGTGGCTTATTTAACACAACAAAGCTTGCCATCTAAACGGTGAGAAAAGATAGGCCTTTCCCCATGGGCTTGGAGTAAAGAAGCAGCAAGCTTGAAAGCAAATGATAACAAAAGCTTTGATTGAGGGGAAAGCACCGTCGTGGACATAGCCAACATTTTGCGGTTGAGAGGAACATTCTGTACAGCTATGAGCCTATGTGTTACTGGATGGCTGCTGGCAAGAGCTGTACAAAATCTGTGCCTTGTGTGAGACAGATTATAAGACTGATGCTCTGCCTACAGCGCCAATGAGGGCGTGCAAAGCAGTGAACACGCACAGACACAGTCCGTTTCCTATGAAATCGCACTTTAAACAGTTTCTTTGGGATCCTCTTTGCAAGTGGTTTCAGATGCTGATTTCCAACAGAAAAGCTTCTTTTGTGGTCTGCCCGTTTGGTTTATTTACAAGGTATGATTGGTAAGACAGCATTGTCTGAAAGGACTCCATCCAGCCGGAATTGAACAAGCAACCTAAGGTGTTACTTTGGGATATTCTGACTTGACTGGTTCCATGCATCACTAAGGTTTTTTCGGGTAATGAGAGCACATGATGACAATGTGCTGCCATTGGGGCTGGACAACATTTTGCAGTTGAGGTGAACGACAGCCATGAGCCTAGGTGTTGCTGGGTGACTGCTGGGAAGAGCTGTGCAAAATCAGTGCCTCGTGTGAGGGTCGAACTCACGACCTTCAGATTATGAGACTGACGCGCTGCCAACTGCACCAACGAGGCCATGAAAAGCAAAGTACACACAAACCATCCCCTATGACTTTCCTATGACTATCACTTTCAGCCATTTCTTTGGGGTACTCTTTACAAGTTGACGCGACTGTTGATTTGCAACACTAAGGCTTCTTTGGTCTGCTACACACAATGGGTGCTTTACATTTGCTTGGCTAATCTGGTTAGTGGCAAAAACCTGCTAACAGGTGAAATCCCTATGCCTGATTTGCGCTCTCTTTTCATTGCTCGGAAAGGTGTACACACACTCCATGTGTATCATCTGCGTTACCCCATAAGACCTAAAACCATATTTGAGTCAGGCACCTCTTTCACGAAGACATTTGAATAGACAGCAGGAGTGAGGTTGAAGTCAAGGACAAAGGTCACAAGAAAGCTCACTGGGAAAAGTAAGCATTCTTAGCGTAATAAGGGACGTATGAATGGTAAGATGACGGTGCCCGAAAAATGTCCTTCGAGCCGGAATTGAACCAGCGACCTAAGGATGCCTATGTTTTTTCACCTACAGTCCTCCGCTCTACCAACTGAGCTATCGAAGGGAGCTACAGGATGCCATTGTGTGACTCACTCATACAAAGAGCGGAATGCACACTTTACTGCACAAAGAAAATAACAATAACACAATTGCCAACTGACCTTGCATATGGGAGATTTTTCCATAATTGGGCACTAAGGGCACAAAAGTACAAATGGTTGAGACTTTTTTGATTACACAGAAAAATGGCTAGCATACGTGGCTTATTTAACACAACAAAGCTTGCCATCTAAACGGTGAGAACAGATAGGCCTTTCCCCATGGGCTTGGAGTAAAGAAGCAGCAAGTTTGAAAGCAAATGATAACAAAAGCTTTGATTGAGAGGAAAGCACTGTCGTGGACATAGCCAACATTTTGCGGTTGAGAGGAACATTCTGTACAGCTATGAGCCTATGTGTTACTGGATGGCTGCTGGCAAGAGCTGTACAAAATCTGTGCCTTGTGTGAGACAGATTATAAGACTGATGCTCTGCCTACAGCGCCAATGAGGGCGTGCAAAGCAGTGAACACGCACAGACACAGTCCGTTTCCTATGAAATCGCACTTTAAACAGTTTCTTTGGGATCCTCTTTGCAAGTGGTTTCAGATGCTGATTTCCAACAGAAAAGCTTCTTTTGTGGTCTGCCCGTTTGGGTTATTTACAAGGTATGATTGGTAAGACAGCATTGTCTGAGAGGACTCCATCCAGCCGGAATTGAACAAGCAACCTAAGGTGGTACTTTGGGATATTCTGACTTGACTGGTTCCATGCATCACTAAGGTTTCTCGGGTAATGAGAGCACATGATGACAATGTGCTGCCATTGGGGCTGGACAACATTTTGCAGTTGAGGTGAAAGACAGCCATGAGCCTAGGTGTTGCTGGGTGACTGCTGGGAAGAGCTGTGCAAAATCAGTGCCTCGTGTGAGGCTCGAACTCACGACCTTCAGATTATGAGACTGACGCGCTGCCAACTGCGCCAACGAGGCCATGAAAAGCAAAGTACACACAAACCATCCCCTATGACTTTCCTATGACTATCACTTTCAGCCATTTCTTTGGGATACTGTTTACAAGTTGACGCGACTGTTGATTTGAAACACTAAGGCTTCTTTGGTCTGCTACACACAATGGGTGCTTTACATTTGCTTGGCTAATCTGGTTAGTGGCAAAAACCTGCTAACAGGTGAAATCCCTATGCCTGATTTGCGCTCTCTTTTCATTGCTCGGAAAGGTGTACACACACTCCATGTGTATCATCTGCGTTACCCCATAAGACCTAAAACCATATTCAAGTCAGGCACCTCTTTCACAAAGACATTTGAATAGACAGCAGGAGTGAGGTTGAAGTCAAGGACAAAGGTCACAAGAAAGCTCACTGGGAAAAGTAAGCATTCTTAGCGTAATAAGGAACGTATGAATGGTAAGATGACGGTGCCCGAAAAATGTCCTTCGAGCCGGAATTGAACCAGCGACCTAAGGATGCCTATGTTTTTTCACCTACAGTCCTCCGCTCTACCAACTGAGCTATCGAAGGGAGCTACAGGATGCCATTGTGTGACTCACTCATACAAAGAGCGGAATGCACACTTTACTGCACAAAGAAAATAACAATGACACAATTGCCAAGTGACCTTGCATATGGGAGATTTTTCCTTTCTTGGGCACTAAGGGCACAAAAGTACAAATGGTTGAGACTTTTTTGATTACGCAGAAAAATGGCTAGCATACGTGGCTTATTTAACACAACAAAGCTTGCCATCTAAACGGTGAGAAAAGATAGGCCTTTCCCCATGGGCTTGGAGTAAAGAAGCAGCAAGCTTGAAAGCAAATGATAACAAAAGCTTTGATTGAGGGGAAAGCACCGTCGTGGACATAGCCAACATTTTGCGGTTGAGAGGAACATTCTGTACAGCTATGAGCCTATGTGTTACTGGATGGCTGCTGGCAAGAGCTGTACAAAATCTGTGCCTTGTGTGAGACAGATTATAAGACTGATGCTCTGCCTACAGCGCCAATGAGGGCGTGCAAAGCAGTGAACACGCACAGACACAGTCCGTTTCCTATGAAATCGCACTTTAAACAGTTTCTTTGGGATCCTCTTTGCAAGTGGTTTCAGATGCTGATTTCCAGCAGAAAAGCTTCTTTTGTGGTCTGCCCGTTTGGGTTATTTACAAGGTATGATTGGTAAGACAGCATTGTCTGAAAGGACTCCATCCAGCCGGAATTGAACAAGCAACCTAAGGTGTTACTTTGGGATATTCTGACTTGACTGGTTCCATGCATCACTAAGGTTTTTTCGGGTAATGAGAGCTCATGATGACAATGTGCTGCCATTGGGGCTGGACAACATTTTGCAGTTGAGGTGAACGACAGCCATGAGCCTAGGTGTTGCTGGGTGACTGCTGGGAAGAGCTGTGCAAAATCAGTGCCTCGTGTGAGGGTCGAACTCACGACCTTCAGATTATGAGACTGACGCGCTGCCAACTGCGCCAACGAGGCCATGAAAAGCAAAGTACACACAAACCATCCCCTATGACTTTCCTATGACTATCACTTTCAGCCATTTCTTTGGGATACTCTTTACAAGTTGACGCGACTGTTGATTTGCAACACTATGGCTTCTTTGGTCTGCTACACACAATGGGTGCTTTACATTTGCTTGGCTAATCTGGTTAGTGGCAAAAACCTGCTAACAGGTGAAATCCCTATGCCTGATTTGCGCTCTCTTTTCATTGCTCGGAAAGGTGTACACACACTCCATGTGTATCATCTGCGTTACCCCATAAGACCTAAAACCATATTCAAGTCAGGCACCTCTTTCACGAAGACATTTGAATAGACAGCAGGAGTGAGGTTGAAGTCAAGGACAAAGGTCACAAGAAAGCTCACTGGGAAAAGTAAGCATTCTTAGCGTAATAAGGAACGTATGAATGGTAAGATGACGGTGCCCGAAAAATGTCCTTCGAGCCGGAATTGAACCAGCGACCTAAGGATGCCTATGTTTTTTCACCTACAGTCCTCCGCTCTACCAACTGAGCTATCGAAGGGAGCTGCTGATGGATGCCATTGTGTGACTCACTCATACAAAGAGCGGAATGCACACTTTACTGCACAAAGAAAATAACAATGACACAATTGCCAACTGACCTTGCATATGGGAGATTTTTTCTTTCTTGGGCACTAAGGGCACAAAAGTACAAATGGTTGAGACTTTTTTGATTACACAGAAAAATGGCTAGCATACGTGGCTTATTTAACACAACAAAGCTTGCCATCTAAACGGTGAGAACAGATAGGCCTTTCCCCATGGGCTTGGAGTAAAGAAGCAGCAAGTTTGAAACCAAATGATAACAAAAGCTTTGATTGAGAGGAAAGCACTGTCGTGGACATAGCCAACATTTTGCGGTTGAGAGGAACATTCTGTACAGCTATGAGCCTATGTGTTACTGGATGGCTGCTGGCAAGAGCTGTACAAAATCTCTGCCTTGTGTGAGACAGATTATAAGACTGATGCTCTGCCTACAGCGCCAATGAGGGCGTGCAAAGCAGTGAACACGCACAGACACAGTCCGTTTCCTATGAAATCGCACTTTAAACAGTTTCTTTGGGATCTTCTTTGCAAGTGGTTTCAGATGCTGATTTCCAACAGAAAAGCTTCTTTTGTGGTCTGCCCGTTTGGGTTATTTACAAGGTATGATTGGTAAGACAGCATTGTCTGAAAGGACTCCATCCAGCCGGAATTGAACAAGCAACCTAAGGTGTTACTTTGGGATATTCTGACTTGACTGGTTCCATGCATCACTAAGGTTTTTTCGGGTAATGAGAGCACATGATGACAATGTGCTGCCATTGGGGCTGGACAACATTTTGCAGTTGAGGTGAACAACAGCCATGAGCCTAGGTGTTGCTGGGTGACTGCTGGGAAGAGCTGTGCAAAATCAGTGCCTCGTGTGAGGGTCGAACTCACGACCGTCAGATTATGAGACTGACGCGCTTCCAACTGCGCCAACGAGGCCATGAAAAGCAAAGTACACACAAACAATCCCCTATGACTTTCCTATGACTATCACTTTCAGCCATTTCTTTGGGATACTCTTTACAAGTTGACGGGACTGTTGATTTGCAACACTAAGGCTTCTTTGGTCTGCTACACACAATGGGTGCTTTACATTTGCTTGGCTAATCTGGTTAGTGGCAAAAACCTGCTAACAGGTGAAATCCCTATGCCTGATTTGCGCTCTCTTTTCATTGCTCGGAAAGGTGTACACACACTCCATGTGTATCATCTGCGTTACCCCATAAGACCTAAAACCATATTCAAGTCAGGCACCTCTTTCACGAAGACATTTGAATAGACAGCAGGAGTGAGGTTGAAGTCAAGGACAAAGGTCACAAGAAAGCTCACTGGGAAAAGTAAGCATTCTTAGCGTAATAAGGAACGTATGAATGGTAAGATGACGGTGCCCGAAAAATGTCCTTCGAACCGGAATTGAACCAGCGACCTAAGAATGCCTATGTTTTTTCACCTACAATCCTCCACTCTACCATCTGAGCTATCGAAGGGAGCTGCTGATGGATGCCATTGTGTGACTCACTAATACAAAGAGCGGAATGCACACTTTACTGCACAAAGAAAATAACAATGACACAATTGCCAAGTGACCTTGCATATGGGAGATTTTTCCTTTCTTGGGCACTAAGGGCACAAAAGTACAAATGGTTGAGACTTTTTTGATTACGCAGAAAAATGGCTAGCATACGTGGCTTATTTAACACAACAAAGCTTGCCATCTAAACGGTGAGAACAGATAGGCCTTTCCCCATGGGCTTGGAGTAAAGAAACAGCAAGTTTGAAAGCAAATGATAACAAAAACTTTGATTGAGAGGAAAGCACTGTCGTGGACATAGCCAACATTTTGCGGTTGAGAGGAACATTCTGTACAGCTATGAGCCTATGTGTCACTGGATGGCTGCTGGCAAGAGCTGTACAAAATCTGTGCCTTGTGTGAGACAGATTATAAGACTGATGCTCTGCCTACAGCGCCAATGAGGGCGTGCAAAGCAGTGAACACGCACAGACACAGTCCGTTTCCTATGAAATCGCACTTGAAACAGTTTCTTTGGGATCCTCTTTGCAAGTGGTTTCAGATGCTGATTTCCAACAGAAAAGCTTCTTTTGTGGTCTGCCCGTTTGGGTTATTTACAAGGTATGATTGGTAAGACAGCATTGTCTGAAAGGACTCCATCCAGCCGGAATTGAACAAGCAACCTAAGGTGTTACTTTGGGATATTCTGACTTGACTGGTTCCATGCATCGCTAAGGTTTTTTCGGGTAATGAGAGCACATGATGACAATGTGCTGCCATTGGGGCTGGACAACATTTTGCAGTTGAGGTGAACGACAGCCATGAGCCTAGGTGTTGCTGGGTGACTGCTGGGAAGAGCTGTGCAAAATCAGTGCCTCGTGTGAGGGTCGAACTCACGACCTTCAGATTATGAGACTGACGCGCTGCCAACTGCGCCAACGAGGCCATGAAAAGCAAAGTACACACAAACCATCCCCTATGACATTCCTACGACTATCACTTTCAGCCATTTCTTTGGGATACTCTTTACAAGTTGACGCGACTGTTGATTTGCAACACTATGGCTTCTTTGGTCTGCTACACACAATGGGTGCTTTACATTTGCTTGGCTAATCTGGTTAGTGGCAAAAACCTGCTAACAGGTGAAATCCCTATGCCTGATTTGCGCTCTCTTTTCATTGCTCGGAAAGGTGTACACACACTCCATGTGTATCATCTGCGTTACCCCATAAGACCTAAAACCATATTCAAGTCAGGCACCTCTTTCACAAAGACATTTGAATAGACAGCAGGAGTGAGGTTGAATTCAAGGACAAAGGTCACAAGAAAGCTCACTGGGAAAAGTAAGCATTCTTAGCGTAATAAGGAACGTATGAATGGTAAGATGACGGTGCCCGAAAAATGTCCTTCAAGCCGGAATTGAACCAGCGACCTAAGAATGCCTATGTTTTTTCACCTACAATCCTCCACTCTACCAACTGAGCTATCGAAGGGAGCTGCTGATGGATGCCATTGTGTGATTCACTCATACAAAGAGCGGAATGCACACTTTACTGCACAAAGAAAATAACAATGACACAATTGCCAAGTGACCTTGCATATGGGAGATTTTTCCTTTCTTGGGCACTAAGGGCACAAAAGTACAAATGGTTGAGACTTTTTTGATTACGCAGAAAAATGGCTAGCATACGTGGCTTATTTAACACAACAAAGCTTGCCATCTAAACGGTGAGAACAGATAGGCCTTTCCCCATGGGCTTGGAGTAAAGAAGCAGCAAGCTTGAAAGCAAATGATAACAAAAGCTTTGATTGAGGGGAAAGCACCGTCGTGGACATAGCCAACATTTTGCGGTTGAGAGGAACATTCTGTACAGCTATGAGCCTATGTGTTACTGGATGGCTGCTGGCAAGAGCTGTACAAAATCTGTGCCTTGTGTGAGACAGATTATAAGACTGATGCTCTGCCTACAGCGCCAATGAGGGCGTGGAAAGCAGTGAACACGCACAGACACAGTCCGTTTCCTATGAAATCGGACTTTAAACAGTTTCTTTGGGATCCTCTTTGCAAGTGGTTTCAGATGCTGATTTCCAACAGAAAAGCTTCTTTTGTGGTCTGCCCGTTTGGGTTATTTACAAGGTATGATTGGTAAGACAGCAATGTCTGAAAGGACTCCATCCAGCCGGAATTGAACAAGCAACCTAAGGTGTTACTTTGGGATATTCTGACTTGACTGGTTCCATGCATCACTAAGGTTTTTTCGGGGTAATGAGAGCACATGATGACAATGTGCTGCCATTGGGGCTGGACAACATTTTGCAGTTGAGGTGAACGACAGCCATGAGCCTAGGTGTTGCTGGGTGACTGCTGGGAAGAGCTGTGCAAAATCAGTGCCTCGTGTGAGGGTCGAACTCACGACCTTCAGATTATGAGACTGACGCGCTGCCAACTGCGCCAACGAGGCCATGAAAAGCAAAGTACACACAAACCATCCCCTATGACTTTCCTATGACTATCACTTTCAGCCATTTCTTTGGGATACTCTTTACAAGTTGACGCGACTGTTGATTTGCAACACCATGGCTTCTTTGGTCTGCTACACACAATGGGTGCTTTACATTTGCTTGGCTAATCTGGTTAGTGACAAAAACCTGCTAACAGGTGAAATCCCTATGCCTGATTTGCGCTCTCTTTTCATTGCTCGGAAAGGTGTACACACACTCCATGTGTATCATCTGCGTTACCCCATAAGACCTAAAACCATATTCAAGTCAGGCACCTCTTTCACGAAGACATTTGAATAGACAGCAGGAGTGAGGTTGAAGTCAAGGACAAAGGTCACAAGAAAGCTCACTGGGAAAAGTAAGCATTCTTAGCGTAATAAGGAACGTATGAATGGTAAGATGACGGTGCCTGAAAAATGTCCTTCGAGCCGGAATTGAACCAGCGACCTAAGGATGCCTATGTTTTTTCACCTACAGTCCTCCGCTCTACCAACTGAGCTATCGAAGGGAGCTACAGTATGCCATTGTGTGACTCACTCATACAAAGAGCGGAATGCACACTTTACTGCACAAAGAAAATAACAATGACACAATTGCCAAGTGACCTTGCATATGGGAGATTTTTCCTTTCTTGGGCACTAAGGGCACAAAAGTACAAATGGTTGAGACTTTTTTGATTACGCAGAAAAATGGCTAGCATACGTGGCTTATTTAACACAACAAAGCTTGCCATCTAAACGGTGAGAACAGATAGGCCTTTCCCCATGGGCTTGGAGTAAAGAAACAGCAAGTTTGAAAGCAAATAATAACAAAAGCTTTGATTGAGAGGAAAGCACTGTCGTGGACATAGCCAACATTTTGCGGTTGAGAGGAACATTCTGTACAGCTATGAGCCTATGTGTCACTGGATGGCTGCTGGCAAGAGCTGTACAAAATCTGTGCCTTGTGTGAGACAGATTATAAGACTGATGCTCTGCCTACAGCGCCAATGAGGGCGTGGAAAGCAGTGAACACGCACAGACACAGTCCGTTTCCTATGAAATCGGACTTTAAACAGTTTCTTTGGGATCCTCTTTGCAAGTGGTTTCAGATGCTGATTTCCAACAGAAAAGCTTCTTTTGTGGTCTGCCCGTTTGGGTTATTTACAAGGTATGATTGGTAAGACAGCATTGTCTAAAAGGACTCCATCCAGCCGGAATTGAACAAGCAACCTAAGGTGTTACTTTGGGATATTCTGACTTGACTGGTTCCATGCATCACTAAGGTTTTTTCGGGGTAATGAGAGCACATGATGACAATGTGCTGCCATTGGGGCTGGACAACATTTTGCAGTTGAGGTGAACGACAGCCATGAGCCTAGGTGTTCCTAGGTGTTGTTGGGTGACTGCTGGGTAGAGCTGTGCAAAATCAGTGCCTCGTGTGAGGGTCGAACTCACGACCTTCAGATTATGAGACTGACGCGCTGCCAACTGCGCCAACGAGGCCATGAAAAGCAAAGTACACACAAACCATCCCCTATGACTTTCCTATGACTATCACTTTCAGCCATTTCTTTGGGATACTCTTTACAAGTTGACGCGACTGTTGATTTGCAACACCATGGCTTCTTTGGTCTGCTACACACAATGGGTGCTTTACATTTGCTTGGCTAATCTGGTTAGTGGCAAAAACCTGCTAACAGGTGAAATCCCTATGCCTGATTTGCGCTCTCTTTTCATTGCTCGGAAAGGTGTACACACACTCCATGTGTATCATCTGCGTTACCCCATAAGACCTAAAACCATATTCAAGTCAGGCACCTCTTTCACGAAGACATTTGAATAGACAGCAGGAGTGAGGTTGAAGTCAAGGACAAAGGTCACAAGAAAGCTCACTGGGAAAAGTAAGCATTCTTAGCGTAATAAGGAACGTATGAATGGTAAGATGACGGTGCCCGAAAAATGTCCTTCAAGCCGGATATTGAACCAACGACCTAAGAATGCCTACGTTTTTTCACCTACAATCCTCCACTCTACCAACTGAGCTATCGAAGGGAGCTGCTGATGGATGCCATTGTGTGACTCACTCATACAAAGAGCGGAATGCACACTTTACTGCACAAAGAAAATAACAATGACACAATTGCCAAGTGAACTTGCATATGGGAGATTTTTCTTTTCTTGGGCACTAAGGGCACAAAGGTACAAATGGTTGAGACTTTTTTGATTACGCAGAAAAATGGCTAGCATACCTGGCTTATTTAACACAACAAAGCTTGCCATCTAAACGGTGAGAAAAGATAGGCCTTTCCCCATGGGCTTGGAGTAAAGAAGCAGCAAGCTTGAAAGCAAATGATAACAAAAGCTTTGATTGAGGGGAAAGCACCGTCGTGGACATAGCCAACATTTTGCGGTTGAGAGGAACATTCTGTACAGCTATGAGCCTATGTGTTACTGGATGGCTGCTGGCAAGAGCTGTACAAAATCTGTGCCTTGTGTGAGACAGATTATAAGACTGATGCTCTGCCTACAGCGCCAATGAGGGCGTGCAAAGCAGTGAACACGCACAGACACAGTCCGTTTCCTATGAAATCGCACTTTAAACAGTTTCTTTGGGATCCTTTTTGCAAGTGGTTTCAGATGCTGATTTCCAACAGAAAAGCTTATTTTGTGGTCTGCCCGTTTGGGTTATTTACAAGGTATGATTGGTAAGACAGCATTGTCTGAAAGGACTCCATCCAGCCGGAATTGAACAAGCAACCTAAGGTGTTACTTTGGGATATTCTGACTTGACTGGTTCCATGCATCACTAAGGTTTTTTTGGGTAATGAGAGCTCATGATGACAATGTGCTGCCATTGGGGCTGGACAACATTTTGCAGTTGAGGTGAACGACAGCCATGAGCCTAGGTGTTGCTGGGTGACTGCTGGGAAGAGCTGTGCAAAATCAGTGCCTCGTGTGAGGGTCGAACTCACGACCTTCAGATTATGAGACTGACGCGCTGCCAACTGCGCCAACGAGGCCATGAAAAGCAAAGTACACACAAACCATCCCCTATGACATTCCTACGACTATCACTTTCAGCCATTTCTTTGGGATACTCTTTACAAGTTGACGCGACTGTTGATTTGCAACACTATGGCTTCTTTGGTCTGCTACACACAATGGGTGCTTTACATTTGCTTGGCTAATCTGGTTAGTGGCAAAAACCTGCTAACAGGTGAAATCCCTATGCCTGATTTGCGCTCTCTTTTCATTGCTCGGAAAGGTGTACACACACTCCATGTGTATCATCTGCGTTACCCCATAAGACCTAAAACCATATTCAAGTCAGGCACCTCTTTCACAAAGACATTTGAATAGACAGCAGGAGTGAGGTTGAAGTCAAGGACAAAGGTCACAAGAAAGCTCACTGGGAAAAGTAAGCATTCTTAGCGTAATAAGGAACGTATGAATGGTAAGATGACGGTGCCCGAAAAATGTCCTTCGAGCCGGAATTGAACCAGCGACCTAAGGATGCCTATGTTTTTTCACCTACAGTCCTCCGCTCTACCAACTGAGCTATCGAAGGGAGCTGCTGATGGATGCCATTGTGTGACTCACTCATACAAAGAGCGGAATGCACACTTTACTGCACAAAGAAAATAACAATGACACAATTGCCAACTGACCTTGCATATGGGAGATTTTTCCTTTCTTGGGCACTAAGGGCACAAAAGTACAAATGGTTGAGACTTTTTTGATTACGCAGAAAAATGGGTAGCATACGTGGCTTATTTAACACAACAAAGCTTGCCATCTAAACGGTGAGAAAAGATAGGCCTTTCCCCATGGGCTTGGAGTAAAGAAGCAGCAAGCTTGAAAGCAAATGATAACAAAAGCTTTGATTGAGGGGAAAGCACCGTCGTGGACATAGCCAACATTTTGCGGTTGAGAGGAACATTCTGTACAGCTATGAGCCTATGTGTTACTGGATGGCTGCTGGCAAGAGCTGTACAAAATCTGTGCCTTGTGTGAGACAGATTATAAGACTGATGCTCTGCCTACAGCGCCAATGAGGGCGTGCAAAGCAGTGAACACGCACAGACACAGTCCGTTTCCTATGAAATCGCACTTTAAACAGTTTCTTTGGGATCCTCTTTGCAAGTGGTTTCAGATGCTGATTTCCAACAGAAAAGCTTCTTTTGTGGTCTGCCCGTTTGGGTTATTTACAAGGTATGATTGGTAAGACAGCATTGTCTGAAAGGACTCCATCCAGCCGGAATTGAACAAGCAACCTAAGGTGTTACTTTGGGATATTCTGACTTGACTGGTTCCATGCATCACTAAGGTTTTTTCGGGTAATGAGAGCACATGATGACAATGTGCTGCCATTGGGGCTGGACAACATTTTGCAGTTGAGGTGAACGACAGCCATGAGCCTAGGTGTTGCTGGGTGACTGCTGGGAAGAGCTGTGCAAAATCAGTGCCTCGTGTGAGGGTCGAACTCACAACCTTCAGATTATGAGACTGACGCGCTGCCAACTGCGCCAACGAGGCCATGAAAAGCAAAGTATACACAAACCATCCCCTATGACTTTCCTATGACTATCACTTTCAGCCATTTCTTTGGGTTACTCTTTACAAGTTGACGCGACTGTTGATTTGCAACACCATGGCTTCTTTGGTCTGCTACACACAATGGGTGCTTTACATTTGCTTGGCTAATCTGGTTAGTGGCAAAAACCTACTAACAGGTGAAATCCCTATGCCTGATTTGCGCTCTCTTTTCATTGCTCGGAAAGGTGTACACACACTCCATGTGTATCATCTGCGTTACCCCATAAGACCTAAAACCATATTCAAGTCAGGCACCTCTTTCACGAAGACATTTGAATAGACAGCAGGAGTGAGGTTGAAGTCAAGGACAAAGGTCACAAGAAAGCTCACTGGGAAAAGTAAGCATTCTTAGCGTAATAAGGAACGTATGAATGGTAAGATGACGGTGCCCGAAAAATGTCCTTCGAGCCGGAATTGAACCAGCGACCTAAGAATGCCTATGTTTTTTCACCTACAATCCTCCACTCTACCAACTGAGCTATCGAAGGGAGCTGCTGATGGATGCCATTGTGTGACTCACTCATACAAAGAGCGGAATGCACACTTTACTGCACAAAGAAAATAACAATGACACAATTGCCAAGTGACCTTGCATATGGGAGATTTTTCCTTTCTTGGGCACTAAGGGCACAAAAGTACAAATGGTTGAGACTTTTTTGATTACGCAGAAAAATGGCTAGCATACGTGGCTTATTTAACACAACAAAGCTTGCCATCTAAACGGTGAGAACAGATAGGCCTTTCCCCATGGGCTTGGAGTAAAGAAGCAGCAAGCTTGAAAGCAAATGATAACAAAAGCTTTGATTGAGGGGAAAGCACCGTCGTGGACATAGCCAACATTTTGCGGTTGAGAGGAACATTCTGTACAGCTATGAGCCTATGTGTTACTGGATGGCTGCTGGCAAGAGCTGTACAAAATCTGTGCCTTGTGTGAGACAGATTATAAGACTGATGCTCTGCCTACAGCGCCAATGAGGGCGTGGAAAGCAGTGAACACGCACAGACACAGTCCGTTTCCTATGAAATCGCACTTTAAACAGTTTCTTTGGGATCCTCTTTGCAAGTGGTTTCAGATGCTGATTTCCAACAGAAAAGCTTCTTTTGTGGTCTGCCCGTTTGGGTTATTTACAAGGTATGATTGGTAAGACAGCAATGTCTGAAAGGACTCCATCCAGCCGGAATTGAACAAGCAACCTAAGGTGTTACTTTGGGATATTCTGACTTGACTGGTTCCATGCATCACTAAGGTTTTTTCGGGGTAATGAGAGCACATGATGACAATGTGCTGCCATTGGGGCTGGACAACATTTTGCAGTTGAGGTGAACGACAGCCATGAGCCTAGGTGTTGCTGGGTGACTGCTGGGAAGAGCTGTGCAAAATCAGTGCCTCGTGTGAGGGTCGAACTCACGACCTTCAGATTATGAGACTGACGCGCTGCCAACTGCGCCAACGAGGCCATGAAAATCAAAGTACACACAAACCATCCCCTATGACTTTCCTACGACTATCACTTTCAGCCATTTCTCTGGGATACTCTTTACAAGTTGACGCGACTGTTGATTTGCAACACTATGGCTTCTTTGGTCTGCTACACACAATGGGTGCTTTACATTTGCTTGGCTAATCTGGTTAGTGGCAAAAACCTGCTAACAGGTGAAATCCCTATGCCTGATTTGCGCTCTCTTTTCATTGCTCGGAAAGGTGTACACACACTCCATGTGTATCATCTGCGTTACCCCATAAGACCTAAAGCCATATTCAAGTCAGGCACCTCTTTCACAAAGAAATTTGAATAGACAGCAGGAGTGAGGTTGAAGTCAAGGACAAAGGTCACAAGAAAGCTCACTGGGAAAAGTAAGCATTCTTAGCGTAATAAGGAACGTATGAATGGTAAGATGACGGTGCCCGAAAAATGTCGTTCGAGCCGGAATTGAACCAGCGACCTAAGGATGCCTATGTTTTTTCACCTACAGTCCTCCGCTCTACCAACTGAGCTATCGAAGGGAGCTGCTGATGGATGCCATTGTGTGACTCACTCATACAAAGAGCGGAATGCACACTTTACTGCACAAAGAAAATAACAATGACACAATTGCCAAGTGACCTTGCATATGGGAGATTTTTCCTTTCTTGGGCACTAAGGACACAAAAGTACAAATGGTTGAGACTTTTTTGATTACGCAGAAAAATGGCTAGCATACGTGGCTTATTTAACACAACAAAGCTTGCCATCTAAACGGTGAGAAAAGATAGGCCTTTCCCCATGGGCTTGGAGTAAAGAAGCAGCAAGCTTGAAAGCAAATGATAACAAAAGCTTTGATTGAGGGGAAAGCACCGTCGTGGACATAGCCAACATTTTGCGGTTGAGAGGAACATTCTGTACAGCTATGAGCCTATGTGTTACTGGATGGCTGCTGGCAAGAGCTGTACAAAATCTGTGCCTTGTGTGAGACAGATTATAAGACTGATGCTCTGCCTACAGCGCCAATGAGGGCGTGCAAAGCAGTGAACACGCACAGACACAGTCCGTTTCCTATGAAATCGCACTTTAAACAGTTTCTTTGGGATCCTCTTTGCAAGTGGTTTCAGATGCTGATTTCCAACAGAAAAGCTTCTTTTGTGGTCTGCCCGTTTGGGTTATTTACAAGGTATGATTGGTAAGACAGCATTGTCTGAAAGGACTCCATCCAGCCGGAATTGAACAAGCAACCTAAGGTGTTACTTTGGGATATTCTGACTTGACTGGTTCCATGCATCACTAAGGTTTTTTCGGGTAATGAGAGCACATGATGACAATGTGCTGCCATTGGGGCTGGACAACATTTTGCAGTTGAGGTGAACGACAGCCATGAGCCTAGGTGTTGCTGGGTGACTGCTGGGAAGAGCTGTGCAAAATCAGTGCCTCGTGTGAGGGTCGAACTCACGACCTTCAGATTATGAGACTGACGCGCTGCCAACTGCGCCAACGAGGCAATGAAAAGCAAAGTACACACAAACCATCCCCTATGACTTTCCTATGACTATCACTTTCAGCCATTTCTTTGGGATACTCTTTACAAGTTGACGCGACTGTTGATTTGCAACACCATGGCTTCTTTGGTCTGCTACACACAATGGGTGCTTTACATTTGCTTGGCTAATCTGGTTAGTGGCAAAAACCTGCTAACAGGTGAAATCCCTATGCCTGATTTGCGCTCTCTTTTCATTGCTCGGAAAGGTGTACACACACTCCATGTGTATCATCTGCGTTACCCCATAAGACCTAAAACCATATTCAAGTCAGGCACCTCTTTCACGAAGACATTTGAATAGACAGCAGGAGTGAGGTTGAAGTCAAGGACAAAGGTCACAAGAAAGCTCACTGGGAAAAGTAAGCATTCTTAGCGTAATAAGGAACGTATGAATGGTAAGATGACGGTGCCCGAAAAATGTCCTTCGAGCCGGAATTGAACCAGCGACCTAAGAATGCCTATGTTTTTTCACCTACAATCCTCCACTCTACCAACTGAGCTATCGAAGGGAGCTGCTGATGGATGCCATTGTGTGACTCACTCATACAAAGAGCGGAATGCACACTTTACTGCACAAAGAAAATAACAATGACACAATTGCCAAGTGACCTTGCATATGGGAGATTTTTCCTTTCTTGGGCACTAAGGGCACAAAAGTACAAATGGTTGAGACTTTTTTGATTACGCAGAAAAATGGCTAGCATACGTGGCTTATTTAACACAACAAAGCTTGCCATCTAAACGGTGAGAACAGATAGGCCTTTCCCCATGGGCTTGGAGTAAAGAAGCAGCAAGCTTGAAAGCAAATGATAACAAAAGCTTTGATTGAGGGGAAAGCACCGTCGTGGACATAGCCAACATTTTGCGGTTGAAAGGAACATTCTGTACAGCTATGAGCCTATGTGTTACTGGATGGCTGCTGGCAAGAGCTGTACAAAATCTGTGCCTTGTGTGAGACAGATTATAAGACTGATGCTCTGCCTACAGCGCCAATGAGGGCGTGGAAAGCAGTGAACACGCACAGACACAGTCCGTTTCCTATGAAATCGGACTTTAAACAGTTTCTTTGGGATCCTCTTTGCAAATGGTTTCAGATGCTGATTTCCAACAGAAAAGCTTCTTTTGTGGTCTGCCCGTTTGGGTTATTTACAAGGTATGATTGGTAAGACAGCAATGTCTGAAAGGACTCCATCCAGCCGGAATTGAACAAGCAACCTAAGGTGTTACTTTGGGATATTCTGACTTGACTGGTTCCATGCATCACTAAGGTTTTTTCGGGGTAATGAGAGCACATGATGACAATGTGCTGCCATTGGGGCTGGACAACATTTTGCAGTTGAGGTGAACGACAGCCATGAGCCTAGGTGTTCCTAGGTGTTGCTGGGTGACTGCTGGGTAGAGCTGTGCAAAATCAGTGCCTCGTGTGAGGGTCGAACTCACGACCTTCAGATTATGAGACTAACGCGCTGCCAACTGCGCCAAGGACTGCGCCCATCAGTCGAGGTAAAGCTTTCAAGTTTTGTAGGAACGCATGCAGAGGCCGCGGGTTCGAACCCCGCACCGGACGCGTTCGAACTGGTTTTTTTTTTGGCCTCGTGGCTTTCTTAACCTCTTCTGCCAAGTTTGCCAGGCCTCATAGCAAATGAGATTTGTTAATAATAAAGTTATAAACTATATGACATTAATAATGGAATTATAAACTATATGAAAATTAAGATTTTTTTTCACCTTTTTGTAACAGTGACTTTATTTTTTTATATTTATATTCACCCTATTTGTTGGTCATTTCATTCTGTAATTTGAAGTTAGATTCCTTTAGACTGGAGTTTGAAGAGAAAATGAATTTAAATTTCTATTTATTTGAAAACATTATAGAGATTGACAATAAAGTTTGCTTTGAATCTTGAAACAAAATGAATTGTCTAATTAATGTACTACAGCAGCATAACAATATAATTATTTGTGTAAAAACAACTACAGATGTAATGTATTGACAATCTTCTAAAATCTGACTGTTGATTTAAAAGATGAACACAAATTAAAATACTCAAGTGCTCATGTAAAAGTTCTTTAATGCAAATACCTCCGTAAATGGCATCCATATGACAGTTTTCTATCCAAAAATTCAATTATTATATTTTGATCAAATACTGAAATATTGAAATAGCAAATTTAAATGACAAATACAACTCAAAGCTTAAAAAACACAATAATTCTTACAGAAAACACCAACAAAATATTATAGAAAAAATATATAAAAGATGGTATCATCATTACAATGTTTAACTTTAGAAAAAACAAAATCTATATAGAAAAGCACAAAAATAAACCAATATAAAACAATAGGTGCTTTGGGATGTGCAAATTTTTCTGTGCAAGGACTGCTCTGTTTGTGGTGGTGCTGGTGGTGGTCCTTTTAAACAAGAACGACAACTTGAAGCTTAAAAAACACAATAACTCTTACAGAAAAAAAACCAACAAAATATTATAGAAAACATATATAAAAGATGGTGTCATCATTACAATGTTTAAAAAATTATATAAACCAGTATAAAACATTAGGTGCTTTGGATGTGCAAGTTTTTCTGTGCAAGGACTGCTTTTTGTTTAAAGTGGTGGTGCTGGTGGTGGTGGGTCATTTCCTCTCTTTTTTTTCCCATATCCACGCTTCTGTAGCTCAGCCCTCCAATTGTCAAATGACTGAGTCTCTGTTGCTTCACAAAACCAGTTCCCAAAGTACTGACGGTGGGATGGTGGCTGTCTGTTTCCACCGCATTTGCTGCACGTTATGGTTTCTGTTTTTTTTATGTATTTCCTTTTCATAATACCCATTTTTTCTGCTTCCATTTTCCTCTTTCGGTATTGTTGTGTCGTGTATGGCGTGCTGGAAAGAGGCTGAGGTGATGGCGGCACAGCAAGTATGATCGGCACGGCAGGAGGAGGAGGCAGGACAAAACTGAATGGGACATTTAAAACGGGAGGAACCAAAACCTGTGAGGTGGATCCTGATGGGATGATGAAGGGTGTAGAACTCAATTGGGGTGCTAGTGCCTGCAGCTGTGGCTTTGCCTTAAGTTTTGCCTCCCCAGCAGTGTTGGGCGGAAGCACAAAAATGTGCGGCTGAGCTGAGGTCCCCACCTGTAAAGGTGTTCCTTTCTGGAGTGGATCTGGAAGTTTTTCTGTAGCTGCCATGGAAGCAGCAGGTTGTGGGATGCCCTGGTTTAAAATTAGTTTTTCTTGTGCCCGGCACCGCCTGCTGTACCTGTAAATATGTGCAAAACGAAAAGGTTCAACAATAGAATCAAAACAGGGTAACAGCTCCAGCTGCCTTTGTGTTTATAAGATGCAAGACAAATGAAAAAGCCCCCCCTACTATTGTTTGATCCTATTTTTTGATTAAACTGTTTTGATTTTCCTCTATGCATTCTGGAGGATACAGCTTCTTATATTTTTCTGTTTGATGTTGTTGAAAATGTATTCATAAAGACTGAAAATGTCATGTATTAAAATCATTCTAATTTACTTACCATTGTGTGACTGTAGCAGCATTTACTTCTGGGAGCTGGATGGTGGTCTCACTCATAATTCTGGCATTTGAGACGACACACTCTCTAATCGTCCTGTACATTCGCACCACCATAGTGAACCGAGAAACCTTCTTCCCTTCGCATCGGACGGCGTTTGGGTACAAGGCACAGAGTCTCACAAAGATGGCCTCTGACACTCGGTTGCAGTCTGGCCACTGTGCAGGACTGTGAGCCCCGATAAAACACCTGAATGAAAAAAGAAGGGGAAAAGTAAGGACAAAAAAACAAGGATATATGATTTAAAGTGTTATTTTAAAACCAAACATTTTGTTTTGTGTCACTTCTTTTGGTGGCTCAGCTCTTGTGTGTTTTTTGTCTACTCACCTTTTTGTGCTTTCGACGCCGGGGGCTACAATTTTTTTGGTTGCTCTAAATCTACCCTGCTTCAGGTGGGCTTGGTGACGCTGGGAGTAAACCGTTTTTTGTTTGTCATAATCCCCCAATGACTGCCACAGGGAAACGATCCGGTTTGACTCCTCTGCAGTCACCACAAGGTTATTGTGCCGGAGGCCGACCAAGAAATCAGCCAGCTCCTGCACGGCCCCATAACCCTCCACGTTGTCAGGGCCGACAGAATCCTATAAAACAAGAACAACAATTAGTGAATCAAATTAAAAGAAAAAAGACATTTATGATTTTGAAAAGAACTTAGTCTTACGTCACATGAAGAGTCCAACTGTTGAGGGGTTGCTGGCAGATCTGTTTTGGAGGCTGTAAAAGAAAAAAGCAAATCCCTTAATAAACAGTAACATGATAAATCCTTATAATGAAAGCACTCCTAGACCTTTTTTCCCATTTGCAAAACAAAATACCGGTAAATAAATAAAAAACATACATACTACTTTACTTTTTCTTTTTTCAATAGAAAAGTTGAACTAAACTCACTGCTCTGTTCAGCGGGGGATAAGACACAAGGGGGAACAGAGGTGGTGGTGGCGGAAGGTGATGAAGAGGGAGATGGTGATGTAGGTCCAGGCGCTGAGTGTGTCGCACTCGTTGAAGGACCCTCAGGAGGAGGAGGAGACCAAGAGGGGCCAGGCTGAGGGTCTGGAGCTGACAGACTGCTGGTGGGTGCCAAGGATGACGTTGAAGAGACTGTGAAGGTCCTCACTGGCTCCAAAGTGGCCACAGTGAAGTCTTCAAACTCTTCGGGTTCATTGAAGCTGTCTTCAATCTCCATGTCCATTGTCTCAGACTCTTCAACAGCCTGTCTGTAATCTTGGAGAACTTTACCAGTTTGCTGGTAAAGGTACTCCACCCCTAGAAGTTCACCTGTAAAAGGCAAAGCACTCATTAGAAGAAGAAAAAAGGTTTTGAAGTTCTTTTCAAAAAAAGTGTGCATACCTGTGTATTTCCTTGGCCCAGTATAGGGAACAATTTCCTGGCCAAGGACCTCCTCAGACAAACTGTTAGCAGCATGCCGCAGGAGATGGTCGTAGGAGCATGGCTGCTGCTGCTTGTCTGATGTGGCGGCTACAGCGCGGTCTTCATTCCACCTGGCCAGCCCATCTAACAGGTAGGCCTGGAAGAAGACATCACTTGCCAGGGTGCCTGTAGTATCCATGGAAAAAACAAAACACACGTTTCCATGCATAAATACATATGGCTTTCTATATTTTTTACAATATTTTAGGATTTTTGTGTTTCAAGGAAAGATAAAAGAACAACTTACCAGGGATGAACCTATTCAGGTGAAGATGAAAAGATTCAAGGGATGTTGAACCTCTGGCACAGCGGTATGTGGGCAAACGATGTCCTCCTTTCAGGATTGTTCCCGTCCTGGTGTACAGCTGGATGCCTGGGGGGTCCTGGATGCAGGCCACATGTTTTGCCTGAGCAGCTAAAATGCCAGCCATGCGTGCAGAGTTGATCAGAGGGACCCCCAGAGTGTCGCGGCCATTGTCCCCATCAAAAGCTTGGATGAGGCTTTTGATGAGAGCCAGAGTCTCCTGAGAGCCACGTGTCGTTCTCCTGCAGTGCAGGGCTAACTCACTGCGGCTAATGGACCGCAGCACGTCAGCATCTGAGGGATTGGTGAGCCTGGCAGAAAGTTCGGAGCGCTTTGCGATCTTGAGGGCTGTCAGATCTTCCTCATCCCACATAAAGAGACAGTGGCTGAGGCGCCTCATGAAGGATGCATACAGCTGGTGTGAATCAGTGGTGCAGCCCACCGAAAACCTTCTCATGAAGTGCCATATGTCCAGGCGGATGTTAAGGTCTTTCCACTTCTGGAACATTCGCCGAAGAAGCGTGTTTCCACAGCAGTCTCTGTCGACGTAAAGCACTTCAGGGGGAGGTACCCCAGCCACTGCATATCTCCTTATTAGCCCTTCGATCATTGGCCCCAAGCCAAAACCTTCGCTAGCAGTGAGCACAGACATTATTATTTGGCCGTGCTCATTGCCAACATTTGTTGCCCAGGTCGCTGTTCCAAAACCCCTTCCAGCCAGTTTCCGAGCCACTTTCTTGGTGGAGTCCAGCTTCAAGATGCGTCCATAAGTTGATGTTACTGAGGCCTTGACCTCAGTCAGCCTCTGGAGAACATCTTGGGCGTAGACCTGCATCATCCACCTGTGCTTTGGAACAGTAGGCATTGGAGGGGGAGGTGAAAACGTGACTGGTCTTATGAGACCCTTTTCAACAGCCCCTTTGACTTGTTTACAGTCCGTCAGGTACTGGACAGTCTTCTTCAGCCACACTTCTGAATGACTCTCCTGCACCTTCTTCCTAATCTGGCTGCTGCTGTTTCCCAGACCCCTCTGGCGCATCAAAGTGACCACCCTCAGGTCACAGGCAAGCTTGGATGTGAGGATGCAGGGAAACTGCCCCCTGTGCCCCACATCCAGCTGGGAGACGATGGCATGGCTCCAGCTGATGACCTTTCTTTTGCATATTTTGCAAACTAAATATTCAGATGCCACAAAGTAAGTTATGTCCAGAGAAATAACTTGCCTGATCTTCTGATGAACACCAGATGAGGTCAGAAGCCCTTTGTGGCAATCTGAATGAGGACATGTCAGCTTGACTTGCCAGAGTTTTCGGGGCATCCAAAGGAAGAGGGGGCTGCCAAAATAGTCTTCGGGCTGAGGGACATTGGTGACGTGCAATGGGAATTGTGGAGGATACCACCACAGTCTGTCCACCCTGCTGAAGTCCAGTTCAGGATGTCCTTGCGCTGTCCATTTGAAAAGAGCTTTGGACATCCATCTCTGGTCCACCTCAGGCAGTGTATGGAGCCAGCCGGCTGGAAGACACACTCTTTGTGCTGAAAGGAAAAAGAGAAGGTAAAAAGTCTATTAATAGAATTTGTGCATGGATAAAATTTAAAATTTCAGGGGACACTTAAACCTTAAAGCTTTTTCAGTCAGAGCAAATGCAAAAGGGTTTTGTTTAAATATATAAATAAAAATGTTGGTGTCAGTGGTGTGTGTGTGTTTTTTTTTTCTTTAAATGCATGCTTGAGTAAATACATAAAAAATTCTATATAAAATGTACATACTTGCTGAGTGAGATTTATCCCATCTGAGTGCTTCTGCCAGAAGCGTGCTGTCGTCCACTTCACTCGACACGGGTAGAAATGTGGTGGGAGTTTTTGGACCTGCAGCGGTGGAGAACTCCTCACTGGCTTTAGGGCCAAAGGCTGGTGGTGTCTGTGGAGGATTGATGGAGGTTTCCACAGTTGGGTGTGGGGAAGAGGGTCCTGCTACTGGGAGGGAGGAGGAGGAGGAGGAGGGGGAGGCTTCGAGGGTGAAGGGGGATCCTACAAGCGCAGGTGAGGAAGAAAGGGATCCAGCTGGCTTGTTTAAAGTTGTGGATGTGGAATGTGGCCGTGCATGTATCAAAGCTGAAAAACAACAACAACACAGCATTAACATCCACTGCCAATAAGATTTAATGTAACTCAGGGTTTGGAAAAAAAGAGAATTGTTTTCTTACAGGGTCTGACTTTAAATGGGGACGCCAGCCTTTTTACAGCTTTCTCAATGTTTTTGTCCTTGGCCAAATTACCCACTAATAGGGAAGAGAGAGACGCGGTGGAGATGGGCTGAGGAGTTTTGGGGTGTGATGGTGAACTGGGAAGTCTTGCAGCAGAAGGATTAGACGTTGATGGAGTCTGAGAAGAAGAGGATGCCATCGATGGTCCCGGCTGGCTGGACAAACTAGGCTGTGTCTTCTCTCGTGACCACTGCTCCTCTTTCATCGCCACAGCAGTTTTGGCAGATGGAAACATTTCCATGTATTCTCTGAAACTTTCTTTGTTGCTGGCATGATCCTTGGTGTCTTTACTACCCCCTGTTGGATCTCTCTTCATAGCAGCAACAAGGTAGGCAGCATAACCTAAAGCATTTTCCAGCAGCCATTTGAATGTCTGGCCCTGGAAAATACCAAACTGGATCTCAAAGAAGCCAAGAAGATGCTTTCTGTTGGAAAGATCTCCCTGATGATCCAGCAGGTTCTTTGTTGCCTTTTCCAGTACTGCTTCCGGGGACAAGGGCTTCATCCATGGCTTTCCTTTTTTTGCCTTCTTATAGGAATAGGCTTCCGATGAGTCTGACAAATTCAGAATGCCACTAGCCAGTCTTCTGAATCTGGGTTCCATCATAAAAGCTGAATGAATCAAATGAGAAAAGCAGATTGTAAACCATAAACTGAGCTGTGCAAACACAAGATGAGAAAATAAAATGCTACAGATTGAAGGCTTTAATACAGTTTTATTTGATTGGATGGATACATGTATTATTTACTTTGATTTTTTTGTGAGTTCTTAAATACCAATTGCTTGTTTTTTGCGGAATGTTATTAATTTAAATTATTATTAATTATTATTATTATTAATTACTATTATTCAAAACATTAAACACAACAAAAGAAAATAACATATTGCAAAGCTTGAGGACAACAGTCTGACTCATTCCCGAAATAATTCATTCATAAATCTTTCTTATGTTTAATAATAAAAACAACAAAAATAACTTTGAACAAATAAAAGTATTCGTGTGCATGTGTGAAAGTACTCGCTAGTAAAACATGCGGCCGAAAGGCAAATAACAAACACAAAGAAGCAGCAATCGACACGTAAAAGGTCCGGTTATTATTCATATTTGAGCAGCTGATGCTCTGATTTTATTTTTGGCCTGACGTTTTCAATACAGTAAATGACCAACGTGAAAAACACCGCTGCTTGCTAAAAGTTCGGTTACACATTTCAGTTAGCCTCGCTTTCAGACGATTAAAAAAGATTTACTTGTTATTTTACTACACGGTCAGTGGAAAAACCCCGCTGGTTGAACAACAACAATGGAGGACACTTACTGTAAATGACCAAAGGAAAACAACCTTTCTAGCGGAGTACGACAGGTAATACCATCAGCAAAAACGTGTTATTACGATAGAACAAACATTTAAAAGTAAATTTCACAATGACAACTCCGTACTTACTGTGAAAAGTCGTGATCAACGTTGAAAACGGGATCAAATCTTGCTTCGACACTTTTAGCGATGTTCGCAAATGCAAATGAAGCGCTCTTTTTTTTTTTTTTTTTTTTTTTCCTTCAAGCGCTCTTCTCTCTTCTTGCATCTCATTGGTTAGTCCTTTGTCATCGCCCCGGACATTCATCGTGGCAACTGATTGGGTAATTCTAGGTTACTCTTGGGCGAGATGTCGTACGCTAGAGAACAGCTTATTGGAGGAGAGGTTCGAATCTTGGTTGCAAGTAAGTGATTTGATTGGATATCACAACCAAGAATGACCGAGATCGAGCTCGACTAACCAGCGGCCGGGGGCGCCAACGAGGCCATGAAAAGCAAAGTACACACAAACCATCCCCTATGACTTTCCTATGACTATCACTTTCAGCCATTTCTTTGGGATACTCTTTACAAGTTGACGCGACTGTTGATTTGCAACACCATGGCTTCTTTGGTCTGCTACACACAATGGGTGCTTTACATTTGCTTGGCTAATCTGGTTAGTGGCAAAAACCTGCTAACAGGTGAAATCCCTATGCCTGATTTGCGCTCTCTTTTCATTGCTCGGAAAGGTGTACACACACTCCATGTGTATCATCTGCGTTACCCCATAAGACCTAAAACCATATTCAAGTCAGGGACCTCTTTCACGAAGACATTTGAATAGACAGCAGGAGTGAGGTTGAAGTCAAGGACAAAGGTCACAAGAAAGCTCACTGGGAAAAGTAAGCATTCTTAGCGTAATAAGGAACGTATGAATGGTAAGATGACGGTGCCCGAAAAATGTCCTTCAAGCCGGAATTGAACCAGCGACCTAAGAATGCCTATGTTTTTTCACCTACAATCCTCCACTCTACCAACTGAGCTATCGAAGGGAGCTGCTGATGGATGCAATTGTGTGACTCACTCATACAAAGAGCGGAATGCACACTTTACTGCACAAAGAAAATAACAATGACACAATTGCCAAGTGACCTTGCATATGGGAGATTTTTCCTGTCTTGGGCACTAAGGGCACAAAAGTACAAATGGTTGAGACTTTTTTGATTACGCAGAAAAATGGCTAGCATACGTGGCTTATTTAACGCAACAAAGCTTGCCATCTAAACGGTGAGAAAAGATAGGCCTTTCCCCATGGGCTTGGAGTAAAGAAGCAGCAAGCTTGAAAGCAAATGATAACAAAAGCTTTGATTGAGAGGAAAGCACTGTCGTGGACATAGCCAACATTTTGCGGTTGAGAGGAACATTCTGTACAGCTATGAGCCTATGTGTCACTGGATGGCTGCTGGCAAGAGCTGTACAAAATCTGTGCCTTGTGTGAGACAGATTATAAGACTGATGCCCTGCCTACAGCGCCAATGAGGGCGTGCAAAGCAGTGAACACGCACAGACACAGTCCGTTTCCTATGAAATCGCACTTTAAACAGTTTCTTTGGGATCCTCTTTGCAAGTGGTTTCAGATGCTGATTTCCAACAGAAAAGCTTCTTTTGTGGTCTGCCCGTTTGGGTTATTTACAAGGTATGATTGGTAAGACAGCATTGTCTGAAAGGACTCCATCCAGCCGGAATTGAACAAGCAACCTAAGGTGTTACTTTGGGATATTCTGACTTGACTGGTTCCATGCATCGCTAAGATTTTTTCGGGTAATGAGAGCACATGATGACAATGTGCTGCCATTGGGGCTGGACAGCATTTTGCAGTTGAGGTGAACGACAGCCATGAGCCTAGGTGTTGCTGGGTGACTGCTGGGAAGAGCTGTGCAAAATCAGTGCCTCGTGTGAGGGTCGAACTCACGACCTTCAGATTATGAGACTGACGCGCTGCCAACTGCGCCAACCAGGCCATGAAAAGCAAAGTACACACAAACCATCCCCTATGACTTTCCTATGACTATCACTTTCAGCCATTTCTTTGGGATACTCTTTACAAGTTGACGCGACTGTTGATTTGCAACACTAAGGCTTCTTTGGTCTGCTACACACAATGGGTGCTTTACATTTGCTTGGCTAATCTGGTTAGTGGCAAAAACCTGCTAACAGGTGAAATCCCTATGCCTGATTTGCGCTCTCTTTTCATTGCTCGGAAAGGTGTACACACACTCCATGTGTATCATCTGCGTTACCCCATAAGACCTAAAACCATATTCAAGTCAGGGACCTCTTTCACGAAGACATTTGAATAGACAGCAGGAGTGAGGTTGAAGTCAAGGACAAAGGTCACAAGAAAGCTCACTGGGAAAAGTAAGCATTCTTAGCGTAATAAGGAACGTATGAATGGTAAGATGACGGTGCCCGAAAAATGTCCTTCAAGCCGGAATTGAACCAGCGACCTAAGAATGCCTATGTTTTTTCACCTACAATCCTCCACTCTACCAACTGAGCTATCGAAGGGAGCTGCTGATGGATGCCATTGTGTGACTCACTCATACAAAGAGCGGAATGCACACTTTACTGCACAAAGAAAATAACAATGACACAATTGCCAAGTGACCTTGCATATGGGAGATTTTTCCTTTCTTGGGCACTAAGGGCACAAAAGTACAAATGGTTGAGACTTTTTTGATTACGCAGAAAAATGGCTAGCATACGTGGCTTATTTAACACAACAAAGCTTGCCATCTAAACGGTGAGAAAAGATAGGCCTTTCCCCATGGGCTTGGAGTAAAGAAGCAGCAAGCTTGAAAGCAAATGATAACAAAAGCTTTGATTGAGGGGAAAGCACCGTCGTGGACATAGCCAACATTTTGCGGTTGAGAGGAACATTCTGTACAGCTATGAGCCTATGTGTTACTGGATGGCTGCTGGCAAGAGCTGTACAAAATCTGTGCCTTGTGTGAGACAGATTATAAGACTGATGTTCTGCCTACAGCGCCAATGAGGGCGTGCAAAGCAGTGAACACGCACAGACACAGTCCGTTTCCTATGAAATCGCACTTTAAACAGTTTCTTTGGGATCCTCTTTGCAAGTGGTTTCAGATGCTGATTTCCAACAGAAAAGCTTCTTTTGTGGTCTGCCCGTTTGGGTTATATACAAGGTATGATTGGTAAGACAGCATTGTCTGAAAGGACTCCATCCAGCCGGAATTGAACAAGCAACCTAAGGTGTTACTTTGGGATATTCTGACTTGACTGGTTCCATGCATCACTAAGGTTTTTTCGGGTAATGAGAGCTCATGATGACAATGTGCTGCCATTGGGGCTGGACAACATTTTGCAGTTGAGGTGAACGACAGCCATGAGCCTAGGTGTTGCTGGGTGACTGCTGGGAAGAGCTGTGCAAAATCAGTGTCTCGTGTGAGGGTCGAACTCACGACCTTCAGATTATGAGACTGACGCGCTGCCAACTGCGCCAACGAGGCCATGAAAAGCAAAGTACACACAAACAATCCCCTATGACTTTCCTATGACTATCACTTTCAGCCAATTCTTTGGGATACTCTTTACAAGTTGACGCGACTGTTGATTTGCAACACTAAGGCTTCTTTGGTCTGCTACACACAATGGGTGCTTTACATTTGCTTGGCTAATCTGGTTAGTGGCAAAAACCTGCTAACAGGTGAAATCCCTATGCCTGATTTGCGCTCTCTTTTCATTGCTCGGAAAGGTGTACACACACTCCATGTGTATCATCTGCGTTACCCCATAAGACCTAAAACCATATTCAAGTCAGGCACCTCTTTCACAAAGACATTTGAATAGACAGCAGGAGTGAGGTTGAAGTCAAGGACAAAGGTCACAAGAAAGCTCACTGGGAAAAGTAAGCATTCTTAGCGTAATAAGGAACGTATGAATGGTAAGATGACGGTGCCCGAAAAATGTCGTTTGAGCCGGAATTCAACCAGCGACCTAAGGATGCCTATGTTTTTTCACCTACAGTCCTCCGCTCTACCAACTGAGCTATCGACGGGAGCTGCTGATGGATGCCATTGTGTGACTCACTCATACAAAGAGCGGAATGCACACTTTACTGCACAAAGAAAATAACAATGACACAATTGCCAACTGACCTTGCATATGGGAGATTTTTCCTTTCTTGGGCACTAAGGACACAAAAGTACAAATGGTAGAGACTTTTTTGATTACGCAGAAAAATGGCTAGCATACGTGGCTTATTTAACACAACAAAGCTTGCCATCTAAACGGTGAGAAAAGATAGGCCTTTCCCCATGGGCTTGGAGTAAAGAAGCAGCAAGCTTGAAAGCAAATGATAACAAAAGCTTTGATTGAGGGGAAAGCACCGTCGTGGACATAGCCAACATTTTGCGGTTGAGAGGAACATTCTGTACAGCTATGAGCCTATGTGTTACTGGATGGCTGCTGGCAAGAGCTGTACAAAATCTGTGCCTTGTGTGAGACAGATTATAAGACTGATGCTCTGCCTACAGCGCCAATGAGGGCGTGCAAAGCAGTGAACACGCACAGACACAGTCCGTTTCCTATGAAATCGCACTTTAAACAGTTTCTTTGGGATCCTCTTTGCAAGTGGTTTCAGATGCTGATTTCCAACAGAAAAGCTTCTTTTGTGGTCTGCCCGTTTGGGTTATTTACAAGGTATGATTGGTAAGACAGCATTGTCTGAAAGGACTCCATCCAGCTGGAATTGAACAAGCAACCTAAGGTGTTACTTTGGGATATTCTGACTTGACTGGTTCCATGCATCACTAAGGTTTTTTCGGGTAATGAGAGCACATGATGACAATGTGCTGCCATTGGGGCTGGACAAAATTTTGCAGTTGAGGTGAACGACAGCCATGAGCCTAGGTGTTGCTGGGTGACTGCTGGGAAGAGCTGTGCAAAATCAGTGCCTCGTGTGAGGGTCGAACTCACGACCTTCAGATTATGAGACTGACGCGCTGCCAACTGCGCCAACGAGGCCATGAAAAGCAAAGTACACACAAACCATCCCCTATGACTTTCCTATGACTATCACTTTCAGCCATTTCTTTGGGATACTCTTTACAAGTTGACGCGACTGTTGATTTGCAACACCATGGCTTCTTTGGTCTGCTACACACAATGGGTGCTTTACATTTGCTTGGCTAATCTGGTTAGTGGCAAAAACCTGCTAACAGGTGAAATCCCTATGCCTGATTTGCGCTCTCTTTTCATTGCTCGGAAAGGTGTACACACACTCCATGTGTATCATCTGCGTTACCCCATAAGACCTAAAACCATATTCAAGTCAGGCACCTCTTTCACGAAGACATTTGAATAGACAGCAGGAGTGAGGTTGAAGTCAAGGACAAAGGTCACAAGAAAGCTCACTGGGAAAAGTAAGCATTCTTAGCGTAATAAGGAACGTATGAATGGTAAGATGACGGTGCCCGAAAAATGTCATTCGAGCCGGAATTGAACCAGCGACCTAATGATGCCTATGTTTTTTCACCTACAGTCCTCCGCTCTACCAACTGAGCTATCGAAGGGAGCTGCGGATGGATGCCATTGTGTGACTCACTCATACAAAGAGCGGAATGCACACTTTACTGCACAAAGAAAATAACAATGACACAATTGCCAAGTGACCTTGCATATGGGAGATTTTTCCTTTCTTGGGCACTAAGGGCACAAAAGTACAAATGGTTGAGACTTTTTTGATTACGCAGAAAAATGGCTAGCATACGTGGCTTATTTAACACAACAAAGCTTGCCATCTAAACGGTGAGAAAAGATAGGCCTTTCCCCATGGGCTTGGAGTAAAGAAGCAGCAAGCTTGAAAGCAAATGATAACAAAAGCTTTGATTGAGGGGAAAGCACCGTCGTGGACATAGCCAACATTTTGCGGTTGAGAGGAACATTCTGTACAGCTATGAGCCTATGTGTTACTGGATGGCTGCTGGCAAGAGCTGTACAAAATCTGTGCCTTGTGTGAGACAGATTATAAGACTGATGCTCTGCCTACAGCGCCAATGAGGGCGTGCAAAGCAGTGAACACGCACAGACACAGTCCGTTTCCTATGAAATCGCACTTTAAACAGTTTCTTTGGGATCCTCTTTGCAAGTGGTTTCAGATGCTGATTTCCAACAGAAAAGCTTCTTTTGTGGTCTGCCCGTTTGGGTTATTTACAAGGTATGATTGGTAAGACAGCATTGTCTGAAAGGACTCCATCCAGCCGGAATTGAACAAGCAACCTAAGGTGTTACTTTGGGATATTCTGACTTGACTGGTTCCATGCATCACTAAGGTTTTTTCGGGTAATGAGAGCTCATGATGACAATGTGCTGCCATTGGGGCTGGACAACATTTTGCAGTTGAGGTGAACGACAGCCATGAGCCTAGGTGTTGCTGGGTGACTGCTGGGAAGAGCTGTGCAAAATCAGTGCCTCGTGTGAGGGTCGAACTCACGACCTTCAGATTATGAGACTGACGCGCTGCCAACTGCGCCAACGAGGCCATGAAAAGCAAAGTACACACAAACCATCCCCTATGACTTTCCTATGACTATCACTTTCAGCCATTTCTTTGGGATACTCTTTACAAGTTGACGCGACTGTTGATTTGCAACACCATGGCTTCTTTGGTCTGCTACACACAATGGGTGCTTTACATTTGCTTGGCTAATCTGGTTAGTGGCAAAAACCTGCTAACAGGTGAAATCCCTATGCCTGATTTGCGCTCTCTTTTCATTGCTCGGAAAGGTGTACACACACTCCATGTGTATCATCTGCGTTACCCCATAAGACCTAAAACCATATTCAAGTCAGGCACCTCTTTCACGAAGACATTTGAATAGACAGCAGGAGTGAGGTTGAAGTCAAGGACAAAGGTCACAAGAAAGCTCACTGGGAAAAGTAAGCATTCTTAGCGTAATAAGGAACGTATGAATGGTAAGATGACGGTGCCCGAAAAATGTCCTTCGAGCCGGAATTGAACCAGTGACCTAAGAATGCCTATGTTTTTTCACCTACAATCCTCCACTCTACCAACTGAGCTATCGAAGGGAGCTGCTGATGGATGCCATTGTGTGACTCACTCATACAAAGAGCGGAATGCACACTTTACTGCACAAAGAAAATAACAATGACACAATTGCCAAGTGACCTTGCATATGGGAGATTTTTCCTTTCTTGGGCACTAAGGGCACAAAAGTACAAATGGTTGAGACTTTTTTGATTACGCAGAAAAATGGCTAGCATACGTGGGTTATTTAACACAACAAAGCTTGCCATCTAAACGGTGAGAAAAGATAGGCCTTTCCCCATGGGCTTGGAGTAAAGAAGCAGCAAGCTTGAAAGCAAATGATAACAAAAGCTTTGATTGAGGGGAAAGCACCGTCGTGGACATAGCCAACATTTTGCGGTTGAGAGGAACATTCTGTACAGCTATGAGCCTATGTGTTACTGGATGGCTGCTGGCAAGAGCTGTACAAAATCTGTGCCTTGTGTGAGACAGATTATAAGACTGATGCTCTGCCTACAGCGCCAATGAGGGCGTGCAAAGCAGTGAACACGCACAGACACAGTCCGTTTCCTATGAAATCGCACTTTAAACAGTTTCTTTGGGATCCTCTTTGCAAGTGGTTTCAGATGCTGATTTCCAACAGAAAAGCTTCTTTTGTGGTCTGCCCGTTTGGGTTATTTACAAGGTATGATTGGTAAGACAGCATTGTCTGAAAGGACTCCATCCAGCCGGAATTGAACAAGCAACCTAAGGTTTTACTTTGGGATATTCTGACTTGACTGGTTCCATGCATCACTAAGGTTTTTTCGGGTAATGAGAGCTCATGATGACAATGTGCTGCCATTGGGGCTGGACAACATTTTGCAGTTGAGGTGAACGACAGCCATGAGCCTAGGTGTTGCTGGGTGACTGCTGGGAAGAGCTGTGCAAAATCAGTGCCTCGTGTGAGGGTCGAACTCACGACCTTCAGATTATGAGACTGACGCGCTGCAAACTGCGCCAACGAGGCCATGAAAAGCAAAGTACACACAAACAATCCCCTATGACTTTCCTATGACTATCACTTTCAGCCAATTCTTTGGGATACTCTTTACAAGTTGACGCGACTGTTGATTTGCAACACTAAGGCTTCTTTGGTCTGCTACACACAATGGGTGCTTTACATTTGCTTGGCTAATCTGGTTAGTGGCAAAAACCTGCTAACAGGTGAAATCCCTATGCCTGATTTGCGCTCTCTTTTCATTGCTCGGAAAGGTGTACACACACTCCATGTGTATCATCTGCGTTACCCCATAAGACCTAAAACCATATTCAAGTCAGGCACCTCTTTCACGAAGACATTTGAATAGACAGCAGGAGTGAGGTTGAAGTCAAGGACAAAGGTCACAAGAAAGCTCACTGGGAAAAGTAAGCATTCTTAGCGTAATAAGGAACGTATGAATGGTAAGATGACGGTGCCCGAAAAATGTCCTTCGAGCCGGAATTGAACCAGCGACCTAAGAATGCCTATGTTTTTTCACCTACAATCCTCCACTCTACCAACTGAGCTATCGAAGGGAGCTGCTGATGGATGCCATTGTGTGACTCACTCATACAAAGAGCGGAATGCACACTTTACTGCACAAAGAAAATAACAATGACACAATTGCCAACTGACCTTGCATATGGGAGATTTTTCCTTTCTTGGGCACTAAGGGCACAAAAGTACAAATGGTTGAGACTTTTTTCATTACGCAGAAAAATGGCTAGCATACGTGGCTTATTTAACACAACAAAGCTTGCCATCTAAACGGTGAGAACAGATAGGCCTTTCCCCATGGGCTTGGAGTAAAGAAACAGCAAGTTTGAAAGCAAATGATAACAAAAGCTTTGATTGAGAGGAAAGCACTGTCGTGGACATAGCCAACATTTTGCGGTTGAGAGGAACATTCTGTACAGCTATGAGCCTATGTGTCACTGGATGGCTGCTGGCAAGAGCTGTACAAAATCTGTGCCTTGTGTGAGACAGATTATAAGACTGATGCTCTGCCTACAGCGCCAATGAGGGCGTGCAAAGCAGTGAACACGCACAGACACAGTCCGTTTCCTATGAAATCGCACTTTAAACAGTTTCTTTGGGATCCTCTTTGCAAGTGGTTTCAGATGCTGATTTCCAACAGAAAAGCTTCTTTTGTGGTCTGCCCGTTTGGGTTATTTACAAGGTATGATTGGTAAGACAGCATTGTCTGAAAGGACTCCATCCAGCCGGAATTGAACAAGCAACCTAAGGTGTTACTTTGGGATATTCTGACTTGACTGGTTCCATGCATCACTAAGGTTTTTTCGGGTAATGAGAGCTCATGATGACAATGTGCTGCCATTGGGGCTGGACAACATTTTGCAGTTGAGGTGAACGACAGCCATGAGCCTAGGTGTTGCTGGGTGACTGCTGGGAAGAGCTGTGCAAAATCAGTGCCTCGTGTGAGGGTCGAACTCACGACCTTCAGATTATGAGACTGACGCGCTGCCAACTGCGCCAACGAGGCCATGAAAAGCAAAGTACACACAAACCATCCCCTATGACTTTCCTATGACTATCACTTTCAGCCATTTCTTTGGGATACTCTTTACAAGTTGACGCGACTGTTGATTTGCAACACTAAGGCTTCTTTGGTCTGCTACACACAATGGGTGCTTTACATTTGCTTGGCTAATCTGGTTAGTGGCAAAAACCTGCTAACAGGTGAAATCCCTATGCCTGATTTGCGCTCTCTTTTCATTGCTCGGAAAGGTGTACACACACTCCATGTGTATCATCCGCGTTACCCCATAAGACCTAAAACCATATTCAAGTCAGGCACCTCTTTCACGAAGACATTTGAATAGACAGCAGGAGCGAGGTTGAAGTCAAGGACAAAGGTCACAAGAAAGCTCACTGGGAAAAGTAAGCATTCTTAGCGTAATAAGGAACGTATGAATGGTAAGATGACGGTGCCCGAAAAATGTCCTTCCAGCCGGAATTGAACCAGCGACCTAAGAATGCCTATGTTTTTTCACCTACAATCCTCCACTCTACCAACTGAGCTATCGAAGGGAGCTGCTGATGGATGCCATTGTGTGACTCACTCATACAAAGAGCGGAATGCACACTTTACTGCACAAAGAAAATAACAATAACACAATTGCCAACTGACCTTGCATATGGGAGATTTTTCCTTTCTTGGGCACTAAAGGCACAAAAGTACAAATGGTTGAGACTTTTTTGATTACGCAGAAAAATGGCTAGCATACGTGGCTTATTTAACACAACAAAGCTTGCCATCTAAACGGTGAGAAAAGATAGGCCTTTCCCCATGGGCTCGGAGTAAAGAAGCAGCAAGCTTGAAAGCAAATGATAACAAAAGCTTTGATTGAGGGGAAAGCACCGTCGTGGACATAGCCAACATTTTGCGGTTGAGAGGAACATTCTGTACAGCTATGAGCCTATGTGTTACTGGATGGCTGCTGGCAAGAGCTGTACAAAATCTGTGCCTTGTGTGAGACAGATTATAAGACTGATGCTCTGCCTACAGCGCCAATGAGGGCGTGCAAAGCAGTGAACACGCACAGACACAGTCCGTTTCCTATGAAATCGCACTTTAAACAGTTTCTTTGGGATCCTCTTTGCAAGTGGTTTCAGATGCTGATTTCCAACAGAAAAGCTTCTTTTGTGGTCTGCCCGTTTGGGTTATTTACAAGGTATGATTGGTAAGACAGCATTGTCTGAAAGGACTCCATCCAGCCGGAATTGAACAAGCAACCTAAGGTGTTACTTTGGGATATTCTGACTTGACTGGTTCCATGCATCACTAAGGTTTTTTCGGGTAATGAGAGCTCATGATGACAATGTGCTGCCATTGGGGCTGGACAACATTTTGCAGTTGAGGTGAACGACAGCCATGAGCCTAGGTGTTGCTGGGTGACTGCTGGGAAGAGCTGTGCAAAATCAGTGCCTCGTGTGAGGCTCGAACTCACGACCTTCAGATTATGAGACTGACGCGCTGCCAACTGCGCCAACGAGGCCATGAAGAGCAAAGTACACACAAACCATCCCCTATGACTTTCCTACGACTATCACTTTCAGCCATTTCTTTGGGATACTCTTTACAAGTTGACGCGACTGTTGATTTGCAACACCATGGCTTCTTTGGTCTGCTACACACAATGGGTGCTTTACATTTGCTTGGCTAATCTGGTTAGTGGCAAAAACCTGCTAACAGGTGAAATCCCTATGCCTGATTTGCACTCTCTTTTCATTGCTCGGAAAGGTGTACACACACTCCATGTGTATCATCTGCGTTACCCCATAAGACCTAAAACCATATTCAAGTCAGGCACCTCTTTCACAAAGACATTTGAATAGACAGCAGGAGTGAGGTTGAAGTCAAGGACAAAGGTCACAAGAAAGCTCACTGGGAAAAGTAAGCATTCTTAGCGTAATAAGGAACGTATGAATGGTAAGATGACGGTGCCCGAAAAATGTCCTTCCAGCCGGAATTGAACCAGCGACCTAAGGATGCCTATGTTTTTTCACCTACAGTCCTCCGCTCTACCAACTGAGCTATCGAAGGGAGCTGCAGATGGATGCAATTGTGTGACTCACACATACAAAGAGCGGAATGCACACTTTACTGCACAAAGAAAATAACAATGACACAATTGCCAAGTGACCTTGCATATGGGAGATTTTTCCTTTCTTGGGCACTAAGGGCACAAAAGTACAAATGGTTGAGACTTTTTTGATTACGCAGAAAAATGGCTAGCATACGTGGCTTATTTAACACAACAAAGCTTGCCATCTAAACGGTGAGAACAGATAGGCCTTTCCCCATGGGCTTGGAGTAAAGAAGCAGTAAGCTTGAAAGCAAATGATAACAAAAGCTTTGATTGAGGGGAAAGCACCGTCGTGGACATAGCCAACATTTTGCGGTTGAGAGGAACATTCTGTACAGCTATGAGCCTATGTGTTACTGGATGGCTGCTGGCAAGAGCTGTACAAAATCTGTGCCTTGTGTGAGACAGATTATAAGACTGATGCTCTGCCTACAGCGCCAATGAGGGCGTGCAAAGCAGTGAACACGCACAGACACAGTCCGTTTCCTATGAAATCGCACTTTAAACAGTTTCTTTGGGATCCTCTTTGCAAGTGGTTTCAGATGCTGATTTCCAACAGAAAAGCTTCTTTTGTGGTCTGCCCGTTTGGGTTATTTACAAGGTATGATTGGTAAGACAGCATTGTCTGAAAGGACTCCATCCAGCCGGAATTGAACAAGCAACCTAAGGTGTTACTTTGGGATATTCTGACTTGACTGGTTCCATGCATCGCTAAGGTTTTTTCAGGGTAATGAGAGCACATGATGACAATGTGCTGCCATTGGGGCTGGACAACATTTTGCAGTTGAGGTGAACGACAGCCATGAGCCTAGGTGTTGCTGGGTGACTGCTGGGAAGAGCTGTGCAAAATCAGTGTCTCGTGTGAGGCTCGAACTCACGACCTTCAGATTATGAGACTGACGCGCTGCCAACTGCGCCAACGAGGCCATGAAAAGCAAAGTACACACAAACCATCCCCTATGACTTTCCTATGACTATCACTTTCAGCCATTTCTTTGGGATACTCTTTACAAGTTGACGCGACTGTTGATTTGCAACACTAAGGCTTCTTTGGTCTGCTACACACAATGGGTGCTTTACATTTGCTTGGCTAATCTGGTTAGTGGCAAAAACCTGCTAACAGGTGAAATCCCTATGCCTGATTTGCGCTCTCTTTTCATTGCTCGGAAAGGTGTACACACACTCCATGTGTATCATCTGCGTTACCCCATAAGACCTAAAACCATATTCAAGTCAGGCACCTCTTTCACGAAGACATTTGAATAGACAGCAGGAGTGAGGTTGAAGTCAAGGACAAAGGTCACAAGAAAGCTCACTGGGAAAATTAAGCATTCTTAGCGTAATAAGGAACGTATGAATGGTAAGATGACGGTGCCCGAAAAATGTCCTTCGAGCCGGAATTGAATCAGCGACCTAAGGATGCCTATGTTTTTTCACCTACAGTCCTCCGCTCTACCAACTGAGCTATCGAAGGGAGCTGCTGATGGATGCCATTGTGTGACTCACTCATACAAAGAGCGGAATGCACACTTTACTGCACAAAGAAAATAACAATAACACAATTGCCAACTGACCTTGCATATGGGAGATTTTTCCTTTCTTGGGCACTAAGGGCACAAAAGTACAAATGGTTGAGACTTTTTTGATTACGCAGAAAAATGGCTAGCATACGTGGCTTATTTAACACAACAAAGCTTGCCATCTAAACGGTGAGAACAGATAGGCCTTTCCCCATGGGCTTGGAGTAAAGAAGCAGCAAGCTTGAAAGCAAATGATAACAAAAGCTTTGATTGAGAGGAAAGCACCGTCGTGGACATAGCCAACATTTTGCGGTTGAGAGGAACATTCTGTACAGCTATGAGCCTATGTGTTACTGGATGGCTGCTGGCAAGAGCTGTACAAAATCTGTGCCTTGTGTGAGACAGATTATAAGACTGATGCTCTGCCTACAGCGCCAATGAGGGCGTGCAAAGCAGTGAACACGCACAGACACAGTCCGTTTCCTATGAAATCGCACTTTAAACAGTTTCTTTGGGATCCTCTTTGCAAGTGGTTTCAGATGCTGATTTCCAACAGAAAAGCTTCTTTTGTGGTCTGCCCATTTGGGTTATTTACAAGGTATGATTGGTAAGACAGCATTGTCTGAGAGGACTCCATCCAGCCGGAATTGAAAAAGCAACCTAAGGTGTTACTTTGGGATATTCTGACTTGACTGGTTCCATGCATCACTAAGGTTTCTCGGGTAATGAGAGCACATGATGACAATGTGCTGCCATTGGGGCTGGACAACATTTTGCAGTTGAGGTGAACGACAGCCATGAGCCTAGGTGTTGCTGGGTGACTGCTGGGAAGAGCTGTGCAAAATCAGTGTCTCGTGTGAGGCTCGAACTCACGACCTTCAGATTATGAGACTGACGCGCTGCCAACTGCGCCAACGAGGCCATGAAAAGCAAAGTACACACAAACCATCCCCTATGACTTTCCTATGACTATCACTTTCAGCCATTTCTTTGGGATACTCTTTACAAGTTGACGCGACTGTTGATTTGCAACACTAAGGCTTCTTTGGTCTGCTACACACAATGGGTGCTTTACATTTGCTTGGCTAATCTGGTTAGTGGCAAAAACCTGCTAACAGGTGAAATCCCTATGCCTGATTTGCGCTCTCTTTTCATTGCTCGGAAAGGTGTACACACACTCCATGTGTATCATCTGCGTTACCCCATAAGACCTAAAACCATATTCAAGTCAGGCACCTCTTTCACGAAGACATTTGAATAGACAGCAGGAGTGAGGTTGAAGTCAAGGACAAAGGTCACAAGAAAGCTCACTGGGAAAATTAAGCATTCTTAGCGTAATAAGGAACGTATGAATGGTAAGATGACGGTGCCCGAAAAATGTCCTTCGAGCCGGAATTGAATCAGCGACCTAAGGATGCCTATGTTTTTTCACCTACAGTCCTCCGCTCTACCAACTGAGCTATCGAAGGGAGCTGCTGATGGATGCCATTGTGTGACTCACTCATACAAAGAGCGGAATGCACACTTTACTGCACAAAGAAAATAACAATAACACAATTGCCAACTGACCTTGCATATGGGAGATTTTTCCTTTCTTGGGCACTAAGGGCACAAAAGTACAAATGGTTGAGACTTTTTTGATTACGCAGAAAAATGGCTAGCATACGTGGCTTATTTAACACAACAAAGCTTGCCATCTAAACGGTGAGAACAGATAGGCCTTTCCCCATGGGCTTGGAGTAAAGAAGCAGCAAGCTTGAAAGCAAATGATAACAAAAGCTTTGATTGAGGGGAAAGCACCGTCGTGGACATAGCCAACATTTTGCGGTTGAGAGGAACATTCTGTACAGCTATGAGCCTATGTGTTACTGGATGGCTGCTGGCAAGAGCTGTACAAAATCTGTGCCTTGTGTGAGACAGATTATAAGACTGATGCTCTGCCTACAGCGCCAATGATGGCGTGCAAAGCAGTGAACACGCACAGACACAGTCCGTTTCCTATGAAATCGCACTTTAAACAGTTTCTTTGGGATCCTCTTTGCAAGTGGTTTCAGATGCTGATTTCCAACAGAAAAGCTTCTTTTGTGGTCTGCCCGTTTGGGTTATTTACAAGGTATGATTGGTAAGACAGCAATGTCTGAAAGGACTCCATCCAGCCGGAATTGAACAAGCAACCTAAGGTGTTACTTTGGGATATTCTGACTTGACTGGTTCCATGCATCACTAAGGTTTTTTCGGGGTAATGAGAGCACATGATGACAATGTGCTGCCATTGGGGCTGGACAACATTTTGCAGTTGAGGTGAACGACAGCCATGAGCCTAGGTGTTGCTGGGTGACTGCTGGGAAGAGCTGTGCAAAATCAGTGCCTCGTGTGAGGGTCGAACTCACGACCTTCAGATTATGAGACTGACGCGCTGCCTACTGCGCCAACGAGGCCATGAAAAGCAAAGTACACACAAACCATCCCCTATGACTTTCCTATGACTATCACTTTCAGCCATTTCTTTGGGATACTCTTTACAAGTTGACGCGACTGTTGATTTGCAACACTAAGGCTTCTTTGGTCTGCTACACACAATGGGTGCTTTACATTTGCTTGGCTAATCTGGTTAGTGGCAAAAACCTGCTAACAGGTGAAATCCCTATGCCTGATTTGCACTCTCTTTTCATTGCTCGGAAAGGTGTACACACACTCCATGTGTATCATCTGCGTTACCCCATAAGACCTAAAACCATATTCAAGTCAGGCACCTCTTTCACAAAGACATTTGAATAGACAGCAGGAGTGAGGTTGAAGTCAAGGACAAAGGTCACAAGAAAGCTCACTGGGAAAAGTAAGCATTCTTAGCGTAACAAGGAACGTATGAATGGTAAGATGACGGTGCCCGAAAAATGTCCTTCCAGCCGGAATTGAACCAGCGACCTAAGAATGCCTATGTTTTTTCACCTACAATCCTCCACTCTACCAACTGAGCTATCGAAGGGAGCTGCTGATGGATGCCATTGTGTGACTCACTCATACAAAGAGCGGAATGCACACTTTACTGCACAAAGAAAATAACAATAACACAATTGCCAACTGACCTTGCATATGGGAGATTTTTCCTTTCTTGGGCACTAAGGGCACAAAAGTACAAATGGTTGAGACTTTTTTGATTACGCAGAAAAATGGCTAGCATACGTGGCTTATTTAACACAACAAAGCTTGCCATCTAAACGGTGAGAACAGATAGGCCTTTCCCCATGGGCTTGGAGTAAAGAAGCAGCAAGCTTGAAAGCAAATGATAACAAAAGCTTTGATTGAGGAGAAAGCACCGTCGTGGACATAGCCAACATTTTGCGGTTGAGAGGAACATTCTGTACAGCTATGAGCCTATGTGTTACTGGATGGCTGCTGGCAAGAGCTGTACAAAATCTGTGCCTTGTGTGAGACAGATTATAAGACTGATGCTCTGCCTACAGCGCCAATGAGGGCGTGCAAAGCAGTGAACACGCACAGACACAGTCCGTTTCCTATGAAATCGCACTTTAAACAGTTTCTTTGGGATCCTCTTTGCAAGTGGTTTCAGATGCTGATTTCCAACAGAAAAGCTTCTTTGGTGGTCTGCCCGTTTGGGTTATTTACAAGGTATGATTGGTAAGACAGCATTGTCTGAAAGGACTCCATCCAGCCGGAATTGAACAAGCAACCTAAGGTGTTACTTTGGGAATTTCTGACTTGACTGGTTCCATGCATCACTAAGGTTTTTTCGGGTAATGAGAGCACATGATGACAATGTGCTGCCATTGGGGCTGGACAACATTTTGCAGTTGAGGTGAACGACAGCCATGAGCCTAGGTGTTGCTGGGTGACTGCTGGGAAGAGCTGTGCAAAATCAGTGCCTTGTGTGAGGCTCGAACTCACGACCTTCAGATTATGAGACTGACGCGCTGCCAAATGCGCCAACGAGGCCATGAAAAGCAAAGTACACACAAACCATCCCCTATGACTTTCCTATGACTATCACTTTCAGCCATTTCTTTGGGATACTCTTTACAAGTTGACGCGACTGTTGATTTGCAACACTAAGGCTTCTTTGGTCTGCTACACACAATGGGTGCTTTACATTTGCTTGGCTAATCTGGTTAGTGGCAAAAACCTGCTAACAGGTGAAATCCCTATGCCTGATTTGCGCTCTCTTTTCATTGCTCGGAAAGGTGTACACACACTCCATGTGTATCATCTGCGTTACCCCATAAGACCTAAAACCATATTCAAGTCAGGCACCTCTTTCACAAAGACATTTGAATAGACAGCAGGAGTGAGGTTGAAGTCAAGGACAAAGGTCACAAGAAAGCTCACTGGGAAAAGTAAGCATTCTTAGCGTAACAAGGAACGTATGAATGGTAAGATGACGGTGCCCGAAAAATGTCCTTCCAGCCAGAATTGAACCAGCGACCTAAGAATGCCTATGTTTTTTCACCTACAATCCTCCACTCTACCAACTGAGCTATCGAAGGGAGCTGCTGATGGATGCCATTGTGTGACTCACTCATACAAAGAGCGGAATGCACACTTTACTGCACAAAGAAAATAACAATAACACAATTGCCAACTGACCTTGCATATGGGAGATTTTTCCTTTCTTGGGCACTAAGGGCACAAAAGTACAAATGGTTGAGACTTTTTTGATTACGCAGAAAAATGGCTAGCATACGTGGCTTATTTAACACAACAAAGCTTGCCATCTAAACGGTGAGAACAGATAGGCCTTTCCCCATGGGCTTGGAGTAAAGAAGCAGCAAGCTTGAAAGCAAATGATAACAAAAGCTTTGATTGAGGGGAAAGCACCGTCGTGGACATAGCCAACATTTTGCGGTTGAGAGGAACATTCTGTACAGCTATGAGCCTATGTGTTACTGGATGGCTGCTGGCAAGAGCTGTACAAAATCTGTGCCTTGTGTGAGACAGATTATAAGACTGATGCTCTGCCTACAGCGCCAATGAGGGCGTGCAAAGCAGTGAACACGCACAGACACAGTCCGTTTCCTATGAAATCGCACTTTAAACAGTTTCTTTGGGATCCTCTTTGCAAGTGGTTTCAGATGCTGATTTCCAACAGAAAAGCTTCTTTTGTGGTCTGCCCGTTTGGGTTATTTACAAGGTATGATTGGTAAGACAGCATTGTCTGAAAGGACTCCATCCAGCCGGAATTGAACAAGCAACATAAGGTGTTACTTTGGGATATTCTGACTTGACTGGTTCCATGCATCACTAAGGTTTTTTCGGGTAATGAGAGCACATGATGACAATGTGCTGCCATTGGGGCTGGACAACATTTTGCAGTTGAGGTGAACGACAGCCATGAGCCTAGGTGTTCCTGGGTGACTGCTGGGAAGAGCTGTGCAAAATCAGTGCTTCGTGTGAGGGTCCAACTCACGACCTTCAGATTATGAGACTGACGCGCTGCCAACTGCGCCAACGAGGCAATGAAAAGCAAAGTACACACAAACCATCCCCTATGACTTTCCTATGACTATCACTTTCAGCCATTTCTTTGGGATACTCTTTACAAGTTGACGCGACTGTTGATTTGCAACACTAAGGCTTCTTTGGTCTGCTACACACAATGGGTGCTTTACATTTGCTTGGCTAATCTGGTTAGTGGCAAAAGCCTGCTAACAGGTGAAATCCCTATGCCTGATTTGCGCTCTCTTTTCATTGCTCGGAAAGGTGTACACACACTCCATGTGTATCATCTGCGTTACCCCATAAGACCTAAAACCATATTCAAGTCAGGCACCTCTTTCACAAAGACATTTGAATAGACAGCAGGAGTGAGGTTGAAGTCAAGGACAAAGGTCACAAGAAAGCTCACTGGGAAAAGTAAGCATTCTTAGCGTAATAAGGAACGTATGAATGGTAAGATGACGGTGCCCGAAAAAAGTCCTTCGAGCCGGAATTGAACCAGCGACCTAAGGATGCCTATGTTTTTTCACCTACAGTCCTCCGCTCTACCAACTGAGCTATCGAAGGGAGCTGCTGATGGATGCCATTGTGTGACTCACTCATACAAAGAGCGGAATGCACACTTTACTGCACAAAGAAAATAACAATGATACAATTGCCAACTGACTTTG